>NC_064630.1:254645531-255270531 GCF_023864275.1 Schistocerca cancellata | reverse complement strand
GTGCAAACTTCATTAAACGAAAAAACATAGTATACTGTGACTATAATATCAACAAGTCGCTGTTGGAATTGGCCAACCATACATATACCTGTGTGTAACAATCTGTAGGGATATGAAATGGAATGATCACATAACAGGTTGTAGACATTGGTTTATTGGTAGAATACTGGGGAAATGGAATCGGTCTGCAAAGGAGATGGCTTATAAATCACTCATGGGATGCATCCTAGAATATTTTTCAAGTGTGTGGAACCTGTACCAAATAGCACTAACAGGGTCTATTGAAAGTATGCAGAGAAGGTAGCACGAATGGTCACAGGTTTGTTTAATCCCTGGGAAAGTGTCACAGAAATACTGAAGCAATTGAACTGGAAGACTCTTGAGCATAGACTTAAACTATCCAGAGAAAGTCTACAAAGTTTCAAGAATGGCTTTAAATGGTGGCTCTAGGAATACACACTGAAACACCAAAGAAACTGCTATAGGCATGCATATTCAAATACAGAGACATGTAAACAGACAGCAACGGTCAGCAACGCCTATATAAGACAACAAGTGTCTGGTGCAGTTGTTACTGCTGCTACAATGGCAGGTTATCAAGATTTAAGTAAGTCTGAATATGGTGTTATAGTTCTTGGTGCATGAGCAATGGGATACAGTATGAAGTGAGGATTGTCCCATAAGATAATTTCACGGGTGTACCGTGAATATCAGGTACCTGTTAAAACATCAAATCTCCAACATCGCTGCGGCCGGAAAAAGATCCTGCAAGAACAGGACCAACAACAAGAGAATCATTCAGCGTGACAGAAGTGCACCCCTTCTGCAATTTGCTGCAGATTTAAATGCTGGACCATCAACAAGTGTCAGCATGCAAATTTTTCAATGAAACATCATCAATATGGGCTTTCAGAGCTGAAGGCCCACTTCTGTACCCTCAATGACTGCTTGACACAAAGCTTTACACCTCACCTGAACCCATCAACACTGACATTGGACTGTTGATGACTGGAAACATGTTGCCTGGTCAGATGAGTCTCGTTTCAAATTGTATTGAGCGGATGGACGTGTATGGCTATGGAGACAACCTCATGAATCCATGGGCCCTCCCTGTCAGCAGGGAACTGTTCAAGCTGGTGGAGGCTGTGTAATAGTGTGGGACGTGTGCAGTTGGAGTGATATGGGACCCCTGATACACCTAGATATGACTCTGACAGGTGACATGGACATAAGCATCCTGTTGGACAACCTGCATCCGTTCATGTCCATTGTGCATTCCAAAGGACTTTGGCAATTACAGCAGGACAATGCGACATCTCACACGCCCATAATTGCAATAGAGTGGCTCCAAGAACACTATTCTGAGTTTAAACACTTCCGCTGGCCAAGGAACTCCCCATGTGTGAACATTATTGAGCATATCTGGGATGCCTTGTAACGTGCTGTTCAGAAGAGATATCCATCCCCTCGTAATCTTACAGATTTATGGACAGCCATGCAGGATTCATTGTGTCACTTTCCTCCAGCACTACATCAGACATTAGTCGAGTCCATGCCACATAGTGTTGCGGCACTTCTGCGAGCTCATGGGTACCCTACACTATATTAGGCAGGTGTACCAGTTTCTATGGCTCTTCAGTGTACTACAATACCCTATGTATTGCTGACATAGGGACCATGAGAATATGATTAGAATAATTATTGCACACACAGAGGTATTCAAACAATCATTGTTCCCGCACTCCGTATGTAGAGGGAACAGGAAGAAACCCTAATGGGATGCACTCTGTGCCATGCACCTCATGGTGGTTCACAGAGTATAGCTGTAGATGCAGATGAAGTAGAGAAACAGTGACTACAAATATCACCATGCATAGTATAGTATATGGTAGGAAGCCGCACCACTGTTGTCAGGGTGACCCCAACCAGTGCTCTGTATCCCGCAGTTGCAATAACATATTGTGTTGTAATTGTGTTTATAAGCAAAAATGAGGTTGTTTAAGCCAGTGCAAATTTTTTAGTGACTTGGGATTGAGTACAGAGTTATGTCGTAATTAATTGTGTTGAGGGATTTTTTAGTATGAGTTATAAGAGAAAAATAATTGTTTGCTGCGTGATCACCAGTTTTACTAACCACAACAGTCAAGTTAGTAAATTAGGAATTATGTTTCATATATTTCCTAAAAACAATGAGATGAAGCAAAAATGGGTAAATGCTTGTAAATGTGCTGATTTGTTTACAGTTTAAGTTGCTCATGTCCGCTCAGTACATTTTATTGATTCAGATAATGAAAGGGATTTGAAAAGTAAACTGTCGGATATTCCTTCCATGCTAACGACTGATGCTGTACCATCTGTAAATCTAACATCGTCTGGTGCTAATTTAGGGCATAGTAATGAGCCCAATAAAGACAAAAATATTCCTGCACAAAAAAGGAAACCACCATAAAGAAGCAGAAGATATTTTACAGGTAAATGTATTACCACCTATTGAAGAAATTACTACTAGACAAAAAGACCTTGCTAGTAAACACTGCTGATAATTAGAATTCATGGAAACAGAAATAACAGACTTTAGGCAAATGAATGCAGGTTTACATGAGTTTCTCTCCTGATGTAGTGCTCAGTTACTGAAATAAAAACATTCAAAAAGTGATTCAGTGCTCTTTTTCTGACTGTCAGCAACAAGTGGTTTTGAAAGGATGGTGTACTAACTGGTCATCTGAAGGTATTGCGAAGGTTGTGACTTTTTTTTTTTGCCTATTTTATAAAGCATTATCTTCTGTCAGGATTGTACTGAAACATCCTCTTCGTAATGAAGGCAATATTAACAGAAGACAGCCAGTTTAGTATTCCACCAGGTTTTATTGATTTAAGCCTTAGTATTTTGAAAACTAAAAGCTATTAACAAAATTAGAAAAAGACATAATTCTTAGCTTTGATGAAGTGAAAGTAAACAGTGGTTTATATTTTGACCAGGCAAGGAGAAAAAAAGAACAAGAAAAACTTGACCAGCAAATTTGTAGTATACCAAAAGGAAATGAGGAAAAAATAAAAGAAAATAAATGTAATAATATAGAGCTTGTTTATTAAAGCAGGGGCCTAGAAATGATGTAGAGGCTTTGTCCCACCATAGCCCTCAGTGGTCCACAACCTCACAATAGGCCACAGCTGTCCACCCACCCCACCACTGCCCCACACCGAACCCAAACTTATTGTGTGGTTTGGCCCCCAGTTCACTGTTTTTCTGAAGAATTCAATCTTTTCTGTATTTTGTACAGTGTTAACTCATTTATCTAAAAATAAACACTGCCTGGATGAATCTGCACACTGCCTTGCCACACATTTAATGTTCATGCCAGTGAAACTTTGTGAAGCAGCCTGTATACACGACTTGTGACTTGCTGGGTAGACAGAGTGGAGACTCACCTGGTTGCTCATGAGTTTACAGACAGACTATATCACTGACTAAGAAACAAATAAATCTTCAGGAATGAAACCATGATCCAAAAGGGAAAAGTAATGAAAGAGGAGAGTGTGGTATCTTGAGGACAATGTACCTCGGAACACATAATGTTCCCTGGTTAGTGCCCCCATCCAGTGACCAATTTTAGGAGCACAGGGAGTATTTTGTTTATGTTAGAGATGAGATTGTGCTTTGCACAGCATTTGTAAATATATTGATACACAAATTTAAATGTTGTATAATTTGTTACAGCTACTTGGTATTTATTGTTTATTCTTCAGTGCAAATTTTTATGGGCAGTAAAATTTGATACATTTTTAGAACAAGTTAGGTATCGTGTGACAGTTCAGCCATACTTCGCTGATCATGCACCATCTTGTATCTTAAAATGGAAGAAGGTCTTCCAACATGAAACACTGGTATTTACAAATGAACTGAGTTTCATTAACATCTTAATGATTTCAGCTGTCTTTATAATGGAAATTTCTGTCATTTTACATAGCTTACACTTTAAAATTATCTATCTCTTACTGTTTTCTGATAATACTTCTACTTCATTTGACTCCACTTACTAATTATGGGTGTGTAGTAGGGTAATAATGTAACAAACTATTAAATACAATATTGACAATATTTTGTTGACTGCAGCACTTTTAAATTTGAATAGAATATTTATTCCAAGGTACAAGACCATGCATGTTGGAGCAGTTTTTCGCATTGAGAACAATTTTACTTTTCATATTAATTTTTGTAATTTCAAGAAAAAACTACACCATACAGGAAGTGAATGTTATCATTTAATAAAGAAATAATAAAATATACTTGAGTTCTATTACAAGTCTGGCTAGAGGTGAAAGTCTGAAAAGAGTTCCAAACTGCAACACTTTCTCCTACTGGTCATTGATCAAAGCTATGGTTCATTTCATTGTGCCCAATCAGTTGTACAATACGGAAAACAAGCAACTCACCACAGCTTCTCACAGATATCACTAAGTCTGTACAGCTGGACGACTTGTCTGGCATAGAGGTAATAAATTATGAATGCAGACCTTCCTTGTGAATGAGTTTACTTGTTAGTGAAAAGTGTATCAATATTCCTACAGTGGCTTCTGAAATTACCTTCACATACAGACAGAAAAATTGGGTGATGGACTTTAATGTGATATGAGCAGCGTTCAGTAAATAATGCAACACATTCTTTTTCTCGGCCAATTTCAGTTTAAAAAATGCAGAATTTGTTGAGGGACATAGACATGACTTCTGCAATGTTGGAACGTGCAGTCATGCTCATTTGAGATCATCTAACAAATGGCTCACTGCTCAACTGGACGTCTCTGTTGATACTGCTGAGACACTCATCCATCAGTTTGGGTACACAAAAGTTTGTGCCCTCTGGGTTCCTTGCAGCCTAACAGAAGACTGTAAACAGCAACAAAGCACCATATGTGCAGAATTGCTTTCATGTTACAAGACTGATCATGATTATTTTTGATCAAAGACCATTTCAGGTGATTAAACATATGTTCATCACTTCCGGAAACAAAATGACAATCCATGAAATTATGCTACACCACTTCCCCTCTGAAGAAGCCTCACCATTAGTTGGTAGGGTCATGGCAAAAGTCTTCTGGAACTCAAGCAATTATTGTGTTTGATGTACTCGCTCATGGCACAACAATCAATTCTGAAGTGTATTATGTTACCCTCAGGAAATTGAAGAAACGATTTCAGCATGTTCATCGCCACGAAGATGTAAATGAACTGTTCCTTGTCTGTGACAATGCAAGACCTCACACAAGCCTGCACACCTGTGAGGAGCTCACAAAACTTCATTGGACTGTTCTTCCTCATTGACCCTACAGCCTGTATTTCACATCTGTTTGACCCACTGAAGGATACTCTCTGCAGGAAGCATTACACGGATGATGGTGAGGTTATCAATGTAGCAAGATGTTGGCTCTGACATTGACCAAGCAAGCATACAGGCCCTCCCAGTAAGCTGGCATTAGACTACAGCATTGAATGGTTTATGTTGAAAAATAGGGTTTTGTAGCCAAAAAACTGAGAAATAATCTGGTATATTGGAGAATTGAATAAAACCAACCTGTTTTTAGGAAAAAATGAGTTCCATTACCTGCTAAAGCCCCTTGTAGTTGGAGGAGTGTTGAAGGGACATGTTACAGGGTACACATTTCCACATTTAAGCACCATCAACATGCCTGTGAAGCTACAAAGTGATTCATTTGTGCATCTTTTCTTTTGGAGTTATTTTGTGACATGGGATCTATGTGTTTTGCAGTGACAGGTCTAGTACGTTGTTCATATTTAGGACCTGCACCTACTCATTGTGACGCCACAAGTTTATTCCAGGTCATACGTGTAATATTTTGTTTCGTGTCTTTACGTTCAAATACTGTCCCATTGTTTCATGATGGGATAGTGCTATTGTATCCTCACTGTGTCATAGATGTGGTTGTGGTGTGTGGCAAATGCTGTGGTCGTGTTTGGTGGTGAGGTTCTGCATTGTCAGTGGTGTGAGAGGACCCTCTATGTCGAGATATGTGTAAGCCACATTTTTAGCAATGGTGCACATAGAGTATGTGCATTTGGGATTAGAGAGTGTCCATTGTGTGTGTTTTTCTCTCATGCTGGTCCATGGTCCCCTTGTTTTGTAGCAAATATCACGCACACCATGCCCAAGCTTAATCAGTTGTGGTCCTACACCTGGGTCATAACAACAAGATGATTGACAGTTGAGTTATTTTCATGGCAGCAACATAATGACAACCAACCAGAGAATGAGCTTTCTGTGCTTTTGGTTCTGTTCACTGTTGTCGTATATCCCTCAACTATATTAGCTGCCAGTTGCCACAGTCAGTTGCAGATGATGCATGCAGCCAGTAACATAACAATTGTGCTCCACTTCTATTGTTTGCATTGTTTCTGTATGTGGTGGGTATGCATGCAGCCAGTAACATAACAATTGTGCACCACTTCTATTGTTTGCATTGTTTCTGTATGTGGTGGGCTTATTTTTCCTGCTAAGCTAATGCAATAATGGACTTAAATGGACAACACGTGGATATTTACAGAACGAAACATGCACCTGTTACTACTGCAGCCATATTGTGGGCACAGACAATTGCAAACTCTTCAAGGTCATTTTTTGAGGGACAAAAGGAGTAATAATTGCAAGGGGAGAGATCATAACTGTAGGATGGGTGCTTGAGTCCTCCCACTTGATTTGGCATAACTTCTGTGTTATGACATTTACAGTATATGGATGTGCATTATCATGAAGTAACAGCACCACTTGTTGCACCATTCCAAAATGGTGCTTTTCAATAGACATGCTGCCCTATATGCATTCTTTATTCTCCAATGTATTTCTACCAGTGGTTGTTCTTCAGCAGCCAAGGAAAGAATAACAGCACATTGGTCCTGTTTGGATACATTTGGTAATAATGTTGCCATAGTTCATGTTTCCACACCTAGGTGCCTCACAACCCTCGCAGATAACAGGTAAGTTGCAGCAAAAATGGCTCTTCCTCAGTGGCTCTTATGGATGTCAAAAGAATAGCTACAGCAAGTGATTTGTAATGAACAACTGGAGAACAGGACTCCACAGCACCTCTGGTATGGGTTACGCACACTAGCTGATTACCAGCAGATACTGGACCACACACTTTGTCAAACGTCCATTGAAAGCGCAACTTCCCATCATTGCTCATGAATGTGAATAGTTGGATAATAGGCTCAAGCAGCAGATAGAATCTGCTCCGTATTCAAACACTGAGGATGCCTGCTCCCTCACTGCAGCTGAGCCCGGCCATTCACTAACAAACTCTGCCAGCTGCGGCATCATGGCCTCTGGCTGGTACAGTGACCTTCATGCAAATACAACAACCTCCAATACATCTGGCAGCCACATTTCTTGTGCCTTGACATCCAAATGGGCACAACTTTACTGGTTTCACATGCAGTTGGCAACACTGTCACCCAACTTGCAACTACCTGAGAGAGTTGTGCAGTCTTTGATAGATGCACTGGACCATGGAGGCTGTTCAAGTCACCTTATCTCACACAATGGGAATAAATCATCTGTCATACCACTGCAACAGAATAATAGCAGATTTAAATCCTGACCACACATGCCAACAATATTATCTCATTGATTCAGTTCTTAACATGAATATTTCACCTCCAACCCTTCCTCTTACATCACCCAGTAGTTCTACTATGCGTCTCCATGCAGCAAACAGCTCTGTGATCACCAGGCTCCAAGTCTCACACACTGGATCTGGCTCTCAAAGATGCTATCACATGGAGCTTCCTCATCACAGACATCAGTGAAGCTGTTCTTGGCACTGATTTCCTTCACCATTTCTGATAACTACCAGATTTGGCTAGCAGTACATTGATTCACCAAGACAGTGGCCACTCCATTGTTGGCACTATTGGCCACATCCTTACGGCAGCACAGCACATGCTTACTGCATCACCTTTGGATGACATCACACTTTGGTGGACGATTATTGTCGCTATCTACAACACTGCATTGTGTCACACATTAAAATGCAACAAATCCAACTACTTTGAGACACATCCATATTCCCTGTGTGTACAGCAAGAAAATGACACCACATGATGAGCAATCCACTAGATGTTAGAGGAACTCACCATGGCATGGCGCCATCTACAAATTTATTAAACACAAAAGTCACCTCCACTTACCCATGACAACTTCGTCACACCATCTCAACCTGGTCTTGACATGGCAATGGCTGTCTCCCAGGAAGTGCCTCTGTCAACACAATCTTCACTCATCAACGAAGTCAGTAATGCATCTCCTTCTCTTGTGTTTCCTGCTAATGCCCCATGCATTCCTGCAACCCTAGTCTCTCCATGAGTGTTGTTTACACAGTGCACTATCAGAAATGGAATGGTACACAAGATTACCTCCACACCAGGTCCTCCAGTCCACCAAAAAACTGCACAGGTTATCACCAACACACTCCCTGCTGCCAAGGTGGTGGCCAATGAACCTTTAATAGCCACAGTTGTGAGAACTTTGGACAGTTCATTGGCTACACCCATTAATTTAGTGCCCTAGAAGATGGGACTGTACGTTTATGTGGAGACTACAGAGACCCTTAATGCTCGTATGATAACTGACAGTTACCTGATACTGGATATTCATGATTTCGCGCAGTTCCTTGTGCATACTTCAGTTTTCAGTGCAAACATGTGTACCTGCAAATACCAAAGAGTGAGGAAGATGTTCACAAGGCAGTGATTATCACAACTTTCAGCTTTTTCAAGTTCTTGGTAGTCCCATACATCCTCAAACAAGCAGCTCAAACCTGGTAGCAATTTATTGACAGTATTTTGTTCAACCTAACTTTCTGCTACACCTACCTAGATGACATACTCGTTTTTTCCCCATACAAGTACACATATGAATTGCAACTGAAAATGTTTTTAACTTACTTGCTGAAAACATGTCACAATTAATGAAGACAAATACCAGCTTTTACAGATTCAGGTGATCTTTCCTCGACATGTCACCAACACAGTCAGCATTCATCCTATGCCACAGCAAACAGAAGTCATCCATCAGCTCCAGCCACTACAGGGCTTCCAACAAGAGTTATGTCAATTCCTTGAGTTTATTAATTTCTATCACCATCACCTTATACAAGCAGCCACTATTTGGGCCCCAGTCACAGAGGCTGTCGTGGGATAGAGTACTACAAGTAAACATAGGCTGGCATGGACACCCCTACCCCACCCCCTTCCCCTGCATGCAGTTTACCTTTGAACAGCTTAAAGACTGCCTTGCACAAGCCACAACTTTAGCAAACTCACTTCCTCATGCTCAACTCACTGTTATGTCTGATGCAGCTGACTTTGCTGTTAAAGCAGTCCTCCAGCAGGAAATGGTAGATGTACAGCAACTATTTTGATATGTCTTGAGTAAACTGACAGCTTCACAGTGTAAATGGTCCACCTGTGATTGTGAACTAGCGGTTTATGAAGCAGTTCCCCAAGTGAAAGATGATGTGGAAGGTAGAACACTATGGTAGTTATTTCTACAGAACACCGATTGCTAGTGGACTCAGTGTGGTATGTGGCATAAGACATCTGCCCCAGGTAATTCCACCACCTGGATTATATTGCACAGTTTATGACACATGTCCACCACCTGAAAGTTGTGGACATTGTTGCAGACTGTTTCCCGTGGATAAATGCAATATTCACACAAGCTGACTACTATAAGTTTGTGGAGGCACAGCTGAAGGACCATCAAATACACCACCTTCTCCATGATCCCACTGCCAACCTCAGACTTGAACATCCTTGACACCATGCATGACTAGATAAATCTTATGTGATGTGTCACAAAACTGAAATCACCCCTTCGTCCTTAAGCCACTTCAGAAGATCACCTCTGCCCAGTTTCACAACTTTTTACATCCCAACATCTTCCTGATGACATGCCTCATCACAGATTGCTTCATGTGGCCGAATATTAAGAAATATTACAAAGGGTCGACTCAAGCATGCATGCATGCCTGCATGCCATGTCAATGGATAAAGTGGGGCATCCCACGCAGCTGCCACTTGGCCGGTCCAAGATTCGAAAATGACATTTCCAGCACATCCATCTTGATCTGGTAGGACCTCTCCCTGAGTCATTAACCACATACTGTGGGGAGGGGGAGGGGTGTAGAGACTGTACCCCTCAGTTTGAATGCCCTGTGTCCTATAACTACTGATCAAGGACAGCAATTCAAGTCTTCCCTATTTAGTGAACTATGCAATCCTTGTGGCACTCATCGATATTGGATGTCTGCTTACCATGTTCAAAGCAACAGCCTCATTAGATGGTGGTACCATACCTTGAAATTGGCACTCAAGTGGCACTGAGGTCAATGGACCAAACCCCTGCCCTTGGGTGCCATTGGGCGTGGCACACAAACATGACTAGGCTCTTCTCTGGCAGAGATTCTGTATGGTGAAACTCTCTCCTTACCAGCTGATTTCTTGCTTTGACAAACACTGGTTGCAGCCACTGACCTGCCCACTCTCAGTGCAAGTGTCAAACACCATATAGCGCACATCTGCATCCCTCCTCCACAGCTGCAGAGTGTGCCACAAATCTTTACACAAAAATACTGGCTCATTGTGATTTCATTATTCTCAGCAATAACACAATCTGGTCAGGTTTTCAGCCATTGCATATGAGCCTGTACAAAGTGCTTAGATGAGGCGTAAACACTTTTGAGATATTACTGGATGTAAACCCCCATGATAGTGACAATAAACTGTCTCAAGCCCATTTGGACACTGCACAACGACCCATCCACCAACAATGCACTGCCTTTCACTGAACATGTCACCAAAGTGGTATCACCTCATAAGACTTGCACCAGATGATCAGGTCTACTCACCAGAAGGCCCTCGCCACATGTTTCATTTTCACTGCTTCCTTCATGGCAGCCAGCCCCCTGCCACTCAGATGAGTGGCCCAAAAGCACATGCCAATGCCACCAATGACATCAAGGTATGCTTTGATATCCAAAACTTCCTGCCAGATGACCTGAGCATCATATTTGTAGACAGGTTTCTGGTCATTGAGGAACAACACCTGGAACGGCACACCGTGATGATTTCACCGCTTGTCTCTTCACACGTCTACATCCTGCCATGTGATATGGACTCACTGCTGTTACAACATGCCTATCACCAGATGGCTACCTTATTATCACCACACCCAGAACTTTGCATCCACTCAACACCTCTTTCAAAGATTCTGAAACTTCCATCACACAGTGTGACCCAACAGGCTCTACCCCAACAACTGTAACCTATGACCAGTCCCACTAATGCCAGACTTGGCAACCACCAGTACATCTTCAGGACTATCACCTCTGTGTAATGACACAAGAATTTCTCCCATGTGTGGATGTTCCAGCCAGTGTGAACACTGCTTTGACCAACATCTCAGATCTCAGGATGCCTCTACTGCTGTACAGGTGTCTTACAACTTTGGCATCTTTGAATTATGGTGTCACCTCTCCCGAGTACTCTGCACCAATGGCAGGGTGGGGGAGTTCTGTGGGGATCCTGCAACACATTGACCTCACTGACTATTTACTGCAGTCTCACACAGATGAACTGTGACAGCACTTTAGTTTGTTGCAGGAATGTCTGTTGTACGGGTGTGATATTGTATTGTGGTTATTTGTGTAACAGAAGGAGTGCTATCTCATTTAGGGATGTGTTATCTGTCACCCTGATAGTATCCCAGGGTAGGACTCTACAGTAATTACCTCCCCTTTCTGATGGTGCAATTAATTTTACACTCCTGGAAATTGAAATAAGAACACCGTGAATTCATTGTCCCAGGAAGGGGAAACTTTATTGACACATTCCTGGGGTCAGATACATCACATGATCACACTGACAGAACCACAGGCACATAGACACAGGCAACAGAGCATGCACAATGTCGGCACTAGTACAGTGTATATCCACCTTTCGCAGCAATGCAGGCAGCTATTCTCCCATGGAGACGATCGTAGAGATGCTGGATGTAGTCCTGTGGAACGGCTTGCCATGCCATTTCCACCTGGCGCCTCAGTTGGACCAGCGTTCGTGCTGGACGTGCAGACCACGTGAGATGACGCTTCATCCAGTCCCAAACATGCTCAATGGGGGACAGATCCGGAAATCTTGCTGGCCAGGGTAGTTGACTTACACCTTCTAGAGCACGTTGGGTGGCACGGGATACATGCGGACGTGCAACGTGCATTGTCCTGTTGGAACAGCAAGTTCCCTTGCCGGTCTAGGAATGGTAGAACGATGGGTTCGATGACGGTTTGGATGTACCGTGCACTATTCAGTGTCCCCTCGATGATCACCAGTGGTGTACGGCCAGTGTAGGAGATCGCTCCCCACACCATGATGCCGGGTGTTGGCCCTGTGTGCCTCGGTCGTATGCAGTCCTGATTGTGGCGCTCACCTGCACGGCGCCAAACACGCATACGACCATCATTGGCACCAAGGCAGAAGCGACTCTCATCACTGAAGACGACACGTCTCCATTCGTCCCTCCATTCACGCCAGTCGCGACACCACTGGAGGCGGGCTGCACGATGTTGGGGCGTGAGCGGAAGACGGCCTAACGGTGTGCGGGACCGTAGCCCAGCTTCATGGAGACGGTTGCGAATGGTCCTCGCCGATACCCCAGGAGCAACAGTGTCCCTAATTTGCTGGGAAGTGGCAGTGCGGTCCCCTACGGCACTGCGTAGGATCCTACGGTCTTGGCGTGCATCCGTGCGTCGCTGCGGTCCGGTCCCAGGTCGACGGGCACGTGCACCTTCCACCGACCACTGGCGACAACATCGATGTACTGTGGAGACCTCACGCCCCACGTGTTGAGCAATTCGGCGGTACGTCCACCCGGCCTCCCGCATGCCCACTATACGCCCTCGCTCAAAGTCCGTCAACTGCACATACGGTTCACGTCCACGCTGTCGCGGCATGCTACCAGTGTTAAAGACTGCGATGGAGCTCCGTATGCCACGGCAAACTGGCTGACACTGACAGCGGCGGTGCACAAATGCTGCGCAGCTAGCGCCATTAGACGGCAAACACCGCGGTTCCTGGTGTGTCCGCTGTGCCGTGCGTGTGATCATTGCTTGTACAGCCCTCTCGCAGTGTCCGGAGCAAGTATGGTGGGTCTGACACACCGGTGTCAATGTGTTCTTTTTTCCATTTCCAGGAGCGTATTTGCAACTTCTAACAGAATTTAAATTTGCATTTGTTTTTAATTACAAAAACATTAATAAATGCAAAATAACCAAATAAACCATATCAGATATGTGATATAAAAACAATATGTGGTGAAGATTTCCTAGCCTGCACTGCATTGCTAGTATGTGTAGGCTAGCTGTCTAGCCTCATTAATTAAACCGGTTTTTAAATACTTGTATTTCAAATCAACTTTTTGGCAACAAACATGAATACCTCAAAAATGTGTCTCACTGAGTTCTTTCATCTGACACACCGACTGTCTTTGCAATTCATTTGCTTTAGTTACTAAATTAATAACATTTGTTTGTTACACATTGTTTTCTTGTACTGAAGTAAATCTGCTTTACATAGTACAGACACAAATGCAGTACAAAATTGTTCAGCATGTTGGCTGCCTCACAGCATAAGTAATTGTTCTGCTCAGTCAGATCTAACATTACCACATGGAGTGGCCCTTATTACTTGTGTTCTCTCATAGCTGGTTCAAGTAAACATCCTGCGTGGTAAGTGACAAATCTCACAAGAATTGTTAGTGGGTCCTCTCTTGTCCTTAACTTGCTTCTAATTATTTTAAAATGGGATTCAAAAACTGTGATGTTTGCTGATGACAAGCACACTAATCTAGGGTCTAAATTCAACTCTACCAGACAGCACTCACGTGTTAGCTGAGCAGGCCTAAAACTGGTTCAAGTGAACAATCTGATTCTTAATCTCACAAAGACTAATGATGCATTGTTTTAGACAAGCAAAAAAAGTCTGCTAGCACTAGAAGAACACATTAATTGTCATACAGTAGAATGGAACACTGTGCATAAAATATCTTAACGCTAAACTGTGAACATGTTAAAATGGAGTCACCATATAGGTAAACTAATTAAAATTCTCAGTCTACCATGTTTCACACATAGAAATCTCTTTCGCTATGTGAATCTAAAGATTAGAGTGTTTGCGTATTTTGGATATTTTCACTCACTGTTGCCTTATGGACCATCTGGTACAGCATTAAATTATGTTTCGCATTCTGGCCCTAGACAGTGCGGTCAAGCCCAACTGACCACCATGTCGTCCTCTGCCAATGGCGTCATTGGAGGGCGTGTGGTCATCACACCACCCTCCTGGTCATTATCAGGTTTCATGATCTTTGAACTGCTACTAATCAGTCAAGCAGCTCCTCAGTTGGCCTCATGATACTAAGTAAACCCAGTGTCAGTCCTCTCACCAAAGAAAAATTCCTGACAGAACCAATAATTGAACGCGGGCCCACCACATGGCAGTCAGCTGTGCTGGTCACTCAGCTATAGAGGCAGAATTTGGTGCAGTTTGCCTACACTAAATATACTCAGCGAAAGTGAGTAGTAAGAACATCGTTCAAAGTAGATAACCACACACCTTGCAAAGGTCTCTTCAAGAATCTTGATGTTCTTGCACACATTTTCCCAGTTCATTTAGTTTTGTAGGAGAAATAAATCTCATGGAGTTGTTTGCATTCTTGTTTATGTCCCAGTAAATTATAAAGTAAATAACAATTAAAATGAGTCGCTTGAGAGTTTGTCTATAGAATTAAATGGGTTGAGTACAGGGATTATAGCAATCTATAGAATTCCTGCAATTTTAGTAATAGTACTTCAGTAGGAAAGTGAGCAAAACATTATGATTGCAGCAGACTTCAACCTAAACGTGTTCATTGCAAGCAGTGAACTCATAAAATAAAGTGCATTAGTTTAGAAATCTATGTTAAATTTTCCTGAAGGTGCTAGATTAATCAGTTAACCGCAGTGATAATTTATTACAAACTTCCAGTTTTCTCATGTAAGTAAGTACTGCTTAGACTTAGATATTTCTGATCAATAAGCTCTGTTTATTCAGCATCTAAATGCAGACAAGCTGATGTCTCAAGAAATAAATGTAAAAAATACTGCACACGTTATAGTGTTTATTCTGCAATAAACTAAATGTCCTAAGCTGGCTTGTAGAGCACTACAGTTCAAGTGTTCCCTTCATTTAATATATTAATGAATTCTCAAGGACATGGAACACCTCAAGATCACAATTATGTATATTTGTATGTATACTAACCTGCAGCTGTCCCTGCTTACAGTAGCTTTGCTATGATGAGTGAAGATGAGTACGTAATCTATTGTATGTGCAGTAACGTCAGCGGCGATCTTGTGTCTGCCATTTGTATGAGGGGCAGGCACAGGAGGGCACATCTATGCATCATACTATTGAAGTAGCAGTTCAGTGTACATCATTCATATTATGTGACAAATTTAACAATTTTTAACATCATTTATGTTCTCTGATCAAAAAACGATATTCCACTCCCTAATTCACCCTCTTAGGGGCTGTTTTCTTTAACAATAGCTTATGTTTTTTTTTCAGGGTTCAAGCTATCTCCATACCAAATTTCATCAAAATCAGTTCAGCAGATTACTTGTGTAAATGTAACAGACAGAGTTACTTTCACATTTATAGTATCAGTTTGGAAGTATGGATTAAACACACTGAGGATTATATAAGCATTATATTCATAATGCTGAATCATATTATTTGAATATTTTGACCAATAAAAGCATTTTCACAAACATAATAAAGTTCAAAGGTCAAAGATTAAATATTTTCCCTATTTCATCCTATATTCTTCAAATCAATAAATATCTTCTGCTGCACGCCTTCTAAAATAGTCTATTTTCTTCTTCATCATTCAAGCTATCTCCTTACCAAATACCATCAAAACTGATTATGTAGTTTAGTTGTGAAAATGTAACAGAAAGAGTTACTTTCGCATTCATAATATTAATATGGATTAAATCACAATTTACTACTCAACAGATACTACTGTAGTACAAGTAACACAATAACTCTTCAATAGTGACATGTTTAGAACAATAGCAGTATCTGTAGACACAGTTGTTGTCATACTAGTGGGCAGTTGGTTCAATAATTCAATATACAATAAAAATACAATTGCATAAGCTTCTGTAACCAGTGTCAGTTGACAGCATTTTCTGGGTGATATATCATGTCTTATTATAAAATCTATCACTGGTGAAACCAATTTTTTGGCCACAGTTACAATTGTCTCCTTCTGGGTCTGGGTTGGTTTCACCAGTAATTGTTTTTATAGTATAACACAGTACCACATATCAGCACTACGCTATAGTTGAATGACAGTAACCTAATCTACATGAAATACTTGCATTAACATTTGGCAATCATGAAACTGTTCAGCTATATTTTATTTTAAGTAAGCTCTCTTTCACAAATTCCTGAACTTCGTAGAATTAGTGTTTCAGTACAAATTGGCATAGCTTACTTTTGAAAAGGGATTTACTATTACTTATGTTTCAGTATGAATACAATAGAGGGAAACATTCCACGTGGGAAAAATACATTTAAAAAGAAAGATGATGAGACTTACCAAACAAAAGCGCTGGCAGGTCGATAGACACACAAACAAACACAAACATACACACAAAATTCAAGCTTTCGCAACAAACTGTTGCCTCATCAGGAAAGAGGGAAGGAGAGGGAAAGACGAAAGGATGTGGGTTTTAAGGGAGAGGGTAAGGAGTCATTCCAGTCTCAGGACTGGAAAGACTTACCTTATGGGGAAAAATGGACGGGTATACACTCGCACACACACACATATCCATCCACACATATACAGACACAAGCAGACATGTCTGCTTGTGTCTGTATATGTGTGGATGGATATGTGTGTGTGTGCGAGTGTATACCCGTCCTTTTTTCCCCATAAGGTAAGTCTTTCCGCTCCCGAGACTGGAATGACTCCTTACCCTCTCCCTTAAAACCCACATCCTTTCGTCTTTCCCTCTCCTTCCCTCTTTCCTGATGAGGCAACAGTTTGTTGCGAAAGCTTGAATTTTGTGTGTATGTTTGTGTTTTTTTGTGTGTCTATCGACCTGCCAGCGCTTTTGTTTGGTAAATTATGTTTCAGTATCATACATAAGAACTGCTGAATTGTTTTCAAAGAGTGTAGGGCTTATAAAGGGACATCATCCTCTAGCACTACTTTCCCTCAACAGAAGTAGTCGCTACCAGAAATATTTTTCGAATTTTGGACAGGTCAGTACTATCTCAGCTATTTTTCTGAAAAATTTCATATAACTTTCATATAATTTTATATACAATACATTATATTTCAAGCTAAAATCTATGAACCGGAATTACTTTATTTTCATTGTTACGATTGATATGTACTAGCTCTGAATGTACAGTTAATTTTTTTTAAGAAACATTTCAAATTACAAAATATTTGGCACACTTAAAATTTGATTACACAATCTGATACTATTTATTATGTTTATTTCTGGGTTCATTTATAAAAAAAATAATCTAAATTAACAGAAATTCATTTGTGAAGAAAATTTGTAAACCCTTCAAAATATTCTTATTACTGCAGAGTGAAGTCACAGTAAGCATGCTCTGATGTGATCAGACATATTTTTGTAGTTTGGATGGGTAATGTAATTTCGGCTCTGTTAATACGAAAATTCAAAAGAGAGTGAGATAAAATATGGCACAATAATTCATAAAAACAATTCTGCATAGACATTCTTCAAATCTATTTAGATCGATTGGACCATGAGAACCTAAAATGTGAGAATTTCAGCTTCAAGAATCATACCCCTAGATATGAAGAATTGGAGCCAAATGTGCAAGAAAAGATAAGTAAAAAGTTCATCTTAAATCTTACTCCTCTCGAATCTTATGAAAAGACTTCATCATCACAGATAGGACCAACAACAAAGGAGGGAGGGATGGATTACAAATGTGGGCGTCGTCTGGGATCAATTGACCTATAATAAAATTTTGTCTGTTGCAGAAAAGAAAGTGACTTATTTCATTTACAATTTATACATGAATAAATTTCTGATCACATGAAGCAAGAAAACCAAAAACTGCTCAACAAAGCAAATCGTACCAGCAGTGACAATTTAGTACAAATAATGATGGACCAAATCAAATGAAAGAGGACTTTACAACTTCAAACAGGGACATTGAAAAGGAAAGATAAGTACAAACTATTTGTGAAGCTAATTTGCTTGTGGACTCATGTGCTTGTTAGCAAATTGAATAGGAGTGAGGGTAGGAGAGAGTTAGAAATGAAAGCTGTAGGATCCAGTCAGGACATGTCTGAGTCGACAGAAATTGCAGTCAGTAAAGAAACAGTAAAAACAAATTTTGCAGTTAATTTTGGCAAAAATAGGGGAAATAAACACAGGTAACAATAGCAAATCAGACTAAGCACAAGATCAGATTGACCAACTTAGTAATCAAGTTTCAGAGATGAAAATGTGTTGTCAGAGGGGTTAAAAAGTGTGAATAAAAAAGTTGATGTTTGATAAAAAAATTATTGTTTTGGAAAATGAGTTTGTAGCTGAGTTAGCAAAATAATCAAAGAATGTTGATGATGTCAGAGCTGAACAGAAGGCCATAGCAGAAAAAATGGAACAGAATATCGCCAGTGTAAGCCAAAAAATTTTAAATGTCAAAAACAATAAGCAAACTAATGCAACTGTTTTAGATCAAAAAATTTCAGCTGCTCAGGAAATGTATGTGAACCAAAGTCTGTGTGCAAAGAATGGTATTGCGTGGTCCAACACTCCTATCAAAAGTTTTCCATCAGACAATTTATATCCATTGGATTTTCTTCACCGCTGCAGAGATAGTTCTGTGTCAGGCATGAATGA
This sequence comes from Schistocerca cancellata, assembly GCF_023864275.1. Lineage (NCBI taxonomy): Eukaryota > Metazoa > Arthropoda > Insecta > Orthoptera > Acrididae > Schistocerca > Schistocerca cancellata. The sequence goes on along the minus strand of NC_064630.1, from coordinate 255,251,526 downwards.
CAATCAAATAATTAAATTTGTTAAAAGATGTCTTGAAGGCAAAGCTCTGTCATGAGTAAATTTAAATTTAATCCAGTGGGACACATATCAGAGTTCTGAGAAAAATTTTAAATAAATTTTGGTCAAACGGGGGGAATCAAAAGTGCATTTTTGAATGGTCCTAATTATAGGAATAGGGACAGCACTTTGAAAGAGTTTAATAGAACCAACTTAAAAAATTAGCAATACCTTGACAAACCATTTGACGAAATGACCTTGACTGATGTACTTAAAAGGAGATTGCAATAAAGATTGTACTGGGTTTTAGTACACAGATCTGATGATTGTGCTGAAAAATTCTTACATGTTAACGGGCTGGATAGGGCAGTAGAAAGGAGTATGTACCATAATAATCAGAATGATAGAAATTGCAGTGGGAGTCAGAATGACAGAAATTGCAATGGGAGTAATTACAGAAACAGAGATAATGGTAACTTCTATGAGGATCAAAGTGTTAATAGAGAGAGAAATTTTGAACATCAGCAGCATAGGAATGAAGTGGATAACCATGGGCATTTTAATAGAAGAAATAATCATAGACGACAATGGCTTTCATTTTTCCACTGACGAAACTGTCTATATGAATTTCTGGTGGCACAATTGGTTTCTCCCACCATCTTTACATCTTGGGCCTGTTGCTCTTCCATTTGTTGAAACTACAAAATTCCTGGGGCTTATGCTCGATAGGAAGCTCTTGGTCCCCCCCATGTGTCCTACCTGGCAGCCCGCTCTGTGTGTTTCCTCAATGTCCTATATGTCCTCAATGGTACTTCCTGGAGTGCAGACCAAAACACTCTCCTCTGTTTGTACTGGTCCCTTGATCATTTGAAACTAGACTATGGGTGCTTTGTTTATGTCTCTGCACATCCATTCCTCTTACGCCGTCTCAACACTATCCACCATCATGGCTTCCGTTTGGCCACTGGCACCTTTTAAACTAGCCCAGTTGAGAGTCAGTATGCCCAAGCTGCTGAACTACTGCAGTCCTACCATAGTACCTTTCTGTACACTGATGGCTCTCAGACTGACCATGGTGTCAGGTGTGCCTTCGTCATCGGCGCTGATGTTTTTTGATATTGGCTTCCAGCACACTGCTCAATGTTTCCAGCCGAGTTCTTCACCCTGTGTCAGGCCATGAAGTACATCTGGCGACATAGGCTTTTCAATTGTGTCCTCTGCTCAGACACTCTCAGTACTCTTCAAAGTCTCTGTGTGCTGTACACCACCCATCTGTTAGTGCAACAGGTCCAGGAAAACTGTCACATGCTTCCTTTTGCTAGGGCCACTGTGATGTTTATCTGAGTTCCTGGTCATGTCAGTCTGCCAGGAAACTGGAAATTTAAGGTGAGGTCTTATGGGACCAAACTGCTGAGGTCATCAGTCCCTAAGCTTACATACTACTTAATATAACTTATACTAACTTATCTACATCTACATCTACATACATACTCCGCAATCCACCATACGGTGCGTGGCAGAGGGTACCTCGTACCACAACTAGCATCTTCTCTCCCTGTTCCACTCCCAAACAGAACGAGGGAAAAATCACTGCCTATATGACTCTGTATGAGCCCTAATCTCTCTTATCTTATCTTTGTGGTCTTTCTGCAAAATGTAAGTTGGCAGTAGTAACATAGTGCTGCAGTCAGCCTCAAATGCTGGTTCTCTAAATTTCCTCAGTAGCGATTCACGAAAAGAACGCCTCCTTTCCACTAGAGACTCCCACCCGAGTTCCTGAAGCATTTCCATAACATTCGCATTATGATCAAACCTACCAGTAACAAATCTAGCAGCCCGCCTCTGAATTGCTTCTATGTCCTCCCTCAATGCGACCTGATAGGGATCCCAAACGCTCGAGCAGTACTCAAGAATAGGTTGTATTAGTGTTTTATAAGTGGTCTCCTTTACAGATGAACCACATCTTCCCAAAATTCTACCAATGAACTGAAGATGACTATCTGCCTTCCCCACAACTGCCATTACATGCTTGTCCCACTTCATATTGCTTTGCAATGTTACGCCCAAATATTTAATCGATGTGACTGTGTCAAGTGCTACACTACTAATGGAGTATTCAAACATTACAGGATTCTTTTTCCTATTCATCTGCATTAATTTATATTTATCTATATTTAGAGTTAGCTGCCATTCTTTACACCAATTACAAATCCTGTCCAAGTCATCTTGTATCCTCCTACAGTCACTCAACGATGACACCTTCCCGTACACCACAGCATCACCAGCAAACAGCCGCACATTGCTATCCACCCTATCCAAAAGATCATTTATGTAGATAGCGGACCTACCACATTTCCCTGGGGCACTCTAGATGATACCCTCACCTCCGATGAACACTCACCATCGAGGACAAAGTGCTGGATTCTACTACTTAAGAGGTCTTTGAGCCACTCACATACTTGGGAACCAATCCTATATGCTCGTACCTTAGTTAGGAGTCTGCAGTGGGGCACCGAGTCAAACGCTTTCGGGAAGTCAAGGAATATGGCATCCATCTGATACCCTTCATCCATGGTTCGCAAGATATCATGTGAAAAAAGGGCGAGTTGCGTTTCGCAGGAGTGATACTTTCTAAAGCCGTGCTGATGCATGGACAGCAACTTCTCTGTCTCAAGGAAATTCATTATATTCGAACTGAGAATATGTTCAAGAATCCTGCAACAAACTGATGTTAAGGATATTGGTCTGTAATTTTGAGGATCTGTCCTACCCTTATTATATACAGGCGTCACCTGAGCTTTTTTCCAGTCGCTCGGGACTTTATGTTGGGCAAGAGATTTGCGATAAATGCGAGCTAAGTAAGGACCCAATGCAGTAGAGTATCTCTGTAAAACCGAATTGGAATCCCATCAGGACTTGGTGATTTATTTGTTTTCAACCCATTTAGCTGCTTCACAATCCCACGGATGTCTATCACTATGTCCTCCATATGGGAATCTGTATGAGACTCAAATGGCAGTATGTTTGTATGATCCTCTTGCATGAAAGATTTCTCAAATGCTAAATTTAAAATTTCAGCTTTCGTTTTGCTGTCTTCTGTTGCCAGGCCAGACTGATCAGTGAGTGACTGGATGGAAGCCTTCGACCCGCTTACCGAATTTATGTAAGACCAGAATTTCCTTGGGTTTTCAGCAAGATCTTTTGCTAAGGTATGACAGTGGTAGTGGTTGAATGCTTTGTGCATCACTCTTTTTACAGCATCACGAATCTCTACTAACTTTTGCCTGTCCTCATTCTCTCAATCTTTCTTGTACCATGAGTGCAGCTGCCTTTGCTTCCTGAGCATTCTCCGAATTGTGCTGTTAAACCACGGTGGGTCTTTTCCATGCATAACCCACTTTTTTGGCACATGCTTGTCCAATGCATGATTTACAATATGTTTAAAATTTGCCCATAATTCTTCCACATTCATCGTATCGGAAGTAAATGAAGTCAATTCATTTACTAAGTGGAATGCTAACAACTGCTTATCTGCTCTTTCTAGTAAGAATACTCTCCTAGTTCTTGACCAACTTTTTAACTTTCGTAACCATAGTCATAATGACAACATCATGATCACTAATCCCTGCTATGCTATGCTGTGAACAACACACAAACCCATCCCTGAGGGAGGATTCGAACCTCTGACAGGGGGGAGCCGTGCTGCCTGTGACAAGACCACATGGTTACTCTGTGTGGTCTGCCAGGAAACTAGGCTGCTGATGCTGCTGCTAAGGCTGCAGTCCTTGTACCACAGTCCGCTAGTTCCTATATTCCCTCCAATGATCTCTGTGTTGCCGTCTCGCCAGGAGGTGGTGTCACTTTGGCATCACCATTGGTCCTCCCTTCATGGGAATAAACTACAGACTATTAAGCCTCTCCCAGCAGCTTGGATGACCTCTTCTCGGCCCTCCCATATTGGGCACTGCCTTTTTAGCCATCGTCATTTGTTAAGTGGTGCTCCCCCACCACTTTGTACATATTGCGCCCAAGTTTTAACTGTCCACCGTTTCCTGATTGAATGCCCATTTTTTAACTGTTTACATTCTCGCTTGGGTTTGTCATCTGAGTTATTGTCTGTTTTAGCAAGGAACATGCAGGCTATCGACCGTGTTTTACTTTTTATCTGTCATAGCAATACAGTGAAAGCCATTTAATTTTTAGTCCTGGTCCTTCATTTCTGTATGGTGTCTTTTATAGACCTTACTCCACGTCCTCGTTTTTAGCTGTCTTCTCTTATGTCAGTTAGGACTGAGATATAGTCGTTTTTTTAACTCTTCTCTGTCTTTATGTTCTGTAGTTTTGAGTTGTGTGCATATGACCCCAGTTATTTTTATGCCCTAAAACAAAACTAAACAAACAAACAATAGAAGAAACTACTTGGTATATGGCAGTTTGTCTCAATGAAGGTCTACAGTTTTGCAGCAAGGAAACATAACAGGCATAGGACTCCCAAGTTATACTTGCAATTAGACAATAATAACAGTGTTAATGATACGGCACACGTATCTGAATTTGAACAGAAGGAATATCAGATTTCTCATTTATGTTTTGATCAAAAGTTTTGGGATACTATGTTTAATTATGGTGATGTAGGGGCTAATCACAAACCAGAATGTGAGAGTAGTGACAATTTTGATATAGTATGTACTAATGATTTTTTCTCTTGGACAGAAAACAGTGTTTTTGATGTATGTAAATCAGGTGATGACTGTATTGGATCTGAACTACATGATATTTTTTATGTAGATGTGAATGAGAGCGGTGAAATAACTGAGGTTGGTAAGTCTGAGACTGGTGGCTTATTGCAAATGGAGGTAGGTGAGGTAAGTGACTTTGATGGAGATGAGACTTTTATTGTTAGTGATGTTGTTGATGAAGTAATTTGGAGAAATATGATGATGGTGAGTATCATGTATTTGTGAAGGTTAAGAATAATGAAATTTCAGAGTTATTTGCGAATGATGTTGACAATACAGATAAGGTAAGTGTTGTATATGGTGTTGTGAGAGTCATGGAATACCAGTTCAGTCAAAACGGTTTTTCATTAATGTCATGCGGAGTGGTTATCCAAACAGTGAAGATAAGTTATCTGTGAGCCTGGAGAATAAAGGTAAAAACTTCTTGAAGTTTGTTTGGGACCACATTGATGATAACATAGATAAATGTGCATTCTGGAGTAAGTTAGCTGTGGTTAGTCAGAATTTGTATCCCAATTGGTGGAATGAAGTGAAAGAGGATCTAAGCAGGAAGTGTAATTTTGACTGTAATGTGGTTTGTGTTCCTTCTGTAATAAGTGATGTTAGTGCTGCCATGGAATCTATGCATTGTGTTCAATCTTTACCTCACAACATGAGTAACCAAAGTAATGTTATGATACTTGCAAAGTTGATAAAACACTGTGAAGACAGTGTGGATGTAGCATTTGATGAAATTGAAAGTGATCTTTTGCATGAAATATCTGACAACAGAGAAGATGATTCAGATTCTGGGTGTCCTTACATTAAATTTGAGACTGATCAGTGGGAAGGTAGCTGTTTGATTGATATAGGTAGCCCAGTTTGTGGTATATCTGAACAATTTAGGGACAAGATCAAATAGTAAGAATTTTGTGAAAATGCACATTGTAAGTGTAAAGATAAAAGGAGCTACAGGTAAGCAAAGCAAATTGGTGAAATCTGAGATACTTTTAACTTTTAGTATAGAAGACAAGACCTTTGAACATGGCTGCATGTTTGCAGGTTCATTTTGTCTGGAGTGTGGTATGTAAGACGATGTGACTTCTAAAGTTCTGTCTTGTCTATTGACTGAGTTTAAATCTATGTCACACTGTATTTGCAGGTTCATACAACTATATAATTATGTTTTGTAATATATTTGTTCTTTAGAATTTGGTACATATATGCTATGGGATAAATGAGTAGATCCTTTTATAATTTTGAAACGGGTCAATGCCACTAAATATCTAGTAATAAATTTTCTTATCTCAAAATACTATTAGTGTCAAATATTATTATTATTATTGTTATCATTATTATTATTGCTATGTACTCTGCAGACAATAATTAAATTTGCCATGAACTCTTTTGGGTAAAGTAATGGATGTTCTGGTAAATCGAGTGAGGACACATTTTATTCATGTGCACTATAAAATTTAGACATAGTATCTTAGTATAGCTGTGTATATCATTATTCATTTATTCATTACCTTTAGATCTGTTTATTTAAGTTTCATATGTGAACACTTTTTAATCCATTCTGACGTAAACCCTGTACACTTGTTTTTTTTTTCTTTTCTTTTAATTTAAATAGGCAGAGCATATGCCATGGGATGTGAGGGAGGTATTGAACAACATATTTACTACACAAAAGAATGTTTCAGGATTTGATGTGAAACCTAGACAGAAAGTTACCTATCCATTGGAGCGTCTGATGAGAAATCTATAGAAGAAACTGAAAGATGTGGATGAATCCACTCCTACACTCCCATATGGTTGCACCCTTGCTGGTCCAGTAGACTTACAAGAGATCATATGTGCTGGGTAATGTACTCAAGCATCTGTCAACTACACCAGTGTTGTGACTGAAAATTCTAAATTGTTAGCCAAGAAATTATCATATATGTTATGACTTCTGCACCACTTGTTAGCAGCAGACACAGTGGCTGCACCAAAGACTGAGACGGCGTAGAGTTTTACAATTATTTATCAAACTTTCTTTACTATTTCTCCCTCATTGTCGCTGTCCAACCCAGTGGATCCCTCCCATCGCTGCCCAGGCCCGCGGATCCCTCTGCCTAGCTGGTGCTGTGTAGATTCTCCGACAATGCACGCAGAGCGCGCTGCTGATCGCACTCGGGAGCCTCAGGCCACCAGTGCTCCGCTGAAGCCAGGATGCCCTGTGGTTGAAATGAACTCATTGCCACTCAGCACCCTAGTATGGCACGCCCACAGAGCCAAGTCACCGTGACGTCAGCTGCCGACGCCTGCTGCACCGGCAGCTGGGAAGCCATCAGTCGCAATGTCCACGAGGTCCGGTCATGGACGGACCACGCGCCATGGGGTCAGTTTGCCATGAAGTCCAGGCATCAGTCCCTAGCAGCACCTGTGACCAAGACCACACTGCAGCCGGTCCTGCTTGAAGTTCTCGCTGTAGTTAGTCAGGCCACCAGTGCTCCGCTGAAGCCAGGATGCCTTGTGGTTGAGATTTGAGATGAACTCGTTGCCGCTCAGTGCCCCAGTACGGCACGCCCACGGAGCTGCATCACCGTGAGGTCAGCTGCCGACACCTGCTGCACTGGCGGCTGGGAAGCCATCAGTCACGATGTCCGCAAGGTCCCGTCATGGACTGACCATGCGCCATGGGGCCGGGTTGCCATGAAGTCCGGGCGTCAGTCCCTGGCGGCACCTGTGACCAAGACCGCACTGCGGCCGGTCCTGCTGGAAGTTCTCGCTGTAGTTAGTCAGGCATGGTGCCGACCGAACTCGGGCCGACCTCCAGAGCTGAAGTTGACATCTGGTGGTGAATGGATGACTCCTGCGAGCTGGAACAGACTTCCGGAATCATCACCTACGAAGATTGAGGATTCGGACATGGACCACGTCCATCTTCAGATCCGAACTGCTTCCTAATGGCTTCCGTCTGTTGCTGCCTGTGTTCCACTATTTGCATCCAGCAGGAGGACATTTTTTACCCTCGGTGGTAGCTTTTTGTTATTACTCCCACAGTATATTGCAGCGTAACTTAGCGTGCTTGCCTCACTTCTCCTTACTCAGCTCTCTCCAGGCTTCGCTCAGTGTTCAGTCTGTGTGCGTCCTTGCATCAGACTGCTGGTAGGCTCCTGCTGTCATCAATGATATCTATGCTTGCCTACTTCGCAATGCCTCAGTCGCTGGCGTGCCTCTGTTTTGCCATTCTCCACTGCGTGAAGCAACGCTTACTACATGTGGCTGCAACATATATGAATAACTCATGGAACTATTTGTTTAAAAAAAATGTCACTGCCTTGAACAGTGTTCTTCTACATAAATGTATGTTTTACCAAGCAAGGGGATTAACTTCCCAATACATTATGTAACTGTAAATCAGTATGTATTTTTTATCAATTGCAAACGAATCTTCTAGGCTTCTATCTACATAGGTTAGTTTGTATGAACAATTAGCAAATAATGTGGAAAACATTAATGAGTATAGATAGTATAACAAGATGTATACAGTTCTGATTTCACGCAATGATTTTGGTCCTTTCATTTTCTTGTGTCAAAACATTTCTCCTGGTCTGTACCCGGTGTGGTTTGGATTCGTGGATTGGTCCCCATGTTGTAAGCTTAGGCCCTAATATTTTTGCATTATTTTCTCCTTTCATGAGTCAACATATCCTTAAATACTCTGGTTCATGTGGCTGTTTGACTTTGTGCTATACCCCCCTCATGACTGAGTATATTCTTTTGGTCTGTACCCATCGCTGCGAGTTTTTCGAGTCGGTTCACTTGTCATACACTTAGGCTCTGAACTTTCTTTTGAAGATTTTGAAGGTATGAATTTATAGGTGGAAACTTGCAATTTGTAATTCTAGTAATTTACATTGTCTCAGCATTTATTTTAATAGTTTAGTATTTTAATGTTGTAGTGTTGACTTTGTATCACTTGTCTTGTGACAGAATGTTCCATCGATCTGAAAATCTGAATGCCATGTCCTGATATATGAATAGATTATGAATTGTATAGTACGAGGGTCAGTCAGAAAGTAATGCCTCCTATTTTTTTTTCTACGTTTAATTGTCAGGAAATTTAAATGCAATTACATAGGTTGAAAACCACAACATTGAGGATCATTTTGTCATTTTTCAATGTAATCTCCGCCCATCTCTACAGTTTTGGTCCATCTTTGAACAAGGGCATGTATCCCAGCACGGTAAAAATCACAGCTCTGCTTCCTAAGCCATTGATGCACGGATGTTTTGACGGCCTCCTCATCTTCAAAATGAATCCCACGATGAGCTTCTTTTAGTGGCCTGAACAGATGGAAGTCTGATGGTGCCAGGTCAGGGCTGTATGGGGGATGAGGCAAAACTTCCCATCCAATTTTGACAATCTCGTCAGAGGTGTGACGACTGGTGTGTGGTCTTGCATTGTCATGCAAAAGAAGAACATCTGCCATTGATTTTGTTGGGCGAACTCGCTGAAGATGTGCTTTAAGTTTGTTGAGGGTTGTGACATATTGAACAGAATTTATTGTGCATCCCTGCTCCAAAAAATCAACCAGAATCACACCCTCTGTATCCCAGAAAACTGTTGCCATAACTTTCCCTGCCGATCGCACAGTTTTGAATTTTTTCTTCCTCGGCGAGCTTGTGTGACGCCACTCCATTGACTGCCTCTTTGATTCGGGTTCAAAAAAATGCACCCATGTTTCGTCCCCGATCACAATTTTTTTCAGAAACTCATCTCCCTCCAAACGGAAGCGCTGCAAGTGTTGGGAGGCTATTGTTTTCCTTGCCTCTTTATTCTGATCGGTTAACATTCTTGGAATCCATCGTGCACAAACTTTTGAGTACCCCAATTGTTTAATAATCGTGATCACACTGCCTTTACTAAGAGAAATAATGCGACACACTTCATCTGCAGTCACCCGACGGTCACCACGAATGATGTCATCAACTTGCTGAATGTTGTGCGGAGTCACTGCACTCACCGGCCTGCCGCTCCGCTTTTCGTCAGTCAACGGTGTTTGCCCTTCAGCTTCCTTACAACGACGAACCCATCGTCTAACAGTGCTGACATCCACTGTCACAACACCATACACCTTCTTCAGTCTTTCATGAATGCGTATGGGCGTTTCACCTTCTGCATTCAAGAATTCAATCACACAATGCTGTCTCAAACGAACATCGATGTCGGCCGTCTTACAAACTTCTGCTGTGCTGCCACCTGTTGACACAGAAAGTTACTACTGCAGTGGATTGCAGAAGAAGGTTTGAGGAATGGCGCCAAATTCAAATTTTTCACTTAACTTAATTTCTTTAAGTAGAAAAAAAATGGGAGGCATTACTTTTTGACCGACCCTCGTAGATAATTTTTTTATGTTTTCTGTAATATGTTGTGTATCAGATACTTCTATACATATTTATTATATCTTTTGGCATCATTTTGTACACCATTTGACAAACCTTACAGTAGATCATGAAATATTGTAAACACATTGTTTCCAAATTTGTGAGGGGGTTATTGCAAAGGGACATCATCCTCTAGCATTACTTTTCCTCAACAGAAGTAGATGATACCAGAAATTATGTTTCCAGTTTTGGACAGATCAATATTACCTCAGCTGTATTTCTAAAAAATTTTGTTTAATTTTATACACAATATGTTACATTTCAAGCTAAAATCTATGAAAATGGATTACTTTTTTTTCATTGTTACAATCACTATGTTCTGGTTCGGAATGAACAATTAAAATTGTTATTTTTTAGAAACATTTGAAATTAGTAAATATTTGGCACACTTAAAATTTCTATTATTATTTATGAAATCGAGTACTGTTTATTATGTTTATTTCCTGACTCATTTATAGAGAAAATAATTTAAACTAATAGAAATTCTATTCTCAAGAAAAATTGTAAACCCTTTGGAATACTGTTATTACTGCAGAGTGAAGTAGTAGTAAGCATGCCTCTGATGTGGTGGACATGTTTTTGTAGTTTGGGTGAACAATGTAATTTCGGCTTTGTTAATGTGAAAATTCAAAAGACAGTGTGATATAGTAAAATGTGATGCAATAAATCATCAAAAAAATACTGTACAAATGTTCTTCAAATTTATTTAGATCAATTGGACATGAGAACCTAACATGAAGAAGAACTGGAACCAAATGTGCGAGAAAACATAAGTAAAAAGTTTATTGTAAATCTCACTCCTCCACCATTGTAGGCAGTAGCAACAACAAAGGAGGGAGGGGTAGATTACAGGCTCTTTATAACAAAGCATATTAGAGAAAAAAATGTTTTGAGAAGCAGTGATAAGTATCCTCAGCTGGATAAATAATTTATGACAACAGGTTCTTCAACTTGCTCTCCATATGACTAATCACTCCTTTCTGAACAACGAAGATTTTGTGAGCTAGAGAAAAGTTCCCCAGAATAATTCCATAAGAGTGCACATAATCAAAATAAGCTTCTTTATGGCCATTTTGCCTCCAACTTATTTATTTATTTAGCAGCTTATGATGTACATCTATGGAGTAAGTCCAAGCACACATTTTCTTTGTCAGTTTTCCAATAAAATACATTACTGTTACTGATTCTAACTATAGTTTTGCTAAGATACCTAATAAATTTTGGCCACAACATTTCCGAAAATTAACATCATAGTTACAAAATTTTAGATACTGTAAACTGAACAGACTTTATGAGGCATACACAATCTATGTGCCTAAATTACACAACATTTAATTGCAATAATTCTATGCTATGGGTCCATCATTTTATATATACGGTATAATAGTCAAATAGCACATACATATTCTAGATCTCATTTTGTTTACATTTATAAAAAAATATTTAACAGCAATAATACTGTAGAAAAACAAAATCTTTAGATAAAACAATGCTGTTAAGAAGTTAACACATTTTACTTTTTCTGTTTCTCTATACCTGTGTACATTTTTCTTTTAGTGTACTATGCCTGTTTGCTTCAGTTATTTTTGTTTGAAAGAAATTTTCTGATTGAATATAAAGGGGTTTCTAATAGCAGTTGTTTGATTGACTGTTTAAACTTATCCTTCAATTTGGCATTAGTGATGTGTGGTGGTAAAGAGTTGTACAACTTCACCGCCATGTAACCACTGTTTTTCTCATATTGAGTTGTGTTATGTTGCGGAATTCTTAATTTCTTGGTGTTTCTGGTGTGGTGGTGGTGTACATCTTCATTTTTGTTGAATTTATCTTTATGATTCCAAGCAAGGAGCAGAATTTTATATATATACAAGCTGTAGAAGGTTAGAACCTTATATTTTTTTAAAAGAGGCTTGCAACTATCTCTTGTTCTTTTGTTTCCTAGTATTCTAATTGCTCTCTTTTGTCATTTGAATATTTTAATTGCCTCAGTCGAGTGGCCCCAGATTTCTATACCATAGCTCATTATAGCATTGAAGTATGAGAAATACACCATTTGCACATCATCTTCAGTTATTAGTGGCTTAATTTGTGTCAGAGCAAAAACAGCACTGCTAAGTTTATTACTTACATTGAAAATATGATCTTTCCATCCTAAACAACTGTTCACAGTGATCCCTAAAAATTTAGCACTTTCAACTACTCTTGCATCTAGCTCTTGCAAATTTGTTAGTTGACTTGTTTTTCTTTTGTTGTTCCTAAATAGGAACGCATTAGTTTTCTCATAATTGAGAATTGACCTATTCACTTCAAGCCAGTGGATGATCATTTCAAGTGTTTGATTAATTTTATTTATGGCCTCCTGTAAGCTCGGTCTCACAGTTATGCTTGTTGTGTCATCTGCAAAGTGTATCAACTCACTGTTTACATTACAAGGTAAATCATTTACATACATAAGGAAAAGGAGGGGTCCTAGAATACTACCCTGTGGCACCCCATGTTTTATATCTTGTAGTTCTGATAGCTGTTTCCCTTGATTGTGTGACACTTCCACTGCTTGTTTTCTGTCCTGCAGAAATGACTTTGTGATATCAAGAGCAGTTCCTCTAATTCCATAGTGGTGTAGCTTCATTATTAATATGTGGTGATTAACAAGATCAAAAGCTTTAGATAAGTCACAAAAGTCACCAACCGGGATTTGGCCTTGATCTATACTAGAGAGCATCCTTAATGCAAAAGCTCCTATCACAAATCTCTTCACAGTTTGATGAATGTGATGTTTTCAGTAGTGTTCTGGTACTCCAAGTACAAGCTGTGCTATAAAGTTGTATGCAGAAAAGTTGTATTGGCATTTTAAAAAATTGACTGATTATACATTCATAAATCAACACAGTAATAAAACCCAAAGCAGTGCGGGCTGCTGTTCAATAAAAATTAGTAGCTAATTTCGAAACTCAAGAAATTCTGAAAATTAATTTTGAAAATATAATAGTTAATCCTTTTCTGATGTCAAATTGTTTCACCACATTCTTCCTAAAGTAATAAAAATGTAAGCATCATAGTCTAGTTAGTTAGTTATTTGTGTGTTCCATGGAGCACAAATGTGACCTTTCACTATGATGTGGAATGAGTCAGTTTTACAATTATTGTATAGGACACTTTCTCACCAATATGGCAACATGATGACCATTAACATGATTCCTCTCTCTCTTTTATACATGCATACAGTAGTCTTCAGTGTCTGAAGTTACTTTTATTATTGTTTTCAGTGTTTGAAGTTAAATTCACTCAGAAGGCAGTTAAATATTTTTATAGCTGAATACCTCACTCCTTTCTGTCAACACTAAGGCTGAGTGATGGTTAATGTAAGTCATTTATCCTTCTTTGTTGACTACAAACTTCACAAGGTAGTAAATATCTATCAGAATGTGAGACCTATCAGGACAAGGCAAATGTCATAACTTGGAAAACTGTCAAACCACACCTTTTAAAATATTTGAAAAAGTCACTCACAAACTTGCAGAACAAGGAATATAGTCTTTAAGAAATGAAACTTCATCTGTGAGGGGTAAAAACTCACATCTGTAATTGAGGATTTTTGTAGTAGAAGTGATTATTTGTTCAACTAATCTGTCTTCCCCCATTCCATTCATATGATATGTTGTTTATGTTTTATGCATCCTTGCTCTATTTTCTTCAATTATATGGTAATAAATGACAAAATTTTTAAAAAGTATTTTGGCTTCTAGTAAGGAAAAGGCACTGTAAATCCAATCAGACAGTCTACGGAAAAGACATGCTCCACATTACATACAGGTAATAAGGTCACAGGAATATTATGTGATCTCAAAATAATCGTTCTGTTCAGTTAATCACTCCTTACTTCTCAAATTATTGATGTATAAGATCAGGAATAGTGATTTCCAGTGGTTAACTCATACAGGAATTAAGAAATAACAGTCACATGAAAGTGAAGCAGCCACTCCTCTGATTGGAAACCAGTTTTGCAAGGGATGCCATAGAGTTTGAAACTGAGTTCCTATCTGTCTTTATTCTATATAAATGACTTACCATTTACTATTGACGTTCATTCAGATTTAACTGAAAATGAGATGCCTTAAAAATCTAGCAACTATCATAAACACTTTAGAAAAGCTTGAATCCTGGTTCCATCAAAATGGGCAAAAACTGGATGCCCTAAAATCTAGACATTACAATTTGAATCTAAATCATTACAATCAAGAGACATGACAATAGCTTGCAATCATCAGGGCATCACAGAAGTAAATTATGTAAAGTTTTTAGATGTAAATCTTGACAAAAATTTAAAGTGGATGGTACATGTAGATTATTTAGCTAATACTTTGAACAGCTTAGCATTTGCTATATGTATTTTGTCTGACACACAAACATGGACACCAGAAAAGTAATCCATCATTGCTACTCCGAGGTTAGTTATTTGTTATTGTACAATATTCTGGGACAAGTCAACAAATGTCATGAGGTTTCTAATACTGCAAAAGAAAATAAGTAGAAACATTTGTATTACTGATCAAAAATAAAAATACCATTCATTCTTTCTCTGTGTATTAATAAGAGAGTGATTTTTGTTATATAAAACTTGAAACTCTTCCTTTCCAGCACAAATATAGCATTCACTATGAAGGGAATTTTAAACTACCTACATGCCTTTTACAACTATATGCTGAAACATAATAGAGGAATATATTAAACATGAAACTTGGATAAAATAATTTTGGGTGTTAGCTCACATCATTGTGAACTGCTAAAACAACTAAATTGCTGACATTTTGACTGACTTTCTGTGGTCCTCTTCAGGGTGCTTATTTTAATCAAAATGATACTGACCGTGGAGGCCTACAAGCAAGGCGCTTGGTTCTTTGGAAAGCTATCTCTTTACTCTTCTAGTGCAGAAGTGTTCTTATCCAACTGACATTCATGGAATACAATTACACAGTTTTGTATACTGTAGTGAGTACTTTCTAGAAGTATCACAGTAATGTATATAAAATAATGTAGAAGTTTTGAATTACTCTTATAAACAAATTTCATTGTAAATCTTGACATGTCCCCCATAATACAAATCAAATGATGAGTATCTGAAAATAATATTTCACATAAAAATCAGTTTCACTCAAACTGTGATTTGCAAAACCACAATGCAAGACACAAAAATGATTTTCATGTAGATTTTGCTTCCTTGTTTATGTTTCAGAGTGAAGTTAGGTATTCTGGTGTAAAGGTATACACATATAAGAAATCAGTCATCCCTACCAATGCTGAAGAAAACTAAGAATATAACTTATTACCCATTTCTCCTACAAATTATATGATTATCTAATTCAAGGATTGAAAAACCTTTTTGGTTATACGGCAATTTGCAATGTTGATCGTAAAGCTACAGGAAATGTAATACATAACAACAAAAACAATCAATTATTGATAAAATTATTATTATTTTATTATCTTTGTTGTTATAAATCGACATATCTACTTTCTTTGAAAAGTATGGGTGGAATCAAGTAAACCTTAAATAACAATTGGAATTAAACAGTATTTGTTTAATGCAACTGAGGAAGCACTAGATTTTTTCCAAAGTAGCACATTTTTCTTTTATTTCATTATGCTACATTTAGCTGGCATAATAACAAATAATTATAGTAACAACTTATAGTAAATGTAAATTTATGTGATTTGCTTGTCTTTTTGTTAGTGTGTATTTTGACATAATCTATGGAATATGATGAATGCTGATAAAAGTTCCTTGGCAAATGGAAGTAAGGAGGGTGCAGGGAATGACACACAAGGTAAGGAGGTGCAGCAGGATAGTATGAGGCAGATCTTTAGGCAGATGACCTAGTGGCTGCACAACAAGTCAAAAGGAGTTTAGAGGACAGAGCATATGAGAGAAAGGAGGAGAGGGGAGAGGGTGGGAGGAAAGTGGAGATGAAGAGAGAAGAAGACAGCATGAATGGGCGACAGAATGGGAGAGGTGTGGAAAAGAGAGAGAGAGAGAGAGAAAGAGTGTTGGGAGTTCCATGTGCATTGTAGATGGGAAGGAGTCCTGTGGACAGAAGAGAGAAGGGAAAAGGTAAGGTGACCATATGGGAGGCAGGTTAGCATAGGTTTAGGCCAGGGGTACTGTGAAAGTGTAGGACATGCTGTAAAGACAATTCCCACCTGCATAATTTAGACGACTAGTGCTGGAAGGGAGTATGCAAATGGCTTGCCTAGTGAAGCAGCTGTGGATTTCATTTGTGTTTTGGTGCATGTGCAGTTCGCCACAGTTTGGCAGTGGCCATTTGTCTCAGCAGTGAGATATGCATTCTTTCAAACACCCCTGGATCACCTGATAGATCTTGACAAGACTGCACAATTCACTTCTCCAGAAATTAAACTTTATCAACTGGAGCAATGTACACTGGTTTTTAGGATGACCTCAAATAGAAAAATCAACAGACTGAGGTCAGATGATCTAGGAGGCCATGTACAGCCTGTGCTCAACCTCTCCATCTTGGATCATATTGGTGATTTAGAAATTTGTCGTATATCAAAAGCAAAACATGCCTCTGTCCTGCCATGCATGTACTACTTTCCCCATCCTTGTGAAAGGTAAGATAGCCATGGGTGAAATCAAAGCAGAATTAAATGAGGAGTTAACAAAAAATTTAACATTTCAAATACATTTGTCATCACTAGGACAATATTTCCTACTGAAAGCAGTGGGTTCTTAAACACATAACGGAAAGGCAACCACTCACCTATAGCATACTGTTGTCTGGCACATGAGACACAGTATTCACCAGCTCTCATACTCTGGCTCTTCTTCTAACAAAAGGTATGCACATTCACATACAGAAACACACAGACAAGCAAATGCACACTATCACGGCCATGGAAAAACACAACCTACTGTTTGCTTGTGTGTGTGAATGTGTGTACTTTCTGCCTTGTGTGGTGCATAGACATATGTAACAGAATATACTATTCATTAGCTTTGCATTCCAGCCTTTCTTCTAACAGAAAGTACACACTTTCACTACAAACTCACACTATCTTGAGTATTACAGTGGCCAGGATAGTGTGCAACTGGAGCCAGAGCTTGAGAGCTAGAGAATGCTGTGTTCTGTTATGTACATGTATGTGCCACACAGCAGTCTTGGTACAGGTGAATAGTTACCTTTCCCATATTTTACATGAAATTATAAATTTGTTTTTGGATAGCTTCCATCTTGAGCAAACACTTTTTATCTCTTCTTTTTACCCCAACATATTTCACTAAAGTTACAGCATCTCCAGAAGGGTTTTTTGTTTGCTTTCTGTCAAATAACATGAGAAATTGCTTTTTACTATCTACCCACATAAAATTTCAGATTTTAAGTATACACAAATTTGAAAACAGAAATTTTTATACTTTGTTAACAAATGCTCTGGTTTCTGTACTTTACTTGAGGTGGAACCTACTCAAAAACAGATTTATTTGTAAGAAAACACAGGAAAAAGAGTGTGCTTCGACCTCAAAATGAATAAGAAAATTATTATAGTGTTTATATATAAATAAACAATTAATCTCATTAGGCTCACAGGTTGGTGTAAATATTCTCATCTGACACAACCATTTTAGTAACTAATTATTGGAGAAGAGAGGTGGGGGGTAGGGGGAGGGGCTGCAAATGATACGTTGCAGAAAAATTTCCTAGAACCGGCCCTGCTTGTATTTCTACAATCCTGTCTATCGTGTATTTTTGCATATCATTATTTCACTGAGTTTGCAAATTATTTCCCCTTTTGTTTTTATTCCTAAGAGATTTCACCTTCGGTACAGTCATTTTTGAAAGGGCCTTATTCCAAATTTTGACAAAATGAGTTAAGAACTGTACCAGAATGTATACATATAGCTATGTCTTTCTGCATTAAAAGGCATTATTCCACACATTGTAAATGTGTGTTTGTGAGTCTGTTACAGTGACATCAATTTTGAAATGGCTTTACTCCAGAAATAATGCCCTTTCAACAATGAACATCTTGCATGCCATCTATCCAATACCTAATGCACTATGCATTACGTTTAGCTGTCCATAGTTCACTGTTGTTATTTCTGCACATGTGTTGTGAACTGTAAAATGACATCAAATACTGAGTTTGAACGTAGTGAAAGTATCAAGAAACACAAGAAAGGAGAATGTAATGTTGGAAATTACAAACAGAATGTTATAAAAACAGCAAGAGTAAAAGGTCTTGAGAATACCATCTGTAAACGAAAACTTGTTGCAGAAAGAAATACGTGAACAATGCAGGTCAGTACAGTGCTTACATAGCTTTATCAGAAGATATTAGTTTTACTGGTGCATATTTCATCTGAAAATAGGATGACAAAGTAATGGTTTATTCATTTTGCTTCTCTTTTAGTTGCTTATAAGTGCTGTGTGAGTGTAACACAAAATATGAACAGGATGCATATTTAATCAGTTTTTTTGTTGCAAAATCAATATGCAGAAGAAGAAGAAGGAGAGCCATGTGGGATGAGTCTACTAGGAAATGGTCACAAGCATCTTGCTCTCATTTTTTTGTGCCAGTAAACACTGAATGACGTAAAGTGTGCCACCCAGCTTTGTTTTCTCTCTTTGAGAAAACAGTAAAGAGACTTCAGTCAATAATGCTTCAGAAGAAGAGTCCACGGAATATATGGGAAACTATAATAAGAACCATGCGAGTCATTTCCTGCCACGGTACTCTTCGTATGAATTTAGGTATTTGGACTCCAAGTCCACAGTTCAGGGTATGTATCATTTGTTTCAAACAGAACATCCCACTTCTGGCATTACACCCAAGTGCTATGCAAAATATTTCACAAAACATTTCAATCTGTCATTTGGTCCACCACTAGTTGACACATGCATAAAATGCTAAGAACTTAAAGATGAGAAGTCCTATGTTGAACGATGTTGCTAAAAGAGTAGCTGCTATGGAGCTTGTTGTACATAAGTTTTCCAAGATCGTGAAAATTACTGAGGAAGAATGCAAACACAGTGATTCACTTCTTGGTATTTGTTTTGACTTCATGCAAAACTTCCCACTGCTAAACCTGCCTGTACAGGATGTATTTCATCTTTGGCAGCTATGAGTAAATGTATTTTGTGTACATAACATGAAGAATTATGAGTCTTTAGTGCATGTATACCATGAATGCACTGCAAAGAAAGGAGCAAATGAAATGTGCTCCCTCCTGTTTAATTATATAAAAGAATATGTGGCAGAAAATGTCAAAGAGCTATGTTTGTTTTCTGACAGTTGCACTAGGAAAATAAGAATCACAATATGGTGCAATTTGTTGGACACTAAATGTTTTGATAAAGTGGAACAGTTTTTTTCTGATTCATGGACATTCATATAATGTATGTGACAGGAAATTTTCCATGGTGAAATGTGTAACCAGAAGAACTGATAGAGCGTATACGGTGAAAGAATATTGTGGAATGATTGCCACTGCTTCCAAAAATCGAAGTTCATTCGAAAACGAATGGAAACCAAAGATATCTACAACTTCTCTAAGTGGTGGTCATCATACTACAGGAAAGGGGGTTGTCGAACAAAGCACAAGGTAGGCATGATCCAGAAAGTCAAGTTTCAGCCATTTTCCTTTATGCATTTTGAATACTGTTACAGTCAGGTGTTGTGGCTTCTGAATTCATAAGAGGATATAGAAGCATACATTTGATTTTTTATAACTGGGTCTGTGCATTATTTTTAATTTTGTGAATGTTTACACTGGGCCAGTGGGTTCTTACAGGAACAAAATGCAAGACATTCAATCTTTACTTGATTGTATTCTACATGAATATAGGTATTTCTAAAATGATTTTATAAAATGGCATGTAGACAGCATTGTTGCTGCTGATGATCATGCTGATTATGATCAATGACACCATGTTGCGTGTACTTTGATTGGAGTTAACAAGCAATACTGTGATAATGTATGAGTAAAGAAATGTAAAACTTCGAAGACTAATAAATACGTAATCTGACCATATGGATGAATTACTTCCTCAAGAAAAGGACCTTATTCCAAGATTTTGGACTTATTTTTTCAAAGAGATTGCAAAACTTAGCAAATGCAGTAATGACAAGATGAACATTCTATGATGCTCTTTAAACGTTGGAAAGTCCATCCTGTTACTTTCCATATACTCACCCATGGAATGTTTTTCTTCATTTCTGAAAGCTTCTGGGTTTGGAGTAGTGCCCTTTCAAAAATGACTGTATCATTTAATATTTCTCCACTCTGAATTACTTTTGTTGTTGCACCTGTTTGGGCAACATCTTTGTTTTATTTTATTAATCATTATTATCTGGTTGAGAGGTTAAGGACTCAAGGGATATGACTGTCTTACTATTGGACTTTTTTTTTTTTTTTTTTTTTTTCACCAAACCACAAGGCTTCACTGTTAACATATCGGTATCTCTGGATGGAACAATCTGTGCAATGGTATGAAACAACCAGTTGTACAATGAATTGTAGGTTCACTCAAAATAAATCATTAAATTATTTTATTATTAAGGGTTAAACCTGCCATGACTCCAAAAATTTGGTTTAAATTTAATGGAGCTGAAAATGCAGCAAGTAAACAATGGATTTTGAGCATAAGCATCACTATTTATTTTGTCATGTGATTGTTCTGTACAAAAAGGTTCTGTTACAATATAGTGTTGAACAGACAACACTTAGAAGACTAGCAAAGTTACATAATCATATCCTCATGAAGCATTTATGTGTCAATTATTTCTCAATAGGAAAACTTGAAGAAAATTTCAATCTAAATATTGCTCACAAATGTAGTTTGTATACCAAAGAAAAGGGAACACATTTTATCCATACTATGTACAAATAAATTTGCTATTGGTCCTAGGCTGTCTCCTTCACATGTATCTCAGTAACAGTGGAAATTGGTGATTATGGAATGATATTCTTTGATATGTGTGGTTTTACAGCACCCCTGTTTTTCCTACAGAGAATTACAATGTGGTTCATTATTGGAAATTTCATGACAAATATTTTGCAGGACAATAATGCACCATAAACAGCCACTCACTGCCGATTTATTGAAGGACTTAAATATGTACCACAAAGGATCATTTCTGTTTCACCAACTTGTTTTTATCATCTACAGGAATTAGGTGGTTATCTTTTCCATAATGCTCAACATTCATAAAGTTATCAGACTTAATGGCGTATCTTTCATAATTTTTTTTGCACAAATAGTCGAACAGCTAACACTCACATGTTCATTTGTTTCATAAATTTTCCCAGTAAATTTACCATCATTTAATTGGTCCAGCTGAGAATATCTCTTAATCCTCCTCTGGGAATAATTCCTAGATGTTTCAGTTTTTTTTTTTTTTTTTTTTTTTAATTACTGTTCACAATCATACAGGAAACAGCCCATCTTTGTCTGTATTTTGCAGTTATTTTTTTTCCAAGATAGTTTAGTCTTTAAGAAGTGTAACTACTAATATGAAATAATTTCTTTCATTGCTTATTTGTTATTGTGTGATGAAAAAACAGCGAAAGACCTTAAAGAGGCATGAGTATTTCACAAAATTCATGGCTTTCTGTTGAAGCATTTGTTATATCATTAGTTGGAGACAGCTTTTTCTTGGACTTTATTAACAACTTAACTTTAAATAGCATACCCATTTCATACATAAAACACACACTTACAAAAGTCGTAAAATTTCTTTCTTTGTGAAAAACTTTCATCAGTTGTTCACCACACTATACATATGTACACTGAAATGTTGAAACTATGTTATAAAATGAGAAACAATTTTTCTCAAATTTGTATACATTTTTTACAAAATAAATTTATACAAATGCAACAGTTTTGTATTGCTTGTACTTTTACATTTTAAACATATGACACTTCCAGTTGGAATAAAAAAGACTAGGAACACACCTTCAGTACATAGCAGGTATAAAAATTCCCAACTTTCGTGCCACTGAGGTACTAGTAATCCCCCATTGAAATTACATAAATATCACATATAATGCACATACATTGTATCACAGTCTATCAAGCAAGGAGAAACTACTCAGTAGCCTTTTATATATGCAGCGAGGTGCTTCTTGTCCTCTTCTGATAAACCATTTTTAAGAGTTCTTCGCACTAAAACAAACAAGAAGATGCAGTAAATACTCATTAAAAGAATTATAACAGATACAAGCATGCAAGAGAGAGAGACAGAGAGAGAATTATTCTATACACACCATAAATTAATTAATATTTGCTAACAATATATATTGACTCAGAGCACACAATTTTGTCATAATAATGAAAGTAATAAATTTTTGAAAATATAAGTAATTGGATAGATAAAAAGCCTACTCACCAAGCAATGGCAGGAGGAGACACATATAAAAGGTATTATGTATTCAAACTGGAGCAAATGGCTCCTTCTTCTGGCAGAAGGATTGAAGGAGAAGGAAGAGGAGTGAAGGACAAGGACTGATGAGGTTTAGGAAAAGGGGTCCATTTTGTCTCAGATTTTGCCCACCACATCTAGAAAGCTTTTTGTCATCCTCCTAATCTCTGCAATATCCTTGTTGTCAGACCCTATGCTGCTCCTGCACCCATCTCTTTAAATCTATGGCCCCTACCCCTGAGACCATCCCCACTGAAATATTTGACTTATGCAGACCCGTACCACCATCTGTACCAGAAAAATATATACCCTCAAAGGGAGAATGCACCTATTAAACAACACGTCATATAGCAGCTGTTACATAAACACTGTTCAGCCTGTTACATCGGCATGACTATCATCAAATTATTGGTTAGGGTGAATGGGCACAGGCAGAGGGTGTATACTAGCATCAAACAATATCCTGTTGCAGAGCATGCACTACAACGAGACAGTCATGACCTCGGTACCTGTTTCTCCACTTGTACCATCTGGATTCTTCCCCCAGACACCAGTTTTTCAGAACTCAGCAGGTGGGAATTGGTGCTACATGTCCTTGGTTCTCGCCATCCACATGGCCTTAATTTATGTTATTTTCTCCAGTCTCAGCATTTCTTCTCAGTAACTGTTTCTTTCTTCACTCAATTTTAGTGTTCTACACCTTCCATTTTCTGACCTGTCTATTTTCCGCTGTCTCCCTCCCACCTCTGTCACATACAAAGCATCTACTTTTTGCTCTTTTTAACTCTTGCATGATGTTTTACCAGTAATCTCTGTCTTGCATATTACACTGCTTTTTACCTTCAAGCTCTCAGGTTTTCAAATCTCATCTGGCTCAGTCTCCAACAATTGGTCTTTCCTTCTCATCCTGTCCAATAAGTCTTCTCTGACCTCGAGTACTGAGTGACCATATTTCATAAACCTCACTAGTCCTTTTCCTACACCCTTTTCCTTCCCCTTCAATCCTTCTGCCAAGTGAAGGAGCTACAGTACTGGCTCTGAAAGCCTGCATATGTGATACTTTTTGTGTGTGTTCTCCTGCCACTCCTTGGTGAGTAGATTTTTTATCTATCCAGTTACATTACATTTTGTTATAAGTTGAAGTGAAAAGCCCATAGAAATGAAAAGCTCATTCTTTTGTTTCTCTTTAACTCGGTGACACATTTACAAGAATCTATATCAAAATTAAGGAAAGGAGAAGGTCTGAGGATCCAAAACACCATCTCTGAAGAAAGTGTTTGAAAATGCAAATGAGGAATGTGTTTGAAGGAGTTTATATTCTACATGATTATCCCAGGGCTAAATACCCTTTATTTGCAGCATCAGACTTAAAATTATATATCTCAGACAGATTATATTGATTGAAAACTCCTAAAATTATTACAGACTTCTTCACTCTTTTCCACCTACCTGGAAATATACGAGGGTTGGAACTTCGATAATGGCAACTATCTATTTATAGCTCGTACAAAACAGATAGGTGTTTCAAAGTTTTACTGACCTTCAAAGTAGTCACCAGCATTGTGTATAGCCCATTGCAGGCGATGTTGAAGTAATAGGACACTCTTAGCAGTGCCAGTTGTGTTGACAGTTCGAGCGGTGAGGTCTATTTCCCGACGAATTTGTAGAAGTTCTGAAGTGAATGCCATGAAGTGTTTCCTTCCATTTAGAAACCAAGTTCAACTTATGACGGCTAAGTCAGGGGAGTGCAGTAGGTGGTATAGCCCCATCAGTCAAACAAATCAGTGACAGCTTGCACTGTATGTGCTTCAGCATTGTCCTGCAAAATGATGGTCAGGTCCTGCAGAACGTGTCGGCATTTCTGTTTCTATGCTGTTCATTTTTGGAACACAACCTATGACCAGCTTAGAGACAGAAGTGATGGACACTTTCTGCAGGACCTAACCATCATTTTGCAGGACGATGCTCAAGCACATACAGTGCAAGCTGTTACTGATTTGTTTGACTGATGGGGCTACTAAGTGCTATACCACCTACTGCACTCCCTTAACTTAAGCCCTCATGAGTTCAACTCGATTTCTAAACTGAAGGAAACATTTCACAGCATTCGCTTCAGAACTGCTACAAATTCGTCGAGCAACAGATGGTGCCACTCGAACTGTCAACACAGCTGGCACTGCTAAGAGTATCCTACAACTTCCAAATTGCTGGCAATGGGTTATACACAATGCTGGTGACTATTTTGAAGGTCAGTAAAACTTTGAAACAGGTATCTATTTTGTACAAGCTGTAAATAAATAGTTACCACTATTGAAGTTCCAACCTTCGTACATTCTTTGAACTCTTTCACAAATATACAAAAATCTCCACATCTAAAGACATACTATGTAGATGACTGTGAAATGCATGGGCCAGATTGTGGGAAGAACAACTGCTTAAACGATTGTGTGTGTCCTGCAGTTAGTTGAAGCTTGTCTTAGTGGTGTTCTACAGGAGTGAAATGTTGGGGCTGGATTCTTCACTTAACACTGGTTCTTCACACTTGGTAAGTTTCATGGAACAGTTAGTGTCTACCTTCAGCTGTATGCCAATTTAGGTTTTTTAGCACTGCTGTTACACTCTCCCATGAGTCAAACAAACTTATGACCTTTCATTCTGCCCTTCCTTGAATATACTCAATAACCCCTCTTAGTCATACCCAGTAAGGGTCCCACATGCTTTGCTTGAGTAATATTCTATGCTGGGATGCACAAATGTTTTGTAACCAATCTCCTTTTTAGACTGACTACATTTTCCCACTATTCTGGCAATGAATCAAAGCCTGCTGCTTGCTTTACATATGACTGGGTCTTTCTGACCTTTCCATCTCATATCCGTACCATGTGTTACACCTACATATTTGTATGAGTTGACTGATTCCAGCTGTGATTCATTGATATTGTACTCATTGGATATAAATTTTGTTTTGTTTTATGAAGTGCACAGTTTTACATTTCTCTACATTTAAAGTAAATTGTCAGTCTTGACATCACCTTGAAATCTTATCAGGGGACGACTCATATTTGTTCAGTTTTTTTTCAGACAGTATTTCATTATAGATAAAGGCATCAACTGCAAAAAGTTAGTCAGTTAGCAACCAAATACACTTCCCAGGAACACACCTGAAGTTAATACTACTTCTGCTGATAACTCTTAATCCAAGATAATATGTGGTGTCCAACGTAACAAGAAATACTTAATCCAGCCAAAAATTTTGTTTTGATACTTGATATGATTGAAGCATGGGTGTGGTATGGAGTCAAATGCTTTGCAGAAGTTAAAAAATACTGCATCCACCAGATTTACTTGTTCCATGGCTTTCAGAATGCCATGTGAGAAAAGTGTGAATTTTTTCAGATTCCCTGCCAGTTTGCATGGAAGAGGTCATTATGTTCAAGCTATCTCATTATGTTTGAGCTCAGAATATATTCTAGGATTCTATAACAGATGGATATAAATGAAATTAGACAGTAGTTATGTAGGTCACTTTTGATACCCTTCTTGTAGACAGATATGACTTGTGCTTTCTTCCGGTCACTGGGCATAGCTTTTTGTTATGGTTAAAATGGGAGCTAACTCAGCTAGCAGCTCTGTAAAGATTCCAACAAGGATTCCACCCAATCCTGGAATTTTGTTTGATTTTAGTGATTTCAGCTGTTTCTCAATGCCACTGACTAATATCTGTATCAATTGTCTTTGTAGTGCTGCAAGAGTTAAAAGTGGGGCAGTACTTCTGTAGATTCCTTTTTAAGCAACATCTGAAAAAGGTGTTCAGTATTCCTGTTTTCACTTTGCTTGTCATCCATGAGGGCCTGGACAGCTAAATTTAGTGCCGCTGCTGGTCTTTTCATATGATCAGAGTTTCTTTGGGTAAAGTGAAAGATCTTTCAATAATATCCTCTGCAGCAGTGACTGAAGACTTTATGCACTGCTCGCTTGACAACCAAATGTGTTTCATTCAGCATCTCCTTATCTGCAAAACCAATGTTTTGTTTCACATGTATTACACATTAGTCCCTGTTTCTTTAAAAGTTTGTTTAATGTGATTGTATACCATGGAGGATGCCTCCCATTGTGAGCTGTTCTAAAAGGTACAGTATATATATCCAGTGTTCAGTCAGTTGTTCTTCTAAACTTGGGGACACAGTTCCTCAACATACTCCTGCCCACAGAAAAATGTTTTGAGTCCCTCTTTGAGATATGTCAAGGTTGCCTCTTTATCTAGCTTACTGAACATGTAAATCTTACTTGTTTTAGCTGTCCTCTGTATTTTAGTAATCATTATTGCTACAACTGCCTTATGGTCACTCATACCAGGTTGAATATGGACATTCTGATAGAGGCCAGGTGTACTTATTGGCATTAAATACAATGCAAGGGAATGCTTTTAGTATTATTTTGCAGGAGTTTTGTCACTCCTACCATCTACACAAGTTCTCAATTGCATCTGTGGGTGCACCTGGTGGTCAGTGGAAGGATGCAATTACAAATTTATACCCATCCTTGATATTGAATCTTGTCCAAACAATCTTACAAGCAGTTTGAATTTCTATCTCAGTGAACTTGCGTTTCTTGTCTACTATGACAAATACACAATATCCATATCCCATTAGCCTCTCCTTTCTATATGCCCTGAAATATCACTTCTGTCGATATCAGGTTTTTGTCAGAATTTAAATGAGCTATACTGCTTTTTAGCACTGCTTCAGTATTTGTGACTGTGCTGTGAATGCTTCTGCAGTTGGTCATTAGGATTTTAATTATTTCATCTGTGTTTATGTGGGGGGGGGGGGGGTATTGGCATTTCTTCAGGTATTAACACTAATGCTTTGGTGTTTTCTGAAATTAACACTGTCTGAATTTGATGGAGAGTCACAAAGAAAGAAATTGTGTGCTCTTCACACTCAAGTCAACCACTTGGGTAACAGCTTCTACTGCGTGTTGCAATCATGAACCATTTCGGAAGCCCGTATGGTTCTCAAGCATATGACACGAGTTCAGGAAGTCTCTTTCCTACCCCACCATTGTAAGGGACATGTTTCTACCTTGTTACTTCTTTTCATTTCTTCATTTGCTATGGAGAAAAACCTCCATTGAAGAACAAAAAATTAGGTTTTCCCAGCAGCCATATACAGATGTATGCTTTTTGAGAAAAGAAGCTCATATTATGTTAACAAAGTCTTTCTCAATGCCCTCTTTAGGAAAGTCAACTGTGGAAAACCATCATCTGAACATTCAGCACATTTTGTAAAATAGTTTAATACTTGCTTTCAGCCTTACTTCATTTTCTTCCTCCATATTTCCTCAAATCTATAAAGTCCCAATAATTTTCCCTGTTGCTATATTCTTCTGCTATTAACACACACTATGATCTTCATTGGTATGTGCACGCACATTAGTCATCCTGTCATCTTTATCTTGTAACAACTCTCTTGGTAACTTTTTAAATCAACTGTTCTTGTATTTTCTTTTTCAGCACTTCTCCCATTCTTTCTCCTTCCTTTAAGATGAAGTCTACTACCATCTCTGTTATTGTTAATGACATGCATTTTGTTTATTTTTATAAGTCTTATATATGTATTCCTATTTTCTTATTTTAGTTTATCTACATGTTTCCTGACTTCAATCTACTTGACTTTCATATTTCTACTACTGTATCATCACACAGTATGGCAAAACATTCTTAGTTTGAAGCACTTTACTTGTTTAAACTGATTATTTCTTTTGACTTGGAGCTTGGTACTGTGCCCGTAATTTGCCACCCTTTCTTTTCCTGCAGCTTTCATGACTCCAAAAGTACGAACTACATTAGTTATGAAAAGATCAATCATATGCTTTTTCCCTTATCTTGCAGATCTGTGTACTGATGCCTGCTGCAGTTCCTGACTTGGGATATTCTAGAGCATCTGTATAAACTCTCGTTTTCTGTTTTTATTTAGTTATTTTCTTTAAACACCTAACATTAGAAAAATTTTTATTACAAGGGAAAATGAAAACAGACTTAGCAAACAAAAACAGACTTAACATATTCTGCTAAAATTGCACATCCGATCAACCAAGGAACGATGATTTTAATTCAGAAGACAAGAGATAAAAGAAAGAAGAGGAATCTGAGAAATTTTTGCATACTGAATCCCACAAGTGATAAAACATGCCTCACACTAAGGAAGATACCAAAAACACTAGATGACAACTGTTTACTAGATGGATCCCAGCTTTCTCACAGAGTTTACTAAATTTTAGTTTTATATTGGCAACTGATTTATGAATGAATTAATTTGTGGTTAGTCCACTTGAATTATTAAGATAGATCATCAATATCTTGCTGTCAGAGTAAAGAAATAATATTAGATTACTCATAACAATATTACATCCAAAATATTTCATTTCATTGAATTTTCTAATGGACTGATGACATAAAATGTTGTTGAGATACGGGTAGACATATGAAGTGCAAAATTTTTCTTTGTTTTCTCACAAAGTATTAGGAAGGTGAACAACAACTATTTGTTAAGCCGTTATTGAACTATAATATCAGAATTGTGGACATACAGAAACTTAATTTTGTAATGAAGAGCATATTAAGAGCAGTGTTTTGTCTATAAGGCATTTGAAGTAATGTATTATGATGCATATGTGTTGGTCATATCAATATTCACTTATGTGAATGGAAGCCTCAGTGATACTAAGAGGATGAACTCAGGTCACTTTATTGGAATGGCATCACCATTATTTATCATGAGAGATTGGCAGGTATTGTGTGTCTGAAGAGCAATGACCATGAAACAAGGCACACAGGAGGATTTTAGTAGTTACTGTGAGTAATGGAAACACTAGCACTGATTAAAGCTGAATAACATACTTCAAATGACTAAGAATGTGAGAGCTATTTTATGGTAGATTTACTTTTGAATTACTGTCACTGTCAGTAGATGTAAGTGTGGCCTACTTGAGTATTATTTGCTAATAAACATTTTTGGAGATCATGCCTGTCTTTTAGAAAATATAATTTTGTTTCTCTTGGCCTAAAAATATTTCACTACTGTTGGTGGCTACATTATTTATTCTATTGCATTACTATACAGTGAGGAAGGTACAGTACCGTAAGTTAAAACAATGTAATGTGTCTTCAGTGCCACACTAAAATGCAATTGAATAAATAGCATATTCTCAGGCAATGACATAACACTGTCAAAAAACATGTTTGAGTGAAGAGAAACAAAACTGTGTTTTTGGTACAGAAAACCTAATCTCAAAGAAATATTTATAATTACCATGTACAGACAAAAAGTTAATATTGTAACAAAATGAAATATAGCCTGCAGTCTGTTTACCTTTCGCTGACTCTGCAGAGCAAAAAGGAAAAGAAAAAAAGAATTTTGTTAGAACTATGATTTTGAAATTACACAATATAAAGACTAAACAAATGTCTTCTTGTGACCTTAATAAATAGAAAAAATACTTACTAGGCAAGAATAGACGTAAGTACAAACAAAAAAAACCACAACCACTTGAGTTCTCAGAACCAGAAGTTCCTTGACGAAACAGATGGAGAAGACAGAGGAAAGGACTGGAGGAAATAAATCTAATTAAGAATGAAATAGGATAGTCAACCAAGTAAAAGTAAACTCAATGAGATAGTATGACAGGTATATGACCAATGGAACAATAACACACAAACAAGAGTTGAAACCCTGAGAAGTCAGATGTGGGAGGCAGAGTAGACATCAGTCAGATAGATTGGAAGGGTAACAAAATGAAGAAGACAAAGAAATGACAAGTGCTGGAGGTTTGTTTCCAAAGAGAGGAATGCAAAGGAGAAATTCCTACACAATGGAAAAATAAATAATAAAAACAGAGGGAGAGGGGATAGGAAACAGACAAGAAATGAAGAGGAGAAAATATAAATGAAACTAGTGATTAGAATGACATTCAGTCTAAATGAGTCTAAGAACAATGTGCATATTGTAATCAAAGTCTCAATTGTAAATTTCTGAGATAATGGGACTGATCGTGAGAGTCTAATGTTACTGTAATTGCACTACAAATTTTGGAGCTAGAACAGAGAGTGATAGGAGGAGAAATTTGGATTGGTGTTAGTCACAAGGATATGAACCTCAAGGCAAGGAAACAGTGTTAGGAAAAGCATAGGATCTAACCAGGATGGTACTGAGGTTGTTAGTGTGATAAAAAGTTACTTTGTATCAAGCGGAGTATCTCATTTTGAGGCATGATTTGATTATTTTCCTAATAGACAAGTGGGTTGGAGCATTGCATTCCCAGCTAAGACTGAATGATAAGAAATATAACCTCTTGTTGTGTTTAGGAATCAGTTATTTTATGGTTGACTCAGATAGTGTGCTTGTTTTCAAGCTGGAGAGGTAATTATAAGTGAGGACAGTAGGTGAGACTGGCTATTTATGAAAACATACATTTCCCACAACTGCCACATATTCCAGGAAAGAAATGATCTGCAAGTAAGGGATGATAACTATTTACGTGTAGTATTGTTTGTTTGCCACTTCATACACACTGAGGTATGAAAGTGCCTGTAAGTGACATGGAGGTCAGAAATAATAAAGATGGCATGAGATTACAAAACAGATATTTATCTGTGCATATGGATTTTGAATTTCTAGAAAGTTTAGACAAAATATGGAACCCAACGAAAATATTGTCACTATAGCAGAACTACATGAAAGCAGTTTACTTAAGTTACCCATGAAACAATTAACCCAAGAAGGAGAGAGTCTTGGTTCTATAAATGTACCACTTATCTGTTTGTTTGTCTATCCTTCAATATGAAATATTATGGATGATTATGAAGTTTATTAATATTCAGATCTTTTGTCTTTCACTCTCCCATCCTCACTGCACGTGTGACCCTCTTAACCTGAGATGTGAGTGAAACCCGTCACTCTTTCCGATATTTCCTAACCTATCCCTCTTTTGTCTCTGAGAAGGACTTGATAGTTCTGTAAGATAGGTATTGTTTTCCTACATTTTAGACACATCTTAGTCATTTGGCAGTACTTATAATTATTAATCTCATACCCCCATGCAGTTGCAGCATATCTGACTGACTTATAAATTTGGTATGCAGCACCAAGAGTTTAAAATGGTCTGACCATGACACAGTTTTCCTATACTTGATGACTGCAGAAACTGATTTGGTTTTCATTAAATTATCTTTTCTATTACATGCTTAGCGATTACAAACTTTTCTACATCTAGATCCATGCCTTACAAACTACTGTGAAGTGCATGGCGAAGGATATTTCCCATTGTACCACATATTAGGGTTTCTTCCCCTTTTCTTTTGTGTCAAAGCATGGGAAGGATCACTACTTAAATACTTCTTAGTGCACAGTAAGTAATCTAAAACTGTCTTTGGAGACCCTATGAGAGCAGTATTCCTCATTCAGGTACATTTTTAGAGGGCAATTGACTTATACAGTTCAAGTATTTCAGCATCTCAGTGACACTCTCCTATGAGTCAGACAAACCTGCAACTATTTGTGCTTGCCCTTCTAAATCTTAATTCTTTTTTACATTTATTTGATATTTTTTGAATTTCTATCTATGGGGTTAGTGCTATGATGACCTTATTTTTATTTTCAGTGGCAAAAACATAGCTTTTTTAAGACATCTGTCAGGGAAATTATCTCCAAAATGAAATCACAACCAAGTAAACTTTCACTTACCAAATTGAAACATTCACAGATGAATACAAACAGGTGACACAAATAGTGTCTTTTGGAACAATGGGTGCCTTTATTTGAAAAAAGAAGAGAGGAAAGGTATGGGAAAGTGAGACTCCTGAGGAATTAAGTAATCAAGAAGTCCAGGATGCTGGTGACACATAAGAACAAAAAAAAGAAGTAAATCAAGGGCAAAGTACATCTTTCTTCCCCATTTTCTTAATAAAGTGAAGAATATTAATTGCATCAAAAGGAAAATTCACTTGAGAAAACCATAAAATTACAATGAACAGGAAAGCTAGACAGAACTTACCCTCAAGAGGAAAAATTCCAGCACTGTTGATAAGCTATACTAATGTACCAAAACCTGTCTTAGCATTCAGAATTATTAATTCCTTCTTCTGGGAGGAAAGAAGAACAGCTTGGGGAATGTTAGAAAATAGGGCAGGTCACTCAGATCCCAGGAAGAGAGGGATCCAGTAGCTTTGAGCACAAGAGAAGAGTTTTGTTTCACCTTCACCTCACAACAGCTAGTTTTCTCTCACCCTGAGATCTGTGTGACCTGCCCCTACTTTCTAACATTCCCCAATCTTTCTCTCTTTCCTCTCAGAAGAAGGAACTAACAGTTCTGAAAGCTAGGATAGTTTTTGTACTTTAATATGAGGGAGGATCTGCAAGTAAAGTACAATAATTTTTTCTCCCCTGCTATTGCCGTTGGAAAGTTAAAATTTCACAATTGAGTTTGAAGTTTGCACTACCGAGGGTATTTTGTTTTCATGTGTAATTCTAGTAAGACAAGCCTGAACTAAGAAACAAACTTGATGTCCACGTTACTGGCATCAACTTGTGAATTGCAGCAAAGTGTAGTTTGATATTTGTGGACCAATGGGAATAAACTGAGTGAAATTCACAGGAACATATGTGGCATGTATATGGACAACTGTATGGACCATAGCAATGTCTTCAGGTAGTGTGCATTCTTCCCAGAGGGCTGATTCACCACACTATGGGTGGCTGGTAACAACTGCAATCCACCTAGGCAACAATTTTGAGCAACCGGCATGTGAAACTGCGAATCTTATCACAACAGTTCAACACTTTCTATGGTGCAGTGTGCTATATTGTTGATGATACATTGAAATTTCATAAAGTTAGTGCTCCCTGGGTGCCTACAAAGCTGACAGACAACTAACAAGGACCAAAGAATGATGACAAGCTTGTATCACTTAACACTTTACAATGCAGAAGCATGAGTTTCTGAAAGGAATCATGACTGGTGTTGAATTTTTGGTGTACCACTACACTCCTGAAACTGAACAGGCCTCTATGGAGTGGAAACATACTGGTTACCCAGCATGGAAAAAATTCAAAGTGACTCAGTCTGCTAGGAAAGTGCTTGTGACAATATTATTGGAGATGCATGGTGTGTTACTGGTGGACTTTCCTGAAAGCAGGACCATTATGAATGCTGCAGTCTATATTAAAATTTTAGTTAAGCTGCATCATGCCTTTCATCATAAACACCACAACATTAATGCTGATGGTGTCAAACTTCTTCATGACAATGCTTGTCCCCATGTTATTTCTCCTGTTCGTGAGAAAATTTAGGTGGGAGGTACTCCAGCATCCACCATACAGTCTGGACCTTGCACCATTGGACTTTCATCTGTTTGGTCCCATGAGGAAATTCCTGGCCAGCCAATGCTTTGGAACAGATGCAGAAGTGAAATCAGCATTCATAGATGGCTGTACTCCAACCAAACAGACTTCTACAAACAGAGTGTACTGAAACTGATACCATGCTGGAAGAAATGTGTTGAGAATGTTGTTTTCTATGTAGAAAACTAGATAAAAGATGTAAGTTCATTTCTCACTTTTTTGTTTTGTTACCTATTAAACTTTTTGGTAGTAAAATTATTATACATTACTTTCTGATATTCACTTGTATACGCCTACGAGAAGTACTGGAATTTTGCCTCTTAAAGATAAGTCTTGGCCAGCTATTCTCACTCCTTGTAATATAACAGAAAATATCAATGTATTTCTACCATGGCTTCAATGAAATATCTAACATTTTAGGTCACCACTTTTCTTATGCAATACAGCTTACCTACGAGTTATGTAGTTAGTGACATGTAACAGCAGTATTTGTACGCTTACAGCTTTTATGAACGTTGTGTCTGTAAATTTTAAATTAGATTAATGACTGATGTCACTTTAAATTAATTTACATGAAAGAGTACAACACACATACAGAATCACATACTGCTTGGTGAGTGCATCATTTAAACATAAAAAAATGCTGCAAGTTCAAACAAAAGGAATGAGAGTGTGGCATTTCTAAGAAACTATTTTATCCCTAAAAAGAAAGATGATGAGACTTACCAAACAAAAGCGCTGGCAGGTCGATAGACACACAAACAAACACAAACATACACACAAAATTCTAGCTTTCGCAACCAACGGTTGCCTCGTCAGGAAAGAGGGAAGGAGAGGGAAAGACAAAAGGATTTGGGTTTTAAGGGAGAGGGTAAGGAGTCATTCCAATCCCGGGAGCGGAAAGACTTACCTTAGGGGGAAAAAAGGACAGGTATACACTCGCACACACACACATATCCATCCGCATATACACAGACAGCTAAAGCTAGAATTTTGTGTGTATGTTTGTGTTTGTTTGTGTGTCTATCGACCTGCCAGCGCTTTTGTTTGGTAAGTCTCATCGTCTTTCTTTTTAGATATATTTTTCCCACGTGGAATATTTCCCTCTATTATATTCCTCAAACTATTTTATCGCGGTATACTAGTGCACGAATCTTCTGTAACCTCAAACTATACTGCTATTCTGTGACAAGTTTTATCAAAACCAGTAACTCAGTGACAATGGACTACTAGTTTACCATGTACGTGTTGTCATTCTCAACCAGGAACTCCTGTGTAGCCTAATGGAAAATTATATGTTGCCTTGTTCTAAGCAGTGGAAGTAATGAATACAGACGTGTGCATGAAAATGAGGACCACTGCTAACTGACTGTACCTGGTCACAGATACACAGCATCAGTCTTGTTTCTTTCATGTCTAACATTGCACACATTTTATGGTGGAGCGCAAGAACAAATCTGAAATAAGTTGCTTGCCTTTTGCCACTTGGTGTAAATCCTTTCATGATGAAATGTGTTTTGGTGTAAGCTTGAAGAAGTTTAAACTGTAAGTCATATGACTGGTAGTGTGCTGGGCTGCCCCCACCGGCAATACACCAGTGAGAGCTGTACGGGCACTGTTGGATCCCACTGTGCTGCTGTAGTACTGAGCAATGTCAGCCAGTCCTCAATGAGCCATAGTTATAAATGATTCAAGTACCTTACATTAATACTTGTTCCATAAATCATGAATACGGCATTTCGTAATGCTGTGGAACAAGTCAGCTTAACATAAGTTAACACTTTTTTTCCCTACTTCATATCTTAAAAAAATTATCTTTCTCTCTCTTCTCTTTTACTACTTCACATCTAAAAATCCATGTATTGAGTAGGAGATGGCATCCAGAAATTCTTTTAATTTGTTTTTAAATGCTTGTTGGCTATCTGTCAGACTTTTAATGCTATTTGGTAGACAACCAAAGATTTTTGTGGCAGCAGGCAGCATAATTCACCCCTTCTTGTGCCAGAGTCAGATTTAACCCATAATAGTGAAGATCATCCTTTCTCCCAGTGTTGTAGCCATGCATTTTGCTACTATTTTTGAACTGAGATGAGTTATTACCAACAAATTTCATAAGTGAATTATGTACTGTGAAGGTACTGGGAACATCCAGAGTTCCTAAAATAAATGTCTACAAGGTGATATTGGATGGGCTCCAGCTATTATTCTGATTACACCCTTTTGTGCAATGAATATTTTTCTCTTAATGACGAATCACCCCAAAATATAGTGAAAGAAAACTGGTATAGTAGGCTAATTTAATGACATGTTTGGCACCAAAATTTGCAATAACCCTAATAGAATAAGTAGCTGAACCTTAATGTTTCAACAGATCATCAATGTATTCTTTCCAATTCAATTTCTTCTCAATGCATACATCCATAAATTTTGAACACTCTGCCTCAGCAACAGACTTCTGTTCAAAGCCTGTATTTATCGATGGCATTATGCCATTTACTGTACAGAACTGTATACCATGTGTTTTCTCAAAATTTTAGTGAGAGTATCTTGTATCATCAGCAAAAAGAACTAGCTTTGCATCTTCATTAATATATAACTTTTAAGCTTCCTGTACCTGATGACGTGTAAAGTACTCGAAAGAGGGGCAGACTGTGGCTGCACATTCCTAACACTTTTGAAAAGAGATGGGTATAGGAATGTGATTATATGCAGTAAATCAGTCACAGTCAGGTACAGTAGTTTGGTATGAACAAAAAAGTATTGCCATGAGTTCAATAGTTTTCGAGATATGATGAGATATGTTTGAAGCTGTTTATTAATGGGAAATTTTCATACGCATTTCAAAAAAAATAATGTTAACTCTGACACTAATGAAACTTATGAATACATTTTGGCATGCTTATATACACTACAGAGATCTACACCATATATGAATTTGATATTTTTTACTTGATTTTTATCAGAGATAGAGGCTTCAATGCAATTTTTTTATCAACACAGAGAGCAATGCACTGCGGTGGCAGCCTGCAGACCGTACTTAATGTGACAATGTCACAACTCCTGACCTTAAAAACCAGGTATCTACTAATGTAAATCAGACTACAATACCCCATATGTAATAGTTGCTTAGTGTTGCAAGCAGTCTCATATCTTTTGTATCAAGGTAGTATATCACTGTACCAGAATGTGAAGTAATAGCATGCTTCCTGTTTTGCATCTGCCATATGGATTGTTATTGTAACAATTTAAATTAATGTGTAGCAATAAAATGCTCATAAATTCATATCTAGAAAATGATTTCCTATGCTTATTTCATTGTGTTATGCTACACACAGAAGAGCCGTGCATTCAGTCAGTAGATGTTAGTCATTTCCAGTAAAGCAGTGTTGAAAACAATATATTTAAGTTAAGATATTAGTAACTCAATATCACATTTAGTGCTTTTTTTCCACAGTCTATATGTTTCATTTTGATACACACAACTATCCCGTTTTAACAAATTTTTACCATAATGATATCTGTTATAACTCTGATTTACTGATAAGCAGTGTAGCAAATACTACCATAGTCATGATTTTCATTCCAGCAATTACTCACACACTGACAGTTACGTGAAATTACAGAAAATAAAAAAAAGGCCTTCATTTTCAACCCGAGCAGATAAATTCACAACATGCATACAAACATACTGGCACACATGCTAAGCACATACCAAACCTTCTGATCATGGTGACCCCCTACAACCTTCCATCACATTATTCTCCCGTGTTCGAGACCGCTTTACTATGAAAGAAACATGTGCACTGTTAGGCTCATTGTATAGGGTGCGAAAAGCAACAGAAGCACATAAAAATGCTATCAATTATGGAAGCTGTTTCTGTGTAGGATGACCGCATGCTGTGAGCAATATGATTATTAAACAAAAATTATCAGCAGTGCAGATACTTTATTTTTAAATACAGTTTTGTTGACAACCAGTTTCTGTACAGGAACTGGCATTTATTGTTTTAGTGTACATTGTGTGAAATGCTAAAATCAATATTTCCAAAGAAGCACAGCTGCAGTTTTGCAACACACTGGTAGCCATATCATAGGAATACAATTTATAGTTATTTCAACACATAAAGAAAGATCAGACATTAGTTACCATAGTAAGAACTGCCAAAACTTTACATTATACATACATTTTTTAAGACTATTGAGGTTTCAGAATCATTCACTGTTCCCTCTGAGGAGGTAACAAGAAACTAGACAGTGATATCTGCATAAAGCATTGAAAGGTTTAATTGTAAAACCTACTGACACTTTAGGATGATGTGAATTGTAAAACATTGATAAAATATCCAGTTTATTTTATGCTACTGTGTTTTGGTTGGTCTGTGATCTGAAGTGCATTTCCAGCATTCCAGCAGAGACTATTACAAAATTTTATTCTCTGCATGTTCCCTACCATCCCCAAACAGACGAACACTTTGTTTTGAGATTTACCTGTACTTATTTTTGTGTGTAACTTTTGAGTTACTGTATGTATTTACTGAAGCTTTTTGTTATTTGTGGAATGTAACATTAGTAAATTAAATGAATGATAGTTTTCCAAAACTGAACTCCTATCTTGTGGTCGTAAGTGCTGCACTTTTCCAAGAAGACAATTATGGATGTTACAAACACAATGAAAATTCTTTCTTTATCCATGGCATTACAACTTAATAAAGATACTTCCCTCACTCATGTCTCACTAACCATGGACATTTGCACACTAGAGGCACTGAACCCTCACAAAAATTCTAGACAAAATAGAAAAACCTACACTGCTATATACAAATCTTTGTGTGTATTTACTGTCACGGTCACATCAATTTTACATCTACATCTATTCTCTGTGAAGTACTACATGGTGTCTAGCAGGAATCAGTTTTTGTTGTACCATACATCACATGCTTTATTTCCCGGTATAAAACACCATAATGATTTTCAGTCCTGTCAGTAATTGTAACAAATCTAAAATTTACATTTCAGAGACACAATGGAATCTTTGCTTTGAAAATTACTTAGATTGTGAGAAGCACCCCAAGTTATTTTTACTTTTCTGTTTATTTCTTTTACTATCCCTTCAGGCATTCAGTCACTGGTTATGCTAAACATGAGAAATAATCATAAATATGTTTCATGACTTCATTTTCAATGCAATGATTACTTAGTTTAGTATTATTATGTTTGATTCTTGGGCCTAGTTTCAAGTTTGCTGTATTAAGTATAGTTTCAAATGTTTATGCACAGCGACTATCACTGTCTACCCTTTTTTGTACCCAGCATATTTGAAATTATGAAGGAAAGAACAGACAACT
The DNA here is from genome assembly GCF_023864275.1 of Schistocerca cancellata. Lineage (NCBI taxonomy): Eukaryota > Metazoa > Arthropoda > Insecta > Orthoptera > Acrididae > Schistocerca > Schistocerca cancellata. Next base: position 255,212,193 of record NC_064630.1, on the reverse strand, counting down.
ACTCACTGTATAGAGGAGGTGTTGAACACTGGGTAGGTACATACGACAAATAATCAGTAACTTCTCGACAAAGTAAACAAGTGTCATTACCCGTTCCATTGTTTGTATTCCACACAGAAGTTTCGACTGTTGTCTTAATTTTGCACATAGTAATTTTTTAATGCTAACTCCCATAAGACATACTGATACCAAGGACACACTGCACATGTGGAAAATACTTTCTGTAAGTCATGCTAGTGTAGCCGAACACTTGAGAAAGAGTAAAAAATGGCACAGAACACAGACATATAAATTTGTGACCACACAGTTAGCAAATCAGCTAGTTACTGATAAAGTCAATAACAGATTTCCTTAAGAAGTTAAAGGAAAAAGCAGTCATCACTAAAGAAATAAATCAAAACAGATGTAAACATTTTTTGAAGATGATTGGCAACAGTTATTAAGTATTTTTTTGAAATAGAGGACATACAGCTGTCTGTATGTTCTTTATTGTCACAACTGGTTTCATTTAATACTCATCATCACAGTCTCTACATACAGTGAAAAAAGCATGAAACAAACACAAATGCATAGTGTACAATCAATTACAAATGAGGGGGTATAACTTAATACTTACGAAAGTTCATATATTATTTACTTATCATATCAAGTCACAGCAATAATGCAATGATATTATAGCTACACCAGAAGTGCTGCACATGAAGACAACAAACAGGTTTCAATACTCGGTGTATCAGTGAAAGCACAATTATAACATTTGTATCCAGGATTAAGTGAATGATATTTCTTTTTGACACTGATTGTAATTTTTCCACAACTGTATCCAAAAGTTGTTTCTATTCATTCAAATGTTAATATGATCATTTAGCAACATATATATGTATATACAGGGTGAGTGAAAAAGGACTTTACAACTTTGGAATAATTCAGAAATTTATTGAGGGAAATAACAGTATCGATGTAGCAAACAACCTCTAGTTTCACATAAAAGTGTCAAGTGTCATTCTGGTTTGATGTGACTACCATTTGTGATGTGGAAAACATCCCACTGGTAATCAATTCCCTTGCATACATTGCAGCAAATGGGGTGTGACTTCTGCAACCAAAGTGCAGACTCAATTTTTCAGGTTGGCTAAACTGCTTGGTACATGAGGAACATGCACAGTGTGTTTAATGAAACCCCAGAGAAAGCAATCCATTGGTACCAAATCTTCGGAGCAAGGTGGCTATGTAATTGGCTCTTCACTTCCAATCCACCAACCTGGGAGAGGATTGTTGAGGAAACTTCGAACTTCTGTGAGGAAATGATGTAGTGCTTACTGGTAGTAAACCATCCCATCTCAGTTATCCTCATCCATCTGTAGAACTGAAAAGTTTTCAAGCATATCCAGATACACAATACCAGTGACAGTTTTGTCCATGCAGAAGAAAGGGCTGCACACTGTCAGTTTGTTAAGAGCACAAAACACATTAATTTTGGGGCTGTCATAAACTTGTTCCAGGGCTGCATGTGGATTTTCACTGCCCCATATTCTGCAGTTGTGGGTGTTCACTATGTCACTGATATGAAATATTGACTCACCACTCAAGATTATTGTGTTCAGTGATTTTTCATCATCCTCTATCTGATACATAATTTCCATAGAGAATTCCCCACAAGCAACCTTATCTGCATCACTAATGTGCTGTGCCATTGTGAATTTGTGTGGTTTCAAGTGTAAACATCTGTGCAAAACCCACCAAGCAGTCTTTTGTGGAATGCCAGTCTTGCAAGATGCACATCACATCAGTTTTCGTGGCTTGCAGGCAAAGTTATCCCTACCCTGTTTGACATCATCATCACTAAGTAATTGACATGCTGATTTATCGTGTTGCAGTGAACAACCCGTGTCAACAAAGTCCTTGTGCCAAGAGTAAATCATATACCTTCTTGTAGGTTCTTTAGAATATTTGGCATGAAATTTACACTTAAAAGTTGTTGCAGAGTTTGTTTTGTGTAACTAAAACACATATTGAGTACACTCTGTACCAGTGAAAGTAGCCATTTTAACTGTGCATTATGCTGGCACTCCTGGTGGCAGAATGGGATACTGATGTACTATGTTAATCAAGCTTAAGGTTCTTTGCTACAAAATGACACATCTACAAATTCTGTTATTTATCTCAATAAATTTCTGTATCATAGCAAAGTTGTAGAGTCCTTTTTGACTCATCTTGTATAATAATAATACATTTGTGATATCATTATGTAATGTTACTGCTCACACCTTCCATATTTTCTTTATTTGCACATAAATGTCAGTTTATATTATTCGTAGCTTGTTTATTATTGACTATGAGGGGTTATCATTTTTTTCCTTTTCATTATGCTCTTGTACAACTCAGTTATATTTTTGAACTATGTCTGTTTTAATTTTTAGTATGTTTACTTATATAAGAGATGTATATAAACTGCAGATGCCCTATCTCTGCCGTGTTGAGATTTGACACCAACATCTAAACCACACGATAGAAGGCAAACAGCCACGTTGCTGTCATTACAAATGATGTGAAGTGGAACTGTCAGTTGCAATTTTTCAGTTTTTTCAATTATAGCTTAATCAAGTATTGATTTTTAATTACTGAATAGCTTGTTGTACTAGTGTTACACATGCAGTAGTATGGTTGAACTGATTTCTCCAAAATTCTCAATATTATTGTAATGGTTATCACAATTACATTTGGCCAGATGAAAGTGTACAAATAGGTGGAAACACTGTATTAACATTTCCCTCTCTCCCTCTCTCTCTCTTTTTCCCCATTTACAAACAATAGAATTCCAGAACATTTCCTTCTCTCTCTCTCTCTCTCTCTCTCTCTCTCTCTCTCTCTCGTTCCCCCTTTACACACAACAGAATTCCAGTTCTTCAGCTAATTCCTTTTTTTGGACAATGAGCCATTTAACTTGCCCCATCCAAAGGAGTTGTTGTTGTTGTTGTTTTGGTCTTGATAAGATAAGTTGTACAGTCAGTATTGCCTCACGTGTTCCAACATCTCTATGGAATCTCTTCCTTGAGATTGGCTTCTAACAGTTTTTCACTCATCTGTAAAGAATTCGCGTTAGTATTTTGCAGCCGTGACTTATTAAACTGATAGTTCGGTAACTTTCACATCTGTCAACACCTGCTATCTTTGGGATTGGAATTATTATATTCTTCTTGAAGTCTGAGGGTATTTCGCCTGTCTCATACAAATTGCTCACCAGATGGTAGAGTTTTGTCAGGGCTGGTTCTCCAAAGGCTGTCAGTAGTTCTAATGGAATGTTGTCTACTCCCGGGGCCTTGTTTTGACTTAGGTCTTTCAGTGCTCGGTGGAACTCTTCGCGCAGTATCATATTTGTAATTTCATCTTCATCTACATCCTCTTCAATTTCCATAATATTGTCCTCAAGTGCATCGCCCTTGTATAGGCCCTCTATATACTCCTTCCTCCTTTCTGCTTTCCCTTCTTTGCTTAGAACTGGGTTTCCAGCTGAGCTCTTGATATTCATACAAGTGGTTCTCTTTTCTCCAAAGGTATCTTTAATTTTCCTGTAGGCAGTCTCTATCTTATTCCTAGTGAGATATGCCTCTACATCCTTACATTTGTCCTCTAGCCAACCCTGCTTAGCCATTTAGCACTTCCTGTCAATCTCAATTTTGAGACATTTGTATTCCTTTTTGCCTGCTTCATTATGTGCATTTTTATACTTACTCCTTTCATCAATTAAATTTAATATATCTTTTGTTACCAACGGATTTCTTCTAGCCCTTGTCTTTTTACCTACTTGATCCTCTGCCACCTTCACTATTTCATCACCCAAAGCTACCCATTCTTCTTCTACTGTATTTCTTTCCCCCATTCCTGTCAATCATTCCATAATGCTCTCCCTAATGCTCTCCCTGAAATTCTCTACAACCTCTGATTCTTTATGTTTATCCAGGTCTCATCTCCTTTAATTCCCACCTTTTTGCAGTTTCTTCAGTTTTAATCTGCAGTTCATAACCATTAGATTGTGGTCAGAGTCCACATCTGCCCCTGGAAATGTCTTGCAATTTAAAACCTGGTCCCTAAATCTCTGTCTTACCATCATATAAACTATCTGAAACCTTCCAGTAACTCCAGGGTTCTTCCATGTATACAATCTTCTTTCATGATTCTTGAACCGAGTGTTAGCTATGATTAAGTTATGCTCTATGCAAAATTCTACCAGCCGGCTTCCTCTTTCACTTCTTACACCCATTCCATATTCACCTACCATGTTTCCTTCTCTTCCTTTTCCTACTATCGAATTCCAGTCACCCATGACTATTAAATTTTCGCCTCCCTTCACAATCTGAATAGCTTCTTTTATCTCATCATACATTTCATCAATCTCTTCATCATCTGCGGAACTAGTTGGCTTATAAACTTGTACTACTGTGGTAGGCACGGGCTTCTTGTCTATCTTGGCCACAATATGCTGTTTGTAGTAGGAGCAAACAATATATCGGTTTGGTAAGATGTGTTTGGTCATTTGAAGATTCACATCATATGTGTGAAATGTTTTATTATGCAAACCAGGCAGTGCTTTGCAATTGCTACATATGTATGAGAACTGGGTGTAAGTCCTAATCTCCTCTCCTTTCCCCCCCCCCCCCTTATTCGTCTCCTCCTGCTCTTCTCTTTTCCCATCTGTCTGTCACCTCCTCTTCCCTCTCTCTGTCCATCTCCCCCCACCCCCCTCCTAACTCCATCTCTTCCACCTCCTCTCTCTGTCCATCTACACCTCCCCCTCTGTATGTTCAATTCCTCCCCCTACCTCTGCCCATCTCCTCTTCCCCCTCTCTCTGGCCTTTAGCCTTGTTTAGTGATATTCCAAATTCAGATCCTGTAGTAGCATTCCAATCATAAGCTGATAAGCTATAAATGCAACTTTCCTATTTTTTGTTAAAGCAGAATGCAAGGAAGAAAATAAAACAGCACATTGTTTGTATATATATGAAAAGGAATATATGTTGAAGAAACAATTTGTATAGTGGTTAAAATGCCTTGCTACCTTTGTCAAAACTGACCGCGAGAAGGAAACAAAACTGCACATTTTCACAGCAGAGCATAGCACAGCCATTTCTTTTTAGCAGCAACTTTTAACAAAAAACCTGTTCATTGCTGTTAAAATAATATGTAGCCTATGTCCATCTGAATGTTTATTAGAGCGTCATGTATATATAGCCTATGTCTTTCCAAAAGTTTGCCAGTGTAATAAGTAAAAATGTGAGGCAAACCGATCAAGAACTTTTCGAGATCTTTTTGCTAACAATGTTTCCCTACATACACTCCTGGAAATTGAAATAAGAACACCGTGAATTCATTGTCCCAGGAAGGGGAAACTTTATTGACACATTCCTGGGGTCAGATACATCACATGATCACACTGACAGAACCACAGGCACATAGACACAGGCAACAGAGCATGCACAATGTCGGCACTAGTACAGTGTATATCCACCTTTCGCAGCAATGCAGGCTGCTATTCTCCCATGGAGACGATCGTAGAGATGCTGGATGTAGTCCTGTGGAACGGCTTGCCATGCCATTTCCACCTGGCGCCTCAGTTGGACCAGCGTTCGTGCTGGACGTGCAGACCGCGTGAGACGACGCTTCATCCAGTCCCAAACATGCTCAATGGGGGACAGATCCGGAGATCTTGCTGGCCAGGGTAGTTGACTTACACCTTCTAGAGCACGTTGGGTGGCACGGGATACATGCGGACGTGCATTGTCCTGTTGGAACAGCAAGTTCCCTTGCCGGTCTAGGAATGGTAGAACGATGGGTTCGATGACGGTTTGGATGTACCGTGCACTATTCAGTGTTCCCTCGACGATCACCAGTGGTGTACGGCCAGTGTAGGAGATCGCTCCCCACACCATGATGCCGGGTGTTGGCCCTGTGTGACTCGGTCGTATGCAGTCCTGATTGTGGCGCTCACCTGCACGGCGCTAAACACGCATACAACCATCATTGGCACCAAGGCAGAAGCGACTCTCATCGCTGAAGACGACACGTCTCCATTCGTCCCTCCATTCACGCCTGTCGCGACACCACTGGAGGTGGGCTGCACGATGTTGGGGCATGAGCGGAAGACGGCCTAACGGTGTGCGGGACCGTAGCCCAGCTTCATGGAGACGGTTGCGAATGGTCCTCGCCGATACCCCAGGAGCAACAGTGTCCCTAATTTGCTGGGAAGTGGCGGTGCGGTCCCCTACGGCACTGCGTAGGATCCTACGGTCTTGGCGTGCATCCGTGCATCGCTGCGGTCCGGTCCCAGGTCGACGGGCACGTGCACCTTCCGCCGACCACTGGCGACAACATCGATGTACTGTGGAGACCTCACGCCCCACGTGTTGAGCAATTCGGCGGTATGTCCACCCGGCCTCCCGCATGCCCACTATACGCCCTCGCTCAAAGTCCGTCAACTGCACATACGGTTCACGTCCACGCTGTCGCGGCATGCTACCAGTGTTAAAGACTGCGATGGAGCTCCGTATGCCACGGCAAACTGGCTGACACTGACGGCGGCGGTGCACAAATGCTGCGCAGCTAGCGCCATTCGACGGCCAACACCGCGGTTCCTGGTGTGTCCGCTGTGCCGTGCGTGTGATCATTGCTTGTACAGCCCTCTCGCAGTGTCCGGAGCAAGTATGGTGGGTCTGACACACCGGTGTCAATGTGTTCTTTTTTCCATTTCCAGGAGTGTATCTATGTCCATCCAAAAGTTTATTCAAGTAATGTGTAAAAATCTGAAGTAAATTGGTCAAGAAGTTTTTACTGTTTCTGTAATAGTTTTTCCCCTTTTTATATTTAACATATATTTGCATATAATATATATTAAAAATATATAGCATATGTCCATATGAATATTCATTAGAGTATCATGTAAAAATATGAAATAAAGCATTCAAGAATTTTCCAGAGTTTCAGTAACAATGCTTTATATATTACATATATATTTACACATACATTAAAAACATACAATGCCTATGTCCATCTGAATGTTCATTTGAGTATCATGTAGAAATTTGAACTAATTGGTCAAAGACTTTTTGAGCTTTTTGGTAACAATCTTTCCCCTTTATATATTACATATTTATTTATTTATTTATTACACAAATTTAAAAAATATATAGCTTATGTCCATCCAAATGTTCATTAGAGTATCGTGTAAAAATTTCAGGTATATCAGTCAAGTGCTTTTTGAGATTTTTTGTAACCATTAAATGGTGACTAATCCTTATATAGTAGTATGGATGATCTCCACTCCTGTCCATAATGTATGGTTCTTACATAAAATAAATATTATGCTTTATGACTGACTCTTGTTTAATCCAGTACAAATACTGAAGCAATATCAAGATAAGAAGCATAATACATATTAGGAAACAATAGATAACGAGAAGTTGCCTGTAAATTGATGTTGGCACTAGTCAGCTGATCAAGATGTTGGTTTCAGTACAGTGATAATTATCATGTGTAGTTTATATCAGCTATGGTGTAAGCAAGTTTTAGTAATTTTCAACACTGAATAGACGAAGCAACAATAGCTATATCTTTGCTTCAATTTGTTTTTCATAGCACTCACCTACTGTTGGTTAATATTTGTTTTGTTTACAATCAGTTGTAATTGTTCTTTCATGTTTGACACACCATCTCTTGAATACTATTCCCTGTTTGTCCTTTCTTTCTGTAGTTCTGGTGGAGTAGTGTTACAACATGACATGATAAATAAATAACATATGAACTTTCATAAGTATTAGGTTATACCACCTTACGTATATCTGGCTGTACCCTATGCATTTCAGGTCGTTTCATGGTTTTTTCTGTATATCGATACTGTGATGCCGGTTACTGACGAAACCAGTAGTGATAATGAAAGACCTATACACACCTGCATAACTTGAATAAAAATGTATTTTCATGCTGGTTTAAGTGTAACTAAAATACAAAATATGGGTTAAAGTCCACTCACTGTGCCCACAGCTTTTGCATTGTGTGCTGACATTCACAGTTTATTGACACTGATTATAGCCAATTGGTATGTGGTTGTTAATGAGAATTGTTGAATGTAAAGATTTCTTTGAACAGAAGGTCAGAATTGATAACATTTGTTTTTGATGTGGAGAGAGGGAAGAAAACTATATGTGATGACAGACTGACTTGTAGTGTAGCCCAAGACCTAGGTTAGGCTGAAATGTGACCAAGGGCGCCCATACTCAGGGGGTAAGGGGGGGTTGTGGTTCCCCTGGCTCTCAGGAAAATGTCGGAATTTGACAGTTTGACTGTGAGTCGGTGAAGCCAGCAAATGTCAACGGCAGGAAAAAAAAAAAAAAAAGACTAGATGTGCTGACAGAGTGAGCTCTATCAAAATCCAAGGTCTACGTTAGTTTCAGATGTAGCAATCTGAAAGGAAAGAAACTATATGTACTGGCAGACTGACCTGTAGCAAAGCCCAAGGCTTGGATTAGGCTTGAATGTGAGATGGTGAATCCAACCAGTCCTCACAAGAGGGAAAAAAACTAATAGATTGATGTGTAGTGTAGCCTGATACATACATTTGTCACTGCAATAATCTACGTTAATGTCTTATATATTTATTACACTATCAAAATTCTTTGAAAAATCTTTTATAAAACCTAGGATCATGCTTTAACTTTTATAAAAGATGTGATAAAATTACCCTAGTACACTATAAAAGATTTTATAAACAACTTTTTATAAAATATGTTTGACAAAGATTTTTTTATAGTGTAATGCAGCCTTATTTCCGACTTTTCTGAAAATTCAATGATTTAGTTAAATTCTAACCTATTAGATAAAACTACCAACTAATTTCATTTAGAAACCATAAGAAATTATGAACAAGCATTGTGATTGTCTAAAACAGCTGATGAATGCTTCATCCTATTCAGTTCCTATCGCTCATCAAGGAAGTTGTCACCGACAGCAGCATTCAACACAACAGCCGCTAACACCATAACTGCACTATTATTAAGATAGGTATAGTGATTTATATCCAGATAATGGAAACAACATTAATTAATGATTAGTATTTTTCAATCTTAACTTTAATTCCTGTTTCCTGACTTTGCAGTTATTTTCAGAAATTAAACACTCAAAATTAAAAATGCATATGGTTAAAACACTTAAAAGTAGAAAAGGAGTTTTGCTATTTGGGGAGCAAAGTAACTGATGATGGTCGAAGTAGAGAGGATATAAAATGTAGACTGGCAATGGCAAGGAAAGCGTTTCTGAAGAAGAGAAATTTGTTAACATCGAGTATAGATTTAAGTGTCAGGAAGTCGTTTCTGAAAGTATACGTATGGAGTGTAGCCATGTATGGAAGTGAAACATGGACAATAAATAGTTTGGACAAGAAGAGAACAGAAGCTTTTGAAATGTGGTGCTACAGAAGAATGCTGAAGATTAGATGGGTAGATCACATAACTAATGAGGTGGTACTGAATAGGATTGGGGAGAAGAGGAGTTTGTGGCACAACTTGACTAGAAGAAGGGATTGGTTGGTAGGACATGTGCTGAGGCATCAAGGGATCATCAATTTAGTATTGGAGGGCAGCGTGGAGGGTAAAAATCGTAGAGGGAGACCAAGAGATGAATACACTAAGCAGATTCAGAGGGATGTAGGCTGCAGTAGGTACTGGAAGATGAAGAAGCTTGCACAGGATAGAGTAGTGTGGAGAGCTGCATCAAAACAGTCTCAGGACTGAAGACCACAACAACAACAACAACAATGGTTAAATAAGAGAGACTGAACACATGACAGGAAAGTGAGTTCACAGTCCCAATACTGCTTCCTATTTAAGCTGGTAAAATGAAAAGTGAATTCTAGTTTGGTGCTGTATTCTGGATTCTGACTTAGTGGATATCATTCATCTAAGAAGTTGAATTTTCGTGTAAACTTAGTTTAACTTCTTATACTCTGTTGGAGTAGTTGATTCTATAGATATTCAATATCTGTCAAGTGTTGGTGTGTTGGCTAAGTGACTTTTTTTTTTTTAACTGTTATTATACAACATCTTGAAGATATGCATGATGCACATAAATCACCGATAAGAATCATAAAAAAATGGAAGGGGGAAAAGTGTGTTTAGTGTGATTTGATACAATATTTACTTAAAATATCTCAAACATTTCTTGAATTTCAAATCAGATGTATCATCAGTGGGTATAGTGACCTTCTCATTGACAGGATTTTTTGAAAGTGTCGACCACTGTTGAGAAAGAATAGTTCATTGAAATGTAAGGGAATGACTGGGAATTTTATGATACAAAACTTACATTTTTTAACAAAAGTATTTATTTGTATTTAAGGTCTACAAAAGGAGGAGAAAAAAATTATTGAAGATTTTAAAAACAACAAACAGAGGCTTGCAACACAAACTAAAGACATCTGCAAAATAAGGATGAAGGATAAGAGCCAGAATAAACATAGCTAGTTGTGCTGTATGTTTTAGTAGCAGAAAAACCTGTATCTGAAGACTATTTCTAGGAAGAAACAGAAATATGGTGTTGGACCTCATTCATTTTATTTTGAATAGAAGTAAAAAGACTTGAAATAACATCCCTGGAATAGTCTAATTAAAGTTGAAGTTTATGTGAAAAAACAGGGAATCCTTATCATGTTTTTGACTGATCTATGTAGTGGTCACATACAAATTAAAAAATTTTAAAATGTTTATTAATTTGGTTGTACAATGCACTTGTTTTTCACTTAGTGTGGTCATAAATTTCAAAATGTAAAACACCATGCTTCTACTTAAATTTGTATAATTTTTAAATGTATTAGGGGGGAAAATCATATTTTATAAGTTTTTTTGATGAACAGAGTATCAAATATTTCATTGGCTATATATGACATGAACAGTTTTTTGCTCAGAGTTTGGGAATCAGTCCACTTGCTTTCTCAGACATCAGCTCCTCATACAGTCTTCCTGCTTATGTGAGTGTGACTGTGAGTTCTGGTTATTGTATTAGTTTTATTTAGATACTCCTGCATTCAGAGCGTGAGAAAAGCCATTATTGCAACCAAACTCTTCTTGTAATTTATATTATCTTATCTCTTAAATTTCTGTGTGATTAGGAAGTAGACTGCCATGCAAAGCTTTTCAATACCTCACCGAAGACTCGTTTTCAAAGACAGTTACCACCTTTTTACCAGGCTCTCTCATTTTAGGCAGTTCTGGATTTCTGCAACAATTGATGCGTGAAGAGAACAAACCATTCCTCTTATCGTCTTTCATAGTTTGTCTTGGAAGATGAATACAAAACTATTTATCACTATCGGTATTCTAAACACGAGGTGAACATTTGAACCTGCACTCAGCCATGTTTTGGTGTTATAATTAGCATCAATTTGTCCAACATGATGCCTTAATCCAGTATGTTATTACTATCATGCATCTTTAGAAATTAAAGTATGAGATTCCATTTAAAATAAATGTTAATTTTCTTAATTCCATCTTATTTTTCAAATGTATTATGCACATAGTTGCAAATATCACCCAGTTCCTATCTGCATACTAAATTGACTGTGAATAATGTCCCAATACAGCTGCAGTACTGCTCTGTGGGGCACCACACATGGCAGTTAGTATTATAACATGTTTTAAGATTTTCTCCTGTTCATTCCCACAGATCAAGTGGAGAGAGAATTACAGCTTTTACACCTCTCTAAAAGGGCCAATGAATAAACTATAAGATGTGGAATGTAAGTTGTTCGAACATTTCATATGCCAGAAGAAACTCAAGTTTCATGTTATTATGTACTATTTATATCTCTGTGTATTAATATAGTCACTTCATTTTTGGCATTTTTATTTTCATAGTCACTGTCATTTTTGGCACAATATGTTTGCAGAAATTTGATATCTGTTTTCATTTATGGTATTAGCTGTTTAAGGTATATTGTACTTTATTGTTGTTACTGAAATAAATACCAAACACTTTTATCGTTGCAAGTGCCCTATCTCCATGTAAAAATTTTATGGTATATTTAATATTTTGTGATCAGTCCCATATCTTTGTGGAGACACAATATAAGATCACTGGACTTCAATAAATCACTATACGAGCTGTTGTTAGTCTACCTTATTTTTGACTCTTCCTATGGAAATGAGTGTCTACTCAACTTTAGTAATAGTTTTCTTAAACTGCCTTTGGTCATTCACGTTCAACTTCATTATACGTGTCGGACATCCTCTGTCAGGCCAATTCAATGCTGATATCACACTTCTCCTTTATTCCATTGTAGACTTAGTAAGCAACCTATCTTTTTTGTAGACAAACTGAGGCTTCCCAGTTTTCTACTAATGCAATAAAGCCTGGTATTCATTTTATTAAAGAACTGAATCTTTGTGAATGTTCTACTTCACATCTCTATGCATTGTTGCTACCTGTCACTTATTAGTCTTGGTACTTCTAACTTCAGCTGAAAACTCATATCAGAATTGTCCTGTGTTACTACATGCTTATTTTCTCTTTATGGATGTGGCTTTTCTGCTATAAATGTAAGTGCTCTTTAATGGTGTTTGTGATAGTTTACTGTATCTTGGTAACAGAGAACCAACAGTTATACATGAAGTAGTATATATGAGTGTGTAATTAATAGTAGTTTAATATCCCTGCCAATGGACGTTAGCAATACCAATGTGGAGGCACTCCAGTTAGACTCAGCTAGGCACTGCCAGGTGGGTGTGGCCACCACATCACATCATTTGACCCACTTACAGCCATGAGTTAAGCTATCCACCACGGGTCAGTCTAGTACAGCACACTGCATGAGTAACAACCTGTAATGTCTAGCTGTTAATTGGATTTCTACCTAGCTTTAGACAATGATTTTGTGGCTCATGTTCTTGGTGCTTATCCCGTACTCTGCTTATGACAACCTGGGCTTTGTTCACAGATCACAAGTGTTTTTTAGGTTCCTGTGTTATGGGCCCCAAGTTTATGGAACTGAGGCAGCAACATATGTCACAGCAACAACAGTTTGTGGCTCAACAGGAACTACTCCTGCTACTGGTCTCTCTGTCCCCACTTGGGCCACTGATCCTGTCATGTGTTCTTCCAGGCCTTGGGTTGCAGCTTCATGGAAATTTAGTCTCAAGCCCTGCCTACACCCGGCTTTCCCCACCATCATCAGCAGCAGTTGGTTGCAGTTCACCTATGCAGACATGGCATGTTTGTTTTCCTGGGATCGTTATTCTTGTGTTGCTTAGTGGTTCAGTTCAGTATATTGAAACACCTCACACTGAGCTTTTGTAAGTTATTGTGAAATGGTTATATGATTTTTCCATTCCTATATATCAGATACCAATGGTTCTGCAACACAGTTTCAGTGGTCTTCTTCATTGTATCTTACAATCTTATTTGGAGGTTTTTGTGTTTTCAGGGGTTCTTTTTATGCATAGTGTTTAGGGTATATTCAAAGCATGTGACATGCAAGTTTGTGTTGCAGTAATCAGAAGCTTGTTGGTAACTTCTTAGGCTCATGTTTGCACACTGTCTAAATGTACTTTTGTTTCATTCAAGTTATTGGGACAGTCTGTGTTGTGCCTTCTCACTTGGGTGCTGCACTTCTCTGACACGGTTGAACCATCTCTTTTAAGAGGGGAGGGGTATAGTGAATGCAGGGGTGTCCCCCTACATTTTCAGCCACTACACTTATGGATACACTTCCTTGGAGGTTATTTGTCAATAGACAAGTCACTGAGCTGTTTACCACAGGGCCTCCTGCAGCTGCCACAGCATTCGGAGGTGCAAGCTGTGCCATTACATGGCATGCAGGTCACAATACACAGCACCTAGTCACATCTGCAAGGCCATATGTTCACATGACACTGCACGTAAAGTCTTCCATGGGCATGCACTTAGGTCACTGCTTCACCCCTTGGGAGTCAGTTATGCTCCACACTCTGACTAACCATGAACCACTAAAAGTCTGCATTACAGACCCAATGCCTGCTGCTGTTGAAGCCCACCAAGGCATTTTCTCACACTTGCCATGAGCCCGTGCGACGCTGGACTTTTGTCAGCCACTTCTGAGAGCACTGTTCCACTGGATCTGTCTCTGAACTATCTGCCACTGTCTCACAGAACCATGTCATTAAAGCACCTTGCTGCTCATCAGTTGAATGCCCTCAAGCTCCCAGCCTTGTGGGACTGAGTCATTGCTTAACCTCCCTGCTCCTCACCTCTTCAGAATTCATGGACATTTGTCCTCAGAAACTCAACTTAGTTAGTCCCTATTGTCCTCATAAAGTGTGGATTTCAATTGCCATTAGTCGCATTACTTGGCCTAAGGACACAACAACACCTTAGTAGCTTTGAAAAAATCAAACAATGGAAAATCCAGGATGGAATAATGACAATATTACGAAAAGGATAGTGAGGTGACCAATAACCTCCGACAACCTCGAAGGAAGTGACGTCATAGATGGTGGAATCCTGATTGTGACCTTGCAGTTGATGACCATGCCACAGCCTGGAGGAAATGGAACTCAACTAAACGACAAGAACACTGGGTGAATTTCACAATGGTGCAGAAACTGACAAGCAAGACCATCAGGTGTGTGAAGAGATCTTATGATCGATCAAGACTGGAAAAGTTGGATGAAGAATTTAAAATGTACAACACCAGAAACTTTTATCAAACATTCAAAGAGGAACTCTGAGGGTACAAACCACAATGCCTTCATTTTAAGAATACACCCAGGGAGCAGGTCACTAATAACCACGAGAATGTGGAACTTTTGGCAAACTATTTTGAGCAATTACTTAATTGTGAAGAGCCCAGAGAAAGATTGCCTGTTGAAGATCCTCAAGAGATGCGCCTACCATCTAACCCACCAACTATACAGCAAGTTGCTAATGCCATCAACCATCTTAAAAACTGCAAGGCACTCAGGGAACATGGCATCATTGCAGAAGCTCTGAAAGCAGTTGGAAATACAATCACAGAGGCCCTACACCAGATCTTGGTTGACTGTCGGGAGACTGTCAGGGTCCCTGATGACTGGAAATTGGCTATCACACACCCTTTACATAAGAAAGGCAATTGCAGTGGTGTCAACAACTACCAGGGTATTTCTCTGCTGCCAATAGGATACAAAGTGCTCTCCGAGATTTTACTGGAAAATGTAGAAAGTCAATGTGATCAAACAACTGGTGAATATCAAGGAGGATTTCAACGTGGTATGTCCTGTACAATGCAGATTGTCAATCTGAAAACCATTCTCCAACTAAAACAAAAAAGGAGTACGAACATCACCGTGGTTTTTGTTGACTTTATGAAAGCTTATGATTCCACTGACCACCACACTCTTCTTCGTACTCCAAGAACAACGTATGGATTACAACACACACACCCTCATCAAACAGACTTTCACAGATACAACATCTAAGGTGAAGTTCACAGGAGAATTATCTTGGAGTTACAACAAGGTGATAGTCTATCACCCATCTTGTTTAATCTGGTGTGTGATAAAGTCATCATAACCTGGGAATGTACACTGAAGAATCTAGGAATCAAACTGGTTACCATTGGAGCCAGGACCCGAAGAATCAAGATAAGGTCCTTGTTTTCACAGATGACATTGTAATCATAACCAACAACTCTAAGGATGCTGTCATTGCTGTCCAAGCCCTGCATGAGTTAGCAGTGAAGTCAGGGTTACAAAAATTGTATTAAAAACCAAATACTTTGAGAACCAGTGCTCCAGTAACACCCCTTTGATGACTATACATAGTACGACTGGGAGGATCAATCGCTTTCATTATCTTGGTTAATGAGTCCACCCCAACAGTAGAGATGGCCCCTCCATCCTAGAAAGGCATAACAAACTTAACGCTGCTACCATCTGTCCCACAAACTGTATAAGAAGAAGTGCATTTCGAAGGATGCTAAGGTTTGTCAGTACAGAACTGCTGTCAGACCACAGTTTATGTATGCCACAGAGACCCTCTTGATGAACAGAAAAGGCACAATGGATGACCTGGAGAAAGCCGAAAGACATATTCTCAGAAAAATTCATGGTACAAGATTGCTCCCAGATGGAACCTACTGAGTGAAGTCTAATTCTGAACTGTATCAACAGTTAGAATCAGACAACACCAGTATGTGACGTAGGAGGCTCAAGTTCTACGGGCACCTACAACGAATGAACGACAATAGGCTTACCAAGAATATCTACTCATTGATTAAAAGCTACAAGACTGGAAGCCTGTGGTTTAATGAAGTACTAAAGGACTTGGATTCAGCTGGGATCTCTGATCTTGAGATCATTCCAAATTTTGTGCTTGGACCCCACCACTTAACAGTGGTGACAGACATGTCAAAGTATGGCATGTGTGGCAGCTGTCAGATAGTTTGGAGCAGCCAATTGCCTCTTCCTCCAAAACATTAAACTCAGCGCAGCTCAAATACACCCAAACTGAGAAACAGGCTATGGGGATTTTTTTATGGTGTCAAAAAGTTTCACGTACATTTGTTTGGCAACAAAGTTCATCTGCCCTTAAACACAAAGCCATGATTATCTTATTCAGGCAGTGGTTTAAGCTCTTGGATAAGACGGTGCAGCACATGCAGTGCTGGGCATTGTTTTTAAGCGACTAACATTACAACATCAATTTTTGCCCCACTGCCCAACATACCGATATACCAATGCAGACATACTCTGACAAGGAATTTGACTGCCATCAAGCAGCTTGTTTTGCAGTGAATCAACAGCTGCAAACCACCTTGGACAAATTCTTGTTGAATACATATGATGTCACCGCGGAACACATGTGATGTCACAATGGCAGCATCCCACGACACCAAGCTGTGCGAGGTTTTGTCTGAAGTCCAGAAGGAGTGGCTGGAACATGTTTCCTGCCAGGCTGACCCAGTTTTTCAAAATTATTTCATGCTGTATTACTAGCTCCATGCACCTCAGGGCATCTTGACTTTGACCTCATAGGACTCTGACTACTGGGTTGTCAATCTGACTGGCTCTAGACCCACATCCTCCAGTTTTTTCATACATTTCATTGATGGATCACGCTCATGAAGGCTTTAGCCCGGTGGCATGTCTACTGCACTGGCATCAACACCAACACTGAAACACATGCCCCCTCCTTCAATCAGACATACCCAGTGCAGCATTTTTCACCATGGAACTGCCTTGACTGACCACAGGAGAAGGTTCACAGCGACTTTGTTGGATGATTTCACAGAGCTATGTGGCTGTTGGTTGTGGATGCCATTTCCAGTTTCTCATATGTGACACACATGTTGTCTACTACCACTACTACCCTCACCACCAGCCACGCCCCCGGGAGAATTTTTGCTATTGAGGGGGCACCTTGCACCTTAGTGCACAGTTTGAGGCCTTCTGACACAAAAATGGCATCATCCATTTGACTACTGCCTTTTCACCCCAACTCCGACAGGGAAGTTCAATGGTTGGTCCACACCTTCAAGATTCAGATGTGGGAAGTCATGCATACACCATTGGCTGAGGATGCCTCACACAGATTCCTTGCAACATATAAGCCCACCCCGTCAACAGACTTGGCTCAGCCAGACGTCTGCATGGGCGCAGGCATCATCACACCCTGTTAGATCTGCTGCATCCCGTGCACCATGTCCTCCTGCAGACAGGCTCGCCTACACTCAGGATGCCAGCGTATGTGCTCGCACTTTCATCTGGTGTCCAGGTTGAACCAAAGGGTTTATCCTAGGCCAGGATTCACAGCTGTTTGAAATCTAGACTGGCATCATTCACCTGCTGCACCACCACAGCTGTCTCTACAGAATCCTAGCCTCCTCCTCCGCTCCACAGAATTGGCACTAGGGTCACCTCCAGCCAGGAATCCATCCCCTCTCCCATGCCTCCTGCACCATGGTAGGACTTCCAACCCCACGACCTTACTTACTTATGTGCAGATGGAAGAATCAAAGTCTGGTCACCTGTGGAGAAAGAACTTCCCCTCTGCTCCACACCCCAGCGGCACCAGACCAGTCTCAAGCTGCGGATCCACTGCAACTCCTCCATCCTCGCTGTGGTCAAGCTGGCGTCCTGCTGGGGTTGATCTAGGGCTGATGGTCCTTGATCCACAGGCAGTGAGTGATGCCTCTCTTGCCCCCCACATTCACAGTCACTAGCACCAGAGAGGTCAACTTGGCCCTACATGCTGGTTTTATATTCCTGACAGCTGATCTTAGCAATGGCAACACAGGCACTCCAGTTAGTTTCAGCTAGGTGCCACCAGGAGCATGGCCATTGAGTTATGTGATCTGACCCACTGACTGTCACAGGTTAAGCGAGCTACCATACCTCAGTCTAGTACAGCATACCACACAAGTAAACACTGGTTGCGTCTAGCTGTTATTCAGATCTTGACACTGCTTTGGACATTGACTTTCTGGCCCACATTCTTGGTGCTTATCCCATGCCGCAATCACAACAACCTGGGTTTTGTTCATGGATCCACAGATCACGAGTGTGTATTTGGCATCGACTCTTTACATAGTGTACCAAGAAAGACAATATCTAAATTATTTGAATTATACAATTTTTCAATATAGGTCCTATTCTGCATTTATCTTTTTGGTATTGTAATAAAAAAACTTCTTGCCATTGTGCTCTATAAGGAACACACATCTGGAGTGAGGTGTCAAGAAGAAGTAACCAAATATAAAGACTTCAGCTATGTGACAATTTGTAGTCTGTATGCCAATATTACCAGATGTTTGTTGCACAACATATACTTATAACACAACGTTTATATGCAAAAGATAGTACAAACTTAAGTTTCTGGAATCATGAGTTCTTTCTCCCAGAGATAAGAAGACAAAATATAGATGTGAGAAAAATTGGTGAATAACACACAGAAACAGGTAAGTCTTCCAGGATGTTGAGCTGCGATAAACAAAGGCTGGAAGGCAAACTGACAGTAAACAACTTGTTTTCCAACAGCTCTATCTCGCTTCACCAAAAGTGAAATGTTTGTTCATTTGTCTCAGTTTGATATTTCACAGCCTGCAGTATGTTTTTGTTTCATCGTTATACTATATCTCTTCAGAAGAAGGAAACCCATCCAAACCAAGGACCTAAATTTAGACTTTCACATGTAAATGAAGAACTGTGGCACCTGCCATGGCACTGTCTCAAAAAGCAGGTTTTGAGTGTAATTATGTAACTCACCTTTAACATTAATGTTATTGAAGTATATTATTATTATTATTATTTATAATGTGCAGGAACATGCAGACAATATATCCAAAAATTGTAACCTTTTGTGGATGACAACAGATGACAACTATTT
Organism: Schistocerca cancellata; assembly: GCF_023864275.1. NCBI lineage: Eukaryota > Metazoa > Arthropoda > Insecta > Orthoptera > Acrididae > Schistocerca > Schistocerca cancellata. The sequence goes on along the minus strand of NC_064630.1, from coordinate 255,192,813 downwards.
GACAAATAGCTACTTACTGTTAACTTATAACTTAAAGGACCAACATATTTACTACTGCAAAATTTTCAAGTAAGGTGCTTGCATTGCCTAAGTGCAGAAGCTAATCAGGGAACTAACTGCAACAATTTTAATACTGCCTAGGATGTTACTGAAATAGTCTCTAAACTTTTTCAAGTAACCCATGACTGAACAGGATAATTTTGCTAAGATGTTTCAAAAGAAGGTGATTGGATACTCTTTTTGGGTATCCTATCAGCTTCTTTTGAAACATAAACAAATTAGATAACGACTGAAAGATACTCAAATAAACTTTTTAGCTGTGTTTGTCAGAGAAAAGATGCAGTCAAAGCATTGGTGCAGAACAGACATGCAGTTGCTGGAAGGAAGAAAAAGTTACCCCAAACCCTGTCTCATGTAATATAAAGTGCAGGCAAGGAAACATATTTAGCCTAATCAAGTACTCTTGCTTTTGTTTCATCATGTAATTTGGAGTTCTTCTTCTCAGTCCTAAAATTTACTTTTAATGTGAGAGGAATATCAGCTGTTAGACTTACAGGATTTGCGATCAGCATTTCTGGTTCGTTTGCGTTCTCGTGGTGTTGTCCTTGTATTTGGTGCTTTGGTGGCAGTTTTCACAAGAGATTCCAAAATTTCATCATCTCCATCTGTCAGGTGACCATTCACTGTTGCATCGCCAGTTGAAGGACTCAGAGCATTTCGACCTGAAAAATTGTAGTCCTCTAGTGTATACCTACATTTTACTTATAGTCATCTAGTCTGCTTTTAAATTTTACGTTTAAACACATTGTGAGGCATATTCAACTATGGGACAAGTTATCAAACCATGTCTCACTGTAGTAATCTGGCAGTACCTCTCTTGGAAAACAGAAGAGAGTTAACAGCAGAGGTAAGTTGTGAGGCAGGTTGTGAATCATGCCTGGATAATTCGTTAGGCAAGAGTATTGTCAATGAAAGATACAGAGTCTGAAGCATTTGAATACCAATGGGTGTTCAAAGGAGGAGTGGCAGATTTTTAAAAATATTTCTAGTGTTGAAGTGGATTACTAATGTGGCTACAAAATTGTTCAGGGCAACTTTCACTGTATAGTAAGCCATATGAATGGTGATAATATGTCTGATATATTCCTTTAGACTATGAATAAAGGACAGAAAATATTAAACTCCTGAAGCTTAAGTTATTTTAATTATACTTATCTGGAAAGATATGTGTGAGACAGGAAGAGTGTTAGAGTTGATTTTTACGCACAAACAGTAGATAGCACAGACATCTCAGCTATAGAACATCACTGGAGAGGGTGAAATGATTTTTGATATTTACAAATGAAATGTTTATGCCCTACGGTATTAACATGGCCCTCATCAGATTATTCTGATATTGTTTTGGGCTCTGATTACTTGGGATTTAATTGCAGTGAGAACACACACAATGGTTACTTTTAGGCTAATTTTGCAAAAAAAGAAATGTAGAAAGTGGACTGCCAAAGGAAGAATTAAGTAGCAAAGGAGAGGAGCACTATTACAAGGGAAACAACTGTGTTTCTAAATGCTGTATGCTACATGATGGAATATAAGCATTATTTGTGGGTGGTGCTCCTGCTGTTACTGAAAAGTTTTCCCATTAATATGGAAGAACTATGGCAAGGAGATATTCAAGTATTTTATATTGAGACATTCTCCTCCATACACTTAATGCTATGTTCTTCAATATTCATATTTTGCAACAATTTGATTTATTCATGAGCCAGTTTTCAGCTTCTTGTGTCATTCTCTGATGAGAACTGTCTGTTGTAACTGCAGATAAAGTAACAATAGAATTCACATGAATTCTTAAAACACTTAAATGATCTTCTTAGTTATAATGATTTAGTTGGATATTAATTTTCATTGTTATCTTAGTTATAATGTGATGATAACAGGGGAGGGAGGGAGAGAGGGGGGGGGGGCAGGGAAGGAGGGAGGCAGGGCCAGTATCAAATAATACAGATGTCACAACATTGAAAATCTGAGGCTGATTGTACATACAATTTGTACAAGAAGAAGCTGCTACATTAAAAGGAAAAAAATGTAGTTGATCCTACCACTGTAACTGTTTAGCTTTCTTATTTATGAATAAATTTGAAATTTGCTTTATTTCAAAGTTTTCATGTCGACTATACTTTCTGTCTTTTTTTAGATGTATAGAGGAGATCACAGTGTACATCATAAGGATAATTTTTTTATAGTTAGAATGACACTCTGATCAGTTTTGATATGGTTAATTTGTTTACAAAAGGTCAAAGAAAGACTCATAAAAACAACGAGTTCAATTTTTTTCTTATGATTGGCAAGTTGTTGCCTGATTGTTAAAAAGGAGCTATTTTCAGTTTTGAGGCATTGCCTTCAAAATCTTAAGATTTGCATTTTCTTTATTGATAAATTTAAAAAAATCTGAGAATCAACTTCACAGCGCACATCACAATGGTGTGACATGGATTGTGCCTTCGTCATAATATATTCACATGAGTTCTTAAAACACTTAAATGATCTTCTTAGTCATGTGATGGTAACAGGGAGAGGGGGGGGGAGAAAGGGTGGGGGAGAAAGGGTGGGGGCAGGGAAGGATGGAGGCAGGGAAGGGGTCCCTAAATTATGGTAGGGAATGATGGACTCCCTGGGCCACATGAATTGAGTAAACTGATTCAAATGTTTCCAATATTCATTAACTGCTGAACCAGCAGCAACAAGAGGAAGGCATGATCAGTATACATGCAACAAAAGAATTCAAGCTACAGCATCACAAGCATCAAAGAAAGTATCAGGGATGCATGTCAGAAGTGGTAAACAGTCTGGTGGAGTGTTATGGGGAAGGGAAAAATTATAAAACAGGTTTGATTGTATGTATACTGTCTGTGTACACTATACGTAGCAGTGTAAAGTTCCAAAATGTCAGATTGGCACGGCTATATAGAACAAGCTCAGTCATTGGGAGTACTTCATATTTTATGCCCAAAGATGTTAAAATATCCATCCACAGGATGCCAGAACACAATTTGACTATTTTCTGATTGTTAATGATCCTAATTTAATGAGGCTCATATTTTTGCCAATGTGAGACAAAAAGATAATGGGCTGCCAGCAGTGGTAAAACCTATTGTTTCCTACGGTGGGGAAGAAGACATGGGTGAAGGATGAGTGAAGTTACGGGGCTGGGGCTCTTCCACCTTGCTCTTCCTCTGTTCTGTCTTACCTTCCATTCTTCTCTTCCATGTCATCTCCATCATCATCATCATCATCATCATCATCGTCATCATCATCATCATTATCATTACTATCTGCCCTGCACAAACTCTGTGATGCTGGTGGCTGTGTTATGTTCCTATCCCATGCACCTACTGTATATCCCTAGCGTGTTCCTATTCCTTCCACCTAATGTCTCTCCCTACTGCATTCCTATCTCGTGTTCCTTCAACTTCCTGCCTCTTCTTCCCACATTCCTATCCTGTGCATCTGCTTCTTTTCCCGCACCTGTCACTCACCTAATCCCTGCCTCTTCTTCCCACATTCCTATCCTGTGCATCTGCTTATTTTCCCACACCTGTCAGTCACCTAATCCATCCAAAAAACCCTTACGCCAATCAAGGTGGAGAACTGCAGTTCTGATGTGTGTGTGTGTGTGTGTGTGTGTGTGTGTGTGTGTGTGCAGGGGCGGTGGCAAGGGAGGGGGGGTGCCTATAGACCCCTCCCCCTCCTCACACTGGAACATCATATTACACTGGATAAAACGATTTCAGAAATCAGTGAATATATTACTTCAACAGACTCATTCATTATTTTTATAAATATGTAGAAATATAGGTTGCAATGCATTTCAAACAAATTTTAACAAAAGAATAAGAACAGCAAATAGCTTACTATGTAAACCAATAAATATCATTTAACTTAAAATGGGCATCTTATTATTTGGTAATACACATCTTTTACCCTGAACTCAAAAACAGTTACCAGAAACTACTTTAAGCAAAACCAAATTTTACCAATTTCTGAGCAGAGGACCCCAACTCTACTTTTGTTAAGCTATGTTCCATTCCCCCCAATCCCCCCCCCCCCCTCCCTTGAACAACTTCTAGAATTGCCTCTGTGTGTGTGTGTGTGTGTGTGTGTGTGTGTGTGTGTGTGTGTGTGTGCAGTATGCTAAGCTCTTGCTAATCTGGCCTTTCAGTAACTTGGCCCACATCCAGCCTGTAGTCACTCAAGCAGAAATGAAAAGCACAATAATGAATACTCACATGCAACAATGTTGTTAGTTAAATATAATGTTAAACAATGCTATACATATCTGAATCTGTAGCTTTCTTTAGGATTCAGCATCATGCTTCTGAAAGGAAACATGTTATGCTAGACCTTGAATGGAAACTCAAAATTAGTGATAAGTTGAACTGATATTCTTTGCAGAATGCCACTGCTGCCGAGTACAATGCTGGATAAGCAACCATTTATGACCAAACTTTAACAGATGAAGAGTTAATCGAAAGCATACAGAAAAGTTATGATGAAAGTGATGAAGAAGAGGACATAGGAGAAGAGAATGTGAAGAAATCTCACACTGCTGATGTTGGAGCTCCAGACGTAATTCTGGAGCACATTATGCAACAATCAGAAACATGCAGTACCAATGTAATTGTTTTAAAGCTGTTGCGTGATAAAGCATACTGCCATCACGTATAATTATTGTAGTGAAACTAAAGAGCCTAGTGTAGTTCAAAAAAGGATTTATGGGGAAGGTTGCAAAGTGCTCTGTTTCGTGTACATAACTTTAGATGAATCACTGCCTCTGCTGTTCTGTGGGTTGATATCTTCACTCCCAAAGTAATTTGGTGTATATACGCATCCACATACATATGTAACTATTAGCAGCTGATTTACAGAATCCTCTTAGCAGATTTTTGAACTTAATTAGCGGTAACAATTCTTTTTTCCTCCCTTCCCTGCTTATCCAATTACCTCCCTATGGCTCATACCATAGTGCACAATGAATTTTCTGAATCAGTAACCAGGGAATTTTCCTGTTAATTTAATTAGGGAACAATCTTTAACAAATGGATCAACCTGCACCGTTTACTTTAAGGTACACATCTCAACATGTCAATACTGTTTAGTGCAAAAGGTGGTTCATGCACATGAAAGATGCAGAAAATTATTAATACTTGCAGTCTATGGCTCTTGAAAGCTTATATTGTGTTAATTAATCAGTTTAATAATTCCTTGAAGTGCTATAACCTTCCCCCCACCTGCACTAGGAAATTTGGTTATTAAAATGAAAAATACATTTTACAATATTAGCTTTATAAACACCTGTCAATTTCCAAGTACAGATTAGAAGTATGTGAGAAGTCATTAGTGGTGTTAAAAAATGCTTTCATTGCACTTTACACATGCAACAAATATCTGCTGCTTCTGCATTTGCCACTATTATATAGACAAGCCACTATTATCTGGACAACTGAGAAACCTAATAAAGTAGATCAGCATTCAATAAACATGTGAGTGATTTTAAAGAGGTACAATACGGATCAACTGTAAGATATTGTAAAATGGTAACATCACCTTGAATCTCATACAAGCAGATTTTGAAATTTAATTCTATATAAGTGGCTACATATTACGATTCACGTTTTTATGCATTGGCAACATGCCATTTACAAGAATCAACTGGTCAATGGATGCGTAAGACCACCAGTAACCAAAGTGTATGGCTATGCCACTCATAATCTTCATAAGATGCATTTGCATAAGAAATCAGTCCTTGTGTTTTCACTTTCACTAATCAAGGGTCCAGACCCAACCTTGGCAGACACACCTCAGATGATAGGAACATGTTTATAAGTGGTTCACAGCTAACAGTTTAAGTCTTAATCTCAAAAAGACGCTTATTATGCAATTTCAAGCAATTCCTGGATAACAAGTAAAAATGGAGTCAATACATGGGTAAACTAATCAAGAAGCTCATTCCAGCCTTGCCCTTACAAGCATCTATCGTTGTGCTGACTAAAGACAAGGGTATTGGCTTATTTTGCATAATTTTACTGGCTGTTGTATTACAGAATTATCTTTTGGAGCAGTGCACCTGAATAAAGTGTTTGCTCAGCAGAAGTGGGCAGTATGAATATTGTGTAAAGCAGATAACCACAAATTTTGTAGAAGCTTTACTAAGGATCTTTGAATTCTTACACTCACTTCCCAATATATTTACTCCTTAATGATTTTTCTTACTGATAATGTAAATTAGTTTTTACTGAACTGTGATATGCATAGTCTTGATATAATACACAAAAATAATTTTCACGTAGACCTTGGCTATTTGTCCAGGGTTCAGAATGGAGGCACATACTCTGGTAGTAAGATATTTAACAAGCTCCTGTCCAACATAATGCAAAACATCAGGAACCTCTACCAATTCAAAAGGAAATTAAAACATATCTCTTTCTACAAATTATATGAGTAATTCAGGGATTGAAATATTTTGATCGGTAAATGGCAAGTTGCAGGATTCATTATAAAGCTATTTGACAAGTGATATTGTACCATAAGTAGGACTCATATTTATATATGTAAAAATATTTTATTAGAAAAACACCATTGTAATCAAGTAAATATTAAACTACTAATAGCAGTTAAACAGCAGCTAAATAATAAAACTAAGAACACAGCAGCTTTTTTTAAAAAGTAGCAGCTTTCTTACTAACTTACTCAAGTTTAGATGGTGTAAGTGAGTAAAGCATTAAGCAGTATAATGACAGATTACTGTTAATACAATATACAGATTAAATTTGCATGATGTGTTAGTCTCATGTTAATGTACACCTTGACTTGTTCCACATTCGTGAAGGTTCCCCTTTTTGATACTATCTACGGAACACAACAAATGAATGAGTTCTGGAAATGAAATGCTAAAAGTATTCAATCAATTTTGCTATTTTGGAAACAAATTAACTGATGATGGCTGAAGTAGAGCAGCTATAAAACGTAGACTGACAATAGAGAGAAAAGTGTTTCTGAAAAGAGAACTTTACTAATATAAAATATAATTTTATGTGTAAGGAAGTGTAGCCTTGTAAGAAAGTGAAATGTAAATGATAAGTAGTTCAGACAAGAAGATAATAGAAGATTCTGAAATGTGGTGCTACTAAAGAATGTTGAAAATTATATGGGAGTTCAAATAAATAATGAAGAGGCCATGAATCAAGTAGGATAAAAATGAAATTTGTGGCACAAATTGACTAAAAGAAGGGCTCCGTTGGTAGGACACATTCTGTGACATTAGTGAATCATTAGTTTGGCAGCAGAAATATGGAAGGTAAAAACTGTAATGAGAGAGAAAGATTAGAATACAATAAGCCAGTTCAAATGGATTTACTTTGGCACAGTTACTTAATGATAAAGAGGTTTGCACATGAGCTGCATCAAAACAGTCTTCAGACTGAAGACCGTGATGATGTCAATGAAAACAACAACATTTAAAAAAATTGGAGTTTCATAATGTACCTGCATCCTTCCTTTGTCGACGCCATGGCAGTGTTAAAGTGCCATGAACACTTTCTGCTTCAGAAACATCTCCACCCAACAGCTGCCGCAATTCAGCATCTGCACGATCCTCCTTTGTGCGAAACTTGCCAACCTATAAAACAAAAAAAGTTCTTAAGGTATTAAGTGACTACTTACACATGTACTCTTCATCATTTCCAGTTAATATCTGTAAGAGTAATGACTGTGTGTACATCATACCTCAGTAATCATCTTCCCACGTGTTTTGTTGCGTTCACGATGATTTGCTTTTTTCTCGAGTTGCTGCAGTACACGTTCTCGAGTAGTGCGATACTCAAGAGCAAACTCAGAAACAGTGCGGCAAAATTCATTTGGTCGTAAATCCTGCACTCGATGCATGGGAATCCCCAGCCATAGGAGAAATTTATGAAACCTTAAACACAAATATTTTTTTGTGTCATTCTTTCATAAGCTACATTATTACCAAGATTTCTGTTACAAAAAAATAATTGGTTCAACTTATACTGGTTTATTAGATGAATAAGTCTGTTCTTTAAAGAATTTTCGATAAATTGGCAACTGTAGGCATATCATCCAAATATGGAACACAAAATAATACTGCTAATTAGCTTCCAAAGAAAGATAAATGAAGTGAAGAACAAAACACACACACAAAATTGCATTGAAGTAATTGTTATAGTATTTATTACTAACCTGTTCATGACTCTTCTGTGCACTATCCCTAAAACAATAATCCTCTCAGCACAGTCTGCCAGAAAATCGGACATTCTGAAACAAACCAACTACCTTGTGACTCACCAACATATTTTAAATGAATAATTTTGAATAACAATGCAATAGACTTGAAATCACGTTAAGTGCAAATGTCAGTTAACGGGCATACTGAAGGAGCTTAAGCAAGTGCTTTTATCCATTTTAAATTTTCTTACATACACACACACACAAATTCTGATGTATCTGTGTTGATTATTAACTCTTAGTGTGATGACATAGCTGAAAACAATATAAAATTTAAAACTAAACAATGGAAAATCCGGGATGAAATGTAACAATATTATGAAAAGGAAAGGTGCTACTCACCTTATAGTGGAGATGCTGAGGCGCTGATACGCACAACAAAGAGACTGTCACAATAAAGCTTTCAGCCATTAAGGTCTTTGTCAACAATAGACACACACACACACACACACACACACACACACACACACACACGACTGCACTCTCAGGCAACTGAAACCACACTGAGTGCAGTTTCAGTTGCCTGAGACTGCAGTCGTGTGCGTGAGCTGTGTTTGCGCTGGCACGTGCACACATTTGTGTGTGTGTGTGTGTGTGTGTGTGTGTGTATCATATATTGCAAGATGCTTATTTTTTTGAGTCAAGGCCTAGGAGACAACATAGTGCAGTCAATGATGGTACACCTTGCCAAAGCAAATGATACAAAACCTGAAGACTTCGAACCAAAAGATGCTCCAGTTTAGGTAAGTCATGTGACTAGGGCCTCCCATCAGGTAGACCATTTGCCGGGTGCAAGTCTTTCGATTTGATGCCACTTCGGCGACTTGCATGTCAAATTTAGCTAAGCGAAGGCTATGTAAAGAGCTCACCTGATTTAAATTTCTGTCTCTATTCATTATAGTTACAGCAGACACAATGCAAATGAGTTTTTATGTAAGATATATGATAACTCTGTCACAAGTGGTAAAAATTAGTTAACTTGTCAGTGTAAATAGAAATGAAGTGCCATGCTTCTTGACAGAGTGTAGGGGAATGATGCAGGAGACCCGCAACGCCATACTAGGCAAGGTCCTGATGGAGGTGGTTTGCCGTTGTCTTCCTCCGACTGTAATGGGGATGAATGATGATGATGATAATGAAGACGACACAACAACACGAAGTCATCTTGGGGCAAGTGAAAATCCCTGACCCCGCCGGGAGTTGAACCCAGAACCCCAGGCTCGGGAAGCGAGAACGCTACCGCAAGTCCATGAGTTGCAGAAAACTTGCCAGCAATTGCCATTTAAAATAAGACAGCCAGTTTTGCATTTCTTAATGTAGCCGTTTTTCCTATAAACTTGTTTCGAATTTGTTCGTATTCATATTACATCTTATTGTGCTGGTGTCCTTTGCCCTATACTTCTGGGGCAGGGAGATGGAGGGGTATCAGTATAGGAGTGGGGGAAGACATGTGCTACCTGTGGAAGCATGTAGGGACATGGTGGGAACAGGACAGTAGGCTGCTAGATGCAGCATCGGGAGAATGTGTTGGGGTCAGGTAGGAAGGCCAAGGGAAAATGGAGAGAAGTACAAGAGGAAAGACTATACATGTGCACTGGAGGGATAGAAGGCACATGTAGGGCTGGAGTGGGAACAGGGAAGGAGATAGGCAGGTGAAGGACAGGGGCTAATGATGGATGAGGCAAGGCAGGATAAAGGAACGAAGGATATGTCACAGGAGTGTTCCCATCTGTGCAGTTATTCAGAAAAGTTGGTGTTGGTGGGCAGAATCTAGATGGTACAGGCAGTGGAGCAATATCTGAAGATTTGACTTCACCTTAAGACAATGGTGAGTTATTCATGTGTGAATGTGTGTATGTGTGTGTGTGTGTGTGTGTGTGTGTGTGTGTGTTTTGCCTGTGTCTGATGAAGGGATTAGTCCAACAATATAGGAAAAGACAGATTGCTACTTGCTGTGAAGATGACATATTAAGTTGCAGACAGGCACAATTAAAATACATGTACACTCAAGCTTTCAGCCATGGCCTTTATCAGAAAAAGAAAGAGAAAAACACACCACTCATACACACAAGCAAGCACACCTCATGCACACATGAAGGGTACTTTGGACCGGACTGCATTCTGGTCTGAGCTGCCGAAGTTGGCGGTCATGTATGTATGAGGAGTGCTTGCTTGTGTGAACGAATCATGTGTGTTCTCTTTCTTTTTATAACAAAGGCTGTGGCTGAAAGCTTACGTGTAAGTATCTTTTTACTGTGCTGACTGCATCTTACGTGTCATCTTTACGGTATGTAGCAATCTATCTTTTCCGATATTGTTGACAGTTCAACCTGGAGTTTCCATTATTTGAAGGATTTTCCCGATAAATAATAACATCTTCCAGCCTTCTTTCAATGTGCTTATCTAACACCTCAATGCCTCTTCTATGCGTTGAGTAGCAATCTATCCTTTTCTGATTGTTATTATTTCATCCCAGATTTTTCTTAGTACAGTACTCTGCATGTCACAAAATTGGTTTTATTAATGCTGAAACTTATGATAGCTGACAATATCGAGCAACAAAGACAGTTATTGGTAACAAAGACAAACAGTTAAAAATAAAATTTAAAAACGAATCAAAAGATCCCCCCTCCCCCCTCCCCCGTACTGTGGTATGGAGCAAAGTTGATGTTCTAACTCATCCCAAAGATGTTCCACCGGCTAAGTTGGGACTCCGGGCAGTCCAGCCCAATTCAGGAATGTTACTGTTCACAAACCATTGCCTCACAGATGTTGCTTTACGACACAGTGCATTGTCATGTTGATACAAAAAAATCATCATCTCTGAAATATTCCTATACTGTACAGAGCACACAATGCTGTAAAAGTGATTACATCTTTTTAAATTTGGCATTTTCTTAAGCACAATGAGGGAACCCTAACTACGACAAACGCCCTCACCATTGTTAACACCACCTCTTCCATACTTCATTGTTGGCACTACACATGACAGTAGATAATATTGTCCAGGAATCTGTCAAACAGAAAACCATCCATCAGATTGGCACAGGATATAGCATGATTCATCCCTCCAATCACTTGTTACATTGTCTACTGTCCAGTGGCATCATTCTTTAGGCCAGTTCAAACATCACTCAGTACTGTCTCCAGAAATGTCTGGCTTATGAAGAGCAGCTCAGTCATTATACCCAATACTTTTTAATCCCCTACAAGTGATCACTGTGGTAGCTGGACTGCTGGTAGCTCTCTGGAAATACTGAGGAATTCCTTCTGCTGAGTGCCTGGTCTTGGTACAGTTGTAGTTGTTCCTTCACATTTCCACTTCACAATCATATCATGAACAGTCTGAAATATGATCTGATGGATCTTTTACTAAGGTGACATCCAATGATTGGTCCTCTTTTGAAGTTACTGAACTCTCCTGACTTACTTAATTTGAAGTTACTGCTTCTCTACTGACAACACAATACTCCCTGTTTCCTTTTCAATGGCAGATTCACCTCTCATTACATCTAGTCATCAGTTCCATGTTAAATAGGGGTGTCTTGATACTTTTGATCAGATAATGTACTTACAAACAAAGCTAATATGGAATCAGTAATATTTACAGCAGATGATAAAACATAACTATGGCATGAAGTGTGTAAACTGGGAAGTAAAGGAGAGTAAAAGAAAGCTAAGTAAACTCATAAAACTGACTACAGATAACTTACTTTGTCTTCATAGTGAAGCCATCATGCTTTGCAATAACTTTTAGATGGTCCCAAGAGGCTTTGCACTCTTGCTCCATTTTCTGAATGTTGGCAGCAAGCTCATCAAAATCAACTTTCGATGCACGTGTAACAGCACCAATCTCTGAATACAAGTCTGTTGAATCTGGAAATTTTTCCATAACCATATGACAAAGGTGGTGCAGCAGAGAGTGTTTATGCACTGTGTCCTTTACTTCTGGAACCTTTGCCAAATATTCTATCTGAAATCCTTTCACCTGAACAAAAATTAAATGTAGGATTTCAGTTGCACTGTGGGCCTTTGAGAATTTCATATCAAAAAGAGTACATAACCACATTAAAGAGAGCTATTTAAGCAGACTGTTCAGTGTTGATACTCACAAAAAACAAACAATGAAAAATTTCACATGCAATATTTTCATACAGATCTCTATAAAATAAGAGCCTTTACATTGCTGATGATCTATCACTTTCAGTGAAGTATAAGTCACTCAAAAAAACTATAGCATATAGGTTAGGATGGATACAAGCAGAGGCTGGAAACTGACAATACTGTCTAAGCAAATCTCATCTGTGACATTTTTTACCCTATTTTGGAGAATCATACAATATGGGAAACTGAAAGGTTAACTGTTTATTTCATTTATCATAATTTAAAATGATTTATGTTTCTTTGGCAAAATATATGTTACAATAACGAATAAAAAGGTCCACAAACATTAGAGCTTTTGCCATCAAATATTATCCAGTGTGTTAATGGTTAATTTGGAAAGAGAAATAGAAGTTTTGCAAAACAATACAATAATTCAGAAAAAATACATTTTTACAAGATGCTAACCACAGAAAACTATTAGCATGAGCTCTTGACTACTTTTACAGCTGATGCTGCTGCACTATTAAGTGCAGAAATAATATGTTTCACACCATGATGATTTCTTGTAATCAAAAGTAACAATATACAATAAAATACAAGTTCCCAATAATTAACCTAATAAAAAACTCTTTTTTTACGTTGTGATGCCACTTAGAATAATTTAAAAGAATACGTGGCTTGTTCCTTAGCTTTAAGCCTACACTCAAAAGCTACAATATAAATAAAGTCTGAACCTCAAACATTTCATCCTCTGACCCTATTAGCTATGTCAATTTTTAAGTAGTATTCAGATATCAGTCAAGATTTTATACTTCAATTCAAAACAGTTTATTAAAGAATGTGTATTATATACATTTCTCAGTGTGTTCATCTTACCTCACTTCCATTTAGAAAAATACCAATTGAAAGCAAGGTACTAAGAATACCACGGAATGTTTTGTTGGATTTAAGAGTCTCCATTCCTTGCTTAAGATCCATGAGAGGTTCTGCTACTTCCTGTAGGTTAAGAAATTGAAATCAATTTATGACTTTATTGCAAGGAATTACAATAGACAGAAATATTTCAAAGATGGGTGATGAAATACTTCAATAAAACAAAATGATCTGAGATTTAGCTACACAGGCAAATAACACATACACGTTTGAAAAATATCAGTCTCTATTAAATAAATACAAACACTATGTTCCAATGACACAATAATCTATTTTTACTGCAGCTACAACATATAAAGCTACATTGGGAAAATAGTTTTCAATCCCAAGCATGTATTGCTATGTGAAACATAAAATTATTGCTCCTTCATTTCCTAATTATGTTCTGTTCAAATGTCAATCTTCACTCACGTCTTTCCTGAAATCTGAAATCAGGTAATCTTTTTCCTGTTCTCTCAGAAGTAATTTCTTCAGCTCTTGAAACTACCATAATTCAGACAAATACCCTGTCACACTTATTGTATATATGATTCTATATTCTCTGGATGACTCCCCCCCCCCCTTATCCAAACTACCTTTTTAGCAATCATTCAGCACCTTAGAAAGAAGGTTGAAACTAGAATTTCTGTTTATATACAGTCTGCAAGTTACTGCTGTGGAGGTCCCTTCCCTTACTTCTGTCAATTTTTTACCAGACCTGAAGACAAACAACTGCCACAGGCATCCCTGGCCAGTTTAAGTTTCTGCATGGCCGCAGTATGTCACTTTGATCTGTAATTGACACAAAGACTGCAAGAATGCGGCCAGTGTACTGTGGGAGAAGAGAACAAAGCTCGGCTCCCATTGTACAGGAAAGGGTAGCAAGAACCAGTTGTCACCACCAACCATTAAAGTAGCAACACTTTTAGTGATCTTTAATTGCTGATCAATGATGACAAAAGTTATCTGATGTACCAAGGAATTCCCAGAAAATCTGGAGAAAGTATTGAAATGAGCTAGATCCAAAGGGCACTCTGAGATAGGAGGTAGTCACAATGTTGCACAAAGAATGAACTGGATTCAGATGGCATCCAGAATGATAAGCAATATTACTTTGGCATAATTCAATGAACAGTTATGGTATCAGAAGTAGTCATAGGGCAGCTAAAATAATTAGACTAGTTTGATTCTCTTGGGGCCAACTGTATAATCATTACTTACCGGAGATCAACTCTGGTCTTACTTCGAAAAATGAATCTAGTTCACAAATTCGCTATATTATATGAGACTCAAACTGTCTCAGCTGAATGAGATTCAGTGTTCATTAGAATTAGCATAAGACATGGTTGGCTCACTAAGTCAGCCAATGACACAATTATCATGCTTTGATCACAAATATAACTGAGCTTTGTAGGTACACAGTATTTATTGTTGTAGTTTTTGTGTCATTAAGATAGAAGAAAATAGATGGAAGATACTAGTCAAACTTCCTCAAAAAATTACCCCAAAGTTGAGGAACAGTGAGATAGTCAGGATATCCATAAAATAAATGAAATGAAACAACATAATTTTCGCTGCTTAATACTTCTGAACATTGAACACTGCTCACCACAGTGGCTGAGAACACTAGGAAAGCAGCATGTGGCATATTCAGGAAATCTGGTTTCAAGGCTTAGTGCTCTCATAATTATCTTTATAACAATATTGTACAAAAAAGTCATTCAGCAGCTAATAATTCATGGCCATCAGGCACTGGATGTTAGAATGGTGTGGCCGATATGACTGCAAACATAAATGTAGAGTGTAGACAACTGTGTTATCACGTAAGGCTTTCAGCTGTTTGTTAAATCTGATGCAAATGCACATATTATAGATTGCTGGTCATGGATTTTGGTAGTTTTCTATGCGGCTGAAGGTTTCACTAGCTTTCATGTTTTAAAGTCATTGTTATTCAACACTACAGAAGCTGTGGGCACAAAGAGTACACATTTGCACTGTCTGGTCCAGTACAGCTGTCATTAACACAAAGGTTGGTTTGACCACCACAGTGATGTACTGTGCATGATTCTTTTGGAGGTGGTGTACCCTTAGCTTCCTCACACCTTTGAACAGACACACAGATATAAGGACCTACTGTTTAACATGGACTCTGATCTATTATGGAACTCAGCATGATCCTAGTTCATGGTGAATAACTGAGTGTAGTTCAATCTGAGTCCATTTTTTCTAACAATCTAAAATCATACAATTGACTCTTATTGACTATGAGTTACGTTGAGTGATAACCCATATTTAGAAACCTTGTGTAAAAAAGTTGTTGAACATGTTAAGACAGCATAATTTCCATAATGTGAATGCAGAGCCTACAAGACTAAAAGCACATTTTGATGATGTTTTTGTTAACTGTCCTCATGTTATGTGTTCTTCCAAGGTGAATGGTTAATTTTCTCAGATCAGACCTTAGTCTAACAAAATATAACATGGGAAAACTAATATGCTCGCTCGGAGTAACAAACAGGCTGGGATTATTTTTAAGAGGTAATTCAACCCTCAAATTAGTTTACAAAACCTTCCAGAATTATTTAATACTTTGATATTTAGTTTATGGCTCATGTACTGAAGGTAGCCATTGTCCACATTGCATTTATACCCCTGTGAGCACATTTCAGTTTTAAGCAAGCAGCCTATAAAATTCAGCCAGTGATTAAAACAAAGACACTAAATACATGAATTGATACATTTAAATAGCTGAAATCAAGACAATTCTGACAAATCTCAATTTATTCACAATCGATCAGATCATTTTGAGTGCTGGCTCAACACAGGATATATTGATGCAAAGATATAAAATGAAATAATTAAGATCTTATGATATCAAGTAACATATAGAATCTATTCAAGATAGTCATACTAAGAACAATTAAATTGATTATACGTCTAGCAGTCGATGTACAGCAGTTTTCAGGCAGTACGCACAAATCTAACATCGCTGAATAAAACACTCAGTCTCTAACTCTCAGCTTAAATGTTAAATCACTGACTCTTGAAAATGCATTACTTGACATACGTCAACAGTTCATATGTGACCAACATGCATTTGATCACAAAAGAGTCATTTATGCTTAACAGTTTAACTATATGAACTGAAAATTGTTTGGCAGAAATCTTTAAATGTTCTTTCATTTCATTCATAGCTGCTATAAAGTTCATTTATTATTGTTATTATTATTACATTAGAATTGACACACACTGTTATTCCTATTTTTAATCATTACATCTTCAGCATTGACACACATTAGTTAAGACTCTTACTTTATTTACTCCTGCTGTTTCCACACTGCATTACTCTAATGTCTTATTTTGTAATACTAATTTTCAACTTTTCTTACAATAAAAGTACTATCAAATCTTATCATTATCATAAATGCATAAATTAGACTGCTTTTTGGTGGATGATTTGTCTGGCACACAGGATTAGTACAAGGTGCCCAAAATTAAATTTCCAGTTTCAAAGTGCTGAACAAAGAAAAGCACTTCTCAGAATATCAAATTTGAACAGAATATTACTGACATGGGGGCAAACACCATGGGAAAAAAATTGACAATAGATGGCACTGTCAGTGTCAGAATATGCATATCAACAGATGCACGTCACACAGCTATTTCTCAGTTTGTGCCGAGATGCCGCACATCACATTCTCCATGAAGGATCATGCGCTGCTGGTATAGCTCCTTTACAAGAATGGTGACTGGACATCAGTAGCCCTGCAAACATTCTGGACACTCAACAAGCACTGGTGCGATATCTGCTAAGGATCAGGAGGAAATGATTACAAAATTTGAAAAGACAAGCTCTTTTGATGTGCAATGTGGCAGAGGGAAGAAAGAAGCAGATCAACATCCATCAAAGATGTAACATAAACACCACAGGAGAGGTCACGCAGCGGTGTGCAAACATGCAATGCACGGGGAATTGCCTGAACATTGGACACGCCTGTGAGCACAACGCATAAAATCCTATGAAATATCTTGCAACGCTAACCATTCAAAATCACCCACATTCCGAAGTTGCTTCCTGCTGACATGCCAACAAAACAAATGTTCACTATGGAATTTCTTGCTTGCATGGAACTGGACAATGAATGGACATGAAACATTCTTAGCCACTGCGCCACCTCGCTCGGTCACGTAGTCTGATTAACGAGATAATGACATTATGATGTCAGTTATAAATCACTATTGCACTTACTTGATACTGAGCTGTTACCTGACAAAAGAACTGAACAAAAGTTATATAATGACTACCAGAGAAAAAATTACTTCTAGCAGTGTAAATAGCGGAGTCATTCAGGCTTTATTATGAAGTAATCTGCTGGTAGTTTACACATGTAGTATGCAACAGTAACAATTGTTTAGTTTTAAGAGCTTTCACTAAAAATGGACTATACAGATAAATGCAGAGGCAGTAATTCAACCCTCAATGCCAAAAATGGAAATATGACATGAATCTCTTTTTTAAAAAATGGCATTAACAGGTACAAGGATGAAGATTTTTGTCTTGTCAGTGTTTGCATATGTAAGTAGTAAGAAAGATGCAATTACTTTCAAATACTAGTTTGATAAATAGAAAGCAGGATGTATGAATCTCTTTGCGGTCTTACTGATTTCACTTGTGGGAACGTTAGCATCACTAACCAGAGAAAACGACTTGCAGTCTTACCTCTGACAGTGAAAGGGAGCAGTTCACTCTATGACCCACGTGTGTTATGCCATGTATTCTTGTATATATTGAGTTTCTATAAAATAAAGTGTGTTGTGTACTTCGTACCACTGTGTCACCTATCATTCACTATCACTACATACCAGAGTTTCACATTGGTGACCCCGAACTTTGACTGAATGCCAAAATAGTGCAAATTTGCATCATGACAATTGACCATCACACCCCCATTGTGTTACGCCAAATGCGAATTTCATTGAACTCTTGCACCCCTTGCTATTGACACACATGAACAGTACTCCACATGTTGGCCAAGTGATTAAAAGTGACAGTGACACTTCTCACATTGCAGCCTGTTTCCAAATTGCAGGCATACAACAATGCAATGCAACTGACAATCTGCTTATTGACTTTCTTACAGGCTCTACCAATGCAACATCTACCCCTGCATTCCATCAACATTTTCACAATCTGCACTATTGATCCATGCTGATCATGTTGTGGTGTCATTATAGTATGCACTGGACATGTGTACGCCAATATGCATGCTGTCTCACCTGCACTGCATGGCGAACTGTCCAGCCTCCAATCCACTCGTCTGCATTACTGGCCACAGCTTACCTGCAGTTCTCCCCATGCTGTGCAGCTATATTCAAACCACATTACTGACGTGAATAGGACTCACACTACCACCAGTCCATACAGATAACCTGAACCTGCGGTTCACAGTCGTCAAAAGCATGTTTACCTCAAACACCATCATCACAGACAACACAAAGTACATCACTCTACTCAGCAAGTTTGGCTCCCACACTGAGATTATCTACAATGTCATCCTGACACTGTTGTCTATGGACAAGCATAGGACTGCCAAAACAACACTCTTATGATGCTTCTCCCTAACTCAGAAAGAGCAACTCTGCCAGGTACCTTACAATGAATATTTACAGGATGGGACTCTTCTGAACTGTGGCAGCATCTTCACAGCGAAATAGACCTGTGCATCATGCCCAACAAGATGCTGTGGATAATCTGGATTGTCAAGCCCCCATCCCAGATGCAGACAGCTTTACTTGCCACTAGTAACCAGACTCCTGACATCCATCTGTCCCTGACTGACTGCATTTTCACCATTTACCAACACAGGCACAGCATCAACAAAGCTCCCAACAATGGTGTGGGTATGCACACTGCACTGCCAATGCACAAGCTCCTGCAGCCACTGACAATCACTGAGCGCTCCCAGCTCCAAACAATGCTGACGTCACAGTGGCCACCGCCCCTGTGTTTACAAAACAAACTCAGCTGTAGCTGTCACTCTGATATATCGGCAGCCATACGCTCGCAGTCTCACCTCTGTTGGTACCACACTCGCTTTGGTGACACCGCAGGCCCTGTTATGAACCTTGTAGCTACCCAACTCACCTCATGGCCTGCAAGATGCACCCCAAACCATGAACAAAGCATAAGCTACCTCAACACATGCAAAGTCACCACATGCCCACCAGCTTCTGATGTCGCTCTGAACAACCATCTGTATGTCCTCGACCACATCAGTGGGTTACATTTCCTGGTTGACACCAGACTGCAGATCAGCAAGGGCTGCTAACAGCTCTCCTAACACTATTAGGAGTATCCCGACACAGACTCGAGACCTCGGCTTCACTGCATCCTTCATATGGTTGTTCACCATTGCTGATGTTATGGAGCTGGTCTTAGGTGCTGATTTCCAATGGGCCTTTCACCTTGTGCCCTTACAGCATGCACATGAGCTCACCTACAAGCCTCCTGACTGCACTGCTGATAGTTTACGTGCCCCATCTACCTCACCAATCCAATGCCAATCCAATGAGGCTGACGTTCCTCCGCCCTCAGTCATGCCCAAGCAACAGTACATACAACACTGTGTAGGCTGTGCTGACTGCTTACTACATGTCTGTCAACAGCGTATGAACATGCAAGAGACATTCTCTCACCTCCAACAGGAGAACATATTCCACACAGTCGCATCCACACAACAGAGGCAGAACTTGCAGAGGGTTGCTCCACCCTCAAGTGCCTCTGTTCCTCACTTATCGCCTATGCTTGTGGACCTGCACCTGTCACCCAATACCTCAAGCTGCTTGACACATCAGCCCCCACTTCACCATCTACCAGCTCAGTACATCGCCTGCTGCTTGTTCTGTGCCTGCTCCTTTGCCACCTGCTGTCATCCACGCCATGCTCGCACTACTGCTGCTCACCTCCCTCACCCCTGCGCCCATGCCAGATGATACCTGCTGCACCAAATCCATGCCTGTGCAGTATGCCGCTTCCCAATCCATGCCTGTGCCTGCACAGAATGGCCTCATCCATTCTGTGCCTGCACCTGCGCCCAGCGATGCCTGCCACGCCACGACTGAACCTCCACATCTCGTGGACTGTACCACACATGCACAAGCATCAGCCTCACTTTGACAGCCCAGCTCAAATCTGCAGCTTCCAATTGATGCTGTCACCTTCCGGGCCAAGCCAGCACTTCCACTCGGTTCTGCCTGCCGCACTGCATCTGAACCACCACAGCTCACTGACTGTGCCACACTTGTACAGACCACCACTTTACTCATGCAGCCCAGCTCTAGCCCACAGTTGACATCTCATGTCATTTCTGCTGTTCAGGACACTGACCTCCATGTGATCCACACTGACAAACTCTCAACCAGTGGCTCTGCTCCAGACAATCTTTTTATCTTGTCTGCCACCAACAACAGCACCGTGCACCACATTAACACTAAACCTGACCTGGTGATTAGTCAGCTCCCCAGATGTTTACCCTGTGACTCCCTCTGCATGACAAAGGCAGGGGTGGACAAACTGTTACAAGCTAGCATCATTTGCCCATCAGGTAGCAGCTGGGCCTCAACCGTCCACCTCATCCCTACGAAGGACAGCTCGGCCAGACTCTGTGGGGACTATCAAGCCTTGAATGCCTGCACAATCAAGTAAAACTATCCAGTCACTAATATTGAAGACTTAACACTATCTTGTTGGTGCTACGGTGTTCAGTGCAATTGACTGTAAGAAGACATATCTGCAGATACTGATATACAAAGATGACATTCACAAGACTGCCACAATCACACCTTTGGGATTGTTTGAGTTCCTGTTTATGTCTTATGAACTAAAAACTGCCGCACAAGACTGGCAATGCTTTATAGACAGCTTGATTTCTAATTTTCTTTTTGTTACACGTATCTGGACGATATCCTCATTGTTTTGCCAGACATGGACTCACACTCTGCCCACCTTGAATAAGTTCTCAGCACTCTTGAAGCCAATAGTGTAGTGATGAACACTGACAAATGTCAACTCTGTCAGGTGCAAGTCACCTCCTTGGGCCACATCATTAATGCTTCCAGCATCTGCCCAACTCCAGAGCACACCGAGCCGATACATAACCTAAGCCACCATTTGACATCTACCACAAAATTTATTGTTTCCTCAGGACAATCAGTTTCTATTGTTGTCATTTGTTCCACACCTCTGCCCTGCGGGAACCCTTAACATAGGCCCTCAAAGGCAAAAATACATATGGTCACTGGAAGCTCACGTGGACTACAGACGTGCAGTGCTCCTTTCAAGCAATCAAGGATGATTTGGTTTAGGCAGCCACCTTGGCCCACTTGATTCTAGAAGCTACCCAGTCCAGCACCACTGACACTAGCAATTTAGCAATACGAGCCATCCTTCAGCAAGAGGTCAATGGCTCCAATCATCCCTTGTGCTACTTCTCCTGTAAGCTGACTGAGGCACAGCACAGGTGGTTGGCTAATAACTGGAAGCTACTGGCTATTTACAAAGCTGTGAGGTATTTCAGAGAAGATACTGAAGGATGCCCTCTTGTCACTTTACATGGACCACCAGCCCCTAGTCGATGCCATCTGTATCCCACCCAAGGATGAGTGCCTCTACCATTACCATCACCTCGAATACATCGCACAATTCTCTACAGATGTCCATCATGCAAAAGGCACAGACAACGTAGTCACTGACTACTTGTCACACATTGGCGCCATCTGAGCCATGATCAAGTTCGACAAACTCGCACAGCTCAGAAGGGCAACTCGATCCAAATTCTCACTGCCATCTACTTTAAATTTCACCTTACACATGGACAGAATTTCCAAGGCACTCCATGTTCTGGAATAGCACCTTAGCATCAAATGTAATTGGGCAATCCATCCTGAAACTCAGGTGCACATACTTATGTATGAGGTTCATTCAAATGAAACCTGATCAGTGCGTCTACCTTTTCCTTACATGTAAGGTGGCACCATGTAACTGTGGGTATGGTGGCACCATCTATTGGTAGAGAGACTGATGTGTGTGCCATCTGATGTTGCATAGCACCAGTGTGGTTTCATGCCAAAGAGAAGGTGGTCGCATATGTTATCATCCATTACCAAACATGCAGGCGGGTAAGCAGGAACAATGAGTAGTGATTTGATTTTTGGCGGCAGAGGGAGTTGGAGGCCATGAAATGTATTGATGGTTGAAGGCTGTGTATGGTGAGTACAGTCTGAATCATTCAAGTGTTGTGGAATGGCGTAAATGATTCCTTGAGGGGCACAAGTCACTGGAACGCAATGCTTTCTGGACAGACTCATCATGTCATCACACTGGAAATGGTTGCGGAAATGAATGCTTTAGTCTTCAACA
Source organism: Schistocerca cancellata (assembly GCF_023864275.1). Classification (NCBI taxonomy): domain Eukaryota; kingdom Metazoa; phylum Arthropoda; class Insecta; order Orthoptera; family Acrididae; genus Schistocerca; species Schistocerca cancellata. Next base: position 255,170,078 of record NC_064630.1, on the reverse strand, counting down.
ACCGCAGAATCACCATGGACAAGATCCATTGGTTACTGGATATTAGCATGGGCACCGCCCACACCGTAATACATCGACACTTGAACTTTCGAAAAATCTGTGCGCAGTGGGTTCCCCGCCAACTAACCACCGATCAGCGCAAAACTTGAATGGTGCTGTCTTTGAGTCATCTGCAATGTTATTATGAGGAGGAATACAGCTTTCTGTTGCGTATTGTCACAGGTGATCCGAAACATGGTGTAACCCTTTTGAACTGGAAAGCAAGCATCAGAGTAAGCAGTGGAAACATGAAACTTCACCACCTCCAAAGAAATCAAAGGCCGTGCACACCAGTTCTAGTAACGTCATGATGTCCCCCTTTTTAAACCACAAGGGCCCACTGAGTGTCGAGTTTCTGGAATGGGGAACCACCATCAATGCCGAGCATTATCAAGCCACTTTACAGAACCCTAGATGAGTCATCAAGTCAAAATGCCAAGGCATTTTGTCCAATGGCATTATTTTCTTGCATGATAATGCCTGCCCACACATGGCCAATGCACTGAAGACAACATTGCAGCAGTTTTGGTGGGAAATGCTGGAACATCCATCGTACAGTCCCGATCTTTCACCACGTGACTTCAAAGTGTTTGGACCTCGAAAACAAGTTATTCGCAGACATCGATAAGCAATGGATGACAAAGTGTGTGACTGGGTCCAGGCCTGGATCCAACAGCAGCCTACTAGCTTCTTCAAGGATGGAATCAACCGGCTAGTGTCACAATGGGATAAATATGCCAACAGTTTTGGTGACTATTTTTGAGTATGTTTACTGCGTATAACAAAATTTTGGGTTAATAAAATTGTTACCATTATTTTACACTAGTGATCAGGTTTCATTTTATTGCCCTTTATATATGAAATGACATAATTTCAGAGACTTTACTCCTCTCATGTAGATATGATTTTGTATAGACTGAAGTGGTAAGTGAAAATTTGTACCAAGGCCAGGAATAAAACCTGCATTTCTTGCTTACTAAGCAGGTGCATTACCCACTAAGTCATTCAACACACGGAATACACTGGCACGCCTCCCTCCTCAATCCAAAGTCAAATTTCCACTTATCGCTTCAGTCTGTGTACATAAAATCATATATGTATGAGAGCAGTAAAGTCTTTGAAATTATGTCATTCATTTGTATAAGCACCTGCAACTGGACCCCCATTTACATTTGTTGCCGCAGTGCTACTCATCAAGAATAGAGGCATGCCAGGTTAATCCACGCAGTTGTGTGAACTGCTGTGCCAAAGTTGTTAGTGGCTAACACACCTGCCTAGTAAGCAGGGGACCCAGTTTTGATTCCAGGCTTGTCACAAATTTTCATTCACTACTTCAGTCTACATACATAAAATCCTATCTCTATGAGACCTGCGAAGTCTCTGATATATTTTCAACCTGTTTCAAAACCTTGCCCTCCCTGGAGTCAAATCTACTGCTTACCCTATAATTGAGCAATCCGTTTGGCTCCACATTAAGTGAGATCGCAAGTTATGGATAAGGGTCGGTGTACTGGGCCTGCATTGTAAAACCACCTGGCACATTCAGTCCCTGCTAGGCATCTTCCAGGTACCAAAGGGACACTTCCAACACATTCATGCAGACCTGGTGGGCCCCATTCCCCCATCCACCAACAATCATTACGTTCTCTCCATTGCTGACCAGGCAATATGCTGTGCAGAGGCTACCCCCATCCAAGACATCACTGCTGAAACAGTTGTCAGAACTCTCATGCCTACCTGGTTCACACATTTTGGCTGCCCTGCCTCCATAACCATGGACCAAGGTAGGCAATTCAAGTCCTCACTGTTTGCCAAACTAACTATGTGCCATTATCTGTTACAGAACTACCACCTACCACTCTCAAGAATGGGTTTGTTGAGAAGTGGCTCTTATTTGTAATGGGGGTGACCAGTCAGACACACTCCAGTGAGAGTTTCTGGGTATCCACACAGCACATAAACAAGACCTCAATGCCTCACTAGCTGAGATTTTATACAGTTAGATGTTATCCCTCCCAGTTGTTTCATCTCTTCCAACCGCTCCCCTATGCCAACGTTGCTTTCCACCTTCGCAGCGTCCAGCATCACATTTCCAACCTTCATGATCCCCCTTCCCTCCCTCCATATTCCTCCTAAAATTTTCATCTCCAAGGACCTAGCCATGCGCAACCACATCATGCTGTGTGATGATACTACCCACACCAACTTCCAGGCCCCTTTCTTGGGCCTGCAGCCCAAACACCTATGACATTCTGCTTAACAGCAAGCTAGTCACAGCTTCCATTAACTGACTGAAACCTATCCGGTATCTCATCAGCTAGCCCCCTGAATAAGGACTCTACCATCACAATGGCTTCCCTTCCTACTCCCATTGTCCCTCCATCAGTGACTGCAACCCCTCCTTCCCAGATGCTGCTAGATGTCTGCTGCTTCTGCCCAGAGGATCTTAGCCTCAAGGTTACAGAAAAGAAGCTGGTAGATACAGTCCCCGATACACCATTTCTGTGAAGTTCTCACCTTACCTGATGACATCAATCCCACAACTCTGTATGCACATTTAATCACTGATGGCAGCCTGACAATTTTCACTATTCACCCGCCCACTCCTGACAGTGACCTCCTCACAGACCTGTCCAATGCACACACACTAGGGGATACATCTTCCCCACCTTCACCTCCCATGCTCACCTGCGCGGACTGCAACATCCATGCTTCCACCCATTTCCATGACTATCATCTGTACATCATGCATCAGACCATGCCTGCCAGTACTTCCGCTGCCTCAGTCGTTACCTTCAAACTGTGCTCCACACTACCGGTGGAGGGGGAGTGGGGAAAGGGGCTGGGCTCTGTGGGAACGTTAGTATCGGTGGCCAGAGAAAACAACTCACAGTCTTATCTCTGATGGTTGATGGGAGCAGTTCACTCTATAACTCAAGTGTGTTAAGTTGTGTATCCTTGTATGTGACGAGTTTCTACAAAATTAATGTTGCCTACTTCATACCACTGTGTAGTCTATCATTCATTATCATTTTGTATTGGAGTTCCACATGCTCAACTCATTTTAGAAAACAAACAAAAATGGCTTCACCAAAAACAGACTTTAAAATGAGAGGTAAGTACTGAATTAAGAGTTTTTCCATAGTAATCAGATATAGTACATACCTTTTCACTGTTCTCATAATCTAATTTAAAGGCCCAGAGTTTCAATCTTGCAGGAAGTTCTGAAATTGATGCAAGTGTCAGCAAGAACTGTTCTGCACTGCCAAGTGGTAAGTCAGGATTGGCCATTTGTGCCTCTTGGATCTTAGTACATTCTTCTTCTGTTGGAAGCATTGTGAGAAGTTTCTGGAAAATAAATGTAATTACTCTGACATTTTTCACAATAATTATGTGAAACAATCTTCATTCATAACAGGCAAACAATTGTTGATATAATTTTATATTTCAGTCAGTTATATATATGCTGGTCAGTCATAAGTGTTGATCTTTGTAAAAGAGTGTTTTGTATTTTGGTGAGCTGAGATCAGTTATTTTATAATCAAAAGATTATAAGAAAAGTAGATGTTATAAATTTATAACACTCCAAACATACATGAAACCATAGTTTGTGGTAAGTAGGCAGTGTTAGTTCATAAATTTGTATATAATCTAGTCCTGCATTTCAGTGACTGATAAATGTGATACTAAGTTTAGTGTTCATTTGCGATATAACTCTTAGAATTTCACATCACTTGCTGTGAACAATATTAATTCATATTTTGGTATCCTATTAAATTAATAATACATAAAGTAAGAGTAGCCTGCCTTGTCTAATGTCAAACTACAGATGTTATCTACATAATAAGATTCTTGTAACATCAACACTACTTGCTTATTTGAAACATTTTTTCCAGCCACAGTTAAGCACAGTACTTATTATGGTTCTCTAACAATCTTCTAGTTTTGATAACATTCTGTGTTTAATTCATATTTTGGTATCCTATTAAATTAATAATACATAAAGTAAGAGTAGCCTGCCTTGTCTAATGTCAAACTACAGATGTTATCTACATAATAAGATTCTTGTAACATCAACACTACTTGCTTATTTGAAACATTTTTTCCAGCCACAGTTAAGCACAGTACTTATTATGGTTCTCTAACAATCTTCTAGTTTTGATAACATTCTGTGTTTAATAATATGGGGCCTTTCTTTGTAGCTCCTTCCTTAGTAACAATAATAAAAATTTATGGACTTCTGGCATTGGTTGCAGCATGGTTTGAAATCAAATTGATTTCCAGGACTGGCCTGCTTAAAGCCGAGACAAGAGCCACCACACTTTAACATTTCTGAGATGGCTAGATCACTGGTTGCATGCCATATGAATTTTTATATGAACATGGAAACAATCACAGACTATACTTTAAAAAAGTAACAGAATACTGCCTTCAATTTCTAGAACTTAGTCCAAAGCCTTCCCAGAATTTAAATGGCTTGTAGTACCAAAATAGTTACTTTGACGGCATCTTTAGAGCGATCAGATTCCTGGATATCCTAATAAATGCTTTAGTAATAGAAACAATCACCACTTTGACCACTAAGGGTTTTTGTTTATGGATTACACTTACTTAATTTACTGAAGAGAAAGCAACTTACTGACCAGAAATTTACTGAATATTCCTTAAAAAAGAAAAAAAAACTACAAAAATATAAACTTGGACTGTCATAAAATTAAGTTTCTTAAAGTAAATTCCAGACAATTCTTCTGGTGCAGTATAAATCTTCGATGCCATGTATCTTGAAACATAAACACTTTGGATACCGTGGTTATGGAAGCACCTGCCATATGAGCACCAACACTTTGCCCATGTTCAAATGCAGTGAGCTCTGACATAATGCGCTCACAACTACACAGAACAGTGTTCTGATAATGACTACCACTTGCAAAGTATTCAGAACACTGCACAGGTGCTGTTCAAAGGAAAATACAACAATGCAACCTGCAGGGTTGGCTATCATCTGAGTTCATGTTCAAGCGTGCATTTCTCACAGTGTTTCCATATTTTTTTCCACCCCCTAAATATGAAGGCAGTCAAGTCTGAGAGATCTATCTAGTAGAAGATGTCAGGTTACAAAATGCATTTCATCATCAGTGTATAAACTTCGGAAAACACTAAATGAGTTGCTTATACAGCAAAAGCACAATAATTACTACAGTAGCACAGCATAATTGCTATCAAAATTGGGACAAGCTTCAGAGAATAGTGAGATGAAAGATATGGATTCCTTGACCTTGTCAAGCAGCTGTGGTACAACACTGAAGAAGTTCATACTGCAACAGTGCAACACAATGATTTCCACTAACAGACAAGTGAAAGGTGAAACACTGAAATTAGATGCCAGTGATGCATTACAGATGTCTGATAAATGCTACAGTTATGTGAAAAGCTAAATGTTTGAATATAAGAAGAAAGTTGAGACAAAATCACAATTATCAGCATGTCTACATACCCTAAATAGGAACTTGTAACTTGAATTGGAAAATATTTTGCCTTTTGAGTCCAAGCAATCAAAGCCCGACATTTGAAAGACAATATTAAGCAGGACAAGCTGCACGGGATTAGCCGAGCGGTCTAAGGCGCTGCACTCATGGACTGTGCGGCTGGTCCCGGCGGAGGTTCGAGTCCTCCCTCGGCCATGGGTGTGTGTGTTTGTCCTTAGGATAATTTAGGTTCAGTAGTGTGTAAGCTTAGGGACTGATGACCTTAGCAGTTAAATCCCATAAGATTTCACACATTTTGAACTTTTTTTTTTAAGCAGGGCAAGGGTGTTCAAACTAAAAAATTAAAAACACCACACTTCCAAACAATAAACTCATCATCTTTAGAAACATAGCATACTTTATAATGAATAACCATGATCATCATCTTCATCCATAACTGGGGACTGTACAGACTTAACAGTTTTACAAACATATCATCAAATAGTAGAAGTATTGAGTTATCAACATAAAAAAGAAACTTTGGTAGCTTTTGGAAAAATCCTTTTTTGAGCTAGAGTGAAACAGAAAAGATTGTAACAACTACAGAGGTATCTCTTTAATCAGCATTGTGGGTAAAATCTTCGCAGGTATTGTTGAAAGGAAAGTGCGAGTGTTAGTTGAGGACCAATTGGATGAAAATCAGTGTGGGTTTACGCCTCTTAGAGGTTGTCAGGACCAGATCTTTAGCTTACGGCAAATAATGGAGAAGTGTTATGAGTGGAACAGGGAATTGTATCTATGCTTTATAGATCTAGAAAAGGCATATGACCGGGTTCCTAGGAGGAAGTTATTGTCTGTTCTACAAGATTATGGAATAGGAGGCAAACTTTTGCAAGCAATTAAAGGTCTTTACATGGATAGTCAGGCAGCAGTTAGAGTTGACGGTAAATTTAGTTCATGGTTCAGAGTAGTTTCAGGGGTAAGACAAGGCTGCAACCTGTCTCCACTGTTGTTCATATTATTTATGGATCATATGTTGAAAACAATAGACTGGCTGGGTGAGATTAAGATATGTGAACACAAAATAAGCAGTCTTGCATATGCGGATGACTTAGTTGTGATGGCAGATTCGATTGAAAGTTTGCAAAGTAATATTTCAGAGCTAGATCAGAAATGTAAGGACTATGGTATGAAGATTAGCATCTCCAAAACGAAAGTAATGTCAGTGGGAAAGAAATATAAACGGACTGAGTGCCAAATAGGAGGAACAAAGTTAGAACAGGTGGACGGTTTCAAGTACTTAGGACGCATATTCTCACAGGATGGCAACATAGTGAAAGAACTGGAAGCGAGGTGTAGCAAAGCTAATGCAGTGAGCACTCAGCTACAATCTACTCTCTTCTGCAAGAAGGAAGTCAGTACCAAGACTAAGTTATCTGTGCACCGTTCAGTCTTTCGACCAACTTTGTTGTATGGGAGCGAAAGCTGGGTGGATTCAGGTTACCTTATCAACAAGGTTGAGGTTACGGTTATGAAAGTAGCTAGGATGATTGCAGCTACTAGTAGATGGGAACAATGGCAGGAGGGTGTCCACAATGAGGAAATCAAAGAAAAACTGGGAATGAACTCTATAGATGTAGCAGTCAGGGCGAACAAGCTTAGATGGTGGGGTCATGTTACACGCATGGGAGAAGCAAGGTTACCCTAGAGACTCATGGATTCAGCAGTAGAGGGTAGGAGGAGTCGGGGCAGACCGAGGAGAAGGTACCTGGATTCGGTTAAGAATGATTTTGAAGTAATAGGTTTAACATCAGAAGAGGCACCAATGTTAGCACTGAATAGGGGATCATGGAGGAACTGTATAAGGGGGGCTATGCTCCAGACTGAACGCTGAAAGGCATAATCAGTCTTAAATGATGATGATGATGATGGTGATGAGCTAGAGTACACAAAAATATGATCCCCCACCCCCTCATCCAACAAATATGTGTATCTGTACAGCTATATTGAGCCAGCTGTACAAGGAAAGTTAGTAATGTATTATTCTTTTATGTATGCCTGTCAATGACTCAACAATTCCATTATTTCATGAGCGGTTTCCTTTACTCCAAAATTATTTACATTCTGCCAGAACTTTCCATACCATTTTACAATAATTGCAGGTAGGAATCATAAAATATATGTATAAGAAATGATGTTAATTATTGTGTTATCATAAAAGTAATTATTTCTCACCTCTATTCCTTCCCTGTTCATGATTGTGGCATCCATCTTCATAATGGCAGTTCGTATAGATCTTGGGGGAGGAAGTTTTGTCATTCCTATATTTATTGCATTTGAGCGTTTATGATCCAATACTATGATTTCCTTGTTTTTATTCATCTCTTGCTGTTTCTATTGTAAAAAGGAAAGCCAATGATATCAGACTTCATTTCAACACTGTATAATGGCAAGATTAATCATCTTATGTAATACTCATAATCTCTCACTACAACATACTCACAAACAAAATATATTCCTATCTAAACATAAAAATGTTCCGAAACAGGTCTTGAAGCCTGTTTCCAGCCAAAGGCAAGTGTATATTCATTTATATTTTCAGTTCTTTATTATCAAATACTAGAATGATAAAAATCTGAAAATGCATTATACCAAAGAAAAGGATCCCACTGGTTTAGTTGGTGCATAGAAAAAATTAGGAATATACCGCATTTACCCAAAAAATGATCATACCACAAGTTGTGACCAACATTTTAATCACAGCCGATTATTAACTGCTTACAAATTTGGTTTACTTTTTGTGGCAACTGGTCCCATCTTCTGCTAACGTATTCAACTTACTGAGGCACGAAAGGCATTAAGAGTAAATGACTCATAGTTGCACACCATTTATAAATTCTTTTTAGGATAATGACTTTCTGCAGCAGATAGTTCTTGATAATCAACATATACCTGCGAGTTACGCAGTGTGATGGATGAAACACTTTTGTGTAATATGATATGGCTGATAGTTTCAAGAATGCCTTGATTTATGTAATAACTCTTTTTTCTGCTTTTATTTAACAGGATGATAATCACTGATAGTAATTATACAAGGTGGTCAAAATAAAACTGGTCTGGGAAGTCATTATAAGATTGACACAGAGCTGGGGACTGACAGCAGCTTTAAAATGTCGTTGGGAATATGACTCCATCATAATAATATCCTATATGTGGTTATGGTTGGTTCTCCTCAAAACTGGAGGATGATCACACTAATCTTGATCCAGCGCTAGCAAGATAAAGAGCACCGAAAAGAGAGAAAGGAACCAGCAATAATCACTTTTCATTTGTTTCCGTCTTTTATCATGTTTGTTTTATTCGCATGTGTCCAATCTACACAATGTTAGTTCTACTATGTGACCACCAAGACATGCACCTAGTGAGAGGCTCTTGCATGATTTGTCACATTGCCTACAAAAATATTACAGCCTACAAGGATGTTACAATGAGTGTGCATAAATGATACAGTCTACTATGCCACCAGCATATACGCTGTTATAGGATACATTCTGTAGTATATGAAAACTGGCCTGTGCAATTGCTAATCACAAGTTAGTGGTGTTTACCACTGGATTTTATTTTTTATTTATTTTTTTTTTTTTTAGTGGTAACATACAGTCTCCAATAAGACTTTTACATTGCTTTTATTACTTTTCTGAAAATAACTATTGAATATTGACTTCCTTGTTCCTGGCTAAGGACCTTTCATTATAAAACTTATAAGCGCCAATGCTTTTATCTCTCTCCGACACAGCAGCAGTTTTGCTCAGTTTTCTCTTACCATTTCTTTGCACCTACATCATTTTCTTCTTTCTATACTTTTCCTTTCCTGACTTACCTCCACTTCATCTTAATTATACCCTCTTGATCACCATTTTCTTCCTGTGTAGCTAATTACAGTCTGCCTGTGATCTATTTCCCAGTGGGCATGTCTACACTCAGTGTTCTTTTTACAATGGTATTTTTATCAGTGTTGTATGCATGCTAAGCTCTCAGGTTGCTATAGTGCATGTAATAACAGTAATGATAATAATATTAACAGTAATAACGATGGTTATTATTAGTTAATGTTCATTTTGTGCGTATAGTTATTATTACTGTTACTGTTTTTTGTGTCTCCAGATAATCAAAATTTCACAGGTCTGTGAGTTGTGAAAAGAGAGCATCTACATATTGACAGAAAAAGATGCAACTTGCCTCTGGTGGCATCAGTTAGCAGTGTTGACTGTCCTTTAGCAAGTAACTTCTTAATTGGGTTCAGAGGGGACTAGCTCACATTTCAATATGCTCTATGACGCACATTTTTTTACCATTCACAGGCTATGTGTTAATTTCTTACTTTTCCCCTTTTTCTTATTCATTTTTTTTTTTTTTTGTGCTGTTGCATTTTGATGAATGTAGCTGGAATCTCATTTCTTGTTAGCACATAGCATTGACATATAAATGTGTTCTTTTATAAAGTACTTCTCATCAGAATGAACAATGTATATATCGATTATCAATTTTCAAATGATCATGTTGTCACTATTCACATTTGTGTCAGTATTGTCGAGAAAATTCATACTATTTCAAGCAATCATACATGAAAGAAAGGAGATTGCCTCCATAACTGTGAGTTAGTTACAATGTGAACTTTTCTTTGCCATTGTGTCAAATCATTCAGTTATTATTCTTAAATTTCATGTGAGAAACAGAGGCCTTGGTTGCAGTGCAGTCTTCTTCGTGTACGTTGCATTCACCAACTACCTCCATTTTATCTTTTTGATGAAGTTTGGGTTGCAGTTAGCTTCTTGTTAACAGTGACATTATTATAAAAGGGGCAATAGCTCTAATGGAACAAGGGTATGGAAGGAAATTAGCCCTGGAGTTATTTAAGAAATTTTCATAGCACCCACACCACCTAACTTAGGAAAACAGCAGAAACTCTAAATTAGCTTGGGTAGATGGAAATTTGAAACCCATTCCTCACAAGTATAAATCCAGCGTCCTACTTGCCGCACCATATTGATCAGGATTTATTTTTCCACTCAATTTCAAAGTATATTTGACTTTCTTGTTAAAGTTTGTATTTTATTCCAGAGTTAATAAGATACGATGTAAGGTGCCTGGGAAATTTGAATCCTTCCATCCTTACTTTTCACTGATCAACAATTGCTATATTGGATCAGTCTCTTGCTACAAAACCTTATACTCATATGTATGCCTCTCTGTTTGTCATGTGAGAGTCTTCACTTACCAATCAAATCATTTGAGAAAGGGTTTTTCTTTATTATTGCTTACAACACTTCATAATGCAAGAGACTAACTCTTTTCATACTTAGCATGCAGGACTCATATTCAGGAGTTAATTTTTTATGTTTTTTCTGAATCAATTATGGAAAATTTTGGGATCATTCTTTGGCAAAGAACACAGCTAATTTCCTTCCTTATCAGTTCCATATTCTGATCATGTACTCTTTCTCCAATAACCTCACTGTTCTCCCTATTTTCATTATTTCCTTACAATAAAGGAAGAAAATAGCTGCATTGACATAAAATTGATCTTAATTTAAACTACCTTACTTCAGAAGTGGCATATCAGACATTATTCATATAGGAATATGCGCAAGCAAATACCACGGCAACTAAAGAAGACATAGTGTATGTTATTTCAACCATATTTCAATTGCATAACAGTAAAAATCACTAAAATAATAGTAAATTACTAAACCAACCAGCTAACCAAATAAATTATTTTCTTCCAAGATGCCATTTCTTTCTTAAATAGGCCCCAAAAAAGCAGAAGTCCCAAGAGCAGTACTCACCTCCTATTAGAGCAGCATGCCATTTCGTGATGACCATTCAAAAAATTGTGAAAGAGAACATAAAATATTAATAAGCATCAGAGTAAGTACCATAAGCCAGTCAATATAACGAATAATACAATAGAGATTAGAGAGCATGAGTAAATTGTAGTTATACACCAAAGTACCTTAGCAAAGCACACAGTCAGGGGATCAACATCCAATACCAACAAATCCAACAAGCAAAGTAGAACATAGGCCAAACATCATTCTGTTTTATATATTTTGTGATCACAGATCACAGACAAGAATTTATGCCAAATTATTAGGGCATTTCTTGTGCATCACATGTAGCACTCATATAATGAGATCACATAAAATATTAATGAAGCCGTGAATATGTGTATTTTTCAATTTCTTATATATATGCGCATGCTACTATTGCATCAGACTAATGTAATTCTCAGTCAAAAATCTAATTCCTAACTCTTTAAAAGTACATTAAATATCTGCAAGCGAGAATTAATAGGTCAAAGTATATCTTTCAGTAATGTGAAAAATGTGGCACATTGCGACATTTTCATGCTGTCAGCAGTCTTCTAAGAACTGTAGTTTCATTTTGTATGTCACAGACCTTATTTGGCTTTCGTTAGCACACTTTTTTGAATGCAGACAACTCCTGGGTTTGTTGGCATTTTATAACTTACACTTACTTGTATGAATAAACAAAAAATAAAATCAAACAACATTGTGAAATAACATGTTTAGGAAAGAGAGAAATAGTTTTTATTTTTAGTTAAGGACAGCAGAAAAGTTTAAAATAAGCAAAATAAGTCATCATTTGGAGAAATTGTGAATTCCCGCACTCTTTAGAGCAGGAAACTAATTTAAAGACATTTACATCACCATACACAAATGTACTGATAACTTTTGTATCCAAAATTAACTTCTAGCTAACTCATCACAGGTCGAATGTACATGAAACATCAAGTATAGATTAGGCTACAAAAATTTATCCCAATTTTTTTTCCATTAAATGGAACACAGATATCCCAGCATTATACATTATATTTTATAACACCACTGAGATATTCATTTGAATGGACACCATTTTCCTAGAAAATACCATGAGTCCACATTAGTTACTAATATTGTAAAAAGCTTACTGGTATAGTGTGTGGATTTTCATTTTTTTCCCCCTACAATAATGACACACTATGAAAACCCATTGCTGCCTGCCTCAACTCAAATCTTCTTTGCCATAACCAATAAAATCTAACTCTAAACCAACATTCACCATGCATATGGTGTTTCAATCCATGGAAACCAGCTTTCCCGATGACCACCTGAAAGTCTACCAAAAACCTCATTCATTGCAACACCAGCCAACTTCATCCTTACCCATAACTTTTTCTGCTTTGAGGGCTAGACCTAAAAATAAATGAAGAGTTCATTAATGGGAATGAGGATGGCCCCATACTACTACAACTATTTCATGGGCCATATGAAAGCAGAAAGAAAACTGGATTTCTGCGAATTGGAGTGTGGAACGTCAGATCCCTTAATCGGGCAGGTAGATTAGAAAATTTAAAAAGGGAAATGAATAGGTTAAAGTCGGATATAGTGGGAATTAGTGAAGTTCGGTGGCAGACAGATCAAGACTTCTGGTCAGGTGAATACAGGGCTACAAATACAAAATCAAATAGGATAATGCAGGAATAGATTTAATAATGAATAAAAAAAATAGGAATGCGGGTAAGCTACTACAAACAGCATAGTGAATGTGGCAAAGATAGATACAAAGCCCATGCCTACCACAGTAGTACAAGTTTATATGCCAACTAGCTCTGCAGATGACAAAGAGATTGATGAAATGTATGATGAGATAAAAGAAACTATTCAGATAGTGAAGGGAGGCGAAAACTTAATAGTCATGGATGACTGGAATTCGATAGTAGGAAAAGGAAGAGAAGGAAATGTAGTAGGTGAATATGGAATGGGTGTAAGGAATGAAAGAGGAAGCTAACTTGTAAAATTTTGCACAGAGCATAACTTAATCATAGCAAACACTTGGTTCAAGAATCATGAAAGAAGGTTGTATACATGGAAGAGGCCTGGAGATACTGGAAGGTTTCAGATAGATTATATAATAGTAAGACAGAGATTTAGGGACCAGGTTTTAAATTGTACGACATTTACAGGGGCAGATGTGGACTCTGACCACAATCTAATGGTTATGAACTGAAGAAACTGCAAAAAATTGGGAATTTTAGGAGATGGGATCTGGATAAACTGACAGAACCAGAGGTTGTAGAGAGTTTGAGGGAGAGCATTAGGGAACAATTGACAAGAATGGGGAAAAGAAATACAGTAGAAGAAGAATGAGTAGCTTTGAGAGATGAAAAAGATGAGAGCTAGTAGAAATCAGAAGATGTACTGAATTTAATTGATGAAAGGAGAAAATATAAAAATGCAGTAAATGAAGCACGCAAAAAGGAATACAAATGTTTCAAAAATGGGATTGACAGGAAGTGGAAAATGGCTAAGCAGGGATGGCTAGAGGACAAATGTAAGGATGTAGAGGCTTATATAACTAGGAGTAAGATAGATACTGCCTACAGGAAAATTAAAGACCTTTGGAGAAAAGAGAACCACTTGTATGAACATCAAGAGCTCAGATGGAAACCCTGTTCTAAGCAAAGAAGGAAAAGCAGAAAGGTGGAGAGAGCATATAGAGTGTCTATACAACAGCAATGTACATGAGGACAATATTATGGAAATGGAACAGGATGTAGATGAAGATGAAATGGGAGATATGATACTGCGTAAAGAGTTTGACAGAGCACTGAAAGGCCTAAGTCAAAACAAGGCCCTGGGAGTTGACAACATTCCAGTAGAACTACTAACAGCCTCGGGAGAGCCAGCCCTGACAAAACTCTACCATCTTGTGAGCAAGATGTATGGAGCAAGATGTATGAGACAGGCAAAATACCCTCAGACTTCAAGAAGAATATAATAATTCCAATCCCAAAGAAAGCAGGTGTTGAAAGATGTGAAAATTACCGAACTATCAGTTTAATAAATCACAGCTGCAAAATACTAACATTAATTCTTTACAGACGAATGGAAAAACTGGTAAAAGCCGACCTCGGGGAAGATCAGTTTGGATTCTGTAGAAATGTTGGAACATGTGAGGCAATACTGACCCTATGACATATCATAGAAAATAGATTAAGGAAAGGCAAACCTACATTTCTAGCATTTGTAGACATTGAGTAAGCTTTGGACAATGTTGACTGGAATATTCTCTTTCAAATTCTGAAGGTGGCAGGGGTCAAATACAGGGAGCGAAAGGCTATTTAAAATTTGTACAGAAACCAGATGGAAGAGTCCAAGGGCATGAAAGGGAAGCAGGGGTTGGGAAGGGAGTGAGACAGGGTTGTAGCCTATCCCCGATGTTATTCAATCTGTATATTGAGCAAGCAGTAAAGGGGACAAAAGAAAAATTCAGAGTAGGAATCAAAATCCATGGAGAAGAAATAAAAACTTTTAGGTCCATTGTAATTCTGTCAGAGACAGAAAAGGACCTGGAAGAGCAGTTGAACAGAATGGACAGTGTCTTGAAAGGAGGATATAAGATGAACATCAACAAAAGCAAAATGAAGATACTGGAATGTAGTCAAATTAAATTGGGTGATGCTGAGGGAATTAGATTAGGAAATGAGACACTTAAAGCAGTAAATGAGTTTTGCTATTTGGGGGGAAAAATAACTGATAATGGTCGAAGTAGTGAGGATATAAAATGTAGACTGGCAATGGCAAGAAAAGCATTTCTGATGAAGAGAAATTTGTTAACATCGAGTATAGATTTAAGTGTCAGGAAGTCGTTTCTGAAAGTATTTGTATGGAGTGTAGCCATGAATGGCAGTGAAACATGGATGACAAATAGTTTAGAGAAGAAGAGAATAGAAGTTTTCTAAATGTGGTGCTACAGAAGAATGCTGAAGATTAGATGGGTAGATCACATAACTAATGAGGAGGTATTGAATAGAATTGGAGAGAAAAGAAATTTGTGGCACAACTTGACTAGAAGGAGGGATCGGTTGGTAGGACATGTTCTGAGGCATCAAGGGATCACCAATTTAGTATTGAAGGGTAGCATGGAGGATAAAAATCGTAGAGGGAGACCAAGAGATGAATACACTAAGCAGATTAAGAAGGATGTAGGTCGCAGTAGGTACTGGGAGATGAAGAAGCTTGCGCAGGATAGAGTAGCATGGAGAGCTGCATCAAACCAGTCTCTGGACTGAAGACCACAACAACAACAATGAAAAAGCATTCTTCAAATCTTCTGAGCTGGGGCCCCTGGATTGTTAAAAATTTATGAAAGATATTTTTGTGCTGTGCTCTGAAATCTTTGTGAAGCAGAACTAAACTACTTTCTGCAACAGAATAATTCTGTTCACCAAATTAAATTCACCTTGTCCTTCTCCAAATTTCTTGGATGTTAATCTCCATTTCCTTGAGGACCACATTCAAATTGTACCTCACACAACATCAACCAATAAGTAGCAACATCTCCATTTCAACAGTTGCCCCCTTCCATGTCAAATGCTTCCTTCTCTATGGTCTATGTATCTATGAAAAACAAATCTGCTCTGATGCTGTACCTTCTATCAGGCTTTCCTCCCTATCAGCTACTCTACTGATCTTGTCAACAGTCAATATCTCCCTGGTGGTCTCCACTTCTGCACCTCCAACCAAGAGACATTTAACTTTAAAAAACTCAATGTACCTCCCTTGTCACCAATTACCACCTAGACCCTGAAAGCCTCAAGCCAGGATTATGACTTCCTAATTTCAAACCCTGAAATGAAATCATCTCTCCCTCATATTCTCCTCACACCACCCACTGTTGCCTTACATTGCCCTCCTAAACTTTATTGTCCCTATCATTTATCCTTATTTCCTTTTCCCCTTCCTTTTTGTGTTTAATTGCAATACTCATATCAGTCTTTATTTTCCTCAGTGAGCTCCGTACTAAACTGGAGAGACAACTCAAAACCAACTTTGCACAGTAAAACATGATGATGTTTGGTGGGTATGTCATATTGGCAAGCGGTATTCTGGGTTGTTGGTATTACTTGTGCTTGTGACTTTTGAGCAATTCTTCTAGTGAACTCAAACTGAATCTAGCCAGCAACATGTAATATTAGTGAACAGTGATTTCATTTATCCTGTGTAGTAGAATGATTTGTCAGCTTGCACTTACCTATCAAGGAGGCTGTGACGTATTGCGTCACAGCTTGGCTTCATGGAGTAGTCTCTCCAATTTAGTATTGGCTCACTGATTTTCCCTGGTTCTTTTACCCCACCTTTGGTTCTCACTCTATCCTTTTTATTATCTCTGAATTAAAGTTGGCACGGAGCCTACTATTATGATATATTTGACATCCTACTGTTTCTCATAAGCTGTCCATCATTTTCATCTACCTAATTCCTCATCATAAGATGTGGTGGTCCTTCTTAGCTCAGCGTTTGAATGACATGTCCCCCACCATGCTCCCATTTACAGCCTCCACATCCAAATCCTCTTTTCTCCCCGAAGAAGAAACCTGTTGTTCTGATAGCTAGAATTGCTAAGTTCTATTCTAAGTATATCTAACAACAGTACTGGGAGTGGTTAGTTAGTTTTTCTGTCTCTTTGCGATATTAACAAACTTCCAGCACAGGAGAATTTTAGCATCACCAAGCCACAGCACTGTATACAAGAATTCTGCAGCTGATTTTCATCCATATCTTTTATACTTCAAGCATCTCAAGAGAGACATAGATATTATCACATTTACTAGAAGAAAGTTGTAAATACACTGGTGTCCAAAATTAAAGCAACAAACTGTTATTTCCCCATCCTCTATCACATTCATGATATAATCATACGAACTCTCAACACATGCTCATACAATCATGTTCCACATAGAATATGGCATTTCTGGCATTGGACAATCACGTCCACAATGACAGGAGGGTACCTATCAAATGGGGTAACGCTTACAAGTAGTCCCATATCCACAATCGCTGTGTAAACAGTCAAAGACAATGCAGCATGGCACAGAGAAGATACCTGCCAGATTCTCTGCCATGGAGGGCCTAGAAAGAATGGAAGCAGAACAGATACAAACTGATGCAGCTCGCTGGCTTAATGTGAATCATTCTGTTGTCTTTAGGGTGTGGTGACAATTCATAGAGACCGAAATGTATTCCAAAGACCAGGGTGGGCCTGACCATGCGTGGCATCAGAAAGAGAGGACCGCTATTTGGCTGTAAATACAAGACAGTACCCCCCTAGTACTGATTTCATCTGGAAAGTGATTCTCAATGGATCCTCATCTGGAGGGAATGTGGAACACAAATTCAAAATCCAAAAATTGTGGAAAGAAACCTGTGCCAAGGAGGATCCCTAATGGTGTAGGCAGGGATTATGCTGACCAACTGATCACCTCTTTTTGAAACTGTATGGATGAATTGGCATGGTTTAACTGCTGTCAGGTATCATGATGATAACTTGTGACCTCCTGTGTGGCCGCTGTGAGATGATGTGGACACAGACTTTGTACTGATGGACAATAATGATCGAACTCCTAGAGCACATGAGGCTGATGTTTTCTTGGAGACAGAAGATACTGCATGGATGGTGTGGCCTGCTTGCTCTTCTGATTTGAATCCCATAGAGCACATCTGGGATGCATTAGGGACACAGGTTGTAACCACCACTTGCGGGCAGCTCTGCTGGAGGAATGGGCTTTACTGCCTCAACATGAGATTGATGACATAATTCACAGCATGCCCCATCGTCAGACCAGTGTTGCTGCCATAAAAGGTCACACTCCATACTGAGCACATTGATTAGTTGTCATAATGTATGCACAAATCTTTTAAGTTGGAAAAAAAGGAAGAACATTTTTCTCTACCTTTATGCATGTTGCAGTTTGTTTGTGTTATGTATTATTTACATTGTTTCTACTTTACTATCACCTGTTTATACTGTATTGTTGTCCACCCCCGGTAGTTGAGTGATGCCGGCACGGTAGCTCAGCGTGTTCGGTCAGAGAGCCGGTTGGCCTCCGTAATAAAAAAACTGAGTGGAAGGATCAACCACTGAACTTTAACAGGATGTCTTGCGACATCCGCAACGACCAAACACAACGATCAATAACGAACAAAATGCAAAAAAAAGTGGTCAGCGCGACAGACTGTCAATCCTAAGGGCCCAGGTTCGATTCCCGGCTGGGTCGGAGATTTTTTCCACTCAGGGACTGGGTATTGTGTTGTCCTAATCATCATCATTTCATCCCCATCGACAACACACAAGTCGCCGAAGTGGCGTCAAATCGAAAGACTTGCACCAGGCGAGCGGTCTACCCGACAGGAGGTCCTCGCCACACGACATTATTATTATACTGTATTGTTGCAAAGTAAGTGCAACCTTGAATAATTTACATTTGTTGCTTTAATTTTGAACACCAATGTAATATCCATCTATGATGAAACGTTTTCATTTATACTACTACACTGTTTCTCGGTCATTAGGTACCGGCTTACCCAACCTTAATTATTTGCAGAATGAATTTTTGCATTGATCCGAGGCAGATTACAACTGTGTGCCAGACTGGGACTCAAACCCAGATACCTTAAACCCAGATATATTTTAATCTGTCTTGAAGTTCCAAATCATTTCATTCTGTTGCAGAGTGAAAATCCATTCTGAAAACAATCCCCTAGGTCATGGCTAATCTATTTTGTCTGCAGTATTAACTTAATGGTGACGCAGTCTTAAATTAGCATCTCTCTCACTCTCTTGTAGCAGTGCACAAACTTTTTTTTCTTGAAATCAGAAAACAGGTTATTATTTTTGGTGAAGCATATTTTATTTCCATTCTAACAGAAGGACTTGAGTTTCAAGCTAACTTGAGTTTGAAATTAAACTAAGAAGAACGAAGGCTGAATTTCTATCAAGAAGGTTCCAGGATATGGTTATATTTACTACACAAATGAATCCTGTCCACAATAGTTACGTACTTCGTATGATAGAGAGTCACACAACCAAATCAAAGGCCATCTCACAATGAACAGGGACATGCAGACTCCACCCTGATATCCACAACAACTTGTCAGTGTCCTGCTTCATCACAATATATTTTAGTAAAACTGAATCCTCCAAAACCCTTTCCTCTGAGTAAGTACCAAGACATCTTAGAAGATAAAAGCTTTTGGAATAGGAATGATTGAATGATACAAGGCTGTCTTCACCCTTATGGCAAAAGAAAATTTCTACCTACACTAGTACACAGAAGAAACAGAAATAATAAATGTGTTTCAAAATATAATATGTATTAATAATGATCATTTATAATTCTTTCTGGTCTTTGATTAACTATACATATGTTCTAGTTTTTTTGGACAACTGTCTGTTGTAGGTCATCACAATAAGACATGTCAAACAGCGCACAGCACACTATTTCCATTAAGTGTTTCATTTCTGCAATATCAAAAATTTCCTGTTGTCCTGCATCTACAAACAATGACTTATTTTACTTACTTCAGACATAAATTACGATACCAAGCTGTGAATCTGAATTAGTATTAATTTTTTCTCTTAAGTGTCATTAACTCTAAACTGAATAAGTACCACAAATGGTAATAACAGCTCATTGGTGGTCAAATGGAAACAAAATCATTACTGACGTATGAAAAGTATGTAACCTGTCTGGTTCTAGTTTTACGGCATCAGGTTTTCTGATTGCTGAAATATAGCACCTATTGTCACAACCTATGACAAATGCAATCTAAACTTGATTCACATTGCAGATGTGATTAATTTATTAAACAAACTTTCTCTAACCTACTTTAAAATGGTGCACTTCACTAGAGTTCACACAACTTTAGTAAAAACCTGTCCTCATTTGCATTTTCAAGGAATACTGATAAGACATCTAATTATCTGGTTTCATGTGTGGATTTAAAATAATTATTTCTACAAGTAACATGTGATTAATTGATTTGTTAATATGATGTGATACATTACAATTAGAGCCTTAAAAATTAATATGAAAAAGAATTTTTCATAAGGCAGCATGTTTGATACAACAGGCTTTCACTTCTGAGATATAACTGAGAAAGCACGATATTTTAAAGAGTACTACATATCACACGTAATTAAAAAGAATTTCATAACAGAAATTTCCTGTTCTACATAATAGATTATGCATCTGAAATTAAAAATCAGAACTGAATCTTGACACTTCAAATTCTGTAGGAATTAAATGTAGCGGAGATATGAGCCACTAGAGTGTTAGCAAATTCTGCTACATAAACGTTCAATTCTAATTACTTCACTTAAGTAGCTGTACACAAATTATTAACAGCTGATACACAACTACATAACTATACTTCATAATGTGTAATGCAAACTGTGATATAAATGTAAATACTGAGGGCTGCGACGGCTTGAAAGTCATTTTCCTATAATAATATTCTGTTTATTTACCAGTAAAATACTGTAAAAGAATCTATTTGGTAGAGCAAGACTATATTTTAAATGTTTTGTGGAACATTGTGAAAGAGAAGCAATGGAAAAGCTCTCAGTCATAAATAACCTGATTATCGCTTTCACCTGGGAGAGCGCAGCATTGTAAATAACATCTTTAGCTTGCTAGCATTCCGTGATTTCTAAGACACTTCTGTATTCTGTGACTTTACTAATCCCCCCCCCCCCCCAGATAGTAGACTTGACTAAGGAAGAACATATTTTCAAAGGAGGGGCACTTCTATTGTTAAAAAAAGAAACAACAGCCGCCATTGCTACGAGATATCAGAAAATATTAATTTTTGTTAATATACACTCTTTTAAGAAGTTGAATATATACTGTCATACTTGAGCACTGAGAAGAACATTTTTATGAGATAATAATTGTTATCTTAAAGGAACCTACACAGACTATCATAATTGTTCAGAATGATTTCCGTCTGACTTGCTCTTCAATAACAGCATCAAGAATTTTTCAGAGTTACATTATGGCGCAGATCTTGAAAAACTGTTTCTTATGCTGGCTGCTAAGAACTTAAACCTTTGGTGTGCTTGATTGCACTCTGGAGACACCACGCATTAGTGCAAAATTATTAATTTACTCTTTTTCAGCCCAGAAGACAGTAATTAAGTTCCACAGCACTAAATATTTTATTTTTGATGAAAAAGTCAGTTCCAATTTTCATATTCAAACATAACACCAAAGGACAGATTTATTTAAATCATTTAATACTAGGAAGGAATGAGGACCTGGTAAGAGTATGGAACAGTAGTTACAATCAATTTTGCAGTGGAAAGATTCAAGGTTGCCAGCCTGTTTGTTCTTTTTGCTCTTATCAGGAATACTTAATAATTTTTCTAGTGGCCAAGGGAGGGTCATTAGAATATGCAGCTGATGGAAGTGTTTTATGGCTTTCCTGTATTTTTTGTTGATGTTGTTCAAAGAAATAGTTTATGCTTTCTTTTCAGAAAATACTACACAGTTGTTTCCATGACTGGGCCTGTACACAACAGTGAACAGACATGAGGAAGAACACTTCCTGCAGAACATATAAATAGATTTACAGTTAACATATGGTGGGAAAGACAGCAGTCCTAATATTTACCAGTGAAGTTTTTATCTCATTGTATTTTTTGACTATTTATTAGGGTGAATTACTTGAATCATGTTCTAGGTTCAAATATTTCCCTGTCTTACCGGATCAGTCTTGCAACTTTCTTCCTCTTTCTATTTACCCATGTTTCTTCACTTGACTACTTGATTTTTGGATCTACTTCTATTTGTCCATTTTCATTAACTCATCATTAAAAATATTATAAAATTGTACATTTTGCACCCATACCATTTCACCTTCTATTTTTAATCGACACATACAGAAAAAGAAACTCTCCAAGAGATGAACATTTCTTTAACTTTTACTTGTCAGTCTTATCATGGTTTTGTTTGTTATATGTATTTACTCTTCTTCCATTGACTATTAGACTTCATTTAAAAAAATTTGAGATGGCGGACAATAATTCTAAGTTCTGTCAACACGAGAGATATTCACCCCAAGAAACACCAATGTTACAAGCCTCCTTCACCAATGTGGTACTTATTCCATATGTGTTTATTGAGTAGTTCATAAAAAACAGTCAATTATTTACAGAGATTCAGGTTTGTGGCAAAGATACATTACAAAAACAATATTATCTAAAGTGCTATTGATAAAAATATTTCCTGGAAATATTGAAATAAAAAACAATTGTAAAAAATGAATTTTTGTACTTCATTTTTTTATGAATGTGCAAGTTCACAAAAAACAAATTTCAAAACAATCTACTACACTACAGAAACTTTTGTTCAAAGTTAAAAAGAATACTTTTTCTGTGACATGCATGTAGGAAAGGTACATATGGACAAAAACTACTTAGCAGTAAGCTTTCAAAATCTAAAAATTTATATAAATGCATGATACGCAGAAAAATTTAAAAAAATGGAGGACAAAAGTGGAACTATCTACACAGTGGGTATCAACAAGGTCAGATGTGTGTGTGTGTGTGTGTGTGTGTGTGTGTGTGTGTGTGTGTGTGTGTCAGTGAGTGAACATGTAGTTTTATTTTAATTTGTAATTGTGATTTCATTTACACAGTAGGTTTCACCTAAGTAATTATTACCAGCATGGTGACTGGAGACAGAACCTATACCATGTGTAACTCTCATGCTTACAGAAAGCTTGTTACAGGTCACATAGTTAAACACGAAAACTGTCAGGGAAGCACAATGTAATAATAGTGCACTACATGCTACAAAAATTATTGTCCATGCTTTGAGGTGTAGTAGTGCAAAATGACTTTTTAATTGCAAGTGGTAACACAAACTAAGGAACATATAAGCATTTTTTCCACAAAGAAGTTACTTAAAAACGCATGCAGCAGAATGTTATGAATAAGATAATATTATGCAATAAAATGGGAACACACACACACACACACACACACACACACACACACACACACAGTCACAGAGAGAGAAGAGAGAGAGAGAGAGAGAGAGAGAGAGAGAGAGAGAGAGAGAGAACTATCCCACAGAAATAACTTTGAGTCTCCTCCTACCTTGGCAATGAGGTCCTTGGCACGTGACTCAAACAGGTGCTCCAGCTTCTGCGTATCAACTGCAACAGAGGGAAGCTCATCCCATATAGTGCCTCCTACACTGTGCAACTTGGCTGCAACAACAGGATCATCACGAACTTCCTTCCAGAATAATTTGACTGTCTTTTTAGTCTTTCTAATTGGTGGAGATGTGGGTGAGTTTGAAAGCGCAGTCGTCCGTGGCGAAAGACCATTCCGCATAGCTGGTGGAATGGCAGCTGGTGGTGGTGGTGGTGGACCAACTCCTCTTAGGGCTGGTGGTGGTGGTGGAGCAACACCTCTTGGTGCTGGAGGTGGAGGAGGCGGACCACCATTGCAGATGGGTGATGGAGAAAGGAGGTCAGTGTCATCATCACTGACCAAGTCAGTGAAGTCCAAGTCAGCTAGAGCCAATGGCCGCTTGACCTTATTCACTAATTCCTCCCACTGTAGGTCAACTTCTGACTTTTTGACCTCTGGTGGTGGTCTAGGAGATGGCACAACTTCAGCCTGGGAAACAAAAAATATGTCACACTTTCAAAACTATAACCTTGTGTGTTCATATTCTAGGAGGAAATATAAAACTATTTTGAAAACTGTCAATGGCATATGTTATGAGAATAAGAGATACTTTTTCAGTTTACTGTTTATTTCTAGCAGAGAAGAGTGTTAACTGGATAAATTTCTATTTAGATAATTATTCGAATATATCGCAAAAAATTTTATTCACTAATAAAATATTAACATTTAAAGTGATTATTCATCTATGCAAATACAAACAATTACTTGTCATTTGATTTTTTTGTTGCTGGGGGTCAGGTCAGTTTTTGTTTGATAAATAATTTAATACAGCCATATATAGTGGTGTGCATTATTGGCTCAGTGAGGAAACTCCAGACCATTACACTAAAAGCCTGGGGGTTTGATCTACTGTTGGTCGTTATTTTCGTCACTTGGGTTCCCTCCCCCCCACCTAGAACAACAATATAAATGCTAAGTCAAGTAGCAATGTGTTTTGGAGTAGGCTACATGTTGAACTATGGGCCCACTTGTACCCGGTGAGGGAAAGGCAAGAGCATGCCACTCCAGTATCAACATGCCTTCTGAAACACTGCAGTGTTCAAATCAATCTTTGGGTTGAGCATCTTGTTACTTGCTTTGTAGTGTAACGAATACAGCATAAAAATGCTCTGTAGCTGAATGGTTTTGCAGTTACACTACTGACATGACCCAATTCAACTGACTCTGTGATTGCCAGTATTTCCTCTCTTTGCTAATGGAAGCACTCTGTGTAACTAGTCAAAGATGACAATGTAACCACCAAAGTCTCTTATCTTCAGTACCTTCTTCAATTGTAACAAAATTGCTAACCTTATTGAATATGGGTGTCTCATTCATATAATTACACATAACTCTTATGTTTACAGTACTAGAAAATGAGTGAACAATGTAAGGACTCCCTAGCATCAATAGACATTAAATTTACAATCTCCTTAAATGGCATTAGACAAAGTGAATAGCAAAACTACAGAAAAATGTAGTGTTTTATGGAATGCTGTTGGACATCCAAAGTCATCCAAATTAATTGAAAGTTCACTAGAACTAGCTCGGAATAATTTTTGCCCAAAGAGATGAATGACTTTTGATTCAAAATATCCCTATGCAGTTAATAGTGGTTTGGGATTCAAAAATTTCATAAGATACAGAGAGCTTGACAAAATTAAGGAGTTCATAATATTGCAACACAAGGGCTACTTTCTATCCAGGAAGTATCAAGAGGCATTTTGAAGACTTTATACATCTTTCTAGACAAAAGAAAACAATTGCAACAATTGCACCACTAAAATTTTACTTCTGTATAGGTTCGCAGCCTCTAAATATTTTACAAATAAAACATGGTCCGTTGTATATTAATGCTCTTTATGTAATTGTGTGATTAGCAAATTTTGACTTTGTATAATTTTCAGGCACCTAAAATTCAAATATACCATTGTGGAAAAGACTAACATTGTCTGCATACATCATATCGTTATCGGTTTGTTGCAGGATTCTCGAACATATTCTCAGATCGAATATAATGAATTTCCTTGAGACAGAGAAGTTACTGTCCACGCATCAGCACGCCTTTAGAAAGCATCGCTCCTGCAAAACGCATCTCGCCCTGTTTTCACATGATATCTTGCAAAACCATGGATAAAGGGTATCAGATGGATGCCATATTGCTTGACTTCCAGAAAGCGTTTGACTCGGTGTCCCACTGCAGACTCCTAAGTAAGGTATGAGCATATGTGATTGGTTTCCAAATATGTGAGTGGCTCGAAGACTTCTTAAGTAATAGAACCCAGTACGTTGTCCTTGATGGTGAGTGTTCATCAGAGGTGAGGGTATCATCTGGAGTGCCCCAGGGAAGTGTGGTAGGTCCGCTGTTGTTTTCTATCTACATAAATGATCTTTTGGATAGGATGGATAGCAACGTGCGGCTGTTTTCTGATGATGCTGTGGTGTACGGGAAGGTGTCGTTGTTGAGTGACTGTAGGAGGATACAAGATGACTTGGACAGGATTTGTGATTGGTGTAAAGAATGGCAGCTAACTCTAAATATAGATAAATGTAAATTAATACAGATGAATAGGAAAAGGAATCCCATAATGTTTCAATACTCCATTAATAGTGTAGCGCTTGACATAGTCACATCGATTAAATATTTGGGCGTAACATTGCAGAGGGATATGAAGTGCGACAAGCATGTAATAGCAGTTGTGGGGAAGGCGGATAGACACCTTCAGTTCATTGGTAGAATTTTGGGAAGATGTGGTTCATCTATAAAGGAAACCACGTATAAAACACTAATACGACCTATTCTTGAGTACTGCTCGAGTGTTTGGGATCCCTATCAGGTCGGATTGAGGGAGGACATAGAAGTAATTCAGAGGCGGGCTGCTAGATTTGTTACTGGTAGGTTTGATCATCACACGAGTGTTACAGAAATGCTTCAGGAACTCGGGTAGGAGTCTCTGGAGGAAAGGAGCCATTCTTTTCATGAATCGCTACTGAGGAAATTTAGAGCATCAGCATTTGAGGCTGACTGCAGTACAATTTTACTGCTGCCAACTTATATTTTGCGGAAAGACCGCAAAGATAACATAAGAGAGATTAGGGCTCGTACAGAGGCATATAGGCAGTCATTTTTTCCTCGTTTTGTTTTGGAGTGGAACAGGGGGAGAAGATGCTAGTTGTGGTACGAGGTACCCTCCACCACACACCGTATGGTGGATTGCGGAGTATGTATGTAGATATGTAAATATAGACGTAGATGTAGATATAAAAATTACAAGATTGTATTAACATAACCAAATTATAATGATAGCTCTTCTTACATGCATGACATCAACTTCCTTGCATCATGTCTTACATTGTATAATTAGCGGATTTATCTTCCACATATATCGTCACACATCATTCATAAATACATGTAGACAGAATTCAGATCATAACACTATGCCATGAAGTGTCACATAGTAGTAACTGTAACTATGAGTACTGCAATCTGACAACTACAAGCAGCTGTTCCCATGTCATCAGAGATACATTTACAGCTAAGGTTGCAGAACTATTGATAGCAATATGGAAGAAGTACATACATTATTTGCAGGAATACTGGATTTAACTCATGTATTATATACTAAAATCAGTTTGTGTGTCCATTTGTCACAGATTACTTGCCACCGACGAAAAACAAATTCTGAAAAATGTGCAAACATTCTGCAAGAAATAATACATAGTCAATGTATTGTGCAAAAACATCACTTCAATAAATGAAAATAAATTTACATTCAGCTCTGTCAATAACAGTACTCAACAGATAGCAACCACTGTTAGGATGCATACTGACGTCTAGCAGACAGGTAGTGTATATGCTATGCCATTAAGAAGGTGAAGACAAAAATTTGCAAAACAACAGCATTAATACCTATACTTGCATCTATAAATCTGCCCATCAAAAGAGAAGAAGGGAGTATTAATAACAGATATTCATCACAAGTTGTTGTTAATTAAATAATTTCACTATAATAGAAATTATTCGTAATTTTTTTCAAATTATGGTAACATCCTACCAGTTCAGTAAACAGACTGTCAAGTTAAGCATTGTTAATGTGACAGTGGTCAACCAAAACTTCTCATTGAGAAATAGCTGGTTTAACAGACAGTACAAAATGATTAACACTCTGAACTTGTACTTGGAATGCAAGCTTCCAATAGCTTTGAGATTTGGCATTTCAGAAGGTCAGTCAATGATGATTGCCAGAGTTGTTCATTCATAAAGGCCATGGTAAATTTCTTTTGCCACCTTTGTCTTTCTAAGCTTATGCTGTCAACTCTGATGACACTGATATTGTGAGATTCTTGACTGTTTCAGCAAACTACTGGATAAAAATTGGACGTAAAAGGAAATAATAGTAATTAAAGAAAATAATAGTAATTTTCTAAATAGTGAGATGAGGAACATCAATGGTATTTAGCAACAGAAGATTCTAAAATTTTTAACAAACATAACTCCAGCTGAAATGATATATGCAGAAGAAATATGAAATACAAAATACAAAACTTGTAAAACAATATTATCCACATCACAAACATATATGCATAAACAATTCTGTTGGTTCCAACGTCACCTCATATTGTATCACTATGGAGATGGTACTGGTAGATTCAATAAAACTTTAGATTCTACTGAATCTACTGCTACCACCTCCATAATATTACGTGCTCTAGAAAAGACAAGATATGAGGTACAGGCCAACAAGTGATAAAATACAATGAATGAAATATTATCTACAATGTGCATAGAAGCCAGACTGCAATTGTAAGAGTCAAAGGACATGAAAGGGTGGCACTAATTGAGAAGGGAATGAGACAGGGTTGTAACCTATCTCTTATGTTGTTAAAACAAGTGTAATAGGGAGTCCTCGTATTAAGCTAGGTGAAGCTGAGGGAACCGGACACTGAAAATGGTAGATGAGTTTTGTAATTTGAGCAGTAAAATAACTGATTATGTTAGTAGTAAAGAGGATATAAAATGTAGACTGGCAGTAGTGGGAAAATTTTCCTGAAAAAGAGGAACATGTTAACATCAAATATAAATTTAAGTGTTTTAAGGTGAACATTGAAGGTTAGATGACTAGACTGGACAATCAATGAAGATGTATTAAATGAAATCAGAGAGAATCGAGTTTTTTTGTGGCACCACTAAAAGACGAGAACTATAGCGTAGTGGGTACAGGCACACATTATCATCTGAAAAGTTTATTTGATGTCAGGTAGCATTGACAGAGGGCACCTAGAGTTGCTGATTTCCAGTTTTGAATTCCACTTTCAAATCACTGACCCCAAATTCAATGATTGCTTCCTCACAGTGGTGCAAACACTGCACACAGTAAAATGCAACCACATACAAATGTGTTAGATTTACTTATGCAGACACTGCATGGACCACCAAAAGATATTAGTTTCAAAAATACAACCCCTTCAGGAGATCCAAGAATTCATCACTTGACTATAAAGTAGTAATTCTGCTGGCTATGACACTGTTTCTATCAGAATATTACAACCTTGTGCTGTCTTGATAGGATTACCCTTTGTATCTTTGTTATCAATCAATGACACAGAGTATAACTCCTGACACACTTAGATGTGCTGTTGTAACACCCACCTACAAAACTGGACATAAGCAAACCACCTGTAACTAAAGATCTGTATCACCTCTTCCTGTCTTTTCAAATGTATTTGGCAAAGGAATACTGACTCATGCAACTGAACAGAACTTGGTAACTGCCTCACAGCTTAGCATTCATAAAGGATTCTTCACACAGAATGTAGTATAAGACCTCAAAAATGAAGTGCTATCAGAGATAAACAAGAAAAATCACCTTGTTGATATATTTTGTAACCTTGCCACAGTCTCTCATTCCATGGATCACGAAATTTACTTAGCAAACTAAAGTCTCTAGGCATTAATGGTATGCCTCTTATATGGATGAAATCTTACCTTGGTAACAGAAAGCAGGGAGTCTCATTAAGAGAGGCTCAGGCATGAAAATAATCTCAGAACGGGGGAACTTAATGTGTAGCACTTCAGGGATTACACTGGACCCTCTTGTTTCTAATCGATATAAATGACCTTCCAATGTCTTTAAAGGGCAGTTCAAAAACTCTAATGTTTGCTGGGGAGCCACTGGTTTTGAGGTTCAGGGCAGACAGAGCTGAGGGGGGAAGCCCAACAAACCTGAAAGCTAGGATACTTTCATGTACTTTTATGTGTGTCTGTCAACAGTCTTAAATATTTCTCTTTCTGAAGGCAAGTTCTGGGCA
Organism: Schistocerca cancellata; assembly: GCF_023864275.1. NCBI lineage: Eukaryota > Metazoa > Arthropoda > Insecta > Orthoptera > Acrididae > Schistocerca > Schistocerca cancellata. The sequence goes on along the minus strand of NC_064630.1, from coordinate 255,140,181 downwards.
GAAGATCTGTCTCATAATTTTACAGTTTTCTTTGGTGACCAGAGGTTGAATATACCGCTACAGCTGTACGTTCTTTTATTTAACATACAACCGGTTTTGGGATCTTATACACCCATCTTCAGGTGTCATAGTGGTACTTTCAACCTCTGGTATATGCTCTGTTGTGGATGTTCCTCTGACAGGACTGTTTCTTTGGTGAATTTTCATTTTAATATGAAGTTCACTAATTAAGGCTGTCTTCTTGGTTTCATTTATTGTTATAGTATTTGATCTGCCTTAATATAAACAGGGTTGTGATGAAGTTTTTCTCAGTCATCATCAAGCCTGACAGTTGTGAGTGCCATCTGATATCCCTTACACAGTTAGAATACCCTGTACAATAATTTCACAATGCACATGCTTAACCCCCTAAAATTTTCTTCCCATCTCCTTTGCATGTTCTTGCATAGTTTAAAAATGTACAAAAGCCTCATTTCACCATCTTTCTATTGTACACCAAGAATTTCCTATCAGACATTGCATGTAATCTACTTGACTTCAGCACTAGTTGTTTTATTAAGCCACACTCACGCAAACTGAAACCAGTTCTCTGAGACTGCAGACATGTGTGCAAGTTGGGTTTGCATGAGTGTATGTGTGGGTGTGTCTATGTGTGTCTACTGCTCACAAATGTCTTATTGGCCAAAAGCTATAATTGTGTGAATCTTTTTGTTGTGTCTATCATGACTCAGCATCTGCGCTATATGGTGAGTAGCAACTTTCCTTCTCTGGTATTGTTATAGTCAACACTAATTCACACAATTTACAAATCAAGAATCTGTAGATACTATTTCATATGTTAATTGCTCAACGACATACATGATATATTCAGAAACTGAAAACAATGAATGGTTATTTACATTATTCTGATTAATGCTTTTGAAAAACAGAGCCTTACCTTTGATTTTGACTTGGCCAGGCCTTCCTTAGCACGAGATACAAGTCCAGTCATGTCACCAGCAAGGTCTGGTGGACGCGGGCCTGTCACTTCATCTTGGTTCCCACCGACACCTGCATTTGCAAGTCTCTGTGTGAGATCACGTACTGAACCTGATTCTCTTTTGGGTGAGTCAGGAGTCTGTGCTGTTCCTTCCATCTCGTGACCAGATGTGACACTTTTCTGGTTTTCTGTATCAAGACCAAAATCTTTTTACTACATGTGAGGAAGACAATACCTTTCATTTAAATTGTCAAGCTTTCTGTACATTCTTCATATTAATAGTGTACAAGTGCACAATAACCTGCTGAATGACTGATGTATCTTTTTCTCAGGTCAAATACTTAATGAATTTTTACTGAGTGCTCTAATTTGTCTTTGATTAATAACTAATGTGCAAAAGAACACTTTTTTCTTCTCATATTAGTTTCGTGCTTAAAAAATGTGCTGTATTAAACATTTACATACACACTACAGAGGCAGTCTGTAAGAAGCATAGAAATTACACATTAGACCACATATCCATATCTGTTTTGTTTGTCCTTGTCTTTTCTATATTTCTTTTTTGGCTACTCTCTTTCCTCACTTCTCAGTTACTCCATCTTACCTCCTGCCAATGATCAGTTTTACTCATGACTACCTTGTTGATTACAATAGTTCACTGTCTTGTGCTTCACATTTCCAGTCTTTGACAATGTGTGACAATTTATTTCCAACAGCTGAAAAAAAATAATAACCATACCAGAGACGATACAAGTACAACTAGAGTTGACAATAGTAAATTCCTGAGAGATTAAAACTAAATTAATGTCTGTGGGTTGAACTTGGTGTGTTGCAGCCCAATGGTATATTTTAACTCATTACTTCCACTGTGTATCATCGACTTGACCTACGGCTCTACGTAATTTTTCTCTTCCTACATCACTTATACATCCTCTCCTAAACTTTCTCTTTTAATTTTCTTACCAATAAAGCAATTTTCATTTCCAAAAGCTTAAGATTCAAATTACTTTTCTATTGTGTTTGACAATATTGACTATTGTATGCCTGTTTTTGGAAATATTGGTATCACTTCAGCCTTCCACAGCATCCATTTAAGCTGAGAGATGGCAACTGCATATTGTAAAAATAATAAAGAAACTGACTACATAGTGCAACGTGGTTAGAAGGCACAATGTAGCCACACATGTGTACACGTGCACATATGTATATGTGCATATATGTACTCTTTTTTTTTTTAATATATATATTTTCAAAAGCTACAATAATTTCCAGTATTGTTTATGTGCCTTTCAGTGGCTCAACACCTGTACTATTGAGTGAGTTGTTACTTTTACTCTTTAAATTATTTCCATTCCACAAGGGCTTTCCACTGCCCTTGCATAGGTGTAGATGTTGTTCCAAATGGGCAATGAGCGATATTTAAGTTTCACTTATCAAAGAAATCTGATTTTTTTTCCTTTATTCTTCCTTCCCAAAACAGGTGAGTCCCTCTCACTTGTTGCCTGGAAGCCTGGTTCTCTTACCATCCTCCATCCTCTTTGTTTTCTCAAGAAGGAAACCTGTTGTTCCAAAAATTAGGAGTGCTGCGTTCTACCAGCAACTGAGAATTGTAACTTGTGAAGATAAGTACTCGTCAGCATTTCTTTCTCTGTGATTTTAAGTAGTTCCTGAATTCAACTTCCTATTTTAAACTATCTCGAGAAAAAGAATATTTGTAGGAGCTGAACTTGGTGAAAATATGGATATTCAATAGCAGATTGTGTTTTAAACTGAAAATAACACAGACATTGCTTAATAAGCAGGAATAATTATAATACAAAAGTTATTTCTCTGTAATATTTCTTTGCGACACAATGTATGCAAGCAAATATAAAGTATGTTTGTCTAGAAAGTAGTTTCTCTTCACTATAGCGCTCACAGAAACAATGTTACTGTGGGACGATCCATCTGAATGGGAAAGAAAAGAAACCTCCATTGACATGATACACAATTCTTTAATTTTACTTTCCTCAGTTATCATATTCCAAGTGCTTCCTTGTTTTGATTCTTTACACCCAAATTAAACTGACACCACCTTCCACCATAATGATAATGCTTCACAATATAAAGATCTTCATCAACTCTTGTCAATGAAAGTTTGCCTGTATGTACTCTGCCGCTCTCACTTCTGGTGTCACTGAATGCAAAACAAAAGAGCTACAAATACAAATAAGCTTTTTTTCTATGATTAACCTCCCATTTTGTGTACCAACTTTATGAGAAAAGCAAAAAAGTGAAGTATTGATTAGTTGCCTTTGTGCACAATTTCTACAGTGCGCCCTGCATTTCACATGTATGGCAGAAACTCAGCAAAAAACGTGGATTATTTCTGAATGATAGCTTGCCTTCTGAACTATTTTGAACTAGGAACTGCACTTTCATGTGTCTAGAGCTGTATCCTGGTATGTTTATGTAGCAGCTCTAAATAAATATAATTTTTCACTGCTCTTTGCTGCATATTTCTTTTTATACACTGCAGTAATATATTCACCACTGTGTGGCTCCCATTCAGAAATGGCTGCATAACCCTTTTTGACAAGCTCACACATTCTCATCAGGAATTCCAATGGTTGACCATAATATTCATTACAACAGCTATTGCAGTATAGCAATGATACGCAGAGAATGAAATTAGGACATACACAGTAAAAGGTCTTAAATGAATGATCTCACAATCTATATTAGTAGTTAACTGACAGGTTGTTTCCATTTATTTGCCCTGAGTTCAATAATATCTTTTAATATGTCTTGCCTTGTCCATTCTCCTGTACAGCTTTATCAAGGTATTTTATTTTTTTCTAATTTAATTATTAACAGAATTTTTATTGTCAGTTTTTTTGTTCACCATATATCTGTTTGACCGAAAGTACTACAAAAATAGTTTATTTGTATTAATTATTTTCCAACTGTTTATTTACTTTATTATTGGTCTTATATTTACAGTAAAACTGTGTGATAATAAAACACAAATTGTTATTACCACAATTTTTCTTTTTAACAGCCCACTCCCATTTGACCTGCTAAGATAATTTACTCTGTATTTTAAAACTAGTATATCTATATTTTATGTTAAGTTATCAACATCAAATTCTTTGAAAATCTGAACTAGAGTCGTTCTAACAGCAGTCCCATACATGTTAAGACAATGCACACATGAAACCATGTTTTGATGTTGTGTTATTGTTGTTATTATTATTATTATTATTATTATTATTATTATCATTATTACTATAAGTTCTGACATTAATTGTACTTTTTCATTATTATCTGAGACTAAGAAAACATAAGTCAAACACATTCTACAACAGGAGTTAACAAAGAGTAGGAAATTATTATACAAAGACAACACAGAAAGGCATAAATGTAAAGTGTGATGAATAAAAGGCAAATGAGTACAGGGTGATCTCAGTATTCAGAAATGATACAAATGAGAAATTATTTTCAGATAAATTGCTATGAAATAGTACATAATACAAAGTTGCATATGACCCATGAAAAGTATAACAGAAAGGGTGCAATGTACTGTCAACAACAATATTAAGTAAACAGAGATGACATGCACAATTCCAAGTACAGGATGATTGGAAGTTTTCAAGATTAGAGAACAATTATAGTTTGGAACAAGGAAGACGTGACCATGGAAAGGGAACAGTAAGTACTTCTATAAGGTCTATTTAATTGGATAGATAAAAGATCTACTCACCAAGTGGCAGCTGAACATACACATAAAAGACTGTTGTGATTGGCAAGCTTTCGAAGCCAGTGGCTTCTTCTTCAGGCAGAAGGGTTGAAGGGGAAGAAAGAAGGGTAAAGGAAAAGGACTGGAGAGGTCTAGGAAAAGAGGTAGATTTTGTGAAAGTCACCCAGAACCGCTGGTCAGGGAATACTTACCGCACACGATGAGAAGGAAATATTGATTGTTGGGGACTGTACCAGATGAGATTTGAAAACCTGAGATAGTACCCAACAATCAGTATTTCCTTCTCATCCCGACCCATGGTTCTGGGTGACTTTGCCAAAGTCTACCCCTTTCCTAGACCTCTCCAGTCCTTTTCCTTCACCCTTCTTCCTTCCCCTTCAACCCTTCTGCCTGAAGAAGGAGTCACCAGCTCTGAAAGCTTGCCAATCACAACAGTTTTTTATATGTGTTTTCTGCTGCTGCTTTATGAGTAGATTTTTTATCTATCCAATTAAATAATTTTATCAACAATTGATTGTTTTTGTTGTTACATTCTATAAAATCTAGATGTACATATGCCCACCACAAACCATTGAACAGAGCATGACAAAGCTTAGTCCATGCTATTATCAGTCTCTTCTCTGTGTGTTCTATTCACAGACAGAGCAAGGGAAATAATGGCTACATGTGTCATTGCATGTTTTATCCTTTCTTATCTCATCCTTCTGAATTTTATATCGGATGTGGGTTTTAAGGGAGAGGGTAAGGAGTCATTCCAATCCCAGGAGCGAAAAGACTTACCTTACGGGGAAAAAGGGACAGGTATACACTCGCACACACACACATATCCATCTGCACATATACAGACACTGGCAGACATATGTAAAGGCAAAGAGTTTGGGCAGAGATGTCAGTCGAGGCGGAAGTACAGAGGCAAAGATGTTGTTGAGTGACAAGTGATGTACGAGGGGTGGCAACTTGAAATTAGCGGAGGTTGCGCCCCTTGTACATCACTTGTCACTCAACAACATCTTTGCCTCTGTACTTCCGCCTCGACTGACATCTCTGCCCAAACTCTTTGCCTTTACATATGTCTGCCTGTGTCTGTATATGTGCGAATGGATATGTGTGTGTGTGTGTGCGTGTGTGCGAGTGTATACCTGTCCCTTTTTCCCCCTAAGGTAAGTCTTTCCACTCCCGGGATTGGAATGACTCCTTACCCTCCCCCTTAAAACCCACATCCTTTCGTCTTTCCCTCTCCTTCCCTCTTTCCTGATGAAGCAACCGTGGGTTGCAAAAGCTTGAAATTTGTGTGTGTGTTTGTGTGTTTTTTATTGTGTCTATCTACCAGCGCTTTCTCGTTTGGTAAGTCACAGCATCTTTGTTTTTTAATATATTTTTCCCATGTGGAATGTTTCTTTATATAAAAAACAAACACCGTCCAAACAAGCCTTAAAGGCACCAATGATACTGTCTGGCCACCATGTCATCCTCAGCCACCCACACACCCCTGCAAGCCTACAATGTCCTGGCAGACTACATTGTGCCAGCACTGCAGCTCAACTGGTGATGGTTGTTGTGGTGGGGTGTCCAGCGGAGTGTACGAGGGGAGAAAGGAGATGGAAGTAGGATGTTGAGTTGGAGAAGGGTGGCTGACAGATGGGAGGGAGATGGTTGGTTGGTTGTTTGGGGAAGGAGACCAGACAGCATGGTCATCGGTCTCATCGGATCAGGGAAGGATGGGGAAGGAAGTCGGCCGTGCCCTTTCAGAGGAACCATCCCGGCATTTGCCTGGAGTGATTTAGGGAAATCATGGAAAACCTAAATCAGGATGGCCGGACGCGGGATTGAACCGTCGTCCTCCCGAATGCGAGTCCAGTGTCTAACCACTGCGCCACCTCGCTCGGTTGGGAGGGAGAGACAAGAGACACAGGAAGGGAGTGTGGCACTGGTGAGCTCATTATGACCAAAAGCAGAGACAGTTGTGCGCAGTGCACAGTCATGTGGAGGGCTGGATTGGGAGGAGGAAATAGAACACAGGAACAGGGAGGGTGCAGACAGGAGGGTGTGAGTGTAGGATAAGTGAAATTGGAGTCACGAGGCAGGGCCAGAGATGGATGCAGGGCGGAGGCTTTTGGAGATTGAAGCCAGGAGGATTATGAGATTGAAGGGTGTACTGTGTTGACAACTGACTTTGTAATTTGGAGAAGCCTGTATTGGAGGTAGGTTCCAAATGGCACACATTATGAAGCAGCCATTGAAACTGACGATGTTGTGGTCAGCAGAGTGTTGTTTGTTGACCACTGCTTGACAGTCGCCATTCATTTGGATAGACAGCTGGTTGGAGGTCATGACCAAATAAAATGCTGTGCATGAGCTACAGCAGAGATGACATATATCGTAAAACCTTCCACAGGTTACCCTCTCTGTGATAAGATGGGATAAGAATAGGATCGGCATGTGACAGGACTCGAGTAGTATGTCCTAACTGGGTGTATCAGATAGGTCTTGCACCTTTGTCTTCCAAAGGGCTGAGATCCATATGGGAAATGATTAGAATGAGTATGGCATCAGGATGAATGATGATACTGCATAGGGAGGGTGGAAGAATACCTTTTTGGGAGAGTTGGGAAGAACTGCAGCACATGATGTCTCTCATTTATGGGCATGATGATGAGTATTTAACATCCTGGCAAAGAATATGATTAAGTTGAACCAGTCCAGGATGATACTGCAGTGTTCTCTGACACCCTCCAAGCACATCCTGTTCCAATCCTGTCACAAGAATATCATAATCTATCAGAGGCACAGCACAAAAGCAGTCATAATCTAGCTCTGCCGTAACTTCTGCACAGCATGCCATAACTTCTGCACAGCATTTTATATGGACCACCAACCAGCCGTCCACCCGAATAAATGGCCACCACCGAACTGTGTCCGAGACCAGAGTTTGTCCACGCAGTGCAGGGCATGTCATTCAGTACAGCATGTTCATTTACAACAGTTACTTCATAGCCCAAATCCTTCCCACTAGAACCAACATAATTGAATTGTGAAGATGGGAACTGTATGTGCAACAAATCCTTTAACCCCATAATCCTCCTGAACTCCATTTCTGCCCATATCTGCCTCACATCCACTTCCATCTCTGCCTCCTGACCGCAGCTTCAATCACCCTGCACTCACAACCTCCTGTTTGAAACCTCCCTCTTCCTCTGTACTACCTCTCCCTCCCAATCCAGTCCATCATGTTGTTATGAGTCATGCATAACTCTCCCTGTCTCCAGCCCAAATAAACTCACCAGTGACACATCCTCATCCTGTGCACCTACTATTTCTCCCTTCCAGTTGTCAGGCCCCTCCTCCAACTCAATCTCCACTCCCTGACTCCTTTCTGCCTTCATCCTGTCTACCATACTCATCCTCTCACCCAGTTGAGGTACAGTGCTGGCACAATTTAGTCAGTCAGGACAATATATCCCTGTGTGTGTTACTAATTGTAACATTACTGGTTGTAAGCCTCGTCTTAGGTGTAAACACCAAATGTTGTTGGCAGTTAGGATGGGAAATTTTTCTTGGGAGGTAGGAGGAGTTTGCTCAGCTACCTGTACACAGAAAGTGGGGCATTGTGTGACTGGAAATGGCTCAGGGAGGTGTGTGTGCTAGATGAGAAGCAAGTTGTCCAATTTGGTCAAAATATTTTAGCATAATTGAGTGTTGGTGAAAGCTGTAGTTTAAACTGTGACATGTGGACATTAGCATTATTATTATGCAATAATAATGCACTGCATAATGGCTTCATACATGTAAACACTTTGCCAATGTTTTAATCTCCAACACAATTTACAACAGATGGTAGTGCAGAATAAACTATTGTTTTAATACAGAAACTTGTGTTGATCTTTTTCATTTGGAAGCTGTACCACTTTTAGCTGTGTTTGGTGGTGATGTTTTCAGACTTTATACAAGAATTCTTACTAACCTGACAACTGCATGACTTTTGCATCTTTATTCTTACCTTCATTTATATTCCATCAAAAACTTTTCATTGCCTTATTTAGTTTAAAATACAGTACATTTAACGGTAAAAAAAAGTAAAAATAAAAATTTCCTGCCCAGGAAAATATGTCTGTTTTCTAAATTTGACTGGAAATTTCAAAACCGTGAACTTTTGTGTTTATGCTAGGCTGAAATTTTCTTAGCCTGTTTCAGTAGCTGCTAAGAACATGCTTATCTTTTCTCTCATGCAGTATTCATTATGACCTATATTACAAAATAATTAACTGGGTTGAAAAAATTAGTTGTGAGAATAACTAGATTACAGCCACAGGAAAAAACTAAATAGACCAGTGACCAAACAGAACATACAAAAAAATAACCTTCTTATTTACAGTACAATAATGTGCAAACTTTTACCCCTACACTGCCATTTGGGTTCACTGTCTTCCCATGTCCCAAATAAACTCTTGTTGTTGATAAATGTTGCTCTTTCCTTATTTCACTGCTTCCTTCTCCATTCATTCTATGACTTTTATTTATTTATATTTCAACATTTACCTCTACATCTTCATCTACACATATGTTCTGTAAGCTACTGTACGATGCATGACAGATGGTACTTTATATCACTGATCAATCATTTATTTTCTTGTTTCACTCACAAAATGAGCAAGGGAAAAATAACTGTCTATTCATCTCTGTGTGAACCCTAATTTCCTTTATCTGGTCATTATGTGAAATGTATGTTGGTGGCAGCAAAATCCTTCTGCAGTATGCTGCAATTCTTGAGTCTCTAAATTTTCTCAATAGTGTTTCATAAAAAGAACGTCATCTTCTCTCCAAGGAGTTCCATTTGAGTTCATGAAGCATCTCTGTAATACAGTACTTGCTTGTTGACTCTACCTACCAGTAACAAATCTAGCAGCACACCTCTAAATTGCTCCAGTGTCTTCCTTTAATCCGCAGCTCTCAAGAAAGGGTCACATGAGTGTTCTATATGCAAACTCCTTCACAGACAAGCTACATTTCCCAAAAATTCTCACAATAAACCAAACTTGACCATTTGATTTCATTACTACTGTTCTTACGTGCTCATTACATTTTTTATCTCTTTGCAACTTTATGCCTACATATTTAATAATTGTGACTGTGACAAGCAGCAGACCACTAATACTGTATTCAAACATTACAGAAACATTTTTCCCACTCATCTGTTAAATACATTCAGAGAAAGCTGCCATTCATCACTCCATATAGAAATTCTGCCTAAGTCATCCAGTGTCCTTTTACAGTCACTCAATGACAATACTTTCCCATATACTATAGCATCATCAGCAAACAGTCACAGGCTGCTGCTCACCCTATCTGCCAGATTACTTATATATGCAGAGAACACTCCTCTTTTGTAATCCTGATAATATCCTTCTCTCACATGAACACTTACTGCCAGAGACAATGGGCTGGGTTCTGTTACCTAAAATTCTCCGAGCCACTCAGATGCCAGGGAACCTATTCCATATTCTCAGACCTCCATTAACAGTCTGCAGGGGGCACTGTGTCAAATGCTTTCTTGAAATCTAAGAATATGGAATCTGCCTGTTGCCCTTCACCCACTGTTCACAGAATATGATGTGAGAAAAGGGCAATCTGAGTTTTGCATTAGCAATGCTTTCAAACTCTGTGTCGATTTTTGGACAGAGGTTTTTCTGTCTCAAGGAATTTTATTTTATTCGAACATAGAATGTGCTCTAGAATTCTGCTGCAAACAGGTGTTAAGAAAGTTAGTCTGTAATTTTATTGGTCCATTCTTTTACCATTCTTATCTACAGGAGTCACCTGTGCTTTTTTCCAGTCACTTGGGTCATTGCACTGAATGAGAGATTCATAATAAATGCAAGCTAAGTAAAGGGCTAATGCAGTACAGTGTTCTCTGTAAAATCAACCAGGGATTTGATCCAGACCTGGCAACTTATTTGTTTTCAACTCTTTTGATTGGTTCTCTACACCAGCAATACCAACTGCTACATCCTCCATACAAGAGTCTGGAGCCTCACTCTAGTCAAAAACAATGTTCTGTCCACATAACTTGCTTAACATGAGCGGAAATTCAACTTCTTTTTCACAATCACTCTTAATCATCAATTTCTTTCCTGTAAGTTTCACCATGTTGTACTGACAGTAACATATCAATACCTTATACTATCAATATATCTGTAAAAAATTCTGGAGCATCCACTTCCAAAAAGTCACCTGCAAGTCAATGGTGTAGCATGAAGTTTTGTACCTCTTTTTTAATAAGTCACTGGCAACCTGCAACATCTTCACAGTAATAGTACTAAGTATCTATGGCTGGACAGCTTGTCTGGCACAGCAGTAATAAATTATATACACAAACCTTCCTCATGAATCAATCTGTCTATTAGTGACAACTGTATTAAAATTGCTGCAGTAGCTCCTGCCTTCACATACAGACAGAAAAATACAGTAGGGGCTTTATTATGAAATATGTATAGATATTTGTACAACAGAAGTTTGTGCTGTCTAGTTGACATTAAATGTCAGTTAGACTGTATAATAATGGGTTCTGTTTAGTATTTAAATACTTGGCATGGTAATTCAGAATGTAAAGTAATGAATTGAATTCTGAGGGACAATAGGTTTTCAGACAATGTAATGTTCTTGGCAGTTTGGAACAAATGGCTAAGCAGTTTTATGAAAAACATTTGATATAGTAATTGTATATTTTCCTGAACTGTTAAAATACCTTTCCTTTATACTTTCATAAGTAAATTTCCAACATAAAAAATAGCCATTACTGAAAAGCTAAAAAAATGTTTATTAGAGCTAGTATGGTGCAATGAAACACAGTACACTAAAGTCGCAGGAATGAGACTACTGGGAAACTGCATGTAAGCACAAGAAACAATTTACTGTTGAAAGTGTGCTATATGCTCCAATACATTGTGTGTGTAAAATGCAGCCACACACTGTAGTTAACATGAATGCAGAAGGATTTTTTTCCCTATGTAACCTTGGTGATGGCCAGCAAATAATAATTCAAAAACATAATTGAAAAACAATAAAAAATATAGAAATAAAATTCTGATAAAAGTGAAAAGTATCAAAAAACAAAACAAAAATATAAGTACCGTGTGCCACAATTGAGGCACGCAAAGAGGCGGTGGTCTCCTGCTGCTCGCGGATGAAGCTCCGCTGGCGCTCGGCACGCTCTCTACGCCTCCTCAGAGCTGGTGTCACACCTGCATCACCGTCTGTCCGTGCAAAGTCCACATGTCACTACTGCTCACATATGATTAATTTTGAGATTATCTATAGTTGGTAATGAGGCAACTTGTCCTCTCTCTTCAACTGAAATATTATAAGCATATAAGATACAACAAACCTTGCAGTTATATGATAATTTCAGCAGATTTTGCTGTACATTTTGGAAACAAAAATGAAAATAAATATATTATGTACAATCATCCCTCATAAAATGTCCTAAAAACATGAATATATAAGTAGCCTGGTCAATGCAGTCACTTTTAATGTCTGTATGTGTTTGATATACAAGCTCACCATCCATAGATGAATGAATTTTAGACAAGACAAAGACTACTCAACTCTTAATTTGAGAACTAGAGAGGCTATTGAGTTGGAAATAGAGTGTTAGTACATTATATTGTGGATCCCGAAGCATTTTAACTGTCTTGTGTTTCAATGAAATTGTCACAATTAATTTTACTTCAGTCAGTTTTTTTAGTGTTATTAACGATGCTTATGTAATAATTGTATTAATGAAGTACGCTTCATTGCCTATATGTGTTTTGTTTTCTTATCTGGGATGAATGTGTCCAACATATTCTCAAAATGAACTTCGGTTAAACAAATCACATAAAATGACTGGACAGTACTCATCTCAAGGGGCCAAAATTCGTAATACTGTTGATTAGTGGAAAATACTAATTCTAACTTTTGGAACTTCCCCTGTTTCTTCTTCCAGGAAGAAAGAGAGGTTGATTGGGGTAGGCTGGAAAGTAAGGGCAGATGACTCAACCCTTATGTTGCACAGAACCAATCTATTGTCACTAGAAGATACTCTTTTTTCCCCAAATTTCTTTTAATACAGCTCTAGTTCACAGGTGATAGAATGGACAGATTGAGAAGTAAAGGTGAATTAAGGGGGAAGAGAAATGAAAAATGAAATGAGTAAGGCAATTTATAAATAGGCAGTAAGAAATAATAAAGGAGGAGGACAAGAGGGTGAAATCACTATAAAAAAGGAGAAAAATGAAAATAAGTAAATAACTGAGTATATAATGAAAATTTCTCATTCGTGTAAGTGCAGTTTGTTAAGTGTAGAAAGATGGTGGAGTGGAGATGGAATTGAAGTTCACAGAAATTGGTAATGGGTGGGAGGATTCAAATAGTGCAGCAGTAACAGCCATTCAGGTCTCAGGAGTCATATTGTTCAGATTCAGATTCTTTATTTTCCGTTGACCACATGCAGTGAAATAGGCTTTATTATAATGATGTCAAGATTCATAAGAAGTTACTATATTAGTTAGTGTTTACATAACAAGTACAAATTATTTATGCTACATTAATCAATTGTACAGTATTGCAATCATAGACTTAAAACTCAATTTCTATGTTACAGGTATCCAAGAATTCTGTATGACTGTGGTATGGATTGTCTATTAACCATTTGTGCAGTTTATGTTTAAAATTATTGAAAGGCATATTGAGTGCTGTATGTGATAATTTGTTAAATAATTTCAAACAGTTCACTTTGTGAGAGTTGCCCATTTCTGTCCGCCTATGTCTAGGAATATCAATACTATCTTTTTTTCTGGTGTCATGAAAGTGTATGTTCTCTCTGGTGTTAAATTATGTTCTGTTCTGTTTAGCATATATCAGTGATACATAAATATGAAGATTTATCACGGTCATTATTTCCATTTTGATGAATAAGGTACGGCAGTGTTCCCTTGGACCAACCTTTTTCTGCATCAGTTGTACATCACTGACGTGACATGAGTGGCCCCACAGTAACAGCCCATAAGATATATGAGACTGAAAAAGCCCAAAGTACACTGTTCTGAGATATTTGTTACTCACTAGATCAGACAGTTTCCAGATGAGATAGCACACCCTTGATAACTTTTTGCAGACCTGGTTGATATGGGGTTGCCAGTTAAGTTTGGAATCAATGTGTATTCCAAGCAGTTTTATGGATTTTGGTTCTACCTTGTAAGCCAGTCCCAACTGCAGATGCTGAGTTTTCTCTGGATTATGCAGAAGTTTGTTAGCCAAGACCCAGTTTAGTGTTAAGGTGAGAGTGTCCTATAAATCTCGATCTGTGCTAATTAAGATTGTATCAACCACATAGCAGATAACTGACTCAGGCCAAACATAAGATGGCAAATCATTAATTGCAACAATGAAGAATAAAGGACCAAGGACAGAGCCCTGAGGTACACCAGACGCAACATTATTCATAGAAGAGTGTCTGTTTTGAATTGACACAAATTGTCTCCTGTTATTTAGGTAAGAGTTGATTATTTCTACCCTGTATTATTTATACCATAATACTTTAGCTTGGCTAGTAGGATGTCAAAGGGGATACAATCAAATGCCTTGCTCAGATCACAAAGTTCAAGTGAGACTGTGTTTATTTTCAAATGCTGTTAAAGTCTGATTGGAGCATGCTCATAAACTAGGTGAGGAGTGTCCTCATGACAGACAGTTCTTTCGTAGCAGTAGAAGTAGTGGTATTTATATTCATCCAAGGATCACTTTAATAAGAAGACCGGACATGTTATGGCATTACAGCTTAAAAATTTAAAATATAAAACTTTACTTACTTACAAGTCTAGTTTGAAGGGAATGGGGCAGGCAAGAACCAGCCAAGCAATTGCCTGAAGTAATTTCGGCAAACCATGCAAAAACTAAATCACAATGGCAGGGTGGAGATTAGAATTCCTATCCCTCTGAATATAAGGGAAATGTGTTTAAAAACATACAGCCTGATTCAGTTCATCCCTGGTGTACAATACTGCTTTGATAATCCATACGTGCAAATAGGTTACTTCATAAAGAAAAAAACTGGTGCCACATAGTTCTGTCATTTTTAAGAACAGTTACTGCATATATTATGCATACATTATTCCATAATGTAAGAAGCTGGTGCTACACTATTATTTAATTTCTCAACATGAACATGTGAAACCCAAATAACTCTGTTCTTCCATGAGATCCAGAAAGCTGTAGAGACTGGAGCCCGAATTTTTGCTGTGTTCATTGACTTCCAGAAGTTGTTCACTACAGTTCGACACTGTTCCAAAATGAACAGAGTATGATTTATGAAGTATTAGATCAATTGATTCCCAATATAAACAAATGTAATGTACTGCTCATAAACAATTGCCGAACAGCCCCTGGAAGCAGTGACATCTGTTGAAATCTAACAGTGTGCACAAAGAGTTAATTAAAATGAAAAGACCACATAAAGGTAATCACAAAAAAGGCACATGTTGGACACGCTCTTTCAAAAAATTCTTAGGAATTGTAGCCCTCTGAGAAAGAAGGTAGCTTATAAATCCTCTTTCGACTGCTGCCTGAATATTGCTTGGCTATCTAGGACCCACACCAGAAAGGAATGATAGAGGAAACAAAGAAGATCCAACGAAGAGCAGCACACTTCATCACAAGTTCATTTGGTAAGGTTCATTTAACAAGTACAGAAGTGTCATGGACATGCTCATCAACTTGGGTGGCAAGCATTAGAAGAGAGGCAATGGGCTTTATGGTGTGGTTTTTTGTTGAAATTCCATGAATGTAATTTCCTGAAAGAGACAACCAATATACTCCTTCTTCCTATGTATATTTAGCAATAGCACCAGCACTGTAACATTGCAGAGTTGAGCTCACACTAAGTCTTACCAACAACTGTTCCCCCTGTGTACTGCACGTGACTGCAACAGTAAACGGAAACATTGAACTCACACTGAACTCACAGTATCCCCCACCACAAAGCATGAGGTGGCTTGCAGCATATAAACACATGAGTAGAAGTCAATTTGTGTCCATTCATGCTTTCAATCAGTTACTTCTGTAAACAAAGCCATGTAGTATACACAACTGCCTGGTAAAAAACACAAGTGGTTTCTCACATTGTTCTGCTTTTTATGTTTTAGGAGTTACTGCTGGTGAAGCTGGAGTATGTAGTAGTGAGTGGGACAAAGAGGTGGCTTTTACATCTAGATTAACTTCCATATTCTGCAAGCTACCTTACAGTGTGTGGTGGCTATAACACACTTCATTTTTCCCTTCTATGTTCCATTTATAAATGGTGTGTGAGAAGAATGACTGTTGGTAGATTTATGTATCTCTGATTTTCTCATAATTGTCATTTCATGAGACATACGTAGGAGGATGTTATATGTTGCCCAATTATTCTTGAAACACTTGCTTTCAGAATTTCAAAAGTAAACCTTTCCATGGTACACATCGCTGCTCTTGTAGTGTCTGCTACTAGAGTTTGTTGGACACCTCTGTAACACTCAAACACATATTAAGTGGTCAAATGATTAAATGCACCACTTTATATTGATTCTCTCTCTCTCTCTCTCTCTCTCTCTCTCTCTCTCTTCTATTAATCCAACCCTGTAAGCATTCAGGACTGATGAGCCACTTCTTCTCTGCTTCTATTGATGAATTACATTTCCTGAAGATTCTTCCAATGAGTGTCAGCCTGGCATCTGCTTGATCTACAATCTGTTTTATATTTTCTCTTTAGGTCAATCTGGCCATTTAATCCTAGCTATTTTGTGGTAGTTTTGCTTTTCCAATGGTTTCATCGCCAATTAATAGTAATGGATCCCTTCTGTTTGTGCACATACCCTACATTTACTCATGTTTAGAATCAACTGCCAATCACTGCACCAATTGTCCATCCTCTGCAGGTCTTCCTGCACTTCACCAGTCTTTCGGCATTGTAACCTTTCTAGGGACACCAGCACTGTCTGTGAACAGCCTCACAGAGCCTCTATACTATCTGCTACATTACAGATGGTACTATGATAACTTACTATTATTATATAGTTATACCATAAAAACTTATATTATAATTTACTATTATAATTTAACCAATTTACCATATAAATGTTCATTCGATAATACATAATATATTACATTTATATGTTGACAAGATCATCTACCTGTGGACATTTACTAATGAGCACTCTTTTCTGAAGTACTACTTAATCTGGCACTACCTAAAGCCATGGCTTGTAATAACTCTTGTTTCATCAATTTCGTTGATGACAATAGCCGCTCAGCTTCATCTAATATATTGTGGCATCATGTGTGTAATAAGGTCAATACTTCTGAAGAAGATATTTTTACAAATATCGAAACCATGGTCAAGGGATAATAAACTTTTATTTGCAACTGGTTGACTGATTTTTCAATCTGTTCATATAATTAAATGTATAAAATGGATGATACCATTCACAAAGTTGTTAAATGATCGAAAACCTAAATGGGCTCACAATTACTTACCTTCATAAGGAGCAACCCCCAGTACAACTGAAAGAACATAAAAAACTGTTCTCTTGGCTGTTTGAGAAGAAAGGAAAGAGTACAGTAGGTCATTCAGATGTTTAGTGAGATCACTGTAGTGGACTATTAAGCACTGTGCCAGTGTCAGCTCAAAGATGATAGAAGGAGGAAAGACAGAAAAAAATGTACGGGTGAATGTGGAAGAAATTAGTATGGGAAAAGTTAAAGTATAATTCAAAATAAGATTAAGTAAAAAAAGTAAATAAAGGACTGGTTTCAATTAGCTGTGGTGGAGCTGTAGTAAGTTGTTGTGCGTGGATACATAGAACAGGTTCTGCAGTACGATTCACTACAGGGACAGAAGGAATGTTAGGATTTAATACCCTGTTGACAACGAGGTAATTAGAGACAATGTACACACTTAGATACGACAAGGAAATCAGCCATGTCCTTTCCAACATTTGACTTAAGGAAACCAGGGAAAGCACAGAAATCTACTCACTTAGATAGGATAAGACAATCAGCCATGTCCCTCTCTGTGCAGGTGTACAGCACATGTAATTTAATCATTTTCATTACTTATTGTGCAGAAGATGTACCTCAGAGACACAAAAATGTTAACGAATTCTTTTGTTGTTTTTTTGAACAAAATTTTCACAATTATGAATGGAGATACAAAACTGTGGATGTTCCACAGCAGTTTATTTAAGCTTCAAGTTAGTTTTTTTTAATTTAATGAACTGAATCTGGAGATTCAGAAATTCATAATTTCATTGTAAAATAATACATTAACATATTAACTTATATGACACACTGAGCTGCATATAGAGACAACAAAATGGCTGTTACACATTGAGTTTTAAATCAAAGCCTTCTTCAAAAGGAAAATATATACGCACACACACACTTTCACACAAGCAAGCACACTTCATGCACTCATGACTGCTTATGGCTGCTCCAGCCAAAATGCATTCCGGCAGGAGTGACCAGAGATAGTAGTCACAAGTATGTGAAGTGTGTTTGTTTGTGTGAATGTGAGTTTTCCTTTCTGAAGAAGGCTTTAACTGAAAGCTCAGGGAGCAACATTCTTTGCATTGTGCCTCTCTGCAACTCAACGTATCATCTTTATGGTGAGTAGCAATCTATCCTTCTCATAATATTGTTGATATTCCAGCTTGGACTTTCTGTTGTTTAATTTAAATAAATATTTTTGAACTATGCAATGCAAATTTTCTCCAAAATGAATTCAGTTGTCATAAACAAACTGTAGTCAAAGCTCTCAGTTTTCCACAGCAAATGCCGTACAAATTACTACGAATTAAAATACCTCTCCCCCCCACCACCCCCATTCCCTTTCTATATCCTCCTTGGAAAGCACTAAACAACACTGATAACAAATTGACCACCATGCTATATGTAGGTAGGACTTCATACGTACTGGTATTTGCCAACAAACTAAAATCCACCAGGAATACTATAGCCCACATTCTGAATAAGAGTAAAGACAAGGTTCCACATTTGAAATAGAGGTAAATTTATAGGATTTCTACAATCTAAGTGGCAAATTATATCTAGGTCAATCAAGGAGAGCTATAACAACTACATTTACTGACCATGTTAGGAGTTGGAGACTGATAAAGAAAGATTCTACCTTTGCTAAACGTGCTCTGAATAAATGTCATTCTTATGATACTGAATGTGATGTTCTCCATAGAGGAGCTAAACGCAGAAAACTAACATTACTTAGAATTCTGGCTATTAATAACCACCCATCAAAGAATCCTGACCTGATGCCTATAGACCAAACACAGTTTTATTATTCACTATTACTGAAGAAGCAGCAGCTGCTTACTGTTTTTCGTCATCATTAGATAATGTGCTTGTCATAACTGTTCCACACACACATTACATCATTCCATAGGCTCCTTTCGCCTCTCTCTGTGTCCCCCACCCGATCTGCTTTCTTCGGCCTGTTCATCACATTCACCAGTTATTTTGACCATCTAAAATAGTAGTCTATGCCAATGAATGGTCACTTGCACATAGTTTATGGCCTTATGCTTTTAATCTTTGGGTATACTGTAATATAAGATTTATTTGCTCAGAGATTCTTTGTGAATTTCAATATGTTTTTTCAATAGATATTTAGTTGTAAAAGGACACATATTTTTGGAAAGACAAACTTTGTACAACTACAAAATTCCACTGACGTGTGGATTATCTTTTTAGACTTAAGTTACCTGAGGATGGTCTGTAAAGCTAAAATCAGTTCATAATGAACTGATACAATATACATTATTGTGGAATATCAATATTGTGTACTTATGTTTTTAATATGTTTGGTTTTTATCCTAACTCATTCAAACTGGAGGAAGTGTATACTAAGTTTGAAAAAGAATACGAAAAATATTTGCATGCCAAGCAGCTATAAAGCATACACAAAAGTTTTATGGTCAATAAACTTTTGGAACTTGACGTTTTCACATCTGCTAGAATTGGAGGTAAGGAGTGGATGAAATGGGCTTTACAATGATTACATAGCAAACTTTCCCAGATTCATTTTCCATTTTACCCCCTTATGCTGTGTGTCTTATCCCTTGATCCTGAGTGACTTCCCTCAAAATACCTATTTTGCTTTGTTCCATTTTCCATCCTTTCACTCACAAAGGGAACCCAGAGTTTAAGAGTAGTGTATAACACAAATTATTTCCATGTGGGTAGATCCAACTACACATAATAAACAGTATTTTTCTTTTCTTTTTATTTGGTTGTTCCTATATAGAAAAAGTCTCCCAAATGAATCTACAACCAAATATAGATAAAAAAACCTGTTATGCACCAAAGAACAACAGACATAGGCATGGCTAAGAAATACCACAAAAACTTGCTTTCAGAACCAGAGGTTCTTTCATCCAGTAAAAGAATTGTAGGAAAACATGGTAAACCTAAACCTAGACTTTCAGTCAGTGACTGAAAGTAAAGTTCAAGGAAGAAAGGGAGATTGCATTTCAATGTCCTATTGACAGCATGGTCATTAGTGACATAACACAAACTCAGATTATGGAAAGATGGGGAAGGAAATCAGTCATGCCCTTTTCAAAGGAACCATCTGAACATTTTCTTGGAGCAATTTAGGGAAATCATGAAAATAAACTACAATCTCCCAAATGCAAGTCCAGTGCATTAACAACTGCACTATCTCTAGTAAAGCCCAATATGTTACCATGTGCCAACTTCATTTCCCAATAGTTTTCTATCTAACACACATATTTGTTGTGATAATATATTTATACAAATTGTAAGAAATAACAATGTACAGAAACAGATAGGTATAATGAATTTGACATAAAAATACCATATCTGTATCAAGAAAATTTAGTCATAGGAATGCTCTCTATTTGTTGCCATGTTCATCTTTTCATATAAACCATTATTGAGGAATGTCTGACAAACAATATTTTGTTAATTTCTCCCTAAGTTGATACCATAGTATCAGGTGCTGATAAAACTATACTACTACTACTACAACTAGAAAGTATAAGTACTGCATGTAAAACTATTTTGTAGTTTCAATAATTAAATATATGATTCCTAATCCTGAATTCTTGCATTCACAAAGAACTAAGGTTCAAGACATGTTGGTTTATGGTTACCATAGTTTACCTGAAAAACATCAGGTGAACGCCAAGATGGTTTCTTAGACAAGGCCAAGCAGAGTTTCCTTCCTCATCCTTGTTTAATTACATAAGTGTTGCATCTCTAGTATCCACGAAGTCAAAAGGTTATTAAACCTCAAACTTGCTCCATTCCATTTAGCTCTATGTTATTTAGTTTCCACACAACACAACCAAACACCAGTGACCCTCATCACTTTCACCGTGGCTGCACATTTTCAATAACTATTGTGCAGCTATGAAGCCTAAGACTAAACAGTTCACTGTGTGTATTTATGTGAAAGCTTTTAGAGGTTTGTGGGTTACTTCACTGTCCTACATATAGTTTGGCAGTTAGGTCTACAATGACACTAATATTTCTCAAACACATAACTGATACCAAAATGCACTTGCCTCTTGCAAAATTCGCAAGGCTTTTAGAATTGAAGATAAACTTACTTCTGTCCTTATGGGAGCTGTCTCCATAACCAGGTGGTGTACGGGATCCGGGAGAACCTTCTTCATCTTGACCAGGGACCAGCAGTTGATTTGATGATGGTGACTGCTGTTGTTGTTGGCGAAGAGAGAATGGGGATGTGCCGGTTGAATGTCGGCGTGACTTACGTCGTCCAGTAGCTGGTACTGACTCTGTCAAAGCTTTCCGCTGCCGCAATGTCTTCCTACATATAAAAAATTAGGCAAAATCCATAATGTGGATGACATAGTGCATAAATATTGTATATTATGAGTAATTATAGCTCACTTTTCTTGACACTCTCACATAAAAAATTATTTAAAATATATCTATACAAGCATTATTAATTTAAAACTGGAACATAGGCAACACAATATGTTAAGATAGCTACTCACTATACAGTGATGGAATGCCTCCTTCATATGATGAGTGGTTAATGTGCTAATTAAATTAGTCATCCAACATTATAAAATCTGTTTTCTGACCAGGAACAAATGAATCCCTTCTGTCAATTCTCAACTGTAAATGCACTCCCTTAACAGATACCTGTCTTATTACCTAAGTACAACATCATATTTGTTCTGTGTTCATCTATCCATCGTAATTTGCTGCTTAAGGTTGTCCCTCTTTTCCATGTGTACACTGTTCCTACAGAAAGAAACCTTGGCAGTGTGTTGATGACAGGTACAGGTGGACAGGTGTGGGCAAGTGAGTGATACATAGTCAGTCTTGATGCCAGGCTGTAGCATATGTGTTCATACTTGCTGAGCGCACGTGGGTAGGAGTGACCACTTAGATCTACCTATACTTGTCTTCTATTTCCCAGACTTCACAGAATTTCTCATTAATACCATGCTTAAGTGAAAATTGGAAAACTAGGCTAGATGTACTGGCAGTAAGAGGGTATATCATGAAACTTGCTGGAGTTCTTAGTTGGTAAGAACACTGTCTGCAGCAGGCAAGGTTCCTAGATTGACTCCCTGTCTGACAAACAGTTCTCATCTGCCATAAAGTTTTGACTAATTATCTATTTCTATAGAAACTATAGTAGAGAACTAGACATTCATAGCATGAAGAACCAGGCTTCAATAAGAAGAGGCATCTGACTATTCTGTCTCTTCTTTCCCCCAGATTAATTTTTTTATGGAAAGAATAATAGAAACACAAAAACACACAAAAATTGTAGATTTCATTGAACAAATGCATTACATAAGATTTTTGATGATATTATAGTCTTCTGCAGTTTCAGAAACTAGGATGTATTATGTATTTTGGCTAATTCCCTGGGCAGTTATGATCTAGGAATGAACAAAAACAAAATAAAAAAGATGGCAAAAGAGCACTTTGACATGCAAGTGAGATCAAGCATTAAGATAGGAAATACATCTACATCTATGTGATTACTCTGCTATTCACAATAAAGTGCCTGGCAGAGGATTCAATGAACCCCCTTCATGCTGTCTCTCTACCGCTCCACTCTCGAACAGCACGTGGGAAAAACGAGCACTTAAATTTTTCGGTGCGAGCCCTGATTTCTATTATTTTATAGCGATGATCATTTCTCCCTATGCAGGTGGGTGCCAACAGAATGTTTTCGCAATCGGAGGAGAACACTGGTGATTGAAATTTCATGAGAAGATCCCGTCACAATGAAAAAAGCCTTTGTTTTAATGATTGCCACTCCAATTCACGTATCATGTCTGTGATACTATCTCCCCTATTTCACAATAATACAGAACGAGCTGCCCTTCTTTGTACTTTTTTGATGTCATCTGTCAGTCCCACCTGATGCAGATCCCACACCGCACAGCAGTACTCCAGAATAGGGCAGAAAAGCATAGTGTAAGCAGTCTCTTTGGTAGACCTTTTGCACCTTCTAAGTATACTGCCAATGAACCGCAGTCTTTGGTTTGCTCTACCCATAATATTATCTATGTGATCATTCCAATTTCGGTTATTTGTAATTGTAATCGCTAAGTATTTAGTTGAATTTACAGTCCTCAGATTTGTGTGACTTGTGAGGAACAGTGTCAAAAGCCTTCTGGAAATCTAAAAATATGAAATCAATTTGACATCCCCTGTTGATAGCAGATTTGTGTGACTTATTGTGTAATCGAAATTTAGCTGAGTTCTTTTAGTACTCATGTGGATAACGTCACACTTTTCTTTATTCAGGGTCAATTGCCACTTTTCGCTCCATACAGATATATTCTCTAAATCATTCTGCAAGTCGTTTTGATCATCTGATGACTTTATAAGATGGTAAATGACAGCATCATCTGCATACAATCTAATACAGCTACTCAGATTGTCTCCTATGTCATTAATATAGATCAGGAACAATACAGGGCCTATAACACTTCCTTGGGGGACGCCAGATGTTACTTCTGTTTTACTCAATGACTTTCCGTCTATTATTACGAACTGTGACCTTTCTGACAGGAAATCACGAATCCAGTCACTGAGGTGATACTCCGTAGGCTCGCAGTTTGATTAGAAGACACTTGTGAGGAACGGTGTCGAAAGCCTTCTGGAAATCTAAAAATATGGAATCAATTTGACATCCTCTGTTGATAGCACTTATTACTTCATGAGTATAAAGAGCTAGTTGTGTTTCACAAGAACGATATTTTCTGAATCCATGCTGACTATACTGAAGCAAACAAATAAATAAAGATGGCTGCTTCAGACAATACACTAAGTTATAGTAATAAATGTTTGGTGGGTATTAACAGACCAATCACAGCAGTCAAACCAACCTTCAAAAATAAAAATGATTTATCAATGAACAACACTTTAATATAGGAGTAACTAAAGATGAAGTCAAGATGTTAACTTGAAAGGATTTATCTATGGTCATGAAAGAGGAAAAACAGAGATGTATATAAGTATGTATGAAGGAGTCACAAAAGCATCCAGTTTGAAACAAAATCCAGTTGGCAAATATTAAAAGAATTAAGCAAAAAAGGATACAGATTGAAATCTTCCAAAAGAAAGACTGCATTATTTGGACATCAAATGCAGCATACCAAACTGATAAAGAATATCTTTGCAGTGAAAGTTGTAGGAAAGTAAACAAGAGTTAGGCTCAGGACATCCATATCACAAAAGTGTGATTAGTGGAATGAATTGCACAGCTACAACTAAATGGTACAGATACTGAGAGATAGAGAAGTATGGTTATATCAACAATATCATAAGAGAATATCAACAGTGACAGAAGGGAATGATATTTATGATGATTTCTTTTTCAAGACTATTCTGTGTTATTAAAATCATAACTATTTATTACCTAATGCCATCATCCAGTTGCTTCAGTGGTGTTCCCTTCTCTTCTCCATCCTCATGGTGGAGAACTGCCTCATATATTTGGAACTGACGAAGAAGGTCCAAGTCTGTTCCTTGCTTTGACATGTACCTGCAAATGTTCAGAGTTCTTTGTCATGGAAGTAAAATGAAAGAAAGAGAGAGAGAGACATTTATAATTTTTATGATGTGCAACATTACTTTTTTATTCATTATTTATGAGACACATTGAATTTATAACAAAAAAATGGAAGACATTAACTTTCCACGTCCTATTCATCTAGTCTTCCTAGGAAAAGAACTATTAGTCTGTAAAACTAGGATAGTGTATCACAGTATTTTCATTGTGCTTTTCTGCAACTCTGCTGGTCATCTTTACGCTGAGTAGTAATCTACCCATTTCGTAATACTGTTGTAAGTTCTACTTATCAAACAATGGAAAATCCAGGATGGAATGTAACAATAAAAGAGAAGGAAAGTTGCTACACACCATATAGCGGAGATGCCGAGTCGCGATGGGCACAATAAAAAGATTCACACAATCATAGCTTTCGGCCATTAAGGCCTTTGTCAGCAGTAGACACACATACACGCAAGCACACACACACACACACACACACACACAGACACACACACACACTACCACAACTTGCACACACGTCTGCAGTCTCAGAGAGCTTGTGTGAGTGTGTGTATGTTTGTCTACTGCTGACAAAGGCCTTAATGGCCGAAAGCTATGATTGTGTGAATCTTTTTATTGTGCCCATCGCGACTCAGCATCTCCGCTACATGGTGAGTAGCAACTTTCCTTCTCTCGTATTGTTGAATGTTGTACTTAGTAAGTCAACCAATATAGTCCAGGTATACCATTCTGCCTTGGAAGAAACCACATATGGGGTTCCCCATGGCTCAATCTTAGGTCCACGATTGTTCCTCATACATATTAAGAATCTTCCATTTGCAAGCAGAATTAGTTAATATTGCAGATTACAATAGCATTGTAGTCGATCCATGCATGCATATAGAAACAGAATAAATCATAAACAATGATCTTAAAAGTCTCATTGACTGTCTTTTCGTGAATGGTCTCATTCTCAATTTTAAAAAGACACAGCACATCCAGTTCTGCACATCTATTGGTACTGCATCAATTATAAGTGTAAAACATGGTGAGTAAATAATAAACATGGTGGAAATTTCAAAATTCTTAGGTACCCATGTTGATGAAAATTTAAACTGGAAAAACACATTTGGAACTCCTAAAGCAACTTAGTTCAGCCACATTAGCTCTTACAATGATTGCAAATCTTGGGGAAAGACAAATCTGTAAGTTGACGTATTTTGCATATTTTCATTCAATAATGCCATATGGGATAGTGTTCTAGGGTAACTCATCTTTAAGAAAGAAAATCTTCATTGTTCAAAACTGTGCTGAAATAATAATATGTGGTGCTGCCCACAATCATCTTGCATCTGTTTAAGGAGTGGAGCATTCTGACTACTGCTTCACAGTATATTTATTCCCTCATGAAGTCTGTTGTAAATAATCCACTGCCATTCAGAAATGTGGTGAGCAGGAATTATTAACTTAACATACACAGATGTCTGCTTGTGTCTGTGTATGTGCGGATGGATATGGGAGTGTGTGCGAGTGTATACCTGTCCTTTTTTTCCCCTAAGGCAAGTCTTTCCGCTCCCGGGATTGGAATGACTCCTTACCCTCTCCCTTAAAACCCACACCCTTTCATCTTTCCCTCTCCTTCCCTCTTTCCTGATGAAGCAACCATTGGTTGCGAAAGCTTGAATTTTGTGTGTATGTTTGTGTTTGTTTGTTTGTCTATCGACCTGCCAGCGCTTTCGTTTGGTAAGTCACATCATCTTTGTTTTTAGATATATTTTTCCCACTTTGTGCTCAAGTCACATCATCTTTGTTTTTAGATATATTTTTCCCACTTTGTGCTCAAGTGATATATCTGTCTTCCACCCCACCATATTTACTGTGCAAAATGATCCATGGAATAAGAAACTAACTGACTAAACAATAAACTAACTTACTCATTACATTACTTGTACTGCACCCAGGACTTCCTTGTATGATATTAATATCACAACAGTGTTTTACTCGCTGATGATCACTCCCTTTTTCTAAAATTCTCATCAAATTTGTTCATTCAGTCATTCACACATATTGTTCTGATAATCACATCATGAACAAGTAGCTACTAACAAATATTATGACTGGTCGTAACCTACTCATACTGATAACTACAGAAATTCCTCCTAAATTACCTTTTATGCAGATTTGAATCTTCCCAGATTTTCATTGTTAACATGATAAGCATCATCAGCTAATTATGATGTACTGAGACATTGAGGGAGCCACTCCTGCCTTTATACCTGCCCTGTACCACCATCACTCATCCCCTGTGGTCCAGCTGACAGTGCTCTGTGATGCCATCAGCTCTCAGGTCCACACTCCCATCTACATTATTTGTGTCTACTGTCTCCTCTGCCACCAAAGGACACATCGATGAAGTTCTATTTTCACTTTCACTATTTTGTACTGTTTATCATATGCAAATGCTGTTGCTCCTTCAGTGATATGAGCTTGGAGCCCCATGCCTTGCCGAGTTGGTAGTCAGCATGTCTATTGATCAGGTTTTCCCCTGCTTGGTTGCAGTCACTTCCTGGAACCTGGAAGTCTGTGGATTCTCATATTATCATACTGCATATAGTGCTTGTACTGCAGACAGCAGCACTCAGATACTGAAGATTTCCTGAGTTGTCCTAGCCTAGTGTGGTATTAGTGTTAACCAATACATCTATCTTCCACTGTTCAGGTTGTTTTGGCAATGTATGCATGCCACACTCTGAAAGGATGTTGTAAACACTTGGCTTTCTAAGCCTAGGTTGTCTTTTTCATAGCCACATAGGCTGCACATCTTGGTGCCTGCACATGTCACACATTCAATGCCAAATTTGTTTAAAATACTGTTGGTCTTCACAGTGACAGCCTCTACATATAGTGTACATGTTAAAACCTCTTTGTCTGTCCTCTTCTGTTTCTTCTTTTTCTTTGGAAGGGGACTGATGTAGTGCACATTCAATTTGGGCTATGGAGTAGCCATATTTGTGGAAGACTTCTCACAAATGCTTTAATTCAGAGGCCAAGCTTTTTTCATCTGATAGGATGCATTCATTATGGGTCACGGTCCTCAAGACACTACTCTTCTGGGCATGATGGTAGTAGCTATCAACGAGGACGTACTGGTTAGTTTGGGTTGGTTTGCAGTAAACTTTGTGCTCAAGTGATCTATCTGTCTTCCACCCCACCAGGACATCCAAGAACAGCAACTGTCCATCTTTCTCCAGTTTCATAATGAATCTGACATTGGGGAGGGGGGGGGGGGGGGTGCATTAGCTCAGATGAAAGAACTCACTGAGCTTCCCCATTCTATGGGGCCATGTCACAAACATGTAATTCACATGCAAAAGAAATTGGATGGTCTGCAAATGTATGAGTCCAAAGCTGTTTTCTCAGAGTGTTCTACGAACAGATTCCCCATCACTGGAAACAGTGAATTGCTCTTAGCTACATCCTCGGCTTGTTCATGATGTATAACACATAGGTGGGTGTTACCATATGCCTGGACAGGTCTGTCATTTCATGGTCAAATATTTCACTTGTCAGTTCTATCAGATCCTTTGGTGGCACTCTGCTGAACAAATAAACGACGTCAAAATTGACCATTATGGCAATGTCTGAAATGTGTAGGTCCATCAGACTTTGTGCGAAGTCTGTCAAGTTGTTTACATAGTGTCAGGGTTTCCATACATAAGATCTCAGCAGTCTTGAGGAACCTGACAAGCTGAGACATTGAGGCACCTATATTGATGATTATAGGGTGTAATGGGATGCCCTCTTTATGCACTCTCGATAGAAGATACAACCTAGGTGGTACTGGACTCCATGCCAAAAGGTTTCTGATGGTCTTCTCTGGTATTCCTGATGCTGAGAATTGTGCTGTTGTCCTCCTGTAGACCTCACTTGTAGGGTCACTCTGTTGCCAAATACAAGTGTTACCTCCTCCCCCCAGTAATGACCCACTCGAAGCATTAAAGGGTACACCTGGATCAGATCTCAGCCAAATTCTTATTCAACTACTAATTATCTCATAGAAAACTTCCAAAATGTGGGATTGTGCCACTAGCTCAGAACGTGGGGCATTTTCTTGCACCAATCATATACTTTTCCACACCTTGTTCACTGTTTATTTTGCCATATTTACCCAATTATAAGACAAGGTTTTTCCCAATTTGTCAGTAAAAAATGGAGGGTCATCTTACATTTGCAGATTAAGTTATTGCTGTGGAAGTTGGTGTTTTTATGTTGTTTAATAGTGTATGTAGGGTTTAAAAGGTTCAAATGGCTCTAAGCACTATAGGACTTAACATCTGAGGTCATCAGTCCCCTAGACCTAGAACTACTTAAACCTAACTATCCTAAGGACATCACACACATCCATGCCTGAGGCAGAACTTGAACCTGCGACTGTAGCAGCAGCGCGGTTCCAGACTGAAGCACCTTAGAACCGCTCGGCCACAGTGACCGGCTACGTAGGGTTCATCTTTAGGCCTCAGCAAATGATACTCATGCTCGAACAGGCTAAGATTTGCAGATACGCCAAACTGCTCCATATTGTATCGATGTTGCTCAAACCATCATGTGTCATTTCACTCCTGCAGCACTAGTCCACAGGACATGCTAAGAACTATGAACTAGCCACTACAACAGTCTATTGTTCTGCTTAACATTTGGCAACTTTGTGAAACACAGGAAGAAATAGCACTACATCCTATAATCTTACAAACTCTTGTTGTATTTGAATAGTTTTGCAACAAATGCTCTCATCCATATATGGATATCATGAACATAAATGCTGCATTTTAAGTAAAGATAACATTAAAAAGCAAAAATGTTGCCTTTCAAAAAACAGTACTAGATTATGAACCCAGCTCAATATTTTATTAGATTGCGAGAGACAGTAATGATTTACAAAGTGGGCTACAAATGAGAAATTTGGTTGCTGCTCATGTATTAGAATACTGGAGAAAAAGGATAGCAACTTTCAATCAGCTTTAGAACATGATGGTGACATTAAGATGAAATGAGAAGGAAAATTAATCCAGAATGAAATGTCTAACAAAAAAAAATAAACCATATTAAACTTACTCATCGTTGTTGTGAGACTAAATGACAGTGACAAGACCCGTCATGGAGACAGTACCAACAGACATCAGTAGATCACAGGATGAGTGAAAGCTCAAAAATTGGACTGAATTATGATTGTGATCTTTAATTTATGTATCAGATGCTGTTGTTATATATGACCTGCACCCTAAGATATTGCAGTCTGCATTTCACACTTGCTTGCACAGCACTATGGGATTGACTGAGAGCTAAATGAGAGTGGGAAGGTGGGAAGGTGGGTAGTGAGAGGGCAGCAAATTACAGCACACTGCTAATCAGGTGTACTTTGGCTTTTTAGGAAAATCTAACATGTACGAACTGCAGTTTGCTTGAATCCATTTCTGGTCAAAACTGAATTAACTTTAAAATTGGACAAATATTTGAGAATAGTATTAATCTCTGCAGGAGATAGTAACAGTCTGGATAGGAGCCAGTGGTGTACTTAGGTAGGTGTTTCATGCTCCAATGTTGTTAATGTTCACCATGGTGTATTGTGCGAACAAAAAAGGAATTTGCTAGCAGCTGGTTCTACGTAGCCTATTATGAGAGAGCAGTGGGCAGACAATAAGTTTGGAAGCAAGAGAAACTGTCACAGCCTCACATCAGCATAGAAGCGAAATCCAATATGTATTCAGATAAAAGCAGCTGTATTGTCAGGTCCGACAGTAACATCATGAATCACAACATATTCAGAAGAAACAGCCAAATATAAGCAACAACCAGGACATATATTTCACACCTTTGCTATTATGATGATGATGATGATTAAAAACAGTGATACCACAGATGATAGGGTTAGTAAGTGAAAAATGTAGAAAAGAAAATGCTGTTCACTGGGACATATGACAACACAACTTATCACTGTATTAGACAAAGCAATAATAAAGGAATATGTATGGGCTCACAATTGTAAAAGGACAATGGAATGGTACAAGACAATTTTATTTGTAGTTGGTGCATTTTATACACAGGTGCCCCTGCTTGAGGGCTAATAAATGAAACTGTGCAATTATGCTAATTTTATATTTTTATTAATTGTAGACAGACTATCCACTGCACAGCTTACCACATCATCTTGAGTTAATCAGCATGAAAGCTTGGAATTACACTTTAGTTAACATCAAGGGTTGAAAAAATTTATTTTGTACTGCAGAAAATTCTGTGAATGACAGGTAATTTCAGTGAGTCCAGTCCAGCAATATTTTAAGGGCCAGTCTAATGCTGGAGAACAGAATCAGTTTGTGACCATGCCAGGAACAGGAGCCATATTACTCGGCTTGGATAGCCGGCCACCTGTTTTAGTGTGAACTTGGAATTATTCACACTTACATTTATTTGTGATTTGACAAACAGTTGGATCTTTTATTTACGTTCAGATGGTTGATCAGTCAGGGTTTTTTATTATTTGTGTTTGCCACTGTTGTGCATTATTTCTGTGGTGTAACAAACAATTGGGGCTTGTATTACTTCTTTGTTTGCTGAACTATGATTTACTGGACACATTAGCACTTCGAACTTTGAAATTTTACAGCATTATCTTCACTGTATGGGGCTCATGGATTAGTCTAAGAACTTAAACATTTTGTTTTGCTTTGCTGTTAATATCTGTTCAAGCTCACAACAGGCACAAGTGAAAAGTGAAGAGGTTAAAAATCAGCCAAACAGTTGCAAATAAAGGTTTATTGGCCCTTGACCTAGGTTCTGATATTTGTAAAAATATCTTCTTCAGAAGTAGTGGACCTTGTTACATCACATTAGATTAGATGAAGCCGAGTGGCTCTTGTCATATACAAAATTGACAAAATAAGAATTTTACGAAGCCATGGCTTTACGTAGCAGACAGATTACATATGCCATACTGCAGAATGAATGCTCACTACTAAATGTCCACAGGTAGAGGCTCTTGTCAACATAAAATTGTAATAGGCATCACAGGATAAAATATTTGCATAAGTTACTTTTACACAATGTCAGAGACTAAGGCCAACTGCTACAAGTGAAAAGTATTTATGGAAAACTTGTATTTTTTATGACCAATTTGTCTTGATTAGAGAAATTTTTAATAGTTTGCCATGTCATTATTATTTACCTGTGTGCTTACAGGAAATTGGGTGCAGTTGATTTATTAACTGAACTACAAGTAAGAAATGCAACCAACTCCCTACACAACATAGAGCCAAAAATAGAAGTAAGGTTGTATTTCAGTTCAGCCATATCCTAGAGGGCAGCATAAATTATTATTAGCAACATGGGTGGTAACACTGCAAACTCCTTAAGTTGTTTGCACATTAGTTCCAGCTTCTCTTAAACCTCTCATCTGATTTGGCAGTTCTGACTACAATTAGAGTCATCTACAGGAAAATGAGAAACAATAGTGACATGTGGAATGCCCTTTGTCACATACCATAAAGTGGCTTCTACAGTATAATTATAGATCTGGATGTAAATGTGGATAAAAATCTTGAGGGAAACCATATATTGTGCTTTGTAACTGCAACTTAGTTTCATTCCTGTTATATTTTTTTGTTAATATGAAAATCTGTTATCTGCAATGGAGATAAGACTCTTGACTGCAATCTGCTAATACCTAGCTCCTCAGCAACCATTGCAAAATTTTGTAATTTATACACTTGAAGGTCTCAACACAGTTTTAAACAATGCCAACAGGTTAATATACACTGTTTTTTTCTTTCAACTAGAACTCAATTCTCCCTGTATAGAATCCTTTACAGAAAGCAACATTAGATGCTGCCAGTAAGTTATTGGTCTCAAATGTAGGTCTCTAAATCAATAATAGCTTACATTTCCTTGAAAAATAGGAAAAAGACTGGAATAAGCAATATAAATAAGTAATTGTGGGTTATTTGTATAGCTACCACCTATGCAAATTCCAGTAATTGGAAAAAAGCATGTGTGGCAGCATTTCTTAAATTACCTAAGGATTTTCTGTCCTTGTCTTTTTCTAAAATACATCCTTCCCTTTCATAATGTGAATCTGGAATAAGGTGCCATTAACTAAGGATTTGTTTCAGAGCTATCACCCTAAGAATGATGTTGATGTTTTAATACCACATACAATTTGATGTATTGCCTGTTGGCTTCTGTCTCAGGATCTTTGGCTGACATTTGTTTAATGATTTTCCTGACATTTTGCCAGCAGGAGTGGCTGGCATTGTCAAAGATTCATCCTACATTGCTGGCAGCAGACTAGAGTCAAGCCCACAGCCTGAGATTGTATGTACCTGTCGTGCCAATGTCAATGAGGCTTTTCCCTGGTTATTGACACTGTAGTTCTCCCCTTTGTACATGCAATGGTAATTTGCTGCAGCTTATGAATCCAGGAATCATTTGTCTTATGTTTCTTCCTCCTTGTTGAAAGTTATTGTCATGTTTTGAATTCCTGTGGGTTCCCCAAACAAATCAATACAAGTGTGGTAGCTCTTGTCCATGGCTAGAAGCCCTGTGTTGGCAAATTGTATGATGTGATCGATCTTACATTGTGCATTGTTCTGACATGGCCAATTTCTCCACTTGTCTGAACCTATAATATTGTTTGTGTTCAGTGATCCTGGTACTGGTGGATCTTTCAGACATTCCAATATAGATTTTTCCACATCTACACAGTATGCGATACATTCCTAAGACTGTGAGTGGGTCCATTTTGTCTTTTGATGATCTGAGCCATTCTTTGATCTCCTTGGTCTGTTTGCAAATAGTCTTTACATTGTGTTTGGAGAAGTCACAGAAATTTACAAACATGACAATAGTTTCAACAAGAAGAAAGAAAGCCTCAGGGTAAATGGATCCTGTATTCCCATGCTGCAGCGAACAACCATTCCAGGTATCAAGGAGAGAAACATAGTGGTGATGACCAAGGAAAAGCCTTCAGACATTTGTGTGACAGCTACTTATAGTTTCAAAATACAGGTCCAATTCCAGTCTGCCACCAGCTATGGGGATCTTTGAAAATAACAGCCACTCCTACTGGTGAATCATGTCAGGAAAATTATTAAACAAACTTCAGCTTGTGCTCCCAAGATGGAAGCATACAGGCAATACATCAGCAAGTGCCCATTAAAGCCTCAACTGTTTTATACATATGATTTGATGCACATTATTATTTCCCCAGTAGCTAAAAATGGCTCTCAGCACTATGGGACTTAGCATCTGAGGTCATCAGTCCCCTAGACTTAGAACTACTTAAACCTGACCAACCTAAGGACATCACACACATTCATGCCTGAGGCGGGATTTGAACCTGCGACTGTAGCAGCAGCGCGGTTCTGGACTGAAATGCCTAGAATCACTCAGCCACAGCGGCCAACTCAGTAGCACATAGGAAGTTGCAGTAATCTTTCTTTCTCTCCCCCCCCCCCCCCCTCCCTGTCAGTTGGCAGGATCACACAGCATATAACTTTAAAGAATAACCTGTAGCTTTTTGTTGGAAAACTACTGTCTCAACTGAAATTCAGTATTTATGAGATTTACAAAATGTTTTATGTACTCTCTCATATATTGTGTGCTAAAGTAAATAGTAGTAATAATAATACATAAAACTACGAAAATCTCCACTTGTGTATTAGGAAGATCTTCATTTGTATAGAAACAAAATGGCATGCAAATGTTTTGGTTGGGTAATCGGTAGTTGCTTATGAGATATAACATAGACATAGAAAAGAAAACCTTTTTTCCTACATATATGAAATAATAAAACCTTACCTCTGTATTACAGCTTCAATGCCTTGTTCCTCTAGGGCATCAACCTGATCATAATATGTATCTTGATCAGGAATACCATTCAGTGTTTTGTTTATTAGTGTAGTTGCATATATGAGCAGTTCAGTGTCAGCTGTGTCAAAATCCTTCAGCAATTTTATTATGTTACTCCAGGGAAGAGCCCCTGTAAGAAAATAAAGAAGACATCACAAGTGGAAATATGGTGAGTAGTTAAAAAACCTGTTACAAATGCAGTGATATGCATCCACATATTCTTCTTACTTTCGATGGCCAATTTAAATTTTTTACTCAAAAGTTGAATTTCTAGGTGAACCACAAACAGAGAGTTTATGCATTAAAATGTTTTACAGAGCCAGGACTAAATTAATTCATTTGTTAAGTGATGTGCAAGACCCATAAAAAATCACTGTGCCATACCTAGACCACCATGGTACAGTCACTCTAGCATCTTTTTTCTTGTCACAAAAGTGAATATTTTACATCTCTGTGTTGTTTTTAGGAAATATCTCATGTTCCCAGAATGAAATTTTCACTCTGCAGCAGTGTGTGCACTGATATGAAACTTCCTGGCAGATTAAAACTGTGTGCCGGACCGATACTCAAACTCGGGACCTTTGCCTTTGATTGGCAAGTGCTCCACCAACTGAGCTACCCAAGCACAACTCACGACCTATCCTCACAACTTTAATACCACCAGTACCTCGTCTCCTATCTTCCAAACTTCGCAGAAGCTCTTCAGCAGACCTTGCAGAATTAGCACTCCTGGAAGAAAGGATATTGTGGAGACATGGCTTGGCCACAGTCTGGGGGATGTTCTCAGAATGAAATTTTCACTCTGCAGTGGACTGTGCATCGATATGTAACTTCCTGGCATATCAGTGCACACTCTGCTGTAGAGTGAAAATTTAATTCTGGAAACATCCCTCAGACTGTGACTAAGCCATGTCTCTGCAGTATCCTTTCTTCCAGGAGTCTGCAAGGTGTTCAGGAGAACTTCAATGAAGTTTG
This sequence comes from Schistocerca cancellata, assembly GCF_023864275.1. Lineage (NCBI taxonomy): Eukaryota > Metazoa > Arthropoda > Insecta > Orthoptera > Acrididae > Schistocerca > Schistocerca cancellata. The sequence goes on along the minus strand of NC_064630.1, from coordinate 255,104,490 downwards.
GAAGGTAGGAGACAAGGTACTGGTGGAATTAAAGTTATGAGGACAGGTGATTAAGTCATGCTTGGGTACCGTAGCTCAGTTGGTAGAGCACTTGCCACGAAAGGCAAAGGTCCCGAGTTCGAGTCTCAGTCCAGCACACAGTTTTAATATGCTAGGAGGTTTCCTATCAGAGTACACTCCACTGCAGAGTGAAAATTTCATTCTGGAAACATCCCCAAGGCTGTGACTATGCCTTGTCTCTGCAATATCCTTTCTTCCAGGAATGCTAGCAATGCAAGATCTGCAGGAGATGTTGGTGCAGTTAATTAATGAGAGTATTGCAGATGGGTGTGGGGCTACACAAGTCCAAATACATGTTGTCATAGGTAGGAGCATAAGGCTTGTTTTAGGATAAATTATGACAACAGGTTCCCCACCCTTAAAAGTGTCTCAACCCGTTTAGAGACTTCTTCAATGTGTATGTGAAAGGTAGGATGTATGTATTAATCAAAATGTGCAGTCTACTAAGAACAAATTACACTAGCCTGAAGATGAATTAAAGTCTTTGAACAGCATGGTGGTATGCATTACACAACCTTGGTGTGGATAATGGTGGGATTACTCACTGAAAAATTCCTGTAACAGTTGGTGTTACAGCTGTACCTTTTTTTACACTGAAATCAGGTGATAGGTGTACCCGCTTGAAGGAAGATCCTCTAACAAAGGTATCACCTTCACAGGGGGGTCAGGTAGCCAAGTAGAGAAGGAATTAGCATATTTCATTGTAATATAAGAGGTCCTAGAGATAAAACTAGTGAATTGCTTATATATGTTGACTCTGACATTATTGGTATATCAGAGCACCACCTAAATAATTTGACAATTCAGAGGCTTCCTTTAGCAGGATACAGATTAGCTGACTGTTTTTCAAGGAGTTCTTTGTGGAGTGGGGGAGTGGTCATGTACATAAAAAACAGTATTCCATTTGAGTCCCTAGTAGTATCACAGTACTGTACTGAATAGGTATTTGAATGTTGTGCAGGGGCAGTTGAATTTAGTGAAACTAAACTTCTAATTGTTGTTGTTTATAGTCCCATAACTCTGACTTCAGAGCATTTCTGCTCAAGCTAGAGAGGGTTCTTGGTTCACTTTATAGGAAGTATCAAAAACTAGTTATACATGGTGACTTCAATATTAATTTTGTATATGATCATGCAAGAAAAAGGGTGTTGGCAGATCTTTTAAACTCATATGATCTGAAGCAGACTATTTTTTTTCTCCCCAACCAGGGGGCAGGGGAACAGTACCACAGCCACAGACAATATTTTTATTCACTCTTCATTACTAGATGGGCCCTCTGTTAATAAAAGGGTGAATGGCTTTTCAGATCATGATGCATAAATTTTAACATTAAAAGGCTTTTGTACTCAAACAAACGTAACATATAGTTACAAACTATGCAGGAAAGCTAATACAATGGCAATAAAGAGTTTTTTAACCCTCGTTAAGGAACAAGAGTGGCAGGATGTTTATAGTGCTGATAACATAGATGACAAATACAATGCTTTCCTTAACACATTTCTCATTTTGCATTAGAATGTTGTAAACAGGGTACTCGCAGTAAAAGGCAGCCTGAGTGGCTGACTAGTGGGATAAGGACATCATGTAGAACAAAGTGGGAATTATATCAAAATTTGGAAGTAATCACAATCAAGCTACAGTAGCCCATTACAAATAGTATTTTAAGGTGCTTAAAAATGTTGTTAGGAAGGCAAAGAGTATGTGGTAGCCAAAGAGAATAGCAAATTCACAGGATAAAATTAAAATCATATGATCCATTGTGAAGGAAGTGTCTGGTCAGCAGCATAAGGTCAACAATATAAAGTCAGTTCAAAGTAAAAGTATTTCTGTACGATAAGTCAGATACATGTACAGTATTTAACAATCATTTTCTGAGCTTTGCTAGTGAATTAAATAAAAACTTAGTTTCTACAGGGAACGATATAACTCTCTTGGAAAATGCCTTTCCGAGATTGATGTCTGAAATACTCCTCTGTGATACTGACAAGGGGGAGATTGATTCAATAATTAAATCACTGAAGACTAAGGACTCTCATAGATATAATGGAGTGCCTAGCAGAATATTGAAGTATTGTGCTGCACATATTAGCCCTGTACTTAGCCATATTTGTAATTTTTCCTTTAAGAATGGTCAGTTTCCTGAATGATTAAAGTACACAGTAGAAAAACTGCTTTTTAAAAAGGGAGAAAGAGATAATGGAGACAATTTTAGACATATTTCTATGCCATCGGTATTTGCTAAAGTTATTGAAATGGCAGTGCATCTAAGGAAAATTAATCATTTTATATCACATAATTTGCTATAAAATGTACAGTTCAGCTTTAGAAATCATTTAATAACTGAAAATCTATATTCTCTTTTCTCTGCGAGGTACTGGAGGATTAAACAAAAGGTTTCGAATGCTAGGTGTAGTTTTTATTTACCTAAGGCGTTTGATTGTGTTGCTCCAAAAGTTGGACCATTACGGAATACAGGGAGTAGCTCACAATTGTTTCACCTCTTACTTCAAACACAGACAGCAAAAGGTTATTATTCACAGTTTTGAGAATGGCTGTGATGTGGGATCTGAGTGGGGTATGGTCAAATGGTGGGTGCCCCAAGGATCAGTGTTGGGGCCACTCCTGTTCCTTATTTACATAAATGATATGCCTTCTAGTATTATGGGTAATTCTAAAATATTTCTGTTTGCTGATGACACTGGCATGGTAGCAAAGGATGAGTGCAACATTGGCTCTGTTTCAAATAGTGCAGTTCATGACGCAAGTTCATGGCTTGTAGAAAATAAACTAATGCTAAATCACAGTAGTTGTTGTTGTGGTCTTCAGTCCTGAGACTGGTTTGATGCAGCTCTCCATGCTAAATCAAAGTAAGACTCAGTTTTTACAGTTTCTAACACACAGTTCAACAAAAACAACATTTTAATTTCAGAGAATGGTCATATGATCAGTGAAACTGAACAGTTCAAATTTCTAGGTGTTCAGATAGATTACTAACTGTTGTGGAAAGACCACATTCAAGATCTTGTTCAAAGACTTAATACTGCCATTTTTACTGTTTGAAAGGTATCTGAAGTAAGTGACTGCTCCACTAAAATTAGTCTACTTTGCTTATTTTCATTCACTAATGTCGTATGATACTATATTTTGGCGTAACTCTTCCCATTCTAAAAGGATATTTTTGGCTCAGAAATGGGCAGTTCGAGCAATAAGTGGTGCAAGTTTGCGAACATCTTGTCAACCCCTGCTCACTAGCCTGGGGAATTTGATATTGGCCTCCCAATATATATACTCCTTACTGTCATTTCTTGTTAACAATATCAGCTTATTCCCAAGAATTAGCAGCTCTCACTTCGTTAGTACTAGGTAGAAATTCAATCTGCATTTGAACCGCACTTTCTTAACTCTTGTGCAGAAAGGTGTGCAGTATACTGCTGCATCCATTTTCAATAAGCTACCACAAGAATTCAAAAACCTTAGCAGTAATCCAAGTATTTTTAAATCGAAACAAGAGTTTCCTCATGGGTCACTCCTATTCTGTTGAGGAGTTCCTTAAAAAATTAAGATGATTCCTATGTTATATTGTTGACTGTGTTTACTTAAACTTATGGCTTGACTTTTGTTGGGTTCATAAACATTTTATCTCTCATTACTTTTATAAAGTAATTTCACGTACTGACATGTTCCATGACCTTGAAGATTTGCTCCTATGCAACTAGAAGTTTAAATAAAAATAAACAACAAAACACTGCATAAACTGACTGTCCGAAAAGTTCTAAGACTGATTTTCTTCCTGGCGTGTAAGTGACGTCAGCAAAGTAACTATGGCAGCAGCTTGTACTAACATCTAAAAACAACATTTGTGCACATGGGAAGAGCAGGAAGTGTTAAGAAGTGGATCTGTGTCCATAAAGTGTCTTTGTAGCTGTGCCACAAACCACTGCAGTAGCAACATCTCTAAATCAAGAATTCAAGATATTATCCAGAATGTTTTCAAGAGGAGAAAAGTGTGTGCAAAGTTTGTCCCACACACCTTAACTCCTGAACAAAAACAACAATTTGATAGAAATGCAAAATGCAGGCAATTTGTTTTCTGGAAAAAATCATCACAGGTGACAAGACACCCCCCCCCCTTTCCCATGGCCCTGTAGAAGGCTATCGGTGAATGCTTATACATAACAGTCTTTTCATTGCACCTGTCTGCAACTCAGCATGTGATCTTCATGATGAGTAGCAATCTGCCCTTTTCATAACATGTTGAAATTCCTACCTGGACTTTCCATTGTTACATTTTAAAGGAAGTACAAAAATTATTTTAATCTGGCGCCGTCTTGTTCTGACAATTCCAGATACTTAAATTTAACAATTCTTTACGAAAGCACTACACTGGAAATGGAAATGTCGTGTGGCTAGGGCCTTCCGTCGGGTAGACCGTTCGCCTGGTGCAGGTCTTTCAATTTGACGCCACTTCGGCGACCTGCGCGTCGATGGGGATGAAATGATGATGATTAGGACAGCACAACACCCAGTCCCTGAGCGGAGAAAATTTCCGACCCAGCCGGGAATCGAACCCGGGCCCTTAGGATTGGCAGTCTGTCACGCTGACCACTACCGGGGCGGACAGCACTACACTAATCCGCAGTTCCTAAAATCTTTCAGTTGCAAAATAATACGTAATGCAAAAAATAAAAGCACAGAAGCTAGGAGCACCAGGTGTAAGAGGAATAGCAAACAAATGGTTCCAGTCTCATCCATCAGTCTTACATGTCTGCTGATTATAAATTTTTAGCAAAACAACTGTCAGACAAGAAAAATGCAAACACAAGAGTTCCTCTGGGTAGTATATTGGGTCCATTCTGTTCTTAAAATATATCAATGACTTTCCAAGATAATATAAAACAAGGAGAAAAAGTTCTCCTTTCTGATGACATCAACACCATAGTCAATGATGGAACATTAGAACTCCTATTATGGAAAGCAAATGAAACTCTCAATGACTGGGCAGAACATAATAAATTAACAGTGAACATCAAGAAAACAAACATTATGCATTTCAGCACAAATATGGAAATCAATTGTTGCATTAAGTACATATGATAAGTCTATAGATTGTTTATAAAAACATGAAGTTTTTGGGAGTGAATATTGTCAATTAACATGGAATGGACACACAAAACACAAGCAAAAAGAATGTAATCAGCATGTAATGCTCTTGGAAATCTAATCAGTTCATAACGGCCACTGTTTTGTGGTGATGTACTATTTCTACATACACTCAATTCTTAGCTAATGGTGTCTTTTCTGGGGATTGAAGGCACAAAACTTGGACACAGTTTTTAAACTGCAGAGAGAGGCCATAAGAGTAATAACAAGAAGTACAGTTGGGTTCATTGCAAAGAACTATTTAATAACTGGGTATCCTTGCTGCACCAAGTGATAACGTCAACCAATATGTCGAACATGTTGTACAAATCAGGGAAGCATTACTAAGTATTTCACAAACAGTTCTATACATAATCATGAAACAAAATCCAGTTTGGACATACATTTACCAATAAAAAACAAACAAAAATAACTCAAAACAGTATTTTGATTCAGGGAATAAAATTGAATAATAAACAGTTCAAGGAGATGAAAAATATTACTAAAATACATCTCTTTTAAAAGGGTGGTAAACTATTCTTCATAAGTAATGTGTACTTCAAATTAAAGATTAATTTGAGGGCTCAGAGGAGTGGTTAATAATGAAAGGAGATAACTACACCATGTCACATGGTAATGCTTTTAGAAGAAAACCGGTCCCATGCCAGGTTCTACAGTACATGATAGTAATATTGTGTCATTCTGCATTCAATATCTCATTCATCGGGGGAGGGGGTGGGGGGGGATAGGTTCCCACTCAGTTCTTCTTCCAGACTCAGGGGAGGATATGAAGAAATGCATGAGGCATAGTTACATGTTTATGGGTCTGAAGTCATTTTCCAAACAGATTGGTGTTAGTGCAAGGGGTATACAAGCATGTTCATGGTCCAGAAGTCACCAGCCAGTGCCCTTAGTGTGTGAAGTGAGGAAATGCAAAATTATGTTTTATATTATCAGTTATCAGCAGCATATTGTTGTAAATCAAAGAATATCGTACAATAGAGCCCAACCAAATAAGGCCGTGCAGTTGTTAGGATTCTAACCTCATATTCAGAAAAATCTGAGATTGCCTTGTCTAGCAATCCTAATTTAGGTATTCTGTGGACTTCCTAACTCATTTCAGGCCTTTTACTGGACCAGTCCCTTCATAAAGATCACCACTGACTATTTGTCCTATGCTTCTTTTGAAAATCTAAAAGGTCTCCATAAACTCTCTGACTCCTCAACCTATACGCTCCACCATAGCGATTCCATTCTAGGAGTTCAACATAATGTCCAATACCTATTGAAATCCATAGGCCCTTCCCATAACCTCTTCCCTGACTCCATCGCCCTCCTCATCCCACAAACTCTACACTAACTCCTTCTACACACTCCCCAAAGTCCACAAACAAAACAATTGTGGTGCCCCATTGTAACTGGCTATTGTGCTCCCACTGAAAGAATTTCTGCTCTTGTTGACCAAAACATAGCCTCCCACGTCAAAGATACTAACCACTTCCTTCACCAACTCTTCACCATCTCCACTTTCGATGCCACTTGCTCCAGCATCCATCATGCCCATGGCCTTCCACTATCAAACACTACCTCGTCCAATGTCCTTCAGATGCAAAACTCATTACCTCATTCCTTATACAAATTACTAGCTATTTCCTGACACACAACTAATTTTCCTTTGAAGGGAAGGTAGACAAACAAATCTGCAGCACAGCATAACATCAACTTCAGTTTACTTGGGGAATTTTTAGGAAAATGTGGCTCATCCGTAAAGAACGCCACATACAGGGTGTTTCAAAAATGACCGGTATATTTGAAACGGCAATAAAAACTAAACGAGCAGCGATAGAAATACACCGTTTGTTGCAATATGCTTGGGACAACAGTACATTTTCAGGCAGACAAACTTTCGAAATTACAGTAGTTACAATTTTCAACAACAGATGGCGCTGCGGTCTGGGATACTCTATAGTACGATATTTTCCACATATCCACCATGCGTAGCAATAATATGGCGTAGTCTCTGAATGAAATTACCCGAAACCTTTGACAACGTGTCTGGCGGAATGGCTTCACATGCAGATGAGATGTACTGCTTCAGCTGTTCAATTGTTTCTGGATTCTGGCGGTACACCTGGTCTTTCACGTGTCCCCACAGAAAGAAGTCACAGGGGTTCATGTCTGGCGAATAGGGAGGCCAATCCACGCCGCCTCCTGTATGTTTCGGATAGCCCAAAGCAATCACACGATCATCGAAATATTCATTCAGGAAATTAAAGACATCGGCCGTGCGATGTGGCCGGGCACCATCTTGCATAAACCACGAGGTGTTCGCAGTGTCGTCTAAGGCAGTTGGTACCGCCACAAATTCACGAAGAATGTCCAGATAGTGTGATGCAGTAATCGTTTCGGATCTGAAAAATGGGCCAATGATTCCTTTGGAAGAAATGGCGGCCCAGACCAGTACTTTTTGAGGATGCAGGGACGATGGGACTGCAACATGGGGCTTTTCGGTTCCCCATATGCGCCAGTTCTGTTTATTGACGAAGCCGTCCAGGTAAAAATAAGCTTCGGCAGTAAACCAAATGCTGCCCACATGCATATCGCCGTCATCAATCCTGTGCACTATATCGTTAGCAAATGTCTCTCGTGCAGCAATGGTAGTGGCGCTGAGGGGCTGCCGCGTTTGAATTTTGTATGGATAGAGGTGTAAACTCTGGCGTATGAGACGATACGTGGACGTTGGCGTCATTTGGACCGCAGCTGCAACACGGCGAACGGAAACCCGAGGCCGCTGTTGGATCACCTGCTGCACTAGCTGCGCGTTGCCCTCTGTGGTTGCCGTACGCGGTTGCCCTACCTTTCCAGCACGTTCATCCGTCACATTCCCAGTCCGTTGAAAGTTTTCAAACAGATCCTTTATTGTTTCGCTTTTCGGTCCTTTGGTTACATTAAACCTCCGTTGAAAACTTCGTCTTGTTGCAACAACACTGTGTTCTAGGCGGTGGAATTCCAACACCAGAAAAATCCTCTGTTCTAAGGAATAACCCATGTTGTCTACAGCACACTTGCACGTTGTGAACAGCACACGCTTACAGCAGAAAGACGACGTACAGAATGGCGCACCCACAGACTGCGTTGTCTTCTATATCTTTCACATCACTTGCAGCGCCATCTGTTGTTGAAAATTGTAACTACTGTAATTTCGAAAGTTTGCCCGCCTGAAAATGTACTGTTGTCCCAAGCATATTGCAACAAACGGTGTATTTCTATCGCTGCTCGTTTAATTTTTATTGCCGTTTCAAATATACCGGTCATTTTTGAAACACCCTGTATAAGCCACTAGCAAAACCCATTGTTGAGTACTGTTTGTGGATTTGGTATCTGCAGGTCAGAATAAAGGAAGGTATCAGATCAGTTCAGAGGTGGACTGCTAGATTTGATGCCAGTAGGTTCAAAAAACATGCAAATATTAAGAAGATGCATCAGAAACTCAAATGGGAATCACTGGGCAGAAGGCAACTTTCTTTTTGAGAAGCACTATTGAGAAAATTTAGAGAACCAGCATTTGACGGTGACTGCAGATCGACTATACTGCTACCGATATACATTGTGCATAAGGATCATGAAGATAAGATTAGAGACTAGGGTTCATATAGAGGATGTAGAGAGTCATTTTTCCCTTGTATTATTGAGTCTAAATGGAAAGATCATGATAAGAAGTGGTAAAGGGTACCCTCCACCATGGAGCATACAATGGCTTGTTTAGTATCTATGTGGATGTAGGTATGGATGTAGATAACAAGCAGTGTCTTCCTTGCCAAGAAATCTTCAATTGAGTCACAAATTTGGTGATGATCCCTTAACCATACTATCCCATCCACAATTCACATTATTAACTGAAATAGTATACAAAGTATATAGCATTAAAATTCCAAAGAAAAACTGCATTTAAAACTGTTGAGTTTCATTTTAAATAAATAAATAAATAAAAATAAAGAAATGGGTGATGTGGCTTGTTTGCTATCATATTAAGATTCAGCACACTAAAAGCCATAAGAATAAGCCATTTTCATTGAAAAAGCTTTTTCATCATTAACCTTTTTTTAATCATTGAGCTATATAATGTGTGCCAATAGAACCAGTTAATAGAACCAATTTCAGTCAGAATACAGACACTCTTCATGTATATAATGTTAAATTTCTCTCATTCATAGTTTTTCACCTTAATAAAAATTATTAACGTATAACTGTGGTTTCCGACATCTGTGTGGTATTACAAGTGGCCAGATCACTGGCAGATTAAAGGCCCGCCTAATCAGCATAAGGTGGACTAGGAGCTGAATAGCATCCATTTTTCATTTAACAGCTGTGCAGTCATATCCAAGAGGGAGGAAATATTCAACAGCAATACCAGCAATGCTAACCACACGTTATGCCTCAGCATCATGATCATTACCTTGCTGTGAGTGTCTGACTGCGTCCAACTGACACAGCAACTGTCTGGCAAAGGCCTGGATCAGAACTCTCCTATCACATTGTGAGTTATCAACTATGAAAGTTTGCAGTGCGCACTCAACAGCCTGCCATATAGATTTCTTGACAAAGAGACACCACTCAGCACACCAAATCTGGTGTCTCTCCTACCTCAAATAGACCCAGGAATAGCAGGGTGTGGTACCATATTGTGCACAGCAGATATGTGCTGTAGCCTGGCAAGTGATTCTTCCATCATGTGGTGTATCCCTGGATCACCCTACATGCATGTAATATTTTATTTTTATTTATTTATTTATTTTGCAAATAATTCCTTCCCTGGAAGCAAAAGAGGGCTTAAGGAGCCAAATGCTCTTTTGTACCTTAGCTTCCTTAAGCATTATGTCGTTAGGACATTTTTATCATGGTTCAGAGGGGACAACTGAAATCCTAGCATTTGCCTTTTAGCCAACAAAAATCATCTGTGTGGAAATTGATCAATATGGTAATTTGAGTGTTTCCATCTGTGGAAACAAGACATTGTTACAAGCATACATTTGTTTCCTTTGGGTACTTGTAATAGCTGCAGTTTGTATGAATGACATCCTGCACTGATGTGCACCCCTTTTTCGTGGATCATACAGACCTGAGTTCCATCTGATGGAAAGTACCTGATGCAACATCCCTCAACTGGTCGATAAGTATCTACAAAATCACTTGTACATAGTAGCAGCTTGTGCACCACAATTAAATGCAGTCAAACAAGCATTGAAAACTCACTGCCACTGTGGACCACTGTTGAGCTTCACAGGCCACTATCCAGCAGTGCAGGACATCACACAAGCTGCTTCCAGATGACCTCATCCACAGCATGCTCATAGGAGCAGCTATGCATCCTGTGTTACTGAGCAAGAGCACCACACTCTGTACTGATATTTTGTATGCTAACAATAGATGGACACTACATATGGTGAGCAACATTATATACTGTACTTACATAGAACTGAAGCTAAAACTCAATAATCTTTATTAACTACAGAATTCAAATATTTTAATATCAATTTTAATATCAATTTTCAGTGCAGTTCTTTGGGAACTGGAAGATGATGATAATGTGATGACATTCAACAGATACAGAAATAATTTCATCAAATTTTGTAAACTGATACTTAATGCAATTAATAAGCTACAAATTATTGTCAAGATTGTGATTTGTGTTAAAACTGAATCTATCACTGCAGGTGGCCAAATTATGTAGGTTGGAACTTCAATAGAGGCAACACTGCTGTGGAGACACTATGCAATGGAATCTAGTATTGTTGCTGATAGCACAAGTTGTTGAAATACTTACCTTACCTCTGAGCAAATGGACTTGCCTGTCCCACGTCACCAGCGTGCGCACAATCGAGGGAAACACAATCACTTGTGAGCGAGCAGTCTAACGTAATGGTGTCACTACATTTTTGAAACAGGAACAACAGAGTTGGATCAAGACTGAATGTGCTAGAGGTTGTACAGCACGACAGTGTCATTAAGGTCTTCAAGAGGCATGCGGGGAATCGACATTGCCATCTGTACGGCACGTTGGGTAAAAACCTTCAATGAAGGTTGGCAAACTGTGGCAGACATGCACTGGGCAGGTTGTCCTAGCGTTTCTGAAGAAGAAGTGCATGCTGTTGCCATGTTAGTGGACAGTGATCGACGCCATATGATTCGTAAGCTCATCCACGAAACCAGATTAGTGCATATGCCTGTGCTTCACATCCTAAAGGAATGCCAGGGCATGCAAAAAATTGCATCACAATGGGTTCCGCATGACTTGAGGGAAATGCAGAAATGGATGCATTATGACACTGCTCAGACACACTTGGACTGTTAATGAGTGCGAAGGAGAGGCTTTCTTACGCCGTATCGTAACACTGGATGAGACATGGGCCACATCGTACGAGCCAAAACAGAAACGCCAATCCAACGAATGGTGTCATTATAGGTTGCCACAAAAGTTGGAAGTTCATCAGAGCCCCAGTATGGTGAAAGTTATGGTGATTCTCACATATGACTGTGATGGTGTTAACATAACACATCACGTTCCTCCACGGAAGACTGTCAATGCGCAGTATTACTGCTCATTTCTGGAGCACCACCTGTGACCAGCTTTGCGAAAGAAGCTGCAACACTTTCTGCACAACCCACCTATCATTTTGCATGACAATGCAAGGGCGCATACAGTGCAAGCTGTGGCTGATCTGTTCGGTCGATGGGACTGGGAGGTACTATACCATCCACCATACTCCCTGGACTTAAGTGCTTGTGACTGATTTGATTCCGAAGATGAAGGAACCACTTCATGGCATTTACTTCAGAACTATTCCTGAGATTCTACAGGCAGTAGACTGCTCCATTTGCACCATCAACAGAACAGGCTGTGCTAATGTTATACTAAGCCTTCCACATTGCTGGCAACGGGTTCTACACAAAGTTGGTGACTACTTTGAAGGACAGTAACAGGTGCAAATATGTAACTCTTTTGTATTGGTTGTGAATAAATAGTTGCCACTATTTAAGTTCCAACCCTCATATAAAAGCCTGTCTTCATGTGCCAGGTTGCTAGTAAAAAGCCACCAGAATACGACAACTGAACATCCCAGAGGAAAGCTTTCAGAACTTGCTACAAATAGCTCTGAATATGAAACTATTTTGTTGACTCCCTCCAATGAAGGGAGAAATGACCATCATAACAAAATAAGAAAAATCAGAGCTTACACAGAAAGATTTGTTCACTTTTCCCATGTGCTTTTCAAGAGTGGTCGAGAAATAATCTGAAAGTGGTTTCCTGAATGCTCTGCCATGCGCTGTAGTGTGACTCGCAGAGCTGTCATGTAGATGTAGTCATAAAAAGTAAGGCCACACTGATCAGTCAACCATTTTCCCCAGGTCCAGAGGTTTGAAGTAGGGCTCGAGAAGAGCAATTGCCTGGCATTTTTTTAGTTGGTCTTCAGGAGAATAGCACCCATTTCTGCAATTGCTGTAGTCAGCCTCCAGACCAAGTGGGCCTACACTTTAGACACCAGGTCTGTAGAAGTTTATCTGTGTACTGAAACCTCAGAAGCTTATAAAAACCTACTGGTTTTCAATGAGCAATCATTTTGATCATATTATTTCTTCCTACTGACATTAACTGACTTAGCTACATTAACCTGTTATACAATAACCAATGAGTCAAGGGATTATTTGTGCAGCCACTCAGATAGTGCCATATGTCCTACTGCTGTTGTATCATTATTTGATGACATCTCTTTGGCTCTCATCATTATCTACTGCATTTCTTTATTGCTCGTGATATGTAATCTATTAGTAACTGCGTAATGATTCCCAGATACATTCCGTGTTCTTGTGGACAACTAAACATCATTTGCAACCTATTTCAGCGTGATTACACCTATCAAACAGGGAGCTTCCTTGTACATGTAATTTAAAATATATGTGTATGTTTATTTGAGTCTGAGCTGAATATGTCCCTTATTTGAGTAGTTTTGTTAGCTCCCCACCTATCCTTTATTTCCACAGGTAACTTAAACATGCTGTTTGTGATTAATCTAAGTCTGGAGTTAATTGCACATGTCAGCAGGAAATGGAGACTCTTGCCAACATCACACACAGGGCAGGAACTATCAGGTCAACAGGTTCCCTTTTTAACAGAAACAGTATGTTTACAAATGACATCACACACTATATACCTTCCATATAATCTCTATTCGAGCACAAGTTTATCTCTCATGGCAATCTTTCAATCTGGCACACTAACTTACACAACTTTCACTTGTAATATGTTTTCTGATAAATTGCTTTGTTTATGAAACATATGACCATTTTGTCTGCACAACATATGAAAAAAAAATTCTGCAACAATACATAAGCTGTGCAAAGGTGAATGCACATTTGAGAGTCCTTGCATTATTATTACAGCAACAAAGTTTTTATTTCATGCATTTAAGGAGATTCTAGGCACATTTCTAGATTATACTAACCATGTGAAGAATCAACTGTATGGATGGCTCGGATGAGCAGTAGGCAATTTGTTTCCACATACTCCACAAATACAAGCAGAAGTTTCAGTGCAGTCTTCACGACCAGACGGAACTTGCTGGCAATAAGTGTGTACAGCCACTGAACTGTCTGATTGTGTTCCATCACACCGTTCATTCCATCTACATACAGCATAACCTGGCCCAAAGCTGGAAATAAAATAATAGCATCAGTTAACTTGTAAATAAACTTTATTAAGTACACAACAATCAGTGCAATTTACTGATAACTTACTCCTTGTCTCTCAAACTTGTCAGTGCCACCTAGTTGTGCAAATTATTGTAAATTTACAATCTTTGCTGGTGACACTATGATGTTCACTGATAATTCATCTGTGCAAAAGACTGTGTTCTACAACTTATGCTTTACACATTACTTGATCTTGAAGAAACATGGAAAATATTAAATCAGCTTACTATGGTTATTTTCATGTCATTATGGCATATCAACTCATCTTTTGGGGAAATCAGCCACTGGCTAGAAAAGTACATCGTGCACAGAATTTAGTCATAAGAATCGTGAGTGGATTCCATCCTAGAACCTCATGCAAAAATCTTTCTATGGAACCTGAAATCCTCACATCTACAGTGCAATACATATCCTCCCGGAATGTTTCATAAGGAAAAAAAATACCCCTTTTCAGATCCAATAGTATGTATCGGTGTCACGATATTACAAGAAAGGACAACATCCGCAATGAACATACATACCTCTATTTGATACAGAAGGGAATCCATTTTACTGTCTGTAAGATATTTAATGACCTTCCTTCAGACATTAATGTCTAGTGCATGATAAGCTTCCCCCACTCCCCCACCCCCAAATTCCCCCCATCACAAGTGTCATTATGTAATACCACACAATGTATTATAATAGCCACAACAAATTTGTAACAATAACTCATTTCATATCCTATTCACAACATGGATCACTGGAGCACAGAGCTCTGGAAAATGGAATAAAATGAATAACATTTTCCTTTACAGCAGAAGATGTAATAAGGAAATGCAAGAACATTGTTTAATTAAACAGAAATGATTGATTTATAAATTGCATATAAATCACAAACATTTAAAAATTTCCTGACATTCAACAAAAACTGGGCAAGCACACATTGTTCACAAAAATTCTATCAGCTACTAGGGCCTTGTGGTTACAAATACTGAATTGGCCATTATAGATCCAGTAAGTGATATTTGTATAAGTGAAATAATGCTGAACTGGAGAAAGGAACCACAACAGCACACTGCATAGAATGGACTAAAAAAATGGAAAAGTTTACCTACATCACATACAACAATAAAAATTAGTAATTACAAAATGATAGACAGTAAGAATTTAAACATGGGGATAAAAAATCTCTAAATATGTGTTCTGTCAAGGGTAAAATTACACATTACACTCCAAAATAGATTAAAGGTACTCGACAAGATTAAATAAAACTAACTGAAGATGTATAGTAATAGGCATGTTACATTTTAGAATACATTAATACAGAGTTTTTACCATTTTTTATTACCTGTAATTCTACAAGATTATCTGGGCCAAACATACAAAGGCCATTGAAGAAGTCACTGCAAATATAGAAAAATATGTGTGTGATATTTAGTGTGAATAACATTAATTTCTTCTCATATTTTAGATCAACATCATATTTCTTGTGTCAGTACAAACACTATTTTTACTTCCTATGCTACCTGGATCTTCTCACAAACATCAGCTGTGATGGACCCTTAAGCAGAATTTATTCACCCCAAGATGGCCTACAAACCTGTAAGTGAAGTAGCACAATCCATTAAAAAACTGGTTATCACTTCCCCAGTTTCTAGCTTTTCCCTGTTCTCCCTCCCAGTGCAGCTTTGAATGTTGTCTCTGTCCCCATAAGCCTACATGTTACCCTAGTCTCTGTGCTGGGTGTGGATGTCATCTACACTTCTGATTTTCTCACTGAGATTTTTGTCTGCACCTCTCCTCTTTGATGACCTCCTTACCCAAGAAAATGAATTTTATTGTTGGATAACAACATAATTGCAGTTCACTCATTAAGGTGTATCTCCCATAACATTAGTCTTAGAAATGAGATCCAAGCATTGTATTCAAGGGTGCAGAATTATGGGGTGTTTAATACACAAGTGAGCACTGTAGCTCAAAAACTTCAGTTTACTGACATTTTAGACTAAATTTAGGTTGTTCGGTGTCCCAGGAGTGTGGAAAAGGCAGTGCTATATAAGACCAAGTCAATGGATACCAGTTCGGATGTTCTGCAGCACAGAACATGTGACTGTTCAATATGTGTGTCTGTGCAATCATTTGTAGGTGGCATCAAGGCCACTGCACTTATGAATTTTCGAAAGTCTATCGTTTACAGGGTAGCAGGGACTTCAAAGTAGTCAGTTTTTAATTTAAGTGAATAGTTACTTATTTATCTTTGTCCTTCTGCACTTGCTATTGTGACCTCTCGTCCACACAGTCAACAGCTAGACACAAATGATACCAGAGCTTTGATTTCAAGCTAATAAGGATTCTATTACTCAGGTTGCTAATATGAAAAGGTTTCTGATGTGATCATGGCCACATGACGGGAATGAACAGATTCTGAATGCATGGGTCACTCCATTTTAGAAATTGCTAAGGAATTTGATACTCTTGAGATCGAAGGCGTCAAGAATGTGCCGAGAATACCAACTTTCAGGCATTACCTCTCACCGTGGGCAACACAGTGGCTGAAAGCCTTTATTTAACAACCAAGAGCAGTGGCATTTGTGTACAGTTGTCAGTACTAACAAGCAACACTGTATGAAATAACCACGGAAATCAACACGGGACATACGATGAATATACCTCTTAGGACAGTATGGCGAAATTTTGCATTAGTTTACTATGGGTGGAGTAGACTGATGGAGTGCCTTTCGTACAGCACAACATTGCCTGCTGCACCTCTCCTAGTCTCATGAGTCTAGGAACTGGATTATATGCATTTTCATATTTGGCTCCTATTCACCGGTTGTTGCATATTTTAACTAAAAACTAGTGACGATGCCATATTTTCGCTCCATGTTTCCAACATTTTAAAAATGTAGGTGGGCGGTCTCTAGCTCGATCTAGTTTTGATGTCTCACAGATCGAGCGCGACATAGAACTGCGTGCAATCGCTAACCGAGAGGCCACTGCCTAGCGAAATCATTACAGAGGAGAAACAGGAACAGGCAGAGTCAATGCCCCTGCTCCTGCGCGCCCCGTGTTACTACCCTCCACTCATCCGCTGTCATGCCGTACGCCTCGGCAACAATTAAAATACGCAAGTTTTTAATTTTGCTTTCAGCTTTGCTTTTACTTGTACACAGTTGAACGTGTTTAAGACGTGTAGTGTGTAATGCATTGTGCGCCATGCCACCTGAAAAAAGAGACGTCGTTTCATGGATAGCTGACCATCCTGGAACATTTACATATAACGGAATTGTTTTATATTGTCGAGTTTTCGAGAAAACGTTTTGTGCAAAAAAAGTTTCAAATAGACCAGATGTCAAGACAAGTCTTCATATCGGAGGAATGCAGAAGAGAGGACCACGACAACAACTTTTGATAACAGCAAGTTGCAGTAGCAGAAATTTGTCCTATGGCAACGAGAAAAGTCGGTTAGCAAGGTTCTGTGTGAAGCATTCATTGCAAGCAATATTCCTCTTCACCGACTTACAAACCCTATCCTCAAAGGCTTCGTGCGTAAATATTGCTTAAATCAAAATACACCAAATGAATCAATATCCCGCAAAAATTACATACCAACAATCTACGTAAATGTTCTGGAAGAAATACGCAATGAACTCAAGGACAGCATTATCCGGATTTCAGTTGGCGAAACTACAGACAATTGTGGCCGTTACATCGCAAATTTAATTGTTGGTGCTTTAAAAGAAGAGCCTTCTTCCTATTTAGCGGCCTTTAATCACTCCGGTATTAAGAAAGACATTGCTGTGATTAGCAATAATCTTTCCCATATATCTGCAAGTACCGGTATCAAAAAGCTGTAAACCCAAGGTTTTGCATTGAATGAATCTATTCAGTTAATGAATAAAATTATTCTAGTGAGCTCCTCATTGCCGGAGATATTCCCAAGAAAACTTAAAGAAAAGTTTGAAAACATTTAAACAGTAACTCAGGCTTTGAACCCTTGTGCCAAAATGATAGTTTTATTAATAGGATGGATGAACTTTTACCAGAAACGGTAAGTGCCAACGTAACACCCAAATTCAAATACTGCCCAGTTACCTTCGTTGATGTACAACGGTCCTGTTCTACTTGTAAAAATGTTTTGAGTAATCGAAGTCACAATCTTACTACCGGACTGTTGGAACGGTACTTTGTCGTTTATGTTCACAATAGTAGAAAAATGTAAAATAAATTGTAAATGATGCGTTGGTCCAATAGTATTAATTAAAAGTCAATGTTGTCCAAAATATTCATGATTGTATGTTGTCCTTTTAGAAAAAGTATTACAGAGTTTTTGAGCGTGCCCCTCTGCGTGCGCTATATCTCGAAGTTGGTCCTGTACATATCGATTGTTTCGCTGCGATTCACTCACATCGCATCCGCTCGTTACCGACAACAATAGCGAAGAAGCACCAATTCTTGAAATATGGTATGCGCTCCCATTTTGCAAATTTTTAGAAAATAATCCCAGAAGGCCCCTTCTTAACCTCTACCAGAAAGCATTCAGAAAATGATATCAGCGTTCTAAATACGCCGATTTTTTGCATGGCCGGCGCTCTTCCTCGTAGTTGATATGCACAGGTTCGACTTTGAGATGTAATGCACGCAATAACTAGCAAGTTTTTCTACTATTTGATATTTAATATTTCGACACTTTTAAGCATTTTTCTTGCACATTTGCATGTATATTTTAAGGTTTTTATGACTGCATAAAATCCGGTCTCTTCTCTTTACTATTTGTGGCCTGGTCAGATGATTCGGTAGGGTTCGAGTTTGGCACAGGCCCCACAAAGCCAAGACCCAAGTTGTCAAGAAGGCAATGTACAATCTGGTGGTGGCTCCATAAAGGTGTGGGCTGTGTTTACATGGGATGGAGTTGGTCCTCTGGGACAACTGGAACGATCAATAAATAGAAATGTTTATGTTCAGCTACTTGGAGACCATTCAGCACTGGTCTTTCTATGGATGACAATGCGCCATGTCATCGTGCCACAAATGTTCATGATTGGTCCGAAGAATATTCTGGGTAATTCGAGTGACTGATTTGGCCACCCAGATCGCCTAACATGAATCCCATTAAACATTTATGGAACATTACTGAGAGGTCAGTTCATGCACAAAATCCTACACCGGCAACATTTTCGCAATTATGGACAGCTACAGACGCAGCATGACTCAATATTTCTTCAGGAGGTTTTCAATGACTTGTTGAGTCCATGCCATTCCGAGTTGCTGCAATATGCCGGGCAAAAGGAGGACCGGTATGGTATTAGGAGGCATCCCATGACTTTTCGTCGCCTCATTGTATTTGTTTCTGTTTCACTGGAAATATCCTACCTTCCTTCACTGTTATTTCTTCAAGATTACTGTTGATATATACAATATAACTCATAGTAATATAATGAATGCCAATATGGGATTGACTCACCTCTTAGGATGTAGTTTTGGTAATTCTGGTCTGCTTCAGAGCCAACTTTGATGAGGCATGCTAGGCCATCATTCTGAACAAATTCATGGACTAGGTCTTTGTCTTCCTAAACAAAAAATACACAGCATTTTACTATCAGAGAAATTTACAGAAAGTTTCCTGAAAATCCATTTACATTAACAGGTTACTCATTCACCAAACAGACAACAATGTGACAATTTTAGATGATGTAATAATACTCAGTGATGTGTGTTATTACAAACGGTAATAATGTGTTCTTCCCTCGCATCTTGATGCAACAATTTTGGATGAAATACTGTTTGTATTTCAGATATGTTGACTGTGTTGTATGTTAGTGTCAATATCAGGCTACCACAAGTTTTAATCAAACATGCACTTCCATATACCTACAGCATTGTATCAAATCCATATACATGGTACTGTAACCTGGAAAGATCACTCCTTAATTTGCGATAATAAAATATAAAGAATGTACAAAAAATACCAAAAGTATTTTTTTAATGGTGGTACAACACAAAAACAGTCACCCACAGGTATTTAGTGTTTTAATAAGTATTCCTCTGCTAGAACCAGTTATATGAAGCACTTAACATAATTCAACAGACTTAGCTGTTTTACAATTTGAATAACCTCCGTTCTTTTACTGGTATGAGCAATAATGAAGTAATTATCACAAACATGAGCACCTCCTGAATTTGTGATTACTGTTCTAGATACTAATTTTTACAGTAAGAAATGGCATAGTGCGTTATTATTTTTCTTTTTCATTCTCTCTCTCTCTCTCTCTCTCTCTAAAAAAAAAAAGAGGTTCAAATGGCTCTCAGCACTATGGGACTTAACTTCTGAGGTCATCAGTCCCCTAGAACTTCGAACTACTTAAACCTAACTAACCTAAGTACATCACACACATCCATGCCCGAGGCAGGATTCGAACCTGCGACCGTAGCAGTCGCACAGTTCCAGACTGAAGCGCCTAGAACCGCTCGGCCACTCCGACCGGCCCTCTCTCTCTCGCCCCCCCTCTCTCTCTCTCTCTCTCTCTCTCTCTCTCTCTCTCTCTCTGTGTGTGTGTGTGTGTGTGTGTGTGTGTGTGTGTGTTTTCATCCAGTTGTTTGACATTTTGTTCTTCCAGAAGGATTCAGGATTATCATCATTGCTCATCTCTATTTCCCTTTTTCATTCTTTGTAGCTGGTAATTTTAATAGTTTAGCTTTGCTGTACCTGCAGTGCCACAATCATAAAGTTTGATCTCTTGTTATAACAGTTTACCCATAGTCTATCATAGCTTAGATTATTACTTCATCTGTTTTATTGTATAAATCTACTCAGTGAGAGCTATCCAGGGATTTTGTTCATTCTATGTGAAGCAAGAAATACACAGAAAGTCCAGAAACAGATCAAGCTAAGGTGGCACCGATTGACAGTTGGCAATGGTTGACATGGGTCAATTATTGCCCTGGGTCGCAAAGGTATTGGGGCACCAGCCACAAAGGGCTTGGTGCACTTGGGATCTACCCAGAAACCCTGCCATTGCTGCATTTCATACGCATATGACCTGGCCGGTTTGTCCCTGCATGAGGGTGAATAGCAGAGAGTGGAGGGTTTGTGAACGTCTGGGTGGAAGAAAAATGTGGGTACTACTTGCACAGCAATTCTCTTACACCTCAGAAGCAAATACAAGATGTTCCCCACTGGGTGGAAGAAAAAAGTGGGTACTACTTGCACAGCAATTCTCTTACACCTCAGACGCAAATACAAGGTGTTTCTGTGGATGGTCTTGCTGCAAAGCCCACTCAGGTTGTAACGTCAGAAAGGCATATCCTACATCTACATCTACATTTATACTCCGCAAGCCACCCAACGGTGTGTGGCGGAGGGCACTTTACGTGCCACTGTCATTATCTCCCTTTCCTGTTCCAGTCGCGTATGGTTCGCGGGAAGAACGACTGTCTGAAAGCCTCTGTGCGCGCTGTAATCTCTCTAATTTTACATTCGTGATCTCCTCGGGAGGTATAAGTAGGGGGAAGCAATATATTCGATACCTCATCCAGAAACGCACCCTCTCGAAACCTGGCGAGCAAGCTACACCGCGATGCAGAGCGCCTCTCTTGCAGAGTCTGCCACTTGAGTTTGTTAAACATCTCCGTAACGCTATCACGGTTACCAAATAACCCTGTGACGAAACGCGCCGCTCTTCTTTGGATCTTCTCTATCTCCTCCGTCAACCCGATCTGGTACGGATCCCACACTGATGAGCAATACTCAAGTATAGGTCGAACGAGTGTTTTGTAAGCCACCTCCTTTGTTGATGGACTACATTTTCTAAGGACTCTCCCAATGAATCTCAACCTGGTACCCGCCTTACCAACAATTAATTTTATATGATCATTCCACTTCAAATCGTTCCGCACGCATACTCCCAGATATTTTACAGAAGTAACTGCTACCAGTGTTTGTTCCGCTATCATATAATCATACAATAAAGGATCCTTCTTTCTATGTATTCGCAATACATTACATTTGTCTATGTTAAGGGTCAGTTGCCACTCCCTGCACCAAGTGCCTATCCGCTGCAGATCTTCCTGCATTTCGCTACAATTTTCTAATGCTGCAACTTCTCTGTATACTACAGCATCATCCGCGAAAAGCCGCATGGAACTTCCGACACTATCTACTAGGTCATTTATATATATTGTGAAAAGCAATGGTCCCATAACACTCCCCTGTGGCACGCCAGAGGTTACTTTAACGTCTGTAGATGTCTCTCCATTGAGAACAACATGCTGTGTTCTGTTTGCTAAAAACTCTTCAATCCAGCCACACAGCTGGTCTGATATTCCGTAGGCTCTTACTTTGTTTATCAGACGACAGTGCGGAACTGTATCGAACGCCTTCCGGAAGTCAAGGAAAATGGCATCTACCTGGGAGCCTGTATCTAATATTTTCTGGGTTTCATGAACAAATAATGCGAGTTGGGTTTCACACGATCGCTGTTTCCGGAATCCATGTTGATTCCTACATAGTAGATTCTGAGTTTCCAAAAACGACATGATACTCGAGCAAAAGACATGTTCTAAAATTCTACAACAGATCGACGTCAGAGAGATAGGTCTATAGTTTTGCGCATCTGCTCGACGACCCTTCTTGAAGACTGGGACTACCTGTGCTCTTTTCCAATCATTTGGAACCTTCTGTTCCTCTAGAGACTTGCGGTACACGGCTGTTAGAAGGGGGGCAAGTTCTTTCGCGTACTCTGTGTAGAATCGAATTGGTATCCCGTCAGGTCCAGTGGACTTTCCTCTGTTGAGTGATTCCAGTTGCTTTTCTATTCCTTGGACACTTATTTCAATGTCAGCCATTTTTTCGTTGGTGCGAGGATTTAGAGAAGGAACTGCAGTGCGGTCTTCCTCTGTGAAACAGCTTTGGAAAAAGGTGTTTAGTATTTCAGCTTTACGCTTGTCATCCTCTGTTTCAATGCCATCATCATCCCAGAGTGTCTGGACATGATGTTTCGAGCCACTTACTGATTTAACGTAAGACCAGAACTTCCTAGGATTTTCTGTCAAGTCGGTACCTAGTATTTTACTTTCGAATTCACTGAACGCTTCACGCATAGCCCTCCTTACGCTAACTTTGACATCGTTTAGCTTCTGTTTGTCTGAGAGGTTTTGGCTGCGTTTAAACTTGGAGTGAAGCTCTCTTTGCTTTCGCAGTAGTTTCCTAACTTTGTTGTTGTACCACGGTGGGTTTTTCCCGTCCCTCACAGTTTTGCTCGGCACGTACCTGTCTAAAACGCTTTTAACGATTGCCTTGAACTTTTTCCATAAACACTCAACATTGTCAGTGTCGGAACAGAAATTTTCGTTTTGATCTGTTAGGTAGTCTGAAATCTGCCTTCTATTACTCTTGCTAAACAGATAAACCTTCCTCCCTTTTTTTATATTCCTATTAACTTCCATATTCAGGGATGCTGCAACGGCCTTATGATCACTGATTCCCTGTTCTGCACTTACAGAGTCGAAAAGTTCGGGTCTGTTTGTTATCAGTAGGTCCAAGATGTTATCTCCACGAGTCGGTTCTCTGTTTAATTGCTCGAGGTAATTTTCGGATAGTGCACTCAGTATAATGTCACTCGATGCTCTGTCCCTACCACCCGTCCTAAACATCTGAGTGTCCCAGTCTATATCTGGTAAATTGAAATCTCCACCTAAGACCATAACATGCTGAGAAAATTTATGTGAAATGTATTCCAAATTTTCTCTCAGTTGTTCTGCCACTAATGCTGCTGAGTCGGGGGGTCGGTAAAAGGAGCCAATTATTAACCTTGCTCGGTTGTTGAGTGTAACCTCCACCCATAATAATTCACAGGAACTATCCACTTCTACTTCACTACAGGATAAACTACTACTAACAGCGACGAACACTCCGCCACCGGTTGCATGCAATCTATCCTTTCTAAACACCGTCTGTGCCTTTGTAAAAATTTCGGCAGAATTTATCTCTGGCTTCAGCCAGCTTTCTGTACCTATAACGATTTCAGCTTCGGTGCTTTCTATCAGCGCTTGAAGTTCCGGTACTTTACCAACGCAGCTTCGACAGTTTACAATTACAATACCGATTGCTGCTTGGTCCCCGCATGTCCTGACTTTGCCCCGCACCCGTTGAGGCTGTTGCCCTTTCTGCACTTGCCCGAGGCCATCTAACCTAAAAAACCGCCCAGCCCACGCCACACAACCCCTGCTACCCGTGTAGCCGCTTGTTGCGTGTAGTGGACTCCTGACCTATCCAGCGGAACCCGAAACCCCACCACCCTATGGCGCAAGTCGAGGAATCTGCAGCCCACATGGTCGCAGAACCGTCTCAACCTCTGATTCAGACCCTCCACTCGGCTCTGTACCAAAGGTCCGCAGTCAGTCCTGTCGACGATGCTGCAGATGGTGAGCTCTGCTTTCATCCCGCTAGCGAGACTGGCAGTCTTCACCAAATCAGATAGCCGCCGGAAGCCAGAGAGGATTTCCTCCGATCCATAGCGACACACATCATTGGTGCCGACATGAGCGACCACCTGCAGATGGGTGCACCCTGTACCCTTCATGGCATCCGGAAGGACCCTTTCCACATCTGGAATGACTCCCCCCGGTATGCACACGGAGTGCACTTTGGTTTTCTTCCCCTCCCTTGCTGCCATATCCCTAAGGGGCCCCATTACGCGCCTGACGTTGGAGCTCCCAACTACCAGTAAGCCCACCCTCTGCGACTGCCCGGATCTTGCAGACTGAGGGGCAACCTCTGGAACAGGACAAGCAGCCATGTCAGGCTGAAGATCAGTATCAGCCTGAGACAGAGCCTGAAACCGGTTCGTCAGACAAACTGGAGAGGCCTTCCGTTCAGCCCTCCGGAATGTCTTTCGCCCCCTGCCACACCTTGAGACGACCTCCCACTCTACCACAGGTGAGGGATCAGCCTCAATGCGGGCAGTATCCCGGGCAACCACAGTCGTAGTCCGATCGGGGGATGCGTGGGACGAGCTGGCCGTCCCCGACAAACCCCCATCCGGACCCCCACAGTGATGCCCATTGGCAACAGCCTCAAGCTGTGTGACCGAAGCCAACACTGCCTGAAGCTGGGAGCGAAGGGATGCCAACTCAGCCTGCATCCGAACACAGCAGTTGCAGTCCCTATCCATGCTAAAAACTGTGCAAAGAACGTCTGAACTAATCTACAGAGAGCGCAAACAAAACGACACAAAATTGAAGCGGTTATTAAAATACAAGATTGCCTAGTAAATGCAGTAATGCTGCCACTTGTGCACTGCTGACACACTGCTCGGCGGCGGAAGGAGACTACGCGATTTAACACTATTCGAGTACTAAAACGTGATGCTACAACTCTCAAATACTATAATACGCCCGAAATTTATGAATTAAACAATGCAAGTACCAAAAACACGCAAAGAAATTAAGAATTAAACTATGTAACAAATGAGTGAGCTAGGAGTATACGACTTGCTGCTGCAGCTGCTTATCCAACGGCGGCAGGGAGCATCCTCCTATTTCCATCTATTGTACTATAAATTCTTTCCTTTTTTAGTACCTGAAGATATCACATTTCTGTGTCATTATATATTGTAATTGTTTTAATATATATAATTGGTTTGTTTTGTGAATATTATTTGTATTTATACGCTGGGTCTGGCCTAGGGAAAACTATGCTATCGAACGACTACATCGATAGGTCGTGTGGAGAACCAAAGTGTTTAGGATCTTTGGTAGTGTTAACTGTGCCGCATGGAGCGCGGGCAGAGCAGAGTCTCGCTGGAGTAGTGCAGTGGAGCAGGTGTGTTGTGTGACGCTCCCTCGAGTTGCCGCGCTTTCGGGGTTTGGCAGCATGTAATTGCGCTCGAATTGCTATGATAGTTTCTGACACGGTATCGCGGACGGGAAGTATTAGCTGGCGCACATCAAGAACCCGTTTCACCTGGTGACCGTCTCGAGAAGAAGGCGCGCCAACATCCAGCTTCTGCAACAGCGACGGCCGACAATGAGTGACTGTAGTCACCTGCTCGACCGACGACTGCAAACCTTCAATCAACCAACAAGGAAGACTGGAAGCACGTAAAGTTTTAGAACTGTATGGCAGACCTCAGCTTTTCAAACTGTTCCATTTTCATAACTAAAATTACAGCAACTTAGCATGAACATTTGTTGCTCATTGTCCCAATTGCATTACCAAGCAAGGTCCCTTCCTTTTCCGAAATGAACCCGAGTGTCGTTGAAATTCAGACGCCAGCGTTGAAGTAATATCATTCCATTTCACTGCCTTAATTTCAAAGTTCAGTTAATGTATTCATAGCTGGCTACAGTATTTAGATTACGCAAGCACAAATTAAGAGTGCGAGTTTCGTTACCATATTTTAGCTTACCTGTGACTGCAGCTCGGCTTGGTACGTACTAAATGTTACTATTGTTAATTGTTCAGAATCACTTAATTCAAGTTCAAAGTTAAATCTCTTATTTCTAAATTGCATAGATTCAAGTAGCTTTTGAAATGATCGTTGAGGTAGCCCAAGACTAACCTTATTTTACTGAATTTCGTAGTGCTTCAGAAACAGATGAGATATCACTATTAATTTCAGTCACTAAATTAACTTTCAATTTTCCGGTTTCATTAAGTCTTTTGCTAAATTAAGTCAGAGTGTAGCGAAATTTATTACTTCTGACAAACTTTTTTTCAGTTTTCACACAACACGTGTCAACCTTCAGTTCCCACGCTTTTAGTGCTAATTGTATGTGCAATAACCTTTCTTTTTCAGTTATTATAGTAGTTGTCCATAGTACTGGTGACCGTAATTTTCCCCAAATCTCAAATATCTAATTAACGCCAATTAATTGTTAACGTGACGACTGCACATTTACTTTCTTTATTAATTTTACCCTTTTCTCAAAATTAATTTTCACCAATTTCATTTGCATTTTTCCTTTCATTTAGATGTAACCCTTTCCTCCCTCTTTACCGACAGATTAACTTCGGTGACGATTGCTTTTCCCAAATTTCCATTAGGTGCACGCGGTTTAATTTTTCACTGTCATTGAGGTCGATAAGTGAGGGGGAGGTTACAAGGTGAGCGTGTCAGTCATTGCGACCTCAAATGTTAGACAGCTAATGGTAACTCTTAGAAATATAGCTGACACAATGAAAAGGAAGGCCAGTTTGCTCTCTATATACACTACTGGCCATTAAAATTGGTACATCAAGAAGAAATGCAGATGATAAACGGGTATTCATTGGACAAATATATTATACTAGAACTGACATGTGATTACATTTTCACGCAATTTGGGTGCATTGATCCTGAGAAATCAGTACCCAGAACAACCACCTCTGGCCGTAATAACGGCCTTGATACGCCTGGGCATTGAGTCAAACAGAGCTTGGATGGCGTGTACAGGTACAGCTGCCCATGCAGCTTCAACACGATATCACAGTTCTTCAAGAATAGTGACTGGCGTATTGTGACGAGCCACTTGCTCGACCACCATTAACCAGACGTTTTCAATTGGTGAGATATCTGGAGAATGTGCTGGCCAGGGCAGCAGTCGAATATTTTCTGTATCCAGAAAGGCCCGTACAGGACCTGCAACATGCGGTCGTGCATTATCCTGCTGAAATGTAGGGTTTCGCAGGGATAGATTGAAGGGTAGAGCCACGGGTCGTAACACATCTGAAATGTAACGTCCACCGTTCAAAGTGCCGTCAGTGCGAACAAGAGGTGACCGAGACGTGTAACCAATGGCACCCCATACCATCACGCCGGGTGTTACGCCAGTATGGCGATGACGAATTCACGCGTCCAATGTGCGTTCACCGCGCTGTCGCCAAACACGGATGCGACCCTCATGATGCTGTAAACAGAACCTGGATTCATCCGAAAAAATGTCGTTTTGCCATTCGTGCACCCAGGTTCGTCGTTCAGTACACCATCGCAAGCGCTCCTCTCTGTGAGGCAGCGTCAAGGGTAACCGCAGCCATGGTCTCCGAGCTGATAGTCCACGCTGCTGCAAACGTCGTCGAACTGTTCGTGCAGATGGTTGTCGTCTTGCAAACGTCCCCATCTGTTGACTCAGGGACCGAAACGTGGCTGCACGATCCGTTACAGCCATGCGGATAACATGCCTGTCATCTCGACTGCTAGTGATACGAGGCCGTTGGGATCCAGCACAACGTCCCATATTACCCTCCTGAACCCATCGATTCCATATTCTGCTAACAGTCATTGGACCTCAACCCACGCGAGCAGCAATGTCGCGATACGATAAACCGCAATCGCGATAGGCTACATTCCAACCTTTATCAAAGTCGGGAACGTGATGGTACGCAGTTCTGCTCCTTACACGAGGCATCGCAACAATGTTTCACCAGGCAACGCCTGTTACCTGCTGCTTGTCTATTAGAAATCGGTTGGAATCTTTCCTCATGTCAGCACGTTGTAGGTGTCGCCATCGGCGGCAACCTTGTGTGAATGCTCTGAAAAGCTAATCATTTGCATATCACAGCATCTTCTCCCTGTCGGTTAAGTTTCGCGTCTGTAGCACGTCATCTTCGTGGTGTAGCAATTTTAATGGCCAGTAGTGTATTTTCTGAATGAAGTCTGAGATGTCGAAGAGACTCTGTCATGCGTGTTAAATGCATCGAGTGCAGCCCACTGTGGATCGTAATTAAGTTGGCACAAACTGTACCTACGACCCAGGCTTAGAAGCTGCCTTTAGATGGCCAGCTGAACTGTGGAAAACTGCTCCAACACACGCCAGCGAGAAGACCTTCCAGGAAAGTTCTCAACCTCAAATTATTCTTCGGTCTGAGAGCTGGCAAAAACCCGAAATAAAAAGCTCTGAAATGAGATTTTCACTCTGCAGGGAGTGTGCGCTGACGTGAAACTTCCTGGCAGATTAAAACTGTGTGCCAGACCGAGACTCGAACTCGGGCCCTTTGCCTTTCGCGAGCACGTGCTCTACCTTCTGAGCTACCCAAGCACGACTCACACCCCGTCCTCACAGCTTTACTTCAACCAGTACCTCGTCTCCTACCTTCCAAACTTTACAGAAGCTCTCTTGTTTTAATCTGCCAGGAAGTTTCACAAAAAGCTCTGAGAAATTTAGTGAGTCTTGGAATGATTATTGGAAACACAGATTAGATGCCGTAGGAGGCAGAGTGTTCATTGCATTCTACAAAAATATTGTCAGTACTGAGGTTGAAATTGAGTGTGATACTGAAGTTACCTGGCCGTGCGTAACAAGTCTAGGTGAAACCAAGTTAACTGTATAGTTTTACCAACCATCCGACTCAGCTGTGGCAGTTCTAGAGTCACTCAAAGAAAGTCTATGGTCTGTTGTGCGTAAATATCCAGATCATGCAATACTAATTGTTAGCGACTTTAACCTACCGAGTATAGACTGGGTCGCGTATGAATTCATTGCAGGGGGTACAGATAGAAAGTTTGTGAAGTAGTTTTCAATACGTTTTCCGGAAACCGTCTTGAACAGCTAGTTCGGCAATCAACACTCAATGGAAGTATCTTGGACTTTGTAACTACAAACAGGCCGGACCTTATGGAAGGTATCAGTATACAGACGGGGTTGAGTGATGATGATGTCATCATAGCTACTATGGTCACAGAAGTTAATAAACCAGTCAAAAGGGCTAGGACAGTGTTTCTGCTAGAAAGAGCAGATAAGCAATCGTTAGTATCTCACTTAAACAATGAGTTGCAATCATTTAGTTCCAGAATGATGGCCACAGAGGTGTTATGGGAGAAGTTTAAACAGATTGTTAATCGTGCTCTGGACAAGTATGCGCCTAGTACTAAATGGGTGGAAAATACCCACCGTGGTTGAATAATGAAATTCGGAAAATGCTGAGGAAGCAAAGGCTGTTGCACTCTCGATTCAAAAGAGGATGAGCGAATGATGACAGGTAAAGATTAGTAGAAAATCGCGTGCCTGCGAAAAGTTCCACGCCTGAAGCATACAACAGCTACCACCGTCAAACCTTGGCTAAAGATGTGGCAGAGACCCCGTAAAATATCTGGTCCTATGCAAAATCACTAAGCGGGTCTAAGGCTTCCATTCAGTCACTCATTGAGCAGTCTGATTTCGCAGTAGAAGACAGCAAATGGAAGGCCGAAGTTTTAGATCCCACATTTAATAAATCGTTCAAGCAGGAGAATCATACAAACATACCGTCTTTTGACTATCACACAGAGTCGCGTATCGATGACATAGTAATAAGCATTCCTGGCGTGGAGAAACAACTGAAAGATTTGAAAACAAATAAGTCGCCAGGGCGGGGTGGAATCCCAATTCAGTTTTACAAAGAGTAGTCTCCGTCATTAGCCTCTTACTTAGTAAGCATTTATCGCGCATCTCTGAACCACTACAAAGTGCCAAGCGACTGAAAAAAGTGCAAGTGACTCCTGCATATAAGATGGGTAAAAGTAAGGACCCACAGAATTACAGATCAATAGCCTTAACATCGGTTTGCTACAGAATTCTGGAGCACATTCCGAGTTCTAACATAAATAATGTTCTAGAGACCCAAAAGCTCCCACGAATCATCATGGCTTTAGAAAGCATCGCTCATGCAACACCCAGCTTACTATTTTCTCACATGATGTACATGCCTTCTTAAGTAATAGAATGAAGTATGTTGTCCTCGATGGTGAGTGTTCATTGGAGACAGAGGTAACAACAGGAGTGCCCCAGGGAAGTGTGATAAGACTGTCGCTGTTTTGTATATTCATAAATGATGTGGCAGACATGGAGGGCAGCAATTTTTGGGTTTTCAGTGATGATGCTGTTGTGTACAGGAAGGTGTCCAAGATAAATGGCTGTACGTTGACTCAATATGACCTAGAAAAAAATTTTTAGTTGGCTCTTAATGTATAAAAATGTTAGTTAATGACGATGAATAGGAAAAACAAACCCATAATGTTCGGAACGTCATTAGTAGTGTCCTGCTTGACACAGTCACGTCATTTAAATATCTGGCTGTAGCGTTGCAAAATGGTATAAAATGAGGATTGCGATAGGGAAGGCGAATGTTCGACTTTGGTTTAGTGGGAGAATTTTAGGAATGTGTGGTTCATCTGTACAGGACACCGCATGTAGTACGCTAGTGAGACCTGTTGCCGGCCGCGGTGGTCTCGCGGTTCTAGGCGCGCAGTCCGGTACCGCGCGACTGCTACGGTCGCAGGTTCGAATCCTGCCTCGGGCATGGATCTGTGTGATGTCCTTAGGTTAGTTAGGTTTAAGTAGTTCTAAGTTCTAGGGGACTGATGACCACAGCTGTTAAGTCCCATAGTGCTCAGAGCCATTTTTGAGACCTCTTCTTGAGTACTGCTCGAGTGTTTGGGATCCGCACCAGATCAGATAGAAAGAATTGATTGAAGAAATTCAGAGGCGAGCTCCTAGACTGGTTATCAGTAGGTCGATCAACATGCAATTGTTACAGATATGCTTCTGGAGCTCAAGTAGACACTCGTTTCAAAGAACACTACTGAGACAGTTTAGAAAACCAGCATTTGAAGCCGGCTGCAGAATGATCCTACTGCTCCTAACATACATATCGCACAAGGACCACGAAGATAAGGTAAGAGAACTTGGGGCTCAGATGGGGGCATACAGATACTCGTTTTTCCCTCGTTGTAACTGCGAGTGGAACTGAACAGGAGACAATTACGTGTGGTACAGGGTACCCTCCGCCACGCCCCTTACGGTGGCTTGCGGAATGTGTATGTAGTTGTAGGTGTAGATGAGAGTGTGGAGTACTCAAGGATGAAATCAGCATGTAGTGACAAGTACCCATAAGAAAGAAGGAACGATATGTTATGCCATACTCGTGAGGAAGATCAGTCATGGCTGCATCTCTTTTGCGGCCAGGGAGAAGGCAGTGGCTGGATAACAGCTGAGTCCTGGCACTGTGTGAATGAAGCCAACCATGCTTGTGGTTTCGCAGCGAAGGTGCAGAGCATGGAGACAATGTTGGGTGCGTCTAGAGGGAACGCAGACGGGAATCTCAGTGGCAAATAATGTGATGTGCCACCCTCGTGAGGAAGGTCGGCTATGGCAGCACCTTCTTGGTGAAGGCACAGGGCAGTGGAAGCAGTGTCAGGCCCGTGGTCAGAGGAGGAGGCAACTGGGTGGTAGACGAGGTCTGGTGCAGTGGGAACAAAGGCATGTCCTTGGCGCCAAACGATTTGTCCTGCGCTGTGTCACCCTTGTGTGGAAGATCGACCATGGATGCATCTTCATGGTGAAGGTGCAAAGCTGCAGGCCAATATCGCGCACAACTGAGAGAACGGCAGCAGTTGGGCGGGATAGCTGTGTGAGATGACACCTATTGTTGCAGCTTGTAGACTTCATCCTTAACACCAACATAAGACTAGTGCCACTCTTGAGTAGAGTCGCATGTCAGCAGCGTGCAGAGTAGTGGAATCATCATCATCAACAGGCACGGGTAGAAGAGGTTGATGGCCACGTCGTGGACGAGACTAGAAACTACAGTATCCTGAGCGGCACGCTCATTGCAACAGTTGGTTAATTCCCAAGTACCATGAAAGTGACTATTAACACAGCACAGGTGGAACGAAGTTCCCTATAAAGTAGCTTCTGAATGATGCAACTGAACGGGATCTTCTGACATGGTAATGTGACGTAGCCAAGAGTCTGTAGTGATCTGGGTGGCTCGTGACGCTAGTCCATCGTGAAGTGTGTCGTGATGGTTAACTGCAACGGCCACTGAGGCACCGAATTCGGGAAATTCCAGCGTTGGACGGGCAAAGCCTCCAAAAGCGATGACTAGGCGCAGGCGTGGCGTGGCGTGGCGTGGCTCGGCGAGCACATGACACCAGGTGCAATGTAGACCTTGCGATGGCAGCGCCGCTCTCGGCGATGGGCGTGCTGTTGAACTGCGAGGCCGGCGCCCCTGGTGACGGCTGCTAGAGGTCGGCATGTCAACTGCTGTGTTAAGATTTGTCTGCAGTAAAGGTTCCGTAACACGCGGTGTACTAGCGACGCTCGGCTCTCGACTGCCTCCGGTGGAGGAGCGCCTGCGGCACCCGGGCAGGCTACCCGCTGGTTGCGAGCGTTGTGCCGGAAGCAGAAGTGACCGGCATACGTCCAGATACTTGGCAAAGTAGCTAAAAAGATTCCGAAATTCAGTTTTCGTGTACCTGGGTTGTGTCTCGTGTAAATGCAGCAACAGAGGGTCGACGTCTGTTGCAGGGACTGGCAGTTGACTATCAACGTAAACAGATCTATAGGTGTTCGATGAAAAGACTGACGATAAAGTACTGGGAACAGTAATAACCGTAAATGCACTCCAAGAGGGAAAAAAGTTATCACGAAGGAATTACTCGAATGGGACGGAAATCGGTAGATGTAATGTACGAGGGTAATCCCAAAAGTAAGGTCTCCTATTTTTTTATAAGTACATAGACCTGTTTATTTCTACAATGGTTTACGTCAGTCTACAGCTTGAACATTTAGCTATTTTTCGACATAATCATCATTTCTGTCGATGCATTTTTGTAGACGCTGTGAAAGTTTTTGTTTGCCCATGTCATACCAGCTAGCCGCCATGCTGTTCAGAAAGTTATGAACCTCTTCTTTCACCTCTTCGTCGGAGCTGAATCGCTTTACGGCCAAATGTTCTATTAACTTAGGGAACAGGTGATAGTCAATGGGCGCCAAGTCAGGACTATAGAGTGGGTGGGTGATTGTGTTCCACTGAAACTGTTGCAGGTGAGCAACGGTTTGCCGAGCGATGCGTGGGCGAGCGTTGTCATGGAGAATGTGTACGCCCTTGCTCAACATTCCTCTTCTTCGGTTCTGAATTGCCCGTTTGAGTTTTTTCAGAGTCTCACAGTACCTGTCAGCGTTAATTGTGGTCCCAGTGAGCATAAAGTCGACCGACAATACCCCTTTCCGATCCAAAAAAGCGGTTGTCACGACTGTACCGGCAGAATGTGTTTGTTTGAATTTCCGCGGCTTTGGCGAAGGATGCCGCCACTGGCGTGATTGTTGCTTGGTCTCAGGTTTCGTCACCCGTGACAACTCAGTCCAAAAAGTTGTCCTGTTCGGCTGCAAGGCGGTGAAGAAATGCGCGGGAAGCATCAACTCGTTGCCGCATGTGGTCCTCAGTCAGCATGCGTGGCATCCATCTTGCGCACATCTTCCGGTAGTTCAATGTTTCCGTTAAAATTCTGTGAGCGGTGCTTCGGGAAACCTCTGGAACCAACGTGCAGAGATCATCCAGGGTGATCCGCCGATCTTCGTGTGTGCTTTGCTCAACCTTCAACACTGTCTCGTCAGAAATTGACGGTGTCCCGATCCTTTCTTCGTCGTGAGTTTAGGTCCGACCAGCTGCAAACTCTCTACACCACTTACGAACATTTTTGACATCCATACACTTCCGTCAATTGACGGCGCAGTGCCCCTTGCGTTCAAAAACCGAATAACTGCGCGCAGTTCGCACTTGGCGGTAACATCCAACGGGAGCTCCATTCTCAACGGCTGTCAAGGCAAGACTGAGCGCCTCAGCGCGGCGTGCGCATGTTTACACACAGCGCGTGAAGCACTCTTCATAACAGTGTGACCAACCGCCACAAAAACATAGGAGCCCTTACTTTTGGGATTACCCTCGTACATGTACAGACAAACAAATGATTACAGTTTCATAAATTGAACAGATCAATAAAGCGATGGTCCACCTCTGGCCATTATGCAAGCATTTATTCAGCTTAGCACTGATTGATATAGCTGTTGGATGTTCTGCTGAGGGATATCGTGCAAATTCCGTCTAACTAGCTCGTTAGGTCATCAAAATCCCGAGATTGTTGGAACGCTCTGCCGATAATGCCCCAAATGTTCCCGTTTGAGGAGAGATCCGGCGAACTTGCTGGCCACGAGGGGTTTGGAAAGCATGAAAACAAGGAGGAGAAACCCTCACCGTTTGCGGGTGGTCATTCTGTTGTTCAAATTTAAGCCGAGAATGGCTTGCCATTAAGGGCAACAAAACGGGGCTTAGAATATCGTCGACATGCCGCTGTACTGCAAGTGTGACGCGAATGACAACCAAAGGGGTCCTGCTCTGAAAAGAAATGACAGCCCAGACCATTATTCCTCGTTGTCGGGCCGTATGGCAGGCGACAGTCATGTTGGTATCCCACCACAATCTCATTGACTGGATTGGAATTGTCTTCAGTGATGATTCTCGCTTCGAAATGAGCCCAAATGACCAGTGAAGATATGTCTGGAGACGCCCTACATAGCGTTGGGACTCTCGCTCACCATATGGCCCGACAACCAGAAGTGATGGTCTAAGCTGCCATTTCTTTTCGTAGTAAGATCCCTTTGGTAGTCATCCGCGAGATCCTTACAGCACAGCGGTACGCTGACGATAATCTCCGCACCGTTTTGTTGCCCTTCATGGCAAGCTATCCTGGCCTTACATTTCAAAAGATAATGTCCTCCGGACACGACGAGAGTTTCTACTGTTTGTGCTTGCCAAATCCTACCTTGGCCAGCAAGGTCGCCGGATCTCTCCCCAACTGAGAATGTTTGGAGCATTATGGGCAGGACCCTCCAACCAGCTCGAGATTTGGACGATCTAGCGTGTCAATTACACAGAATTTGGCACATGCAACAACTCTATCAATAAATGGGAAGCCGAATAACTGCTTGCAAAAGGGGCAGAAATGGACCAATGCGTTATTGACTTGCTCAATTTCTGGAGCTCTTTCTCTTGTATAAATAATACAATTTTTCTGAAATTGTAATAATTAGTTTGTCAGTGCATGTACAATACATCTACCGATTCCCGTCCAACTCAGATAATTCCTTCGTGGTGCTTTTTTCCCTTTTTTCCTTACAGCTTACCTAGCAATATGTATCCGGAGCGCTCTAGAGGGGAACTGAAACATAAAACTAATTGTGGAAAAAGCAGATGCACAGTTGAGATTCACCGGAAGCATCCTAAGAAAATTAAACTCGTCTGCAAAAGAGATAGCTTGAAAACTGCTCATCAGTCAGGAAGGATTAACAGAAGAAATAGATAAGATCCGACAAAGAACGGCGCCTTTCCTCATGCGATTGTTTAGTCGGTGACATTTCGCTACGGAGACACTCAACGACTTGAAAACCAGATCTCATATTGACATTTACTGGCAGTCGTTCTTCCGATGCACCAGCAGCAAAGGAATAGAAGGGCAATGATGATGAAACCCCTGCACATCGAGAGTTATCATGTGGAATATGGACGTGAATGCAGATGAAAATAATTCTCACATACTGCACGGTGGACATAAAAGGAAGGAAGCAAGATTAGGGTTCAACAGCCCGTAACGACGACGTCATTAGTGGCAGAACACATGCTCGGAATGGGGATGGAAATCGAATACCACATTTCACAGGAACCATCTTGCAATTTCCTTGAGTGGTTTAGAGAAAGTCGAACAATCTAAATCTGGATGATCTGGTGGAGGCCTGAACCGCCGTCCTCCTGAATAACAGTCCAATGTTTGTCTAATTTCTGCCTTAGCCACCTCCCTCGATCGTGCCGTCCGCGGCTTTGCCTGTCCCGGCACTAATCGGTACATCCCGACTTTTGCTTCTCGGCACGGCGCGACATTTCATTTAGCACTGAAGGTGACATTTTCTTCCAGCATTTGGTGCGGCTTATTGTGACCGACATGACAGTTTTCTGATATCTTTTGCTATTTGTTCGTGGTATAAAGAATTCACAGGTTCAGTGGTTGTTTGCGCAAAACGAGACAGTCTGGAAGTCTATCGTCGCAATTCTCTAAAAACGAATGGGAACAACAGAAGAAGGATGAGAAGACTCATGTGCATAATCGATGGGCACCACAAATTTGCCACGAAACAGCACAACAATACCACGCACAAAGAATTTAAGGATTTAGTTGACGGTGAAAGATAACGATGGACATACGGTGTATGTGGGATTCATTGTTCTGTACAACAAAAAGAACTTTTGTGTTAAATATGCAGGAATAGAAGACGTGATAGAATTGGTGGTGTGAATAGCAAAATTTTCGTATCGCTCGCATTATTACATTGTCCAATATGTTTTTATGGAAATGAACGAAGATTGTTGCGATGTCAGATATTACTGCAATGTACGAGAGCTATACGGAAAGTAAGGTCCGATCGGTCGCGAAATGGAAACCTCTGTGAAAATCAAATTTTTTTTTATTTGCAACAATTAGCTACACATTCCAGCTACTTCTCTACGTAGTCGCCGTTCCGAATTCAACATATGTCGTAGCACTGTATCAACTTTCCAGTACCCTCGTCAGCCGCCTGTGCTTCCCGCCAGTTCTCGGCACTGGTTGTGCCAAGATGTTGCGTTCATAGCCAGCGTTTCATGTGAGCAGCGATGAAACTTAGAGGAAGCCAATTATGGGCCGTGTGGTGTTAAACACTTCATATCGAAAACGCTGCGGGACCTTCTTCATTGCCCCTGCAGAGTGCGGTCGAGAATTGTCGTGGAGAAGGAAACGCATGACAGTCATGTCATGTGGGGTGCATGACATTAGGCGAAATCTCTCTCCAGGCCCTCGCACTTGGCGAGATACACTATTTTTAGGCGTCTTTACTAGCTCAATGTGCGCTCATAACTGAAAAGAGCGACATGATGCGATCGATGGGCATGCTAAAGAGACAGCCCAACACATCTGTGCAATCTTCATCGTCACTGACGTTACCATTTTGCGCCCGATCGTTCCTTACTTCCCGAATAGTCCTCGTACGCTAGTTAAGTCAAAAGGATGCCTGCAAAGAAATTTTCGATTTAAGGTATGCTATTTTTGAATTTCAGGAGAAAAAAGGACAGGAAAACGAAAAGTAGAAGATCAGGAAAGGATTTTAAATAGAGTTGACTACAAACTGCGCTCAGTGAGAGGGCACACCAGAAATAGTTAAATAATACCGAAAATTTCTTTTGTTTTGACCTATGTTGTTGAGAAATATGGAACAGAGCCGTTTGCCGCATCGGCGCTTTCGCCGTTTAGCTTCCTTCCCGCTCAGACAGTGTGGCGCGGTAGAGCGCAAAGTGTGCACTCAGGTGCGACACATTGGCTCACGTTCACGGGCACCACACGCGAGTCGAATCGTTGGGCCCTCCCTGATATGCACCTATTAATATACACCTATTATTGACAAGCTATTAGTAAAAGCTTAACTGACTAGATTACAAATTAATTCAAGCAAATGACTTTATCACTCTAATGTGTCATCAGTACCTGAAACATCTCCATCAGTGTACACATTTCGCTGTCTGTTACGAGATTTATTTATTTGGGACGAAGAAAAATAACGATTTTACAGACGATACAACAGTGAGAAAGCAACAACAAAAATACACCTAAAATCTAGAACACTAGCAAGGAAAGCGAATGTCAATAAAATACAATCTTTCAAAACTACTGCTTCTATGTATATGAAATGTAATGACATAAGTATTATCTTATTTCTCTTTAACATTATATACTGTAACAGTCAACATACGGGTGGTATATATGATCCCCATCGCCACATTTCATAGATTTTTCAACCAGTTCCAATGCTTCTAAGCAGATGCTGTTAATATTATATGACTGTAACGTTACCCTGATATTTACAAGAAAAAAGTGCGGATTATGATTGTACAGAATTTCTGATGATAGCAGGCAAGAAAAGTTTTTCCCACACGCTGTGCACAGATTACGTGACTCACCTGGAAGATCTGCTTCAGTGAGAACAAGGCGCGCCGCAGTTCACGTCCTTCCGAGTTGAGAAGTTTTTCTGTAATGAAGGCGAAACAGGAAGTAATAATTCGACACTTTAATTTTTCACTAGCACTACTGGAATGAAACATTGTTGTATACTGTGTTTCTGTATTCTCAAAGCTGGCCAACAGAAAATAATAGCAACAATTAACATTTATTCTCCTGTTTCACTGTTTGGAATAAGTATGGTAGACATCAGTTCAATCCATGTTGCAGCCTGTAAGCAGACAGCTGGCTCCATGGCTTATGGAGTCACTCATAAAATGCAACGGTGGCGAGCAAAGTCACATTAGGTTAAGAACGGTACCTGACTTATATTATTTAATCTTTTTGCTCCATATGCATTTCACTTAAGACAAAAAAGTAGCTGATGGAACTGTTGTGAACGAGCGGTAAATAAAACCCTTCCAGAGCTCTAAAGTTGCGACAAATTAAATCTTCCATAGCTCGAAAGTTGCGTTACACAATTTACCACAAAACTCCACAAAGTATTATACCTATTTCAGAGCAAACAAAACTTTGTTTTACAAAACGAAATGGACACACGCTGAATGTACAATACGGGCTGTCTCTGTAGTTATCATAAATTTCGCACGGCTGAAGTACATTCAGAATATTCTCAATTGTCTTTTCCGAAGTCTCTGCTAAACAATTCAGCAGGAACAGAACAATATATTTCCTTCCTTCGTCCATCATAGGCAGGTTGAGAAGTCCATAAACCATGTGGATTCATCGTATAGAACATTCGTCCAGCAGCTTTCAAATATTGTATTTATTTATTTAGGATCTCGTGTATTCAATTAGCGAGAAATTTGCTTGGATGTAGGGCAAGTAAAAAAAATTACAAACATTGTTACATAGATTGCTACAGCGTCAAGTGAAATACAATAAAGTGAATATATCAGATACAATATACGATATCAGAGACAATATACTAAACTGTTAAATCGTAACAATATAGTAAAATATTTTTGCGCACATTATAATCG
This sequence comes from Schistocerca cancellata, assembly GCF_023864275.1. NCBI lineage: Eukaryota > Metazoa > Arthropoda > Insecta > Orthoptera > Acrididae > Schistocerca > Schistocerca cancellata. Next base: position 255,064,745 of record NC_064630.1, on the reverse strand, counting down.
TAATATTACTAAAAATGAATGTAACATGAGCAAATAAAATAGATTAACGTACAATTATGAGAAAGTGTAAGGTATACTGGGAATATTTACTGACAGTTAACAGATTCTTAATAATTATCACTAGATTACAGCAGTACTAAAAATTAGTGAGACACAATTAAAAACATACTCGCATCAGACTGTTCATGGTTAACATACCCATACCAGAAAACCAATTTCCTGAGTACTAAGCTATTGCAGGTGGAAAATAATTGCAGATTTATCAACAATTTAGAAAAATTATTGTTCTGAGTTACATATACTTCTGAAATATAAACAGAATTTGTTGTTAAAACTGTTTGAATTCTTAAGATTCACTTCCAGCATGTTTAATTTAAGGAGGGAGAGAAACGAACGCTTTTGTCTGGTTTATAGTACCAAGACAAGTTTTTTAGTTTATAACGCAGGTCAAGGATTCTTCTTGCTTTATGATTGCGATACGATTTGTTTCATTTGTACAGAAAGAGATTCTCCACGCAAATAAACAGTAATAAGATGTAATCCTGCATGTGTATGTGTGAACTTGAAGGGCTGCTGGTTGTCGCGGAAAACGAGATGGAACTGCAACCACTTGAGCAGCTGCACCACCTGGCAAAAAGTTTTAACATTTCTTTCAGTTAAGGTAAATGGAATACAGATGATGATACGGATTTGGGTGAGCCCTCAGTCGGTCGCGTTCGTATCGAAACTTTCAAAACATTTGCCGAACATTTCAGCAAAAGCTGAAACTGCTACTTTCGCCCCTGCAACGGTGGCTCGACCCGCCCAGCCGAGGTGTGTTGCGTGTTGCGTGGGTGTGGGGGGTCGTGAAAGCGTGCAACGGCGCATCGCGCACACTGGCCGCCAATTCACGAATTTAGGTCGACAAAGCATGTTCGGCACAAAATGTTAGTTTCTCTTCGGTCCATATGGAGATTCAGCAGTTAAGTATGATATGTTTATAGTTCCAAGGCGAAGAAATGTTCTTCAATCCTGTATAGTTTTCTGTAACTTCAAAGACGATAACGAAAAGGATATCTGATTTTGTAAGTTGGTTTCCCACTTATGCTTTACCCAGTTTTGTATTAACTCCACCCACTGGCTGTGTCATGGCTCAGATTTTTTTCTTTCACAGTTTATTCTAGGGTGGCTTATTACATTGTGATGGGCACGGTACAGCACAGTTTATAGTCTGATGTATGCTATAGTTACTTTTCTTTAAAACATTAATGTACACGTTGTACAAAAGTAAGGCTTCGCCGCCTCTCCCTAAGTGTTGTCCGACAGAAAAAACTGACACACAATGCACAGAAGGCAGCATGGTATGACTCAGTGAGACACACGCGGCTCGTCACAAAGGTAGAGTGGCAATAGAAGCGGTGGACAACCATCGCCACGAGGGCGATTTAGAGCCTTGCCCTTTAAAGCACGGCAGGCTCCACCGTTGCCAAAAATGCCACGCTTTATGAAGTACAAAATTGCTTGCGTCAAGATAAAAAGAGTGCTTTTGCCAAATGTTTGAGCGCGAAAAGAAACAAGACTCCCTAGAAATTACACAATAAATTTTTGTCACAATTTTTATACACAAACTAAGGGTGGGAAATGGACATATGGGAAATAAAATTAACCAGTATGAAGTCTAGTTTTGCAAAAAAGGTATAACTGTTTGAAAGTAATCACCGTAATTAAGAAAATCTTAATTCACGAGGAACTGAGGGAAATTTTTGTACCAATTTTCACAGACGGAAGAGTGGGAAACGAGGTATCAGAGTAACCAACGTAATGTCTAGCTTAGGGGAAAAAATTAATCCGAGTAATTCAGAAAAACTTATTAGTGGTTTGAGGGAAAATTACATAATGGATATTTATCTGAATTTTCAAAGGCATACGAAGAGTAGTAAAACGACAAAATGGGGTATCAAATTAGTCTGCCTGAGATCAAGGTTTGCGAAACTAGGTTTTGATTGCTAGAAAGTAAGTAGGGTAACCAAGAAAAAAATATTTCGTAATATGAGGAAAAACTGAAATATTTCACGAACAGCATAAATTGAAACTTCTCTTTCAAAATTGATTTAAAACAGTCTCCATCGCAATAAAATATTTATTGATAATGGTAAGCGGTTTTGGTCTTCAGACAATAACACCATGATGGCAGGCGATGGAGCAGCTAACATGGTTCCACGAACGTCAACTAGCCTGAAGATGGTCACATTTTGACCGAAGCCGCCAGTTACCATTGTCAATAAATATTTTACCGCGGTCAAGTCTGTTTTCATTCAATTTTTAAATATTTCATCGCTGATGTTCTCCACGAGAAATGTTCTCCAAATTACTGAAACTTCTCTGTTTCCTCTTGATCTATATACTCTTGACAATAATAAGATATCGATTGATATTTAAATATAATATACGCCATGCGTTTCGATAAAACTTTGAAAATAAAAAATGAAGAAAAACGCTCTAATATTTTGTGAAACGGTTTGTCTAAATGTAAGAAATAAAGTAAAGAAGCATTTGACGCGCTTTTGAATAACGTTCGAAATCATGTACTACACATGAAGTGCCGATTGAGAATTTATAGTTCAATGTTTAACGTGCTTTTAAGTTGTTCGAGGGTTCTGGACTAATTGACAGAATTAATTTTGCATCCCAGATCCAAAAATTCACCGGTTTCCCGCTCCGCGTTTCGTCAACCAACAGGGTTTGCCATTCGCCTTTGTTACAGCGACAAATCCATCGTCTAACAGTGTTCCACTATTGCATCACCTTACACATTTTTCACTCTTTCTTGAATGGGAATGGGCATTTCATCTTCTGCATTCAAGAATTCCATCACAGAACGCTGTCCAATACGAACATCGACGTCAGCCATTTTGCAAGCGACTGCAGTACTGGCATGTTTTCTTAGAAAGTTACTAATGCAGTAGAATGGAGCAGTAGGTTTGAGAAATAGAGCCAAATTCATATTTTTCTCTAACAAACTTTATTTAAGGAGATAAAAATATGATGCATTATTTTTTCACTGATCCTCGTATCTACTTGTGTTGGTATTAATGTTACCGCTTTTTTTTCGTGGTAGAGGACAACGTGTGCAGATAAAAATCAGATCCGTCACCAAATACTGTTGTGTTTATACTAGTACCTATCTGCAGGATATAATTACATCCTATGCGTTGTGAGTTTCCACTGTCAACTGACGGTGAAGCCGCGTAGAGACGCACGAAGAGAAGCAGCAATCTGGGTAACAAGAAGAGAGCTGATAAGCAATGGCTGCAGCAGGAGGTACTCACTCGGCCCCGTATCGGCCATGACGGCACGCGTGTGTCGTTAACTGAGAGCGATGGGTCAGTCAGTTTGTATTCGGACCAAGATGGATTCAACTTTGCACCTTGTAATGTCTACCCTGTGGCTGTTACCAGACTTCTAAGCTTGGAATAAATTTTGTCTACCGCGACCGTCATTTAACCATGTTATAATCTTCCTCTCTTCTTTGTCAGTCTCGAAAAAACCGCGTAAGTACGCTACGTCCACAATGCAGTACAGCCCAGCTGTCCCACCCCCGTCGGCGTAGCACCCGCACCACGGGGATGCCCTTTGCTATAAATCTGCAAACTGACGTTCCTGGTCTCCTGATGAGAGTGACCAGCTTGTGATTGAAACCTCAGCGCCCAGGGCCCGTCGAACCCGCCTCCCTTCCTCCAGCTGTCACTAGTAGCGAGTTCGCCCATCACCACTGACTTGACTCAGCCAATTGACCACTAACTTGTCACTGACCAGCCAATCACCGATGTATCTGTACAATGACTGTCTTCTTTGCACGTTCTGACTGGTTCAGCTCCATCTACAGCTAAAGACACTTGACGCGTCCATGACCTCGTTTGGCAAACTACAGAAAAAAAAGTTTCCGGCCCGTACCGAGAAGTACTTTGAACATCGTCTGCGTTGAAAGTGTTTCACACTAGAGTTCCTCACTATGCTCGGATTGGGGAACGTCCCCCGTTCCCTTCCACTTTCTGATGACGGAGTAACCTAGCTACTGGGCAGTTCAGAATGTCTTCAGGAAATGCAAATTGTGCTTGCGCCCATCTCAGCAACTACGGCGGTGTGCTCTGCCGACGTTAAACCACGAAAAATTACTTTCCCTAGATGGTAATCCAGATAGAATTCAATAACCCACGCATACCGGACTGGGAAAGTCGTTACTTTTCTACCTCAAAAAGTAGCACGTTCACTACACTACAGAGCACAGCTGCACGCTCACTGCAGTACGATGTGCATTCAACTTCTAAGGCCTCCGATTTTTTTTTCTCCGGACTGGAAAGAGATAGAAACATGCGCATTGTTTTAAAATGAGGCCGCGTTCATTGTCAATACGTCCCAGAGATGGCAGCACCGTACGGCAGATGGAATTTTACCGCCAGCGGCGAGAATGAGAACTGTTTTAAATACTTAAAATGGCGACGTTTTCCTTACTTGAACAGCGTGCAATCATTCGTTTTCTGAATTTGCGTGGTGTGAAACTAATTGAAATTCATCGACAGTTGAAGGAGACATGTGGTGATGGAGTTATGGATGTGTCGAAAGTGCGTTCGTGGGTGCGACAGTTTAATGAAGGCAGAACATCGTGTGGCAACAAACCGAAGCAACCTCAGGCTCGCACAAGCCGGTCTGACGACATGATCGAGAAACTGGAGAGAATTGTTTTGGGGGATCGCCGAATGACTGTTGAACAGATCGCCTCCAGAGTTGGCATTCCTGTGGCTTCTGTGCACACAGTCCCGCATGACGACCTGAAAATGCGAAAAGTGTCATCCAGGTGGGTGCCACGAATGCTGACGGACGACCACATGGCTGCCCGTGTGGCATGTTGCCAAGCAATGTTGACGCGCAACGACAGCACGAATGGAACTTTCTTTTCGTCGGTTGTGACAATGGATGAGACGTGGATGCCATTTTTCAATCCAAAAACAAAGCGCCAGTCAGCTCAATGGAAGCACACAGATTCACCGCCACCAAAAAATTTCGGGTAACCGCCAGTGCTGAAAACATTATGGTGTCCATGTTCTGGGAGAGCGAGGGCGTAATCCTTACCCATTGCATTCCAAAGGGCACTACGGTAACAGGTGCATCCTACGAAAATGTTTTGAAGAACAAATTTCTTCCTGCACTGCAACAAAAATGTCCGGGAAGGGCTGTGCGTGTGCTGTTTCACCAAGACAAGGCACCCGCACATCGAGCTAACGTTACGCAACAGTTTCTTCGTGATAACAACTTTGAAGTGATTCCTCATGCTCCCTACTCACCTGACCTGGCTCCTAAAGACTTTTGGCTTTTTCCAACAATGAAAGACACTCTCCGTGGCCGCACATTCACCAGCCGTGCTGCTATTGCCTCAGCGACTTTCCAGTGGTCAAAACAGACTCCTAAAGAAGCCTTCGCCGCTGCCATGGAATCATGGCGTCAGCGTTGTGAAAAATGTGTACGTCTGCAGGGCGATTACGTCGAGAAGTAACGCCAGTTTCATCGATTTCGGGTGAGTAGTCAATTAGAAAAAAAATCGGAGGCCTTAGAACTTGAATGCACCTCGTACATCTCCCCAACTGGGAATGTATTTGGAGGGGATTGTTGGGGACATTTTCGGCGTTCACGTTATAGCCACTGGAAATCTCCGAAGATACTTGCCAGAACAGCTGGTATTACCAACTTGATATTATTACCTTCCCGCTCGTTCATCAGCTTCCATTGTTTCCTCTCATCGACTGTCATCAGAGTTCTTTCTTCTCTGACGACCTCTACTGTCAGCTCTCTACTACGGTTGCCCACCTTTGGAGTTTCCTCGTCCCAGGTGTCGTGGGCGGCCTTGTTTGGGAGGATGCCGACGGCACACTGACGTGCGTTTTGGTTTGCATCGCGCGTGGCTCGATCTGTTACCGCCGATGCGCTTCCCGCAATAGACGACAGAAAGCGTCCATTTCGGCTGGAGATCATGGCCGGCTTTGTACGCAGCTCTGGTCAGATTTGCCCAGGTCACGTGGTGCCGACGGTGTGGCTTGGAGTTCACGTCAAGATCGATGGCGCCTTGTCTCCGGAACTACAAGAGTAACAACTGTTAAGCGAGGGTCTCGAGATGTTGTAAAAAAATGGAAATACCAATGTGCTGTGCCACCTTTAGTGTGTCAAGGAGGTGCCATTCGTTTGGGAGAGGCTGCACACAGAACGATTACAAATTAATCAACTCTTTCATTGGACTGTACTTTCACAAAAACTGAACATAAAAAACTTGATATGTTTGTTGGATGGCCGTATGACTAATACTTTTTTCTCTCGTAAGATTACTTTAAAGTACGGAAGCTTTTAATCAGGCACGTTTCATTTTATCCGTAAAGCACTGTCGGTGGTAGTTCTATAAGCATTTTGCATGCACTGTACCGTCATTTCTCAGCATAGAGAGAGTTCCGCTCCGATCCAGCAGGTGGCGCCAAGGATGCAGTAGTTTTCTTGCCTTGCCTGGACGGTGTTATCATGAGCGGAGCCTCGGCAGCGCCACCCGAAATCAAGAAGCTAGCAGCCGCGGTGACGGAAAGGAGTGTGATGGAGAGCACAGTACAGCTAGACTGGAAACATACGCCTGCGGTGCTGAATGGCAGTTGGCAGCTGTAGACACTGAGAGAGCGAAGCTAAAGGCAGTTGGCAGCTGTAGACACTGAGAGATCGAAGCTAAACACATGAAGACTGATCCAAATGGTGTTTTTCTCGTTCCCGTGAAAACTGCGTCTGCAGCGTACGATGGCGCTGTGTGTCGTCTACACAGGATTGCTCAGGGAAGCTTTCAGGCATGGGAGTGTTCTGTTAATAATCCTTGATACTTGTTATGGATTCCCTGGCGTGCCACAGTGACTTTGTGTAGTTGTGGTTGTGGTTTGAACCGGTGCGCCTTTGCTCATTATTTCCTGAAAGGCGAATGCAGACACACTATCATTAGCACACAATGACCTTGCCTATCTCGTTCTGCCTCGCCGTAATTTGTATACGGGGAGGTCTTGGGGCTTATTCGTGTAGATACTGTTAAAACATTGTTTCCAAAATTGCCAAGTTTTGATATTGGTATTACGATATCTTGCCGGGCTGATGTTTAACGGTGCTAAACGCTTCTTACAGGCTTGCTATCTGATGCTATTCATAATGTTGGATGAAGAATGTGCGAGAGACGAAGCAGGTCGTCAATTAATGAAATAAATTCGCTCACACCAACGTTGTGGTGAGCCTTGTTGCATGTTCTATGTTATTTAAGTTTTAAGTGTGATTTTACTTTATGCATGTTAGATTAAGATTTTAGTTTTAACTTTTTGAGTTATTCTCTGAGTGAGTGTTTCTACTTTGGCTGTACCAGAACTCATTTAGGAATTGTGAGATTTTGTAAGTACGTTGAGAACTGATGTAGTTCCACACGAAGCGAAGTACTGGTAATGCTGTTTTCTCAGTGAACATTTTTTGGGTATTATTGTTTTCCGTATTATCATTAGTGAAGACGAATCAATAAGGTTTTCCTCAAAACATTTTAGTAAATGTGTTGACAGTAGTGTTATAAACAAACGATATCACTGTTTTCTTATCACTACACCTTCACAAACCCCTGTCCCCCGCCAACGCTTCCACTCCACAGACTATGTTCTTGCTAAATGTGTGTTTTGATCCCTGCAGTGTTAAAAGAGTTTTCCTTAAGAATGTGTACAAAAGTAATAAGCCAGGAAGAAGTTACACGAATAGGAGGAGCAAAAAAAAACCCTTTTTATCCTACATCATTCAAGAAGTAAAAAGAAACATGATGCACACATGTGCGTCAAGACCGAAACCCACGTATAATGTGGAGCTACTCACCGATTATGGTGTGCACGCGAACCGACAGCTGAGTCCGAAGGACGATGGAATTCTTGTGGCTGTAACAGAGAGAGGGACAGTTCATTAGACAGGCGGTGTACATAACTTACAGTTAAGTGTACTGTGTGTGTGTGTGTGTGTGTGTGTGTGTGTGTGTGTGGGTGGGTGGGTGGGTCAGTGTTGAGTAACTCTAGCTTCATAATTCTGAAAAGATTGTTGAAGGAACTATGGTCAAGACTGTTCATAGAGGTTACTGCCATCACTGTGCGGATCATGCAGTTCCCGTGATAACTGCTGTGAATTTGGAAAGCTTAGCAGAGAATTGATGCTTGATGTAACGGTCAACTGAAGACAGTAATATAATTCTACAAATTTTAAAGTGCGTAAGTTAACATGCGGTGTATCACGTAGAGTGGGTGACATTGAAATTCTTTTATGCGGCAGTTCGAAACTGTATACAATGAAGCGGCCACGGCATTGTTATAGTGGGAAGAACGGATATTGGTTTGCCGTGGGGGAACTGGAGAAAATGCAGCAGTAGACTGCACGACACATTCTGGCATTCTAGCCAAGTTGCAACGGCTGAATAAGTTGAAACGTTCAAAGAAGAGCTGTGCGCTTTGTGAGATTTATTTACTTGGCGTAGGAAGATGACAGAGGCTTGTAACAGACATTGTAAATTGAGTGAACGTGGTTTCTTTGTATGACGACGCGGTATTTCAGGTTGTCAATTTGAACCAAACAAATTCTCTTAAGTTGTCTAAAAATATAAGTGTTGAGCAGATCAAGTAAAAACATCACAGGTTGCAGCGTAACATATAGCAAAGCGACAGCGATAAAATGTCAGTAACACCAACACCATCTTGTGTGTCAAACAGAGAAATTATCTCGTCAAGCAGTGACTATGATGTAAAACGAGAAAATTCTGGCTAATCGAGAATATCGGCTGTTGTTCATCTCGTGTACTATCTGCACGGCAAGTGGAAGGGAGGGGAGGGCTGCTACTGAAACCGGCGCACTATGTGCACTTGGTTCCGGAGGGAAGAGAGTTGTACAACTGTAACACACTTTCGACTCTAGAATACAAGTTTAATAAATTTTCTCCTTCCATTTTTAAATAATGACTTTCACTTTTTATATGCTGTAGTCTTTTTCTGAAATTACAAAAATTACTCCGGAAAATTACGTGAAAAATGATCTAAGGTATAATATGGCCATGTACTTAGGAACAAATATTCGATAGAAATTTAAAAGCGGTACAGTCGAGAAAATATTATCAATAGATTTCTATTACTCTCCTACACATCAATAATCAGTAAGTGAAATCAAATTAAACAGAAGTATTATCGAAAACCAGAGACGAGTTAAAAACGTTTTGAAATATAAGTTATTGGTAATTAAGACAAATTTCCATTTTCAAGACAGGGAAAATTGTTAATATATTAAAGAAACTCTTCATCATTATCATCATCATAATCAGTGTTCTGCCCTAGGGCAGGACATCACATGTAGCTCTCCATGCAGTTCTGTCATTTGCTGTCCTCTTCTTCGTCTTTCATTCACTGTTTCTTCCACAGCGTCCATGAGTTAACAAACTCTTCCCATTCAATGTACAAGCCAATTGCGTTGCCTCTTTTCGATTACATTTACAGTTTTTCTCTCTTTCCCCACTCTTCTTACTACCACCTCAATTCTCACTTTGTTTCCCCGTTTTATCCCTTCCATCCTCCCCCAAATTCACAACCCAAATGCTTCTATTCTTCTTCCTTCCTCCTTTCTCAGTGTCCGTGTCTCTGTTCTACATCTCCATCTACTTTTACAAACACACTCCGCAAGTCATCGTATGGTGCGTGGCGGAGGATACCCTGTACTTTTACTAGTCATTTCCTTTTCTGTTCCACTCGCAAACAGAGCAATGGAAAAATGACTGTCTATATGCCTCCGTACCAGTCCTAATCTTTCTAATCTTATTTTCGTGGTCCTTACGCGGCAGTAGAATCGTTCTGCAGTCATCTTTAAATGCTGGTTCCCTAAGTTTTGTCCGTAGCGTTCTTGGAAAAGGAGGTCACCTTCCTTCCAGCGTTTTCCATTTGAGCTCACGAAGTATCACCGTAATACTTGCATGTTATTCGAACCTACCGGTAACAAATCTAGCAACCCGCCTCCGAACTGCTTCGATGTCTTCCATGTCTTCCTTTAATCCGATCTGGTGCAGATCCGACACACTCGCAACAGCGTCCTATATGCAGTCTCCTTTGTAGGTGAACAAACCGAAGTCGACCCTTAGCCTTCTCTACTACAGTCCTTAAATGCTCATTCCATTTCATATCACAAATCTCACGTGTTCCATGCAGGAAGAGCTGCTCGACCAAAGTGGCCAGACCCTATCGAACATGCCTGGACAGATTGAAAGGGGCGGTTTATGGACGACGTGACCCATCAACCACTCTGAGGGATCTACGCCGAATCGCCGTTGAGGAGTGGGACAATCTGGACCAACAGTGCCTTGATGAACTTTTGGATAGTATGCCACGACGAATACAGGCATGCATCAAAGCAAGAGGACGTGCTACTGGGTATTAGAGGTACCGGTGTGTACAGCAGTCTGGACCACCACCTCTGAAGGTCTCGCTGTACAGTGGTACAACATGCGATGTGTGGTTTACATGAGCAATAAAAAGGGCGGAAATGATGTTTATATTGATCTCTATTCCAATTTTCTGTACAGGTTCCGAAACTCTCGGAACCAAGGTGATGCAAAATTTTTTTTTTGATGTGTGTATTATTCTGAAGATAATGAATTGCACCTACCACATCACAAGAACTTTATTTAAGGCTACCTTGAACATTACGAATAGACGATTAATTTTCTGTTTGTTTCTTTTTTGGGCCAACACTCCCACACAGTGGTGACTGTTGTGAAAGAGCACAAGAGCACTTGAACACCCTAACTTTTGACACTTTGCGGCTTTTTTTGGTTATTTTTCTTTGAATGCTGTTAAGCGAAAAGTACATGCGGTAATCTGAAGTAAATGGTACTAAATCTACCATGTTATGTTACATTGTTACTATTCTAGGCTCCGTGCAACTTCGCATCAGGATCGCGAGCACAACTGCAGTTGTGCACGTTTTCAGGAGATTTTGCGCATGCGCAACTGGCGTGAAGTAATTGCCTTATGGGCCAAATACATATGGATTTGATAAACAACGTGCACGATTCACTGCGTGCACAGCTAGCTTTTACCAGTCAACTACAATTTTACGTCAGTGCCACTAGGACCTCCCAGACCATTTCCGTTGACTGAGAAAGTGACGACATCAAATACGCGTGACTACAAGCGTTCATTTAACAAAGAAGTATATAATAAGAGTAAGTTGTTGTGTGGGTGCACCGTGAGAATGTCTGATTTTCAGCCCAGAAGTTAATTCATTAACTAATATGTGTGTTTAGGGATCTTGTTCGAAAAAATAAAAAAGCACGAAAACTCCTATTTACAGGTGAGCAGTGAAAGCTTAAACATTATTTCATTCTTACCCTAAACTGTACTTAATTGTTTGCAAAACAAAAAAATTCACAAAAACAAATCATTCTTTTTTCATACAATTTATGCATATTATCATTATTATTATTATTATTATTGGCAGTGGTTGTAGCTGTATAAATAAGTTGATTAGCGTAACCGTTATACAGCAGATGCTATTAATTTCACACTCTCATATTCACCTAAATCTAAAAATTTGTGAACATTCAGACTGAATACTCAAGAGCAGCCACTGCTCCCGCATCCCCAGCGTTGCCGTTACACTGCAGCCACTTTGGCAGGATAGAAACGACGAGATAGGACTGTTGTTCATTACTGTGTAAATTGTATTCCAGGAGATTCCGTTGACCGCAATACGTCTCTTTAGTTACACGTTTCCTTTCCCCGACGTGGCCGAGTCAGTAGGTTGGCAAATGATTAGTCTCGGCGGACCGAGGAGGCTGTGAATGAGAACAGGACACGTTTCACTCCGTCAAGCAGTTCGTGCCCAGCTTGGGACGAAGAGATGGTTTTTGTATTCCAGTTCCAGATACGCCACGTTATTCCAGCCAATTCGTGCTGCCATTGCGCGTACGTAGTGCTCACCGCTAGGTGCAGCGTTAACACCGTCTTTCAAGCACAGTCGGTAGCGAAACCAGTGACGGGTAAAATACGCGGTCCAGAACGGGGTCTTTACTTTCACGCGCTGCCTCTGAGAGAGCGCGTGGGTGGTCAGAACGAGGTTGCCTACTGGTCCATGCTGACTCGCGCACGCATCCCGCGACCCGGTCACTCCGATACAACCACAGGCTCAGCCGCGGCACGCTCGGCGCAGTCCCCTTCTCTCCCTCTCTACGCTTCGGTCTGCGTTCTCTCCCCGTCGTACGTCTCGCTTTGCTCCTTTTACAGTGCAGCAAACCGTTTCCGACTCCTGCTGAAATAATGATCGTGTAAGGACAGTCGCTGTTTCAGGTGTGGACAATATTTATTACGTCATATTGTTCCCGTCGAAATCTTCTCTGTCGCCCCAGCGATTTCTCGCGGTTCTTATATACATTCGCTGACAATCGATACATTGTTACACGCAGTAATTTTGTTAACTACAGCTACAAATTTGTTCAACATTACAGAAAATTTATCAGTCGGTAGTTACAACTGAAATACATGAAATAGGTGTGGAGTGCGTACTGTAAGACCTTCGATACACACACCATCGGATTTTTGACTTGTCGCTCTAACATAGTTTCAAATATACGTACATTATTTTTGGGTGTGAACAGAATTTCAATAAATAATACAGTAGTCCAAATCATCGCTTTGTTTACATGATCAATGAGATTTCGTTTTACGTGTTGCAGTAGTAAATACGTAATTAGTTGTTATAATTAGCAACTGCACAGTAAACTAACAGTATATTAATCAGAGTTTTTACAGGTTTCAAATATTATAAAAACAGTATTTTGGTCTCTCTTTCATTATTTGATTGTTTGTAACTGAAAAGTTCCACTTGTGACTAAACGAACTGTTTATACATTGAAGCGCCAAAGAAACTGGTATAGGCATGCGTATTCAAATACAGATATATGTAAACAGCCAGAATACGGCGCTGCGGTCATCAACACCAACAACTCTCCGGTGCAGTTGTAAGATCGGTTACTGCTGCTACAATGGCAGGTTATCAAGATTTAAGTGAGTTTGAATGTGGTGTTACAGTCGGCGCATGAGCGATGGGACACAGCATCTTCGAGGTAGCGATGCAGTGGGGATTTTCCCGTACGACCATTTCACGAGTGTACCGTGAATATCAGGAATCCGGTAAAACATCAAATCTCTGACATAGCTGCGCCCATAAACAGATCCTGCCCAACAGGACCAACGATGACTGAAGAGAATCGTTCAACGTGACAGAAGAGCAACCATTCCGCGGAATGCTGCAGATTTCTATGCTGAGCCATCAACAAGGGTCAGCGTGCGAACCATTCAACGAGATATCACCAATATGGGCTTTCGGAGCCGAAGGGCCACTCGTGTACCCTTGATGACTGCACGACACAAAGCTTTTCGCTTCGCCTGGGCCCGTCAACACCGACACTGGACTATGATGACTGGAAACACGTTGCCTGGTCAGACGAGTCTCGTTTCAAATTGTATCGAGCGGATGGACGAGTACGGTTATGGAGACAACCTCATGAATCTATGGAACCTGCATGTCAGCAGGGGACCGTTCAAGCTGGTGGAGGCTCTGAAATGGTGTAGGGCGTGTGCAGTTGGACACCGTTTAGATACGAATCGACAGGTGACACGTACGTAAGCATCCTGTCTCATCACCTGCATCCATTCATGTCCATTTTGCATTCCGACAAACTTGGGCAATTCCAGGACAATGCGACATCCCACACGTCCGGAATTGCTACTGATTGGCTCCAGGACACTCTTCTGAGTTTAAACACTTTCTCTGCCCTCCAAACTCCTCAGACATGAACACCATTGAGCGTATCTGGAATGCCTTGCAAGGTGCTGTTCGGAAGAGACCTCCACCTCCTCATTCTCTTACAGATTTATGGACAGCCCTGCAGGATTCATGGTGTCAGTTCACTACTTCAGACATTAGTCGAGTCGATGCCACGTCGCGTTGCGGCACTTCTGCGTGCTGTCGGGGGCCCTACACGATATTAGGCAGGTTTACCAGTTTCTTTGGCTCTTCAGTGTATATCTTCCTAGCATCTGTCCGTCTTCTGCTTGGTTTTCCATGGAGAAGTGTATTCACTCTGCTACCTTGTCAAACAGACCTGTTTTGTCTCAAGCTATCAAGCAAGCAAGCGGCACCGCAGTACGAAGTATAGTCGTGATTTTTATGTCTGGATACACGTTGTACATTATCTGAACAAAACTGGATATACAGGGTGTTACAAAAAGGTACGGCCAAACTTTCAGGAAACATTCCTCACACACAAATAAAGAAAAAATGTCATGTGGACATGTGTCCGGAAACGCTTAATTTCCATAGAGCTCATTTTAGTTTCGTCAGTATGAACTGTACTTCCTCGATTCACCGCCAGTTGGCCCAATTGAAGGAAGGTAATGTTGACTTCGGTGCTTGTGTTGACATGCGACTCATTGCTCTACAGCACTAGCATCAAGCACATCAGTACGTAGCATCAACAGGTTAGTGTTCATCACGAACGTGGTTTTGCAGTCAGTGCAATGTTTACAAATGCGGAGTTGGCAGATGCCCATTTGATGTACGGATTAGCACGGGGCAATAGCCGTGGCGCGGTACGTTTGTATCGAGACAGATTTCCAGAACGAAGGAGTCCCGACAGGAAGACGTCCGAAGCATTTGATCGGCGTCTTAGGGAGCACGGAACATTCCAGCCTATGACTCGCGACTGGGGAAGACCTAGAACGACGAGGACACCTGCAATGGACGAGGCAATTCTTCGTGCAGTTGACGATAACCCTAATGTCAGCGTCAGAGAAGATGCTGCTGTACAAGGTAACGCTGATCACGTCACTGTATGGAGAGTGCTACGGGAGAACCAGTTGTTTCCGTACCATGTACAGCGTGTGCAGGCACTATCAGCAGCTGATTGGCCTCCACGGGTACACTTCTGCGAATGGTTCATCCAACAATGTGTCAATCCTCATTTCAGTGCAAATGTTCTCTTTACGGATGAGGCTTAATTCCAACGTGATCAAATTGTAAATTTTCACAATCAACATGTGTGGGCTGACTAGAATCCGCACGCAATTGTGCAATAACGTCCTCAACACAGATTTTCTGTGACTGTTTGGGCAGGCATTGTTGGTGATGTCTTGATTAGGCCCCATGTTCTTCCACCTACGCTCAATGGAGCACGTTATCATGATTTCATACGGGATACTCTACCTGTGCTGCTAGAACATGTGCCTTTACAAGTACGACACAACATGTGGTTCATGCACGATGGAGCTCCTGCACATTTCAGTCGAAGTGTTCGTACGCTTCTCAACAACAGATTCGGTGACCGATTGATTGGTAGAGGCGGACCATTTCCATGGCCTCCATGCTCTCCTGACCTCAACCCTCTTGACTTTCATTTATGGGGGCATTTGAAAGCCCTTGTCTACGCAACATTGGTACCAAACGTAGATAATCTTCGTGCTCGTATTGTGGACGGCTGTGATACAATACGCCGTCCTCCAGGGCTGCATCAGCGCATCAGGGATTCCATGCGACGGAGGGTGGAAGCATGTATCCTCGATAACGGAGGACATTTAGAACATTTCCTGTAACAAATGGTTCAAATGGCTCTGAGCACTATGGGACTTAACTACTGTGGTCATCAGTCCCCTAGAACTTAGAACTACTTAAACCTAACTAACCTAAGGACATCACCCAACACCCAGTCATCACGAGGCAGAGAAATTTCCTGTAACAAAGTGTTTGAAGTCACGCTGGTACGTTCTGTTGCTGTGTGTTTCAATTCCATGATTAATGTGATTTGAAGAGAAGTAATAAAATGAGCTCTAACATGGAAAGTAAGCGTTTCCGGACACATGTCCACATGACATGTTTTCTTTCTTTGTGTGTGAGGAATGTTTCCTGAAAGTTTGGCCGTACCTTTTTGTAACACCCTGTATACACTGTCTAGTCACATTAATGTTAGCACCTGTCAAAAGCCAGAATAACCACGTTTTGCAGGTAGAGAGTCAATGGCGTTCTGGAAGGTACCAATGGGATGTAGTGCAATGCCGACACCGGTGCCGTGCCATCTGCGCCAGGTTTCTGAGTTGAGGATCCACGGCATATTACAGCGCACAGATTCTCAATTTGGATTAAATCTGGAGCGTTTGCTGGCCAGGGGAGTATTGTAAGTTCATCCTGGTGCTTTTCGAACGACGCAAATACACTGCGAGTTGTGTGACACATTTCACTGTACTGATGGTAGGGTCCCCAAGGATAGATGCATACGTGTGTTGATCCATTATGCCTTCAAGAATGAAGTGAGCGCCCAGGGAATGCCACGAGACACTATGCTCCCTCGTCCTGCTTGGATCCTTCCGCCGACTGTTGCAGGGTGTTTGCTTTCACGTTTCACGGCCTACGCACCACAGGCCATTTGCCATCTGGAAAAGCCACCTGTCACCATTCAGCGGACGTCCAGTTGCGGGATTCTGCGCAAGCCAGTTCATTTCAGGAATAATATGGTTCACAAACCATTGCCCCACATATGCTGCTTTATGACTAGGTGGGCTCTCTCGTTGATATGAAAAATCATCGTCTCCGAACTATTTCTCTACTCTACGCTTTACACAGTGTTGTAAAATGTATTCATTAACTTCCGCATTTAGCGTCTTCTTAACCGCAATAAAATAACCGCACGCTAATCAAGATAAACACTGCCATAATGTAACACGTACATCACTGTTGGGATTACACATGACGCCAGGTACCTTCCCCAAGCTTTCGGCAAATCCAAACCTCCATCGGACTGCTACAGCATATGGCGTGAGCCATCACTCCACGTCACCCGCTTTTAGTCATACACTGTCCAGTGGCATCGATCTTTACGCTACTCCGAGCTTAGCTTAGCACTGACTTCAGAAATGCGTAGCCTACGAGGAGCTGCTCGACCACTGTACCCCACTATTTTTAAATCCCTATGCAGAGTCATCGCGCTAGTTGAGCCGCTGTTGCACCTGGGGCTCACACGTCGGTCCTCTCTCTGATTTCATCCAATTTTTTCCAACTACCCTCTGCAATGCTCGACGTTCCCCGCCCGTCTTCCTGGTCTCAGTTCAGTTGCGGTTCCTCCTTCGCGACAGCTATTGGCGATTCCGCATTACATGCGTGTGTCCCGATACTTTTGATCCAATAGAAAAGCTTTAAAATTTTCGAACTTGGTGCTTCATTGAGTAATAGCCGGTGTTCCACGACAAGAACAAGCAAGCAATCCTCTGCAAAGTATAAATGGGCAGAGGACGTATTGTATGGGCGTTGAGACTCTAGATGCTGAAGGCAGGTGAGGTACGTCAGATGGGAGAGTGAGGCGCCTCTAGCAGCAGCACGGCACAATACGCCTCAGTCCGCCTCGGCTATTACAGCGACAGCCACTTTGTGTCTTGGCGCGGAGCGGAACTCCCGGTAACCGGAGCCATGGTGTCGCGATGCGAGCACAAAGTGCGGCTAGTAGCCGGAGCTCCCGACTCTGTCACACGCCGGTGACGTTGCCGGCGCGAACCCGAGACCACGGTTCGGCACGCCTTCCACACCCGCCGCCTACTTGCGGCTGCCTCGGTGCAGTTACCACGCAGTGACAACTCGAAAGGCCAGCGCTTTCCGGAGTCTGCACTGCCTACAGCAATACTAGAGGCACGAAAGATATGAACTCAATCTTCTGGGATAAATTTCTTGTGGATATATTGGTTCAAATGGTTAACATCTGAGGTTATCAGTCCCCTAGAACTTAGAACTACTTAAACCTAACTACCCTAAGGACATCACACACACCCATGCCCGAGGCAGGATTCGAACCTGCGACCGTAGCGGTCGCGCGGCTCCAGACTGTAGCGCCTAGAACCGCTCGGCCGCTTCAGCTGGCTCTTGTGGATATATTTCTCCCAAGACCACGAAGGCCCCATGTACTGATGGGCGGCGAACATCGAGCACCGCAGACGGTGGTTGTAAAAGATGGATGAAATCAGAGGAAGGAACACTTGTGAGTTACAGGATGCAATAGCGGTTCGCAGAATATATGTATACACACCGACGAGCCAAAGAAACTGGCACACCTGCCTAATACCGTGTAACCCCACCCCCCGATCACGCAGAAGTGCCGCAACATGACGTGGCATGGACTCGACTATTGTCTGAAGTAGTGTTGGAGGGAACTGACACCATGAATCCTGCAGAGCTGTCCATAGATCAGCGATAGTACGAGCTGGTGGAGATCTCTTTTGAACAGCACATTCTAAGGCAACCCGGATATCTTCGCGCCAGGGGAGTTTGGTGGCCAGCAGAAGTGTTTAAATTCAGAAGAGAGTTCCTGAGTCACTCTTTAGGAATTCTTGACGTGTGGGGTGTCGCATTGCCCTGCTGGAATTGCCTACGGCCATCGGAATGAAGGTGATCAGGCAGGATGCTTACGTACGTGTCACCAGTCAGAGTCGTATTTCGACGTATCAGGGATCCCACATCTCTCCAACTGCACACGCCCCACACCATTACAGAGCCTCCACCAGCTTGGACAGTCCCCTGCTGACATGCACGGTCCATGGATTCATGAGGTTGTCTCCATTCCCGTACACGTCCATTCGCTCGATTCAATTTGAAACGGCACTCGTCCGACCAGGCAAAATGTTTCCAGTCATTAACAATAAAACGTCGGTGTTGATAGGCTGAGGCGAGTCGTGAAGCTTTGTGTCGCGCAGTCATCAAGGCTACACGACGGGCGTTCGACTCCGAAAGTTCATATCGATGATGTTTCGTTGAATGTTTCGCACGCTGACACTTGTTGATCGTCTAGCACTGAAATCTGCAGCAATTTGCAGAAGTATTGAACTTCTGTCACGTTGAACGATTCTGTTCAGTCGTCGTTGGTCCCGTTGTTGCACGATTTTTTTTCCGGTCGCAGCGATGTCCGAAATTTGATGTTTTACCGGGTTTATGATATTCGCAGTACACGCCAGTTTTTTTGGCACTTCAGCGAATATATAATGACAGGTTCGCCAATGCACTGCCCTTTCATACCTTATGTACGAGATACTACCACCATCTCTAATGTGCATGTCGCTAAAGACGGCGGTATTATCGCGTACACAAGGTATGAAAGGGCGGTGCATTATCGAAGCTGTCATTTGTACTCAGGTGATAGATGTGAAAAGGTTTCTGCCGTGATATAGCCGCCCGACGGGAATTAACGAACTTTGAAGGCGTAATGCTACTTAGAACAGGCCGCATGGAAGATTCCACTTCAGAATTCGTTTGGGAATTCAATATTCCGAGATCCATGGTGTCAAGAGTGTGCCGAGAATACCTAACTTCAGGCATTACTTCTCACCGCGAACAACGCAGTGGCCGACGGCCTGCGCTTAACGACCGACAGCAGCGGCGTTTGCGTAGAGTTTTCAGTGCTAACAGACAAGCACTGCGTGAAACAACAGCAGAAATCAATGTGAGACTCTACAACGAACGTATCCGTTAGGGCAGTGCAACGAAATTTAGCGTTAATGGACTATAGCAGCAGACGATCGACGCGAGCGCCTCTCCTGGGTTCGTGACCGTATCGATTGGACCCTAGGCGCCTGGTCAGATGAGTCTCGATTTCAGTCGATATGAGCGAATGGTAGGGTTCGAGCATGTAGCAGATCCTACGAGGTCATGGACCCAAGATATCAACAAGGCATTGTGCAAGCCAGTGGTGGCTCCATAATGGTGTGGATTGTGTTTACATGCAAGGGACTAGGTCCTCTGGTCCAACTGAAACGATCAATGAATGGAAGTGGTTATGTGCGGCCAGTGGGAAACCATTCAACAATGGAATTTTTGTGGATAACAATGTGCCATGTCACCAACCCACAGTTGTTCGTGACTGGTCTGAAGAACATTCTGGACAACTCGGGCGAATGGTTTGACTACCCGGATCTCCCGACATGAATTCCATCAAATATTTATAGAACATAATCGAGGGGTCAGTTGGTGCTCAGAATCTTGCACCGGCAACACCTTCGCAATTATGGACGGTTATAGAGGCAGCATGGCTCAGTATTTTCGAAAGGGGCTTCCAACGACTTTTTCAGTCCATGCCACACCGAGTTGCTGAACTACGCCGGGCAAAAGGTGGTCCGACACAATATTAGGAGATATCCCCTCACTTTCATCACGTCAGTGGATACTACCTGAGATACCCTGCGTTGTCCAGGTATTTATTTATAGCTGTGCTTCCACGCTCGTACCATCCAGCGTCTGGCCATGTGATTAATGTTTACGACGTCATATCTACTGACGTCACACCCCTGAACTACCTGTCATACAACGATATAATTCTGCACTTGCAGTCAGTGGTTTATGTACTTACTGTCTGTAAAATATGCCGCGAATACAGTAAGTAGTAAAGAAGCAATAATTATAACGTCATGCGTCATGCGGTTTTATTATTGCACGAAAAGCGGAAAAATAGTAAGCGACAAACATTCCCATTTATCATTTTGTAGGAGTTGTCAACGAGAAAAAATTTAGTAAAGGTTTGTATGTATGTGGAAAGTTTGTTGTAAGTTACTAAGTGATCTCATTCTCAAATACTGAATGAGTAAAGCATGGGAAATCACACGTCACGGGCCACCCCTCTTTTTTATCCCCGGCCCCATTTCTTTGATAGGTAGGTGGTTCTTACCCCCACAGCGATTGTTGCCAGACAGTAAGGTATATAAGTATAAAGTTTGGTCGAAATCAGTCCAGTGATTTAGGAGGGGATTGGTTTGTATAAGGGCTTTCCCACAGAGCTACAGACATCCTCGGAGAACTAGGTGCGACAATACTATTCCGCCTGGTGTCCAAGTTGAGAAACACCTTTAGATTTCAAGAAGAATGTACCAATTCCAATTACAAAGAATGCAGGTGCTGACATTATCGAACTATCGCTTTAATAAGTCCTGGTTGCAAAATAGTAACACAAATTATTTACAGAAGAATGAAAAAAGGTTGGTTGCATCAAGGGCTATCAGTTTGGGTTCCGGAGAAATGTAGAAACAAGCGAGGCAACATTTAATCTACGACTTATCTTAGAAGATAGGTTAACCTCTTCAGTCCTTATGTAGCATATATGCTACATCGAAATTTTATTGTTTTCTAGCCCAGGGAATAAACTAAACTTGCTGTGCCTAATTGTAACATATACTTTACACCATGTGCTTTCACAGCATCACTTGTGTTCCATCTTCACATGTTCCCAGTAGGTCACAACATATGCTTAAAAAAGATGCTCACTGTAGTACCAGCAAGTGTTCGAAAAATAAAGGTAATTCTTTTTGTTTGAGAAATTTTAGATTAGAATGCGTCTAGACCCTGCTGTAATATGTTAATAGATCCTACACTATCGATTAAGTTTATTGCATCACAACAATACAGTGACGTTTTGTTTTCGATGGAGCGCTAAGACTACATTTGGTTCAAACATCACACACATCCATGCCCGAGGCAGGATTCGATCCTGCGACCGTAGCGGTCTCGCGGTTCCAGACTGAAGCGCCTAGAACCGCTCGGCCACACCGGTCGGCGACTACATTTGGCACGTATCTATATTTTCACATTCCAGTGACGTTGTTTTCATAACTTTTTGGTGTTTAATATTGAATTTTCCGGATATTGCACATGTTTTAATTATTTTGCGACATAAAAATTATTTACTTTGAACAAAATTATTTACTTTGAACACTGTCTAAAATTTTTATGAATCACACCAACTTTTTAATTTCAGTATTTCAATCTTATTTTGCCTAAGAAGACTGCATTAAACAACAACATAAACTTTTCATTCATAAAATATAAGCTCAGGACTGAGGAGGTTAAAGAAAGACAAACCTACGTTTACATTATTTGTAGACTTTAGAGAAAGCTTTGTCAATTCTGACTGAAATACACATTGAAATTCTGAAGCTGTCACGGGTAAGATACAGGGAGCGAAAGGTTATTAACAACCTGTACGCAAACCAAACGGGAGTTGCGAGTCGAAGGGCATGAAGGGAAGTAGTAGTTGAGAAGAGAGTGAAATAGGGTTGTAGCCTATTCCCGATGTTATTCAATCTGTACTTTAAACAAGCAGTTAAAGAAACAAAACAAACATTTGCAGAAGTAATTAAAGTCCAGGTAGCTGATGACATTGTAAATCTGTCAGAGACAGCAAAACAGTTGGAAGAGCATTTGAATTGAATGAAAGTGTCTTGAAAGGAGAATATAAGACGAATACAACAAAACCAAAAAAGAGTAATGGAATGCAGTCGAATTAAATCAAGCAGTACTAAGGGAACTGGATTAACAAATGAGAGAGTAAAAGGGCCGGCCAGTGTGGCCGTGCGGTTCTAGGCGCTTCAGTGTGAAACGGCGTGACCGCTACGGTCGCAGATTCGAATCCTGCCTCGGGCATAGATGTGTGTGATGTCTTTAGGTTAGTTAGGTTTAAGTAGTTCTAAGTTCTAGGGGACTGATGACCACAGATGTTAAGTCCCATAGTGCTCAGAGCCATTTGAACCATTTGAAGAGTAAAAGGAGTAAGTATGTTTTGCTATTTGGGCAGCAAAACAAACTAATGATGGACGAAGTAGAGAGGATATAAAATACATACTGGCAAAAGCAAGAAAAGCATTTATGGACAAGAGAAATTTGTTAACATCGAATGTAAATTTAGTATTTAGTATACACTAAATAGAACTGAGAAAAAACGAAATTTGTGGCATAACTTGACTAAAATAAGATATTGGTTCATATGATACATTCCGAGAAGTTGTGACGTTCTCATACACCCGATCGTCTGAGAAACAGAGATAGCGTGAGATACTCATACACAGCAACATTCACATCGTTAGTGGAATGCTTATAGCGGTTCTGCTCAGCCAGCAGATTTCAATTTCCCCAGCAGCTGATTTCCAGCAACGGAGCTATTTGTTGAAGGAAAGCTGTTTCCAGTAAATTACACGGTCGCGTCTTGCCATCTGACGCAACACGCAATTGTCTTTGAAAGTGGTGGAGACGACAACTGCGTAAAATAATGCAAGCTGGTTCGACCTTCGGACTACCAACATTACTAGGGCGAGAGAAACCTTACAAATGGAAAAGATGCGTGACTGGGTTAATGTTTTAGCGACAGCTTTTATATTTAATTAACACACTCAGGTTAAACGACACTCTCTTAAAAAGACGTCGACGATAGCTGTAATGTCTATAATAGTTGTAATGTGTAAACAAGGTAGCATATTGAAAAAAATAAAACGATCAGATAAACATCATTCTGAAATCATAAAAAGGCAGCGGCAGCTGGACACTGACAGGGTGGGCATGTAACTGCCTACGTCTGCCTCATGGTAGTACACTATCCGATCAAAAGTATAGGAACAAATATTTTTTATTCACCTGTGGACACTTTCAATGAGATGTCTGAATGTCTGTGGAGGAATGACAGCCCATTCTTCTCAGGAGCCTAAACCGGAGAAGTTAGTCGTGTCTGACGCTGGGATCTGGAGCGAAGTCTACTTCTAATTCAGTGGCCGTCAAACTGCGGCCCGAATCAAATGTTCGTGCGGCGCGCGGCTCTCAGACAGACTTTCTTTTATAATCTGCGCTTTAATAAATATGACAAGTAACTGTTAATCAGAACACAGGGATAAGTTGTGATCTAAATGACAATAGATGTATTCATTCTTAACATCACATGACAAAAAAAAAAATGACTACAGAACCGTCACACAAACATTTTCGTTTGAGAAACGTTTTCACTAACATGGGGTCTATGGTGGACAAAGTGAGCAGCTGGGGATCGACACACGACACTAACCAGAACACTAATCGCTTTATCTGACTTAATACACGTAAATCCTGGTTATGGCACAAAAACTACGCCACGATCAAGCCTTTATACTTTACTGTTCAAAAAAAGAAAAATATGGTTCGAAAGAACAGGGTGCTGAGAAACATACGAGGGCAGTTCAATAAGTAATGCAACACATTTTTTTTCTGCAACAGGGGTTGTTTTATTCAGCATTGAAATACACCAGGTTATTCCCCAATCTTTTAGCTACACAACACTATTTTTCAACGTAATCTCCATTCAATGCTACGGCCTTACGCCACCTTGAAATGAGGGCCTGTATGCCTGCACGGTACCATTCCACTGGTCGATGTCGGAGCCAACGTCGTACTGCATCAATAACTTCTTCATCATCAGCGTAGTGCCTCCCACGGATTGTGTCCTTCATTGGGCCAAACATATGGAAATCCGACGGTGCGAGATCGGGGCTGTAGGGTGCATGAGGAAGAACAGTCCACTGAAGTTTTGTGAGCTCCTCTCGGGTGCGAAGACTTGTGTGAGGCCTTGCGTTGTCATGAAGAAGGAGAAGTTCGTTCAGATTTTTGTGCCTATGAACACGCTGAAGTCGTTTCTTCAATTTCTGAAGAGTAGCACAATACACTTCAGAGTTGATCGTTTGACCATGGGGAAGGACATCGAACAGAATAACCCCTTCAGCGTCCCAGAAGACTGTAACCATGACTTTACCGGCTGAGGGTATGGCTTTAAACTTTTTCTTGGTAGGGGAGTGGGTGTGGCGCCACTCCATTGATTGCCGTTTTGTTTCAGGTTCGAAGTGATGAACCCATGTTTCATCGCCTGTAACAATCTTTGACAAGAAATTGTCACCCTCAGCCACATGACGAGCAAGCAATTCCGCACAAATGGTTCTCCTTTGCTCTTTATGGTGTTCGGTTAGACAACGAGGGACCCAGCGGGAACAAACCTTTGAATATCCCAACTGGTGAACAATTGTGACAGCACTACCAACAGAGATGTCAAGTTGAGCACTGAGTTGTTTGATGGTGATCCGTCGATCATCTCGAACGAGTGTGTTCGCATGCTCCGCCATTGCAGGAGTCACAGCTGCGCACGGCCGGCCCGCACGCGGGAGATCAGACAGTCTTGCTTGACCTTGCGGCGATGATGACACACGCTTTGCCCAACGACTCACCGTGCTTTTGTCCACTGCCAGATCACCGTAGACATTCTGCAAGCGCCTATGAATATCTGAGATGCCCTGGTTTTCCGCCAAAAGAAACTCGATCACTGCCCGTTGTTTGCAACGCACATCCGTTACAGACGCCATTTTAACAGCTCCGTACAGCGCTGCCACCTGTCGGAAGTCAATGTAACTATACGAGACGAAGCGGGAATGTTTGAAAACATTCCACAAGAAATTTCCGGTTTTTTCAACCAAAATTGGCCGAGAAAAAAAATGTGTTGCATTACTTATTGAACTGCCCTCGTATATTGGACCCCTACGCCGTAGCAGCGAATACTTTACCCTCCTGCTGGTCAAGGCGGCACACCACGATGCGTTCGGCGACTGAAGTCATGGACGGCCGCAATCTGTTATTAATGGCGCGCGCCCGAAAAATGCAAGTACGCGGGTCTCGCGTTCGGTTAATTCGGAATGCAGGTTCTTCCCTATGAGACTCTGAAACCCCGGTGGATTCCAGTGTGCAGGTGGACCTGTTTGCTGGTCTGAAAAACCAATTCGACTCCGTGCCACGGCTATGCGTAACAGAATATGTCAAATGTTTAGACGGCCGACTCAGGACAAATGAGTACACCCATGCATCACTCGTTGTGTGTGTGATGCTAGAAGCAGTACCTCAGATGGTTCAGAAGGTGAATGGCACACTAGCAAAGGACACAAGTTTCACTGTTTAGGTGGAGACCTGCAGTTCTTCACTAGCGAAGTGCCAGTACAAGAGTGATCTTCTCTTTCTGCCCGCATTCCTCTTCAGCTCGGTGGCAAATGCCCATTTACATCTTAAACTTCCCCCACTTTAGCACAAGCCAATCACGAGCTGGAACGCGGCATTCGAAGCTCAGAAGCTTCCCATGCTCTGCATACACAGATTTGAACAATCAGAGACTTTAAAGTTAATTGGGAGAAAAGGAAAAAAGATTCAGCTTCGCGGCCTCTTTCCCACACATTTACGCCATGTCTTTTGCTAACAACATGACCAGGATGGAACCACACCCCTCCATTAAAAGCTAGTTATCTCCCCTGTTGCATCCATTTCAAAGTTTCCAAAGAACAGCCATAAACTCGCTAAAAGCCTCGTGCTTTCACAAATATGTTTTGTAGCAGAGTCTGGACGTCTGGGCCCCAGTGACCTATCCCACGGAAATTCACAGAATGCTCACAGTTGTCTTGTTGGCTTCCTGCCTGATGAAGGCCCATCCTCTGCTTTACTGCCGGTCTACAATGCGCTGGCCACTGCAGCGGCTACTTCTCAGCGCTAGTCAGTCTACCTGGACGCGGATACCGACCGACTAGCGCCAACCAACGTGTCTGCACAATGAGACCGCAGAACTCTGGCGTCCGGAAATGTTTCCACCCAAGTTTTGGAGGAAAAACGCGCTTCCCTCGGGCCACCGCCGCTGTGCTTTTACTGCAGTTGTTTAAATCGGCACCCTATTCCTTTGAATGCAGTTAAAGCTTACCGTTATTCCTTCCCTAGAGCATGCAAGCAAAAACATTAACTAATGCCCACCATTTCATCATGATGTACAAAGTCAAATCGTAATAAAGATCATCTTTCCTAAGAACTTGAAGTGGCATAACACCAAATCCGAAGTAAGAGTGCCCTGCAATCTCTCAAACAAACATAAAAAAAAAATTTAGCATCATCCCGGTTCCCATAACTCCTGAAGATAGACGTTGACTGTGGATATTGTATCTCAGACGCAGTCCCTTTGACTGTTCAGAGATGTCAGTAAACCAGCCCAAAGATGTAAACAACCATGCATGAGCAGTGATTATTAGATGGAGAGGGTCCGACAGCTGATCAGTTCCAGTCATTCCGCTAGGAAGGAGGTACACGGCTCGTGTTGTCTGTAGTTCAACCATGCCTAAACGATCAATACTGCGGTTCGACCACGTCCGCATTGTTACTTCATGCCAAAAAGGGCTCTTAACAAGGATAGTGTCCAGGTGTCTCGGAGCGAACCAAAGCGATGTTGTTCGGACATGGGGGAGAGGAGGAGATACAGAGAGATGGGAACTGTCGATGACATGCCTCGCTCAGGCCGCCCAAGGCCTGCTACTGCAGTGGATGACTGCTACCTACAGATTATGGCTCACAGTAACCCTGGCAGCAACGCCATCACGTTCAATAACACTATTAATGTAGCCACAGGATGTCACCTTACGACTCAAACT
The DNA here is from genome assembly GCF_023864275.1 of Schistocerca cancellata. NCBI lineage: Eukaryota > Metazoa > Arthropoda > Insecta > Orthoptera > Acrididae > Schistocerca > Schistocerca cancellata. The sequence continues at coordinate 255,037,392 of NC_064630.1, read as the reverse complement.
GTGCGCAATAGGCTGCATGATGCCCAACTTCAATCCCGACGTCCATGGCAAGGTCCATCTTTGCAACCACGACACCATGCAGTGCGATACAGATGGGCCCAACAACATGCCGAATGGATGGTTCAAATGGCTCCGAGCACTAAGGAACTTAACATCGGAGGTCATCAGTCCCCTAGAACTCAGAACTACTTAAACCTAACTAACCTAAGGCCACCACACACATCCATGCCCGAGGCAGGATTCGAACCTGCGGCCGTAGTGGTCGCGCGGTTCCAGACTGTAGCGCCTAGAACCGCTCGGCCACCCCGGCCGGCATGCCGAATGGACTTCTCAGTATTGGCTTCACATTCTCTTCACCGATGACTGCCCCTGATGTTTTGGGGTGGCATTATGTGGGGCGGATGTATGCCGCTGGTGGTCATGGAAGGCGCCGTAATGGCTGTCTGATGAGTGAATGTCATGCCAACCGATAGTACAACCATATCGGCAGCATATTAACGAGGCATTCGTCTTCATGGACGACAATTCGCGCCCCCCATCGCGCACATCCTGTGAATGACTTCCTTCAGGATAACGACATCGCTCGACTAGAGTGGCCAGCATGTTCTCCAGACATGAACCCTATCGAACATGCCTGGGATGGATTGAAAAGGGCTGCTTATGGACAACGTGACCCACCAACCATTCTGAGGCTATGCCGAATCGCCGTTGAGGAGTGGGACAATCTGGACCAACTGTGCCTTGTGGATAGTATGCCACGACGAATGCAGGCATGCATCAGTCCAAGAGGACGTGCTGCTGAGTATTAGAGGTACCAGTGTGTACAGCAATCTGGACGACCACCTCTAAAGGTCTTGCTGTACAGTGGTACAACATGCAATGTGTGGTTTTCATGGGCAATAAAAAGGGCGGAAATGATGTTTATGTTGATCTATATTCCAATTTTCTGTACAGGTTCCGAAACTCTCGGACCGATATGATGCAAAACTTGTTTCGATGTGTGTAATATGCATCTAGTGACTAACTGCCGAGTTCAAAAGCGTCAACTAACGGTCAGAGCTTCTTAAGATCGTAGTTTTCTTGATCAGCAACGAACAAAAATACAGAGACAGTAATTTTTTGAGATGTGCTTGATTTTTATTGAAATTGGTGAATTCGGCCGTGAAGAGTTAACAGCTTATGTCAGGGACCGATGGTTACGTAGCGCAGACACTGCGGAACTAATAGAAGAGATGGGGAATATTTTATTGTTTGTCTTCCAATGCGGACAGCTCACACATGTGCACAACTTGAATTGAGCAGCTCCTACGGTGCAAATGTCAATCGGAAGTAACATGGTTCGATTCCCGGCTGGGTTGGGGATTTTCTCCGCCCGGGGACTGGTTTGTGCAGTCCTCATCATTTCATCATCATCATCGTCATCATCATCATTCGTGACAGTGGCTGGATTGGATTGTGAAGAAATTGGACTGCGTACTTCACTGTTGGCACTGTACATGATGGCAGGTGACATTCTCCATACATTTGGCAGGCCAAACCAAATCACAGGATTGCCGCAGGGTATAGCGTGATTCATCACACCAAATCACTGGCTTCCAATCATTTATTGTACAGTGGCGTCGCTCTTTAGGCCATCTCAAGTGTCCCTTACCACTCAACACATAAATGCGTGAGCTGCTCTAACACTGTAGCCCATTCTTTTTTATTTCCTACGCACAGTCATCGTGCTAGCTGGACTGCTGGTAGCACTTTTGGCACTCTCCAGTTATTCCTTCTGACAATTTTAAGCGAATTTTTACAACCACACTCCGCAATGCTCGACTTTCTCCGTCCGGCGTGATCTTGGTTTAGCTGTCGTTCTTCCTTTGCGTTTTCACTTCACAATTGCATTACCAACAGTCGACTTGAGCAGCTTTAGAAGAGTTGAAATGTCCATGATGGGTTTGCTACTGAGATGACATCCTATGACTAGTCCACGTTCGAAGTTACTGACCGATCTATTCGCCTGTTACTGCTTCTCAACCGCCAACACAATGCGCCCCTCTCACTTCTATACTGGCGGGTTCGCCTCACGAGACACCTAGTGATCAGTTCCGCATTACATAAGGGTTCTGTGTCCAACTTTCTCCGCGTTCTGTTCACGGACGGAGCGTGGGAGGAAGAGCTGCTTGTTGTACGTACTCTTTTACCTGTACGATCTCTACGGGACATATGCATAATGGGCTCTAGACTATTCGCGCTTGCCGCCCTGAGAGATGGAGCTTGAAGGTTTATCATGAGCTGCACAAACATATTTCTTAGAGTATCTACCAGTTACGCTTATTCTGCAATTCCGCTTTACACTCTCGGTAGTGAAACAAGTGTATGGCAATTTGCGTTGTAGTAATCCAGTGGATGGGTTGGGTTTGGCGAATACCCGGAGAACGTCACCTGCCGTCATGTGCAGTGCCAACAGTGAAATACAGACGATGAGGATGATGAATCTTCAGGTTTTCGCGGCGCAAAGACTGCTCCATTAAGTTTCGGGAATGCAGCCGTATGAATTCTGCTTCTTCTTCTAATGTTTCGGCTGTATACCTTTCAGCCATCTTCAGAGAGAGTCGCACGGCTCTCTCTGAAGATGGCTGAAAGGTATACAGCCGAAATATTAGAAGAAGAAGCAGAATTCATGCGGCTGCATTCCCGAAACTTAATGGACCGATGAGGATGATGTTTGATTCGTGGCGCGTCACCAGCGCCCGTACAAAGGTTCAATTTTTACGCAGTTCAAATTTTTCATAATCCAATCTAGCCACTGTCACGAATGATGATGATGATGATGATGATGATGAAATGATGAGGACAGCAGAAGCACCTAGCCGGGAATCGAACCCGTGACCCGGAGGCAGCAACACTAGCCACGTGAAGTACGAAGGAGGTCGTATCAACGTATGGGGCTGTTTTTCGTTAGTGTGTGGTCACTTTATTGTACTTAAGGAAGCGCTAAATTAGGAAGAATAAAAATGCATCTGTGAGTCGGACCTGACGTTAAGTCCCACACACTTGAGCGTACACAAGTATAGAGAGTTCTCTGTGTTCTTATACAACATCTTATACGATGTTTTTTCAGTTGTATGACATCACAAACTCTAAAAAATGGTTCAAATGGCTCTGAGCACTATGGGACTTAACATCTATGGTCATCAGTCCCCTAGAACTTAGAACTACTTAAACCTAACTAACTTAAGAACATCACACAACACCCAGTCATCACGAGGCAGAGAAAATCCCTGACCCCGCCGGGAATCGAACCCGGGAACCGGGGCGTGGAAAGCGAGAACGCTACCGCACGACCACGAGCTGCGGACCACAAACTCTACTTTTTCATTTACTATTCCTTTAGTCAAAGGCTAACACGCTTTTACGTTTCGTGAAACGCGTAGTTAAGCGTTTCCTCACGTCAACAGCTAGTGGCTGTCTTTGCATCAGGTTCATATTATCTCGACATCTAATGAATATTAATGCAATTTTTGCAAGATATAATTTCCTCCTAGATAACTGCATCAAATGCAAAAAGCCTGAGGTTAGAACTGCTAAGCCATTAATATATACAAAATGTAGAGCGGCGGTCCTGTCACGCTACCCTCGGGCGCACCAGATATTACTTAAGAGTCTGCACAAGACTGTCCACTCATCATAACGTTCGGCTTACTGCCTATAACGAAATGTTCGAACCAGTCACAAAACCTTGTTACATATTCCACGGGGCAGTATTTTCTTTACAATGTATCGATATCAGAATGGAACCTGGCGATCTAGTGCCGAAGTGAATGTCAGGGAGCCGAGAGATCGCGCGATGGAATCCCGGTCGGACCACAGAAATTTTCGTTCTACCTTTAATTTAGCTTTCACCTCTAAATGACGTCAGGGTAGCTAGAAGAGACGCATGATTCGGATTCCCGACTGGATAACTGGGGTAGGTTAGGGGCACGCAAGCCACCGAGGTAGTGTCCAATTGGAAGAGTTGCACTTGGTCGATAAACCACACGAAATTATCATCATTACTGAATCAAAAAGCTTTAGAAAGTACGGAGACACTGAATCTAGCTGGTTTCCTCTATCTATGACAACGATCTGTCGTGCGTGAAGAGCGCGAGTTCAGTTTCATTTGATCAATTTTTCGGAACCCGTGCTGATTTCCACAAAAGGTTATTTTGTTTTAAGTAGGTCACAATGCTCTTGTATTCTACTACAAATAGATGTGACTTAAGTGAGATAATAATTCTGTGGATCGGTTCTACTTGTTTTTTGTAGATGGAAGTTGACCAATTGGTTTTCATTACTGGCAAGATCTGTTTTCGGAGAAACTAATTATAAACGCTGGTATGGCAGTCCCTCAAATAGTTTCCATTTACCACCGATATGTTTGTAGGTCCATTGTCCACAACTACTCATCAGGAGTTATTCTGAAATCTTTTAAAATTTGAGACCTAGCTTCTATTTTAAGAACTAATCGTGAAACAATCAAACTCACTCTCTGTTTGTTACTGATGATTAAACCACCTCCAGAGCAAAATGTCCATGGTGAAGTACCTGTCAGCCACGTGAAATAAGCAACCTGTACTTGTGAGAACATCATGGCGGCTCTTGCGTCGCTGACAGACAGGATCGTATTATCCAGGCGTGGACATCAATCGGGCCACATCAAACAGAAATGTAAACATAGTCTTGTTACTCTGAGAAAAACTTCTCCGACCCCTGGTCTCAACTGGCTGAAATAGCTTGTTACACGCTGTTTCATAACAAACTGAGATTCTGAGAGCCATGGGTGTAACCCAAGGTAAGGGCTGTTCCATGCACGACGCAATGCAGTACGTGGGCACTATTACTGGAAAGGATTACATAACCTAGAAAAAAGTGTCTCAATTCCGAAGAAATTAATTCGTTACCTTCGTAGTTCATTTAACTTCCTGTGGGTATTTCGAAAGGAAAACGTGGTTACCTGCATCTCTAAATGTTCAAAAGCAGGTAACGTTGAGAGCATCGGAAATGGCTCAGCGACTGCTTGTTACCGTGTAATATAATCTGAAGTGTGAGCGGCGCATTTTCGAATTGTTTGAGATGCACACATCACAGGGCGTCCTTATTTTTCATTCCTTACTTCTTATTCCAACATCTGAAAGGAGAATGTCAGGCGCTATCAGGTGTTACACTCCCGTTTCCTTCCGGAGCAAAACAATTCCATTTTGAAGTCGTTTTGTAAGTCGTTACTTATTTCTGTGTACAAGTTAGCCCGTAAAAACCATCCAAGAATTATTACGGCTCGTGTTACAGAACTGCAAGTGATGTTTGCACGAGTCATGAGTCTTTTATTCTCTTTGGCCAATTTATTTTATACGCTGCGGCAGACGACATGGGATGTTGGTGCAAGCAGTGTGAAACGGCTTTTATTGCACAACATAAACTGGCCCCCGTATTTACGACAAGCCGGAGTAGCAAGAAAAGACAAGAGAGAAGCAGGAGAGGGCGTAGCGCAGTGTTTAGCAAACAGCGCGTTACACGTGGGCCGCCCGCCGGCCGCCGCCAACGCCGACAAACATCTGCCCGCCAGCCCACGGCTCGATTCGTTAACAGCTTTCTGATGTTATCCGCACTGCGCAGCAGCGACGAGTTCCGTTCCAAACATAACACGTTCCTTCGTTTGATAGTTTTGTGGTCGCTACAGAAATACGTTCCTATTTGCTTCGTCTCTTATCGCTTCTTTCACTTTTGACAATCATTTGATACAGTGGAAACTCGATTAACCGTCATCTTCGGGACCGTGGTCGTGACGGTTGAGCGAATAGCCGCTAACAAAAACACTGTATTCCTCAAAAACATAACCTCAATCAATTATTTTATGTATAGACACATATCACTCTCACAGTAATATAATAATATTTCGGAGCGAAAACAAATTAAACACGATTGTAATAGCGAATAAAACTATTTATTACATGATAAAAACATCCGTACAGTAGCTACAAAAGTTGCAAAATACGTAATGTAGAGTACTGTACTGTACTATAAACTTACAGGTGAAATAGTTTATCTAGCTTGGAAATAGTCAATTTCTTTTGCCGTTTTTCAGACATTTTATCGAGTCACTGTATCACACACACCTGCACTAAATACGGTAGTGTAAAATATTAGACAATAAAGCTTATTCAAGTGGAAAACACGTAACACGGCACAGCCCGCTAGATACACTGCGACAATTACAGTCTTCTCGCCACAACTGGAAATCGATCCAGTGGTGATTGTTGACTCACAAATGAGACAAAGACAAGAAAAGGGGGAGATGTGTTAGAACGTCAACTGAAGGTCATATTTTATGTACCATTCTACGGCGGGGGGACATTCACTTCCCACTAAAATAGAGTAAATAAACAAAGCGAACGCGTCACTGCACCTTAGAGCATTCTGTTATTACAGTATTATTATGCTGTTACAGCAGTGACGGTTCACAGAAACTGACGGTTTGAAGAGTGACGGTTAATCGAGTTTTTACTGTAATGTGAAAAACACCGTACAGCGCGCGGGTTTGGTACTACGTTACCGCAGAAGCCCCTGTCGGTTCGTAGGTCTTCGCATACTAAAGAACTTCGCGTTGCAGGCAGCTGTATTTTTACAAAATTATTTCAATAAATAGAAATTTTTGCTATAACACCTTTTTAAAGTCGGACTGAAAAGTATAACATAATTTTTCCTAGCCCGATACAGATTCCTAACCCCACACAAACAGTTCTGAAAATCTGTGATTCTTTATTTTTAATAGGTATGAAAATACTTGTAAGATTTATAAAGAAAAACGTGGAGCGTTTTGCAATAGATAATGGTTCGGAGGTGAGCTATTCATGCATCAACGATGTACTGCATGCGCCCCACGTTTTTCATTACAAATCTTACAAGTATTTTCGTAGCTATTAAAAATTCATAAGCACAAATTTTCGGGACTTATCTGTATGTGGTAAAGAATCTGTATGGAGCAATGAGAGATTATTTTATACTTTTTAGTCCGATTTAAAATGAGGAATATTACAAATTTATTTTTGTTCAAGTTATTATTTTCTGCTTTTCAGTCTTGTGTGTTCGAAATTTTTCAATCAATTTTAAACATTCTGATGCGATTACAACAGAGCGATGTGGCAAATTTCAAGTTTATTTAAACTTCAATTCACCAGACTCAATCATATATTGCTTTCCCCTGTGTAACTCTCACGTAAAGATACTGAAAAATTAGTAATATTCAGCTCACACAGAGGCTTAACAGCAACCGTTCTTCCCGCAAACCACTCTCGACTGTAACAGAAAAATAAGGAAAATGGCAGCGATACACAAAGTAGCCTCCGCCACAAAGCGGACCAGAATGTCAGTTAATATTGCATTGTAATCCAGATCCGAACTACTTTGAAAGCCCCTAGCTCATTGGGAAGTTAGTTTTAAATCTACTGAAAAAATTTCACCGAACAGACAGACAGACGAAGGACGAGTTAACAAAAACATAGTAAACTGAATCATTTATATACCAAATTTGGCTCAAATTGCTCGAGGTATCCCTGAGTTATGTTATGGGGGTGCTAGGAGTCTTAGTCCCATAGTATTTTTTGTTTTTTCGACGTTGGAAGCGATACGTGGGCGCAGTTTGGTAGTAACTGTTCCTGGCCTTACAAAGGTGTACCTATAAAGTGAATTAGTTGTCGCCGACTCTTTCTGCAGCAGGTAATTTACGCACATTGCGCCTGAGGGAGCTGTGACGCAATCTGCTAAACACGGCCATCGGGCAGGAACCCCAACTGGACAGGCGGTGCTCCGTGTTATGGTTATATGTCACCCCGTTTTCACCCCCACATCGACCCGTATTACAGATAGCTGGTTCTTTACCCCACGCTTCTGCAGTGCCATCCAGTTCTGACTTAACTTTAAAATTTCAGGTCTCTAGCTCGTCGAGAAGTTAGTTTAATTTCAATTGTAAAATTTATACCGCATAGACAGACAAGAAAGCGACCTCATAAAAGCATGTTGAAAAATACCACATTAAAACGCAGACTCTTCTATAATCGACAGGATAAATCAGTTCATAGGTCGAAGGAAGATGTTAGGTTATCACCTCCGGTAGGTCCTTGCCTAGTAAAAAAGCACCTTTGGATTGAAGGGCGCTTTATTTTTTTTTTTTAACTTTTATATAGCGCTTCACGGATAGACAAAAAGGAAATCCATAAAATTTGTTGTCTTCCATCATAAACAAATAGTTTTACGCCATTTACACTGGGTGTTCTATACTTACGGTTTGACCTATTTCCAGCGACAATCTTCGCACAGGGAAATCTAGATTTTGACCAAGCGAGGGAGTCGCGTTAGTTAAGAGAAGGAAGGAAATTTACATCTAAGTACGAATTTCGCAAGCTACGATATACGAGTATTGCACTGTGGGAGGTACTTCGTACCACTGCTACTCATTCCCTTTCTTGTTCCAATAGCAAATGAAAAGAAAGAAAAGGCTCCTTTTTGGACTTATGAGAGGGGAATGTTCGAGGCAGTAGAATCGTTATGCAGACTATTGCAAATGCTGCTTGTCTGAAAATGATAAGTAGCGTTGCGCAAAAAGCTTGTTTTCTTCCCTTCAAGGATTCTCACGTAACCTCACAGAGCATTTCCGCAACACTACTGAACTGATCGAACCGACCGGTAACAAATCTAGCAGCACGCCTCTGCTACGATGGCTCCCTTTAATGCGACGTAGTGGCGTAACGCGTCCTCTGTCTGTTGGATATCCTTCCGACTTTCAGTAAGCATCAGTTTTTATTGTTTAAGGATAATCTAGGCTTTTGGCTCTTTAACATGACATTCCGACCCTCACGGAAATCACCTGTCGCGGAGAACTTAATTAAGAAAGCGAATATGAATTAAACAAATCGTCGCAATACGCCTCCTGCTGGCAGGACTGACGATTCCAGATACATAATTTAACATTTGGGGATAATAAGAACCATAAAAATTAGAAATAAAGACGGGAAGAATCGTTGTTAGATTCACAAGGCACATATATATACATTAAATTAGCATATACGAAATTACGTCCAGTACCAGAACGTACGCAAAGTTACCAATGTACAGGGTGTCCCAGAATTGTTGCGACAGACTTCGACAGGTTGCAGAGGGTGTCTTGAGGAACAATTTGAGGATAGGAACACGTGTCTGGAAACATTAAGCAAGTGGTAGTAGCTCTTAAGGTATGCATTTTAGAGCCCATGTTTACCAGATTTTTTTGCTTCGACTAACCGTTCCTGTCAAAACCCCCGAATACTGACCATTCCTCCTGGGGCACTATATGTAACTTTGTACGTTTTTCGTCTGATGTGTCGGGTCTAGCGCCGAACCTTTTCCAGACGCCACACTTCCTCTTTTGACGTAAATTTACAATTTATGCACTGTATTACTAGACCTAACAGATCGACTATTGACAATATATATGTCCTAAGGATGTTGGGTGAAAAGAAATATGAATTCAATCAAAATGTACATATGCTTTTCATTGATTTTAAAAAAGCTTTTGACAGTATCAACAGGGAATATTTATGGAAGTGCATGAGGCAGATTGGCATCCCTAACAAATTGATAAATTTAATAAAAGCTTGCACTTTAAACTCAAAATACAAAATAAAAGTAGCTGGCAAACTTTCTCAAGACTTTGAGGTTAAAACTGGAGTCAAACAAGGGGATTCACTCTCACCAGTTCTTTTTAACATAGTAATCAATAGAATAATCCAAAAAGTAAAGCTACTACAAATTGGAGCACAACTGGAAAGCAAAGTTAACATTGTAGCATACGCCGATGACATTGCATTATTATCTGACAGTGAGAATGATTTGAAGCTTCTTACAGCACAATTAATTAAAGCCACAAATGGCACAGGCCTCCAGCTGAATACAGACAAAACAATGTACTTTATCTTATCCCGCTATCCATCAAATAATAATGTACTGCAAATTAATAACACAGCTTTCACAAAGACAAATGAATTTAATTACCTTGGTACAATAGTAACCTCTGACAACTCCATAAAAATTGAAATAGAATCACGAATTCAGAAGGCTAACAAATGCTACTATAGTCTCTTGACAGTTTTCAAAAGTAAGTTAATATCTAGGAACACCAAACTACAAGTATACAAATCATTGATTATACCAGTACTCACCTATGGATCTGAAACCTGGACTCTCACAAAAAAAGAGGAAAACAGATTAAGAGTATTTGAACGAAAAATTTTGAGAAAAATATTTGGACCCATAAGAGATAGGATCAGTGATGAATGGAGATTGCTAAATAACAATGAAATTTACAAATTATATAAAGACTCTGATATAGTGGCCAAAATTAAAGCCAAAAGACTGAAATGGATAGGGCATGTCATCAGAGCACCACCAAACAGGACCATCAAGAAAGTGACTGAAGAGATTCCCACCGGAAGACGACCTCTTGGACGCCCACGCATGAGATACTTGGACAATATTCAAGACGATCTCAGAAAACTAGGACATGACAGACAGTGGCAAATTACTTGTAAAGACAGAGCAAAGTGGTTCAACATTGTCCATTCTGCAGCAAAAAGCCTTCATGGATTGTAATGCTTAATAATAATAATAATAATAATAATTACTAAATTTACATGATACACCTTCTATAGTCTCACAAAACACAGCCTCGTTAAGAGCCTGTCTGATGCTGATAGTTGGACATTTTCACCCTGTCAGTGTTACACTACAAGAGCAATATCGTTTACTGAACTTCTGTGCTAAGGGACGGCTTTACACTCCTGCACAACAAGGTACTCCTGCACACTCTGGTAAGAAGAAACGAGTCGTTGATTAGTAACTGTCGCAACGCCGTCGTTCTCAGACTCATATTCGCAGAGCTTCAGCGAGTTGGACGGGTGCTAGTATACGACTGACTAACAACGGCGCCTTGATTGCTACTGTATGCAACCTTCAACAATGGACTCGCACACACTCCGTTTCTGATGTGTACTGAAAAGATGTTTTTGAAATCAATTGCTGCACGAGATGACATTCCTTTGGTTGTCGATTATCATTGCATGTGTTAGCTATATTTCTTTTTTTCTTAAAACAAGAAGGAGAATCAGTATGTCCAATGTGGTGAGTGTTGTGAAGAAATTAAGTGGTATACAAAATGGAAATGAATTATTGAAAGAAAAAAGCGGATACTGTTCAAGTAAAGAGACATGGTGAATATTTTTCTAAGTATGAAAAAGTAAATTTGAATTGCCTATTCGGTAGAAATATTTGGAGAAAGGAGAACCACTTGCATGAATATCAAGAGCTTTGATGGAAACCCAGTTCTAAGCAAAGAAAAAGCAGAAAGGTGGAAGGAGTATATAGAGGGTCTATACAAGGGCGATGTACTTGAGGACAATATTATGGAAATGGAAGAGGATGTAGATGAAGATGAAATGGGAGATATGATACTGCGTGAAGAGTTTGACAGAGCATTGAAAGACCTGAGTCGAAACGAGGACCCCGGAGTAGACAACATTCCATTACAGCTACTGACAGCCTTGGGAGAGCCAGTCCCGACAAAACTCTACCATCTGGTGACCAAGATGTATGAGACAGGCGAAATACCCTCAGACTTCAAGAAGAATATAATAATTCCAATCCCAAAGAAAGCAGGTGTTGACAGATGTGAAAATTACCGAACTATCAGTTTAATAAGTCACAGCTGTAAAATACTAATGCGAATTCTTTACAGACGAATGGAAAAACTGATAGAAGCTGACCTCGGGGAAGATCAGTTTGGATTCCGTAGAAATGTTGCAACACGTGAGGCAATACTGACCCGACAACTTATCTTAGAAGAAAGATTAAGGAAAGGCAAACCTAGGTTTCTAGTATTTGTAGACTTAGAAAAAGCTTTTGACAATGTTGACTGGGATACTCCCTTTCAAATTCTGAAGGTGGCAGGGGTAAAATACAGGGAGCGAAAGGCTATTTACAATTTGTACAGAAAGAAGATGGCAGTTATAAGAGTAGAGGAGTATGAAAGGGAAGCAGTGGTTGGGAAGGGAGTGAGACAGGGTTGTAGCCTCTCCCCGATGTTATTCAATCTGTATATTGAGCAAGCAATAAAGGAAACAAAAGAAAAGTTCGGAGTAGGTATTAAAATCCACGGAGAAGAAATAGAAACTTTGAGGTTCGCCGATGACATTGTAATTCTGTCAGAGACAGCAAAGGACTTGGAAGAGCAGTTGAACGGAATGGACAGTGTCTTGAAAGGAGGATATAAGATGAACATCAACGAAAGCAAAACGAGGATAATGGAATGTAGTCGAATTAAGTCGGGTGATGCTGAGGAAATTAGATTAGAAAATGAGACACTTAAAGTAGTAAAGGAGTTTTGTTATTTGGGGAGCAAAATAACTGATGATGGTCGAAGTAGAGAGGATATAAAATGTAGACTGGCAATGGCAAGGAAAGTGTTTCTGAAGAAGAAAAATTTGTTAACATCGAGTATAAATTTAAGTGTCAGGAAGTCGTTTCTGAAAGTATTTGTATGGAGTGTAGCCATGTATGGAAGTGAAACGTGGACGATAAATAGTTTAGACAAGAAAAGAATAGAAGCTTTCGAAATGTGGTGCTACAGAAGAATGCTGAAGATTAGATGGGTAGATCACATAACTAATGAGGAGGTATTGAATAGAATTGGGGAGAAGAGGAGCTTGTGGCACAACTTGACTAGAAGAAGGTATCGGTTGGTAGGACATGTTCTGAGACATCGAGGGATCACCAATTTAGTATTGGAGGGCAGCGTGGAGGGTAAAAATCGTAGAGGGAGACCAAGAGATGAATACACTAAGCAGATTCAGAAGGATGTAGGCTGCAGTAGGTACTGGGAGATGAAGAAGCTTGCACAGGATAGAGTAGCATGGAGAGCTGCATCAAACCAGTCTCAGGACTGAAGGCCACAACAACAACAACAACATATTCGGTAGTAATAACGTTAACATTCAAGCGAAATTTTAACACCATTTGATTAAAGCAGTGACGGTGCTGAAATGCGTAGTAACACAACAGCGATAGTAAAGATGGGAATGGAAGCAATGTTACTGATGGTGTTGATGCAGATCAGGCATTGAAGGTTGAGGCTGTCGATGGTAACATGGAGTTTTGAATATCTGGAGACGAGAAAATAGAGGAGACAGAGATGGGGACAAGACAAGTCACGAAGAATGTCGTAACAGTCGAAAACAGATGAGATTGGGGTAAAAGAGGAGAGGGGGGGGGGGTTAGAAAATCTCTGGCCTAAATAGAGTGCCACGTCTATAATCTGGCTCGTTCGTGGCGAGCAACAGTTCGTGCGTGTGACAGTCTGTACTCGGGGCTGGTTTTTCGTGCGCCGCCCTGAACTTATTATATGTAGCTTATTCTTAAGTACTTTATTGGAAGACTAACAAATTCGTATCTTCATACCTGCTTTTATTTTTGGAAGAGTTCGTTATTTTCTGAATTTCGGATGGAGAGCTCAGTGAGCGTACCCGATGAGTAGATTTTGTAGAAATGGTTTCTCAGCTGAGTGCCTTTGATTTTTGTGCTGAATTCCTGGCTCTGAACCGTGCGTATGCTCCTGTGGGCCCGGGTCACGAGTGGGCGCGGATCAAGGTGGCCGGGCTGCTCACTCGCTGCCCGCTTAGGCCAGCCGCCACGAATAGCCTGCACTCCAGGTGCGCCGAGCCTCGGCTACTTACCTTCCAGTGGCTCTTCTTGCCGTCGGCCCGAAATGACTCATCGGAGAAAATTCTGCAGTACAAAAAGATCTGCCTCCATTCACTCATTGGCCTTCCTCTGTGGTATAACTGCTGTGGTCTTTAGTGCAAAGACTGGTTTGAAGCGTATCTCCACGTTAATGTATCGCATGCACACCAATCTGTACCTAACTACTGCGCACTACATCCATCTGCCCAGCTTACTGCACTGAAGCACTGGTCTCCCTCAACAATTGTTATCCCACCACACTTCCTTCTATTACGAAATTAACCATTCCTTGCTGACTCATGCCCAATCCTTTTGATTAGTCACATTGTATCATCGAGTCTTTTCTTCTTCATTCAGTTTAATACTTCATTAGTTACTCAATCTGAACATCCAACCTTCGGTGGTCTTGTGTACCCCTTTATTTCAAAAGATGTTATCTCCTTCCCTGTACCTTTAATCGTCCACGTTTAATTTCCGTAAGAGGCTACACTCCACACAAATACTCTTCGAAAAGGCTTACTAACACTTGTTAATAAATTTCTCTTTCTCAGAAATGCTGATGACGTTCTGCATTTTATAGCCAGCAACTAACTCCCTAATCTGATTCTCAGCATCACCTGAGTTAATTCAACTTCACTCCATAACCCTCGTCTTTTCAGGACGCACCAATTCCATTCATGTGTTACTCCACGTTGTTTGTGGTTTGTGACAGACTTACAATGTCACCAGCAAATCTGATCGTTAATCCCATTTCTATATTTCTCCTTAGTTCTCTTCTGTGCTTGTTAAATGCTCATATTGATGAAAAGAGGGAATAGGTCACAGCACTGTCTCTCTCATGTCCTTCGCCTTTCGTAATGTCTTCCTAGTTTGTGTACATGTTGCAGATAACATTTCGCCACCTGTATTTTATGCATGATGATTTAGAATTTAAAAGACAATATGCTTGTCGATATTGTGAGATGCTTTTCCTAAATACACAAAAACTATAAATGTTGATCTGCCTTTGTTCAATTTATTCTCTTAGATAAGTCGTAGTGTTAACATTGCCTCGCGTATTTCTAAATTTTTTCCAGAAACCAAAGTGACGTTCAACAGGCTGTCTTTTAACATAGCTGTTTCACTGAAAATGAACCACCCAGCCTATGTCCCCAATAAAATCTGAGAGCAGTGCGGCCCAACGTACACTACTGCGCCCAAGATCCTACTTTGTTTCCTCATTCGCCCGTTTAGTCGAGGCCAAGGAGCGAAAATTAACGGAAGGACTAGAAGTTTCTCCTGTTCTGCCCATAGCAGCAAAGCTATGTCTCGTGTCGGCCTAGAACCTAGAGCACTGCAGGCGAGAGAAGGACGAATAAACTTCGCACAGCCTGGCGCTAGTTACCGAACCATTACGTCTAATGCCACACCGCCTGCGCGCTTGCATAGCTACGCGGAAGTCGCGCAGACGCGTACATGCCGTGAAGCTGCAGTGTGTGCAAACGCCACCTCCTCTGCGCTGCGTTGGAAAGTAGCTGTTCGTTATGTTTTCTTAGCCGCGTGGACCAAGAGGCTTTTGAAGCGCAACGGGCGAGTGCTCGCACGTGCGAAGAATGCCCGTGACACCGGACCGCGTTAGACAGCGAGTGATGGGGAGCGTGTGCTGAGCTCTAGGCTTCACCACGCGGATGCAGTCTTCTACTTGACCCCCTTAACCTGCCGGTCATCTGCAGTGCAGTCGCAGTTGCACTCTTACCCTTGTCGTTTCCCCACCTGGCGTCGATCCAGAGACTGCAGTGCTTTCCTAGGCACCGTCTGCGAATGTCTTTGACTTCCTCCGACTTCTCAACTGACTTACCCAGACAGTTATGACGGAGGAGGGGGAGGGGTGGGGGCAAACTGCTGAGGTCATCGGTCCCTAGACTTACACACTACTTAAACTAACTTACGCTAAGGACAACACACACAACCATGCCTGAGAGAGGACTCGAACCTCCGGCGGAGGGGCCGTGCAATTCGTGACATGACGCCTCTAACCGCGTGGCCACTCCACACGGCTAAATAGCAGATATGTAAACTAATTCAGACCAGAGCTTTCTGTCGAAAAACGGTATAACTCTCACAGAATCTGTCCCTATTCTCCAGTTTTAACATGAAAATAATTTGCATGGGTGTTTTAGCGAAACAAATTGTTGAAAGTGATTATCATACCTACGACAACGTCTGCAGTGGAGCTATCTATCCCTATTGCCAATAGAATAAAAACCATACTAAACGGTACTATGACGCAAAGACGGCCATTAGCACTAGCAGTGTTCTGAAACGAGTGAGACATCGTTCGTCTTAGATTTCCACGACCCTACATCCACACTGCCCAAGTCAACTGACTGTGTGCGACGGAAGGTACTTAAGGTACCACTGTCTCATCCCCCTATCCTTGTTCCATTCGCAAATGGCGTGTGGGAACAATGTTTGTCGGTGAACCTCCGTATTAGCTATAATTTCTCGAATTTTCTCATTGCAGTCGTTTCGCGAGGTAACACTCCACACACATCGAGAGAAGGATGGACTCTTTGTACAAAAGAAAGCAGTGTAAGATTAATGTTTTTGCATACAGAATCATTTTTTTTTCATGTTATCCCTTCCATGTTGGTTAACTGAAGCCTAGTAGTCCATCTTCCCGTGAACCCCGAATGCAACCTCCATAAAGCCTCTTTGTGCGTGCGTGTGTGTGTGTGTGTGTGTGTGTGTGTGTGTGTGTGTGTGTGTGTGTGTGTGTGTGAAGCCCCATCACCTCCTGCTAACATAATTGCACTGAAGCACGCGCGGGAACTCCACGTTCTTCACTGTGGTGAAAGTTATGAGAGCCAATCTATGGACTACGATCCTAATACCTGCATTGTTGAACTAATATTTAGTTCTCATTTCCCAAAGTCCTAGGAAATTTATATCTGTGACAGATCCTAAGAACGTGTCTTGAATTTTTCAGTCTTACTTCGATTATCAACCGCAACGTCTCTGGCGCTCATTCCATTCCTAAAACCAAACTGATCGTCACCTAACGGACCCTCAATTTTCTTTTGTGTTTCTCTGTATATTATTCTTGTCAACACCTTGGATGCATGAGCAGTTAAGCTGACTGTGCGATAATTCTCGCACTTGTCGGTTCTTGCAATCTTCGGAATTGTGTGGATGATGTTTTTTCCTAAAGTCTGGTGGTACATCGACAAGCTCACACACTCTTCACAGTAACTCGAATAGTTTTTCTTCCACTTCTCCCAAATGATTTTAAAAATTTCAATGTAATGTTACCTATCCCTTTTGTCTTATTTGATCTTAAGTCGTCCAACACTTTTAAATTCTGATTCTAATACTGTATCCCCTACCTCTTCTCTGTCGACTGCTGTCTGTTCTACCACGTCATCAGACAAGTCTTCCCCCTTACAGAGGCCTACAATGTAATCATTCCACCTATCCGCTCTTTCGTCTACATTTAACAGTGGAATTCCCGTAGCACTTTTAATATTACCATCCTTGCTTTTAATTTCACCGCAGATTATTTTGACTTTTCTATAAGCTTTTCTTCTTCGATTTCTTCACATTTTTTCTGCAGCCATTTCCCCTCAGCTGCCCTGCACTTCCCGTTTATTTCATTCTTAAGTGACTTTTATTTCCATATTCCTGAATTTCCATGAACATGTTGCACTTCTTTCTTTCATCGATCAGCTGAAGTATTTCTTCTGTTATCCATGGCTTCTTCGCAATTACATTCCTTGTACCAACGTTGTTCTTTCGCACGTCTTTGGTCACCCTTTTTTTAGATGTACTTTCCTCTTCAACTGAAATGCCTATTGAGCTATTTCAGTATCTACAGCGTCAGAGAACTTCAAGCGTACACTATAAGGTCAAAAGTATTCGAAAACCCCAAAAACATACGTTTTTCATATTAAGTGCACTGTGCTGCCACCTACCGCCAGGTACTCCATATCAGCGACCTCAGTAGACATTAGACGTTGTGAGAGAGCAGAATGGGGCGCTCCGCGGAACTCACGGACTTCGAACGTGGTCAGGTGATTGGGTGTCACTTGTGCCGTACGTCTGTACGCGAGATTTCCACACTCCTAAACATCCCTAGATCCACTGTTCCCGATGTGATAGTGAAGTGGAAAACTTGACGACGGATATATTGCGGGTAGACTGGTGTGCCGGCGATAAGCGCCCAAGAGTGTTTTGTTTCCGACACAAAGGAAACGATTAAGGACAAATGAGATCAATTCAAGCCGGGGCACAATAAACTTACTGATCCATCACGAGGCGCCAGGGAGAAGGGAGCTGTGGTGGGGTACATTGCTATGCATGTGTACGTAACGTGTTCTCTGTGGTTGGTTTACGTTATCAGGAAACGTCAGGCCAATTTTATTTTGATCACCCTGTGTAATCCAACTGCTATCATCTCAGTTCCAGTTGGCTCCTTCTGTAGAATGCCTTGCTTTTCAGTTTCACAAAAAATGCAAATGGCTCTGGGCACTATGGGACTTAACATCTGAGATCATCAGACTCCTAGACTTAGAACCGCTTAAACCTAACTAACGTAAGGACAGCACACACATCCATCCCCGAGGCAGGATTCGAACCTGCGACCGTAGCAGCAGCGCGGTTCCGGACTGACGCGCCTAGAACCGCTCGGCCACAACGGCCGGCTCCAGTTTCACAATTACTTACCTCTATATATGTCATTTTTGCGTTAGTGTGATGATCGAAAGCAAGAAATAAAATGCTGCTATCTCCAGTGAAACGACTTAAAGAGACATTAATATTTCCGTCTTCATGGTACCACCTGCCGTTTTGGTGTCAGTCTATGATTAACGAGCTAACTGAAAAGATTGGTCATTTGGCTAACTAAAGCAAAATTGTCATCACGGGCATCGACATACTGCAGGAGGCTTGCTGTTGTCTTCCTCAGACCCTGAACTAATTTGCGCAACCAGTTGTAGGGGTACCTATGGTTTAACGTGGGCTCTGAAGCACTGATTAACTTGGCATTTTTCATATGCTGTCAGAGGCAAAAATATCTAAAAAAATTATCCTAAGACCAACTGAGGCGCAAACCTTGGCTCTTTGGATTCGTAGTCCATAACTGAACCACATTTTGAGTATGCAGGTGAAAAAATAAAATAAACAGTTCAGTAGGCAAGATTTCGCTTTTCTATTCACCAAAATTATTCTGGAATAGCTCTCCTTATCTCGTTTTGAGAATTAAGCACACGATCTTTCTACAGTATCACATGAATTGATAGCAAGAGATATCTTGGATGATGACGTCAAGTTGACATGCGGAGGTGTTGGCCGCCATTGGCGTCTCGTTTTCTCCATCACAAGCTACTAAAATGCAATGGAAATAAAGTCAACACGTCCTATCATGTATTGTGATGCAGAGGTGTACACTTTCCGCTTTTGAACTGCCCATGCTTATCTATTAGCCAAGCAGGCAAGTTGCCGCTCGTTGTCAGCAGAACGGGTAGGCTGCTCTGCTCCCTTCCAAGCCAAGCTATGCCCAACCCAAGCGGGCTTAAAGGAATCTTACTCGCCTGCCCGTCTTCCCGCGGTACTACGCTACGTAGCAGTTTATTCGGTACGCTTCCATTGTAGTGTTATGAGAAGGGTTTGGAAGTTGAGAAGTCTTTTTTTACTCGGATATCACGAGTCTCAAAGAAACATGTATTCGTGATCACTGTACGCCAATAAATGGTGGATTTTATTTGTCATTTTATTTCTTTTCAGCGTATTTCGGGCTTATTTATTTATTTCGGTATAAACAGTTTTCTCAGCAACATCACCCGTTTTAGACTAGTCTTATTGTCAATTCGAACCATGTTTTCTGTAGTAAGTAGAACCATCTCTGTAAGTTGAGATTCCCTGCACCTACGAAGCTGCATCATAGTATGCAGCAACGCCAACTAAAGTAAGGTTTTGGAAGTCTGGTTTCTGTAGCCTTAGTGTGTTTAAACCAAATGTGACCCCAGTTACACCAATTCTAATCGCTTTCTCCAGGATGTGTACTGCAGGTTCGCTGAATTCATTTTAACAAACATGAAGTTCGTTATTCATAAAAAAATGTTCAAATATGTGTGAATTCCTAAGGGACCAATCTGCTGAGGTGATCGGTCCCTAGACTTACACCCTACTTAAACTACCTTGTGCTAAGGACTACACATACATCCATTCCCGAGGGAGGACTCGAACCTACGGCGGGAGGCGCCTCAAACCACGTGGCCACTCCGTGCGGCCGTTATTCATATTATGTTAATCTAAAAAGTACATGTCTAAAACAAGAAGCTATTCTTTCACACCAAGCTTTCTTCGCACTACGTTGCATTCTATCAGAGTCTGGACTTTTACATCGGCTGAGCCACATTTTTTTCCTATGTCAATCAATATTTGCCTTAAATTTAGAATGCCTACATACTGCTAAATGGCCTCTAGTTATCAGCACACATTTCCGTACACTAAGTCTACGCTCTCTTTCGAAACATTACGGAGTGAGGAAACTGCTGGTCAAATTTGTAACCATGTCTTAACATACTCGAGGTTCCCGAATGACTGTTTAGTAACTTTTTAGACAACTTCCATTGCGAGACAACTACCGGTTTATTTGAAGCTGCCTCATAAGCCCAAGACAACTTTTTTGTTATTTAACTTGGCTCTCTTTCGTGACTGGTACGTATTCCCCAATCCTTAATTTCTCCTCAGTCTCCTTTAAGTCTGGTTTGTTCGGTCTGCTGTTCCCACCGTTCTGATAAATGAGTTGCAGTGAAACTACATACAAGAACATATAACTGGTTAAGCACACTGGATTGATAGTGCAAGCTTTTGTCGGATGCAGCAGGCTGAATGGGTCCCGTGAAGCTTGTAGAAACCCAAGTTGGGCTGCTTTAACCGTTGCGCAGCAGTACACGTTTACTCTTATGTCTTGGAGGACGAACGATGATTTAATGGCTGCCGCGGAGATAGGGGCAGGCAGTCTGGAAGGAGACTTGATACACCTCTGTTCGGATCTGGTAAGGAAAAGGCACATATCTGAGCGAATGCACATATCTGAGCGAATGGAAAAGTCGACGAGAAGAGATACCCCAAGGACATAGCGACGGTTTGGGGGAATGTCGGACACGGAAGAAGCGGCCGAGGGTGTTTCACAACGACGGCGGACGGCTGTGTAAACACGGCGGCCCGCGTGGGAAGTGCGAGGAGGGGAGGCGCTGAAACCTGACGCCAGCGGCGCCGTGGCCGCTGCCAGGCTGCAGGCACTGCCCGCCAAGAGGGGCGCCTCGTCTTAAGCGGCCCTCACGCGGCTCAGTATTTATGACACAGTAACGCTGCATCAATGCATTGCGCGGAAATGCGGGGCCATGGAGGGTACAATATTACCGCGCAATACTTAAGTCTGGGAAGCGTCACTTATATGTCGGCACTCGATAATGCGAAACTCGCATGTATTGCGACTGAGTTAATTGCTTTGCAAATCACAGACATAAATTATGCAGAACGGCCGAAACATGTCTGAAAAGCTGCCAGGAAACATTTCAGTGGACCAGGCGCAGCACAGATTCGTAGATCGCAACAACTAATTACAAATCAAACACGTGAACTGTGTTGTATATCGTGTACTTGTGCTGTTTTCTATACATATCTCTACTGCAGCAAGAGTTAGCAACGAAATAAAACAATTATTTCCAGGCTACTAATTGAAAGCTTGTATTATCTTACGTCTCTGCTGTGACAGCTGTTGAAAAAAATAGTACATGCTCACTGGACATCTCACCTGTTGTCAGTTTTCTGCTACATGTAAAATAACATTTCTGCTTACTGTCATGACACCACGGTGTTCAGTTTCTTTTTCTGTTGTGGACATCCGCGCGGGATTAGCCGAGTGGCCTAGGGCGCTGCAGTCACGGACTGTGCGGCTGATCCCGGAGGAGATTCGAGTCCACCATCGGGCATGGGTGGGTGTGTTTGTCCCTAGGATAATTTAGGTTAAGTAGTGTGTAAGCTTAGGGACTGATGACCTTAGCAGTTAAGTCTCATAAGATTTCACACACATCTGAACATTTTTTTGCTGTGGACAAGGGCGTATATGGCATTTTCTGATCAATCAGGAATTTCTTTTCTCAAAGTACTGCATGGTGCTTTCGTATACATCTTCCAGCTCACTTCCTGATCTTCTGTCGTTTACTTCTTTCAGTTCTTTGCGAAAATTGCTTCGCAGCGAGATTAATTTCTCTAGGTCTCGCAATACCACCCTTACACGATGCACTATACTGCACAATATATTTGGCGAGCATCAATATTTTTAAAGCTCCCCCACAGTCTTCTTCGATATACTGCACAAGCAGCCAATAACGATCTCAGACGGTTAATATTATTGCGCAGTACACAGTATCATCCTTTCTTCCGTCCCTGTTGTTCCTGATTTCTACTTTGTTATGCCTTGAATGCCTTCTAAATTTAGTGTGTCTGTCAGTCAGTCAACTATTTGGTCGAGAAGGATCTCACCCAACCGAATCTCTCCTTGAAACTGCGTGAATTGAAAGCAGATGGATATGATCAACACCGATGGCTAGCATTGCTAATTTGTGGGGAATCCCCCAAACTTCGGGGAATTTCCATTCGATTGGGATTCCTACGATGGTTTCCACCTTTTGTCTCCGGTTTTTTATATATATATATATTTTAAAAAGTTCTTTTCTTAATTCTGTAATCCATGCTACTGTACCCATTTCTGCAGAAATACAGAAATATTTATTTTGTTATACTGTTCTCGTTCATTCGATAGCAGGTTCAAGTTTTCTATTCTATGATCACTCCTAGCACTTTCTGTGTACTCCGATAGGTCTCCTCTTCATTTCTCAATTTCTCTCTGTTGCTTGCATTGAAACTAGTTTTTTTCGTACAATCTTTCCTTCAAGTATCGTTATTCTGTTTAATTTAAGTCCATTGTTAAGCATTCAGAAGCACATAAACATTCCAGTCTTACAACTGTGCTACTGAGTTCTCCTTCTGCGTGTCTAGGCATGCACCTTTTACTGCAGGTATTTTCTGTTGAACCATACGCTATTTCTATTGCACATATTCCTACAGCTACTGTAAATATTTTCTAGTTCATTCTGATATTTGGATTCTCCAAAAGATTTAAATTCACTGACTCGTTCTAAATCAGCTATCTGTGTTCCTATGTACTTCGTTGCATTTTCTTTAAATGCATCATTAAGTTTGTATTTTCAGCTGGAATTCTGTAACCAATTTTTTTGGTTACTACCTCCAGAAGTTTTATTTGAGTCGCTCCTTGTGTCAGATTTTCAGATTTTCTGAAAGTACACAAAATAGTCTTCAAAAGTTACGCATTTCATATAATTAGATTCGGTTTCCTCCCTATAATTATTGTTTAAAAGACGTTTTAGGTTCAAATTCCAGAAATAACTTTTTCCAAAACACAGTTAAACAATGAAGGTTCCCCTACATCATTTCTTATTTCAAGTGGCTGAAAGATTGCTTTATGATCATTGTTGTTGAATTTCGATTCCTGCGAGGCAGACTGACAGCTCTTACCCTCCCCAGCACCGACCAACAACAAATGCTGTTAGGCGACGAGGCTGCTAAAGTTGTCTCGGTGTCCTCGGAAGGAGGCGTTGTAGCAGAATGGTGAGATTTCTGGCAAGTGGAAGCAAGAGCAATATGTCAACAATGAAAAGGATTACGATGCACTTATACACAAACGTAACGAGACTTAAAGTTGATGAGTAGGGTACAGTGTAGTTGGAATGAGTTTTACGGATGAAGACATGGAAGTGGAGGTGTCATGGAGAAAGCAGTTAGTGATGACAGAGAGTGAAGGGAGGAATATAGGATATTACAGTTTAACGTTCCACCGACGACGCCGTCATTACGGACGCAGAACAAGCTTGAATTGCCGGCCAAAGTGGCCGCGCGGTTCTGGCGCTGTAGTCTGGAACCGCGAGACCGCTACGGTCGCAGGTTCGAATCCTGCCTCGGGCATGGATGTGTGTGATGTCCTTAGGTTAGTTAGGTTTAACTAGTTCTAAGTTCTAGGGGACTAATGACCTCAGCAGTTGAGTCCCATAGTGCTCAGAGCCATTTGAACCATTTGAACCAAGCTTGAATTGGGGAAGGAAATCGATGGTGTAGGACCCAACATACCGTTGAGGTATGGAAATCATGAATTACGCAAATATGGATGACCTGATAGGGATCTGAAAACGAAAACGAAATCAGTGTCGCACTTTGGTCGGTTGGTGGAGCAGGGTACTGACATGACGATCTTACATATAGGGCTGTAGAGCTTCGCAGGATTGGAGTGAGAAGGATGAAGAACCCACATACATCACTAGCCAAAGGAAGTGAAGCATCTAGAAGACATGGTCAATACAACTTCGTACACGTACACAACACCAGCGAGTACGTAAATGATTAGAGTATCAGTTCACTGCGACAGGTAGAACGGCCACCAGTGTGTTTGATACAAGGCGTGGCAGGGTATGCAAAGGCCTGGAGATTGTAAGGTGTTGAGTGGTCACTGTGAAAGACACAGAGACGTCGCATACTAGTTTTAGACAGCGTAAGCATGACCGGACAGAGCTTGAAAAGGACCTCTTCGCGGGTCTCCATTGGGACGATTGGTAGCATCACGCAGTATCCAACTTTGTGGAGCATTCGGATAAGACAGTGGCCCAACGTTGAACTGCGTGTGAACGTGAAGCCAGGCATACTCGTCGACAATATTCTGGTCGACGACGGCTGAGCAAAACAAGAGAGGATCGCCGTATTGTGCGGTACGTACTTCGTAACTCTTTCACATCCAATCCAAGAATATTCTGTCATTTCGCATCACTGGTCGGAGGCTAGAAGCACCCGGACTACGGAATTATCATCTCATTCGTTGGCTGCCTTCAACAAAACACAAATAGCTGTGTTTGGCGTGGTACCATGACCTGGCAGCATGGACTGCTGATGAACAGTGTCACATTCTGTTGAGAGACCAATGGAGGTACCGTAATACCTCTAATGTTATCATCGGCGAGTATGGGGGCGACCTAGGGAGAAGTCTCACTCTTACAATGTTTTAGAGTGGTATCGTGGTGCTGAGAAGCTCGGATTTGACTTAAGGTCAAGGGTGGTAGTGACTGAGGAAACTTACCGCATTACGGTATGTCATGGACATCCTATGTCCTCGTGCGTTACTTCTCATGCGAGAGCATCATGGTGCCATTTTTCAACACGGAAATGCCCGTGAACTCGTAGCAGGTGTCTCCATGAACAGTCCGCGTGATGTTAGGGTACTTCCGTAGCAAGCAAGATCGCCAGATCTGTCCCCAATAGAGCTTGTGTGGGACCCGCTCAGATGTCAATGCACGCATCGCAGCCAGAAGGGGTGCAACGTCTTTGTGATAAGCGGTCTCATACTGCCAGTGTCTTTATACATTGCATTCAATCCGAGAAGTTTCATTCCGTTTTCTCCTCTTCTTTTGGATGCTTCACTTTTTTGTCAGGAAGTGTAACTAAGGTGTATATTGGATTCGATGATACGGGTCAGTAAAATACGAGGGTTATTCGGAAAGGAAGGAACGATCGGTCGCGAAATGGAAAGCACGGTGAAAATCAATTAAGTTTTGCACAGGTGTGTTGGGCAGTGTCTCTAGTATGCCCGTCGATCGCGTTACGTCGTTCTTTTTAGTTCTGAGCACACAAAGAGCACATAAAGATAACTAGAACAACAGTGTCTCCCGCCAAATACGAGGGCCTGGTGAGAAATTTCGCATGAAGGTATGCAGCCAACATTACATAACTGTCGTGCGTTTTCTTCTTCAAGACAATTCTCAGCCGCATTCTGCATGGGCAATGAAGATGCTCCTGCATCGTTTTCAATTGGAAATGTTTGATTACCCACAATACAGCGTGCAATTGTCTCCCTCTGAGTTTTATCCCTACTCACATGAACCGCTGGCTACGAAGGCAACATTTGGCACAGACAACGAGCTGTAAGCCAGCGTAGAGAATGGGCGGAAAGCAAAAATGGTTCAAATGGCTCTGAGCACTATGGGACTTAACATCTGAGGTCATCAGTCCCCTAGAACTTAGAACTACTTAAACCTAACTAACCTAAGGACAGCACACAACACCCAGCCATCACGAGGCAGAGAAAATCCCTGACCCCGCCGGGAATCGAACCCGGGAACCCGGGCGTGGAAAGCGAGAACGCTACCGCACGACCACGAGATGCGGGCGGCGGAAAGCACTGGCGGCTGCCTTCTATAACGAAGGTATTGGAAAGTTGGCACAACGCTACGACAAACGTCTAAGTCGGATC
Source organism: Schistocerca cancellata (assembly GCF_023864275.1). Taxonomy (NCBI): domain Eukaryota; kingdom Metazoa; phylum Arthropoda; class Insecta; order Orthoptera; family Acrididae; genus Schistocerca; species Schistocerca cancellata. The sequence goes on along the minus strand of NC_064630.1, from coordinate 255,011,246 downwards.
GGCGACTATGGAGATAAGTAGCTGGAAGTTGTAGCTAACTGTCGCAAATAAAACAGTTTTGGTTTTTCAGTGTGGTTTCCATTTCGCGGCCTATCGTTCCTTACTTTCCTAACAGATCTTGTACAACGAGTACGGCGCTGGTCGAAACACGTCGTGGCCAACAGCTTCGCGGCCGATGATGGCGTACTCAACTCGAGAAGCCAGACGAGAGCGCCAGGTGGGCTCCTCTCTGTACAACACCTCCGCGTGCGCAGCCAGTTCACAGCACGCCTTCGCCTAAGAGTACAGCCGTCCCTCTCCCAGTGACAGGACAGACGTTCGTTCGTGTCGCTCCCGATCCGGCCCTGTAGCGTGAGTCACAGCACATGATACTGCAGATGTTAAAAGTTGCAGTGACTGTCTCCAGGAGGGAGCGACTGATATTTTCACACCAGTTTAATACTTCGTAGCTGCACGTTTAAACAAACTCACGCTCTCGGTAACATATGGCGAAGTTAAGGACTTTATCGAGTACCTTTTTAATGACATATTGATTTCCCGCCTAGCCCGAGACGTAGCCGAGCGTTCGCGATATATGTTAGGCAAGTTATCTAGTGTGACGTCAGAAGTTCGCTGCGAGGCCCATATTTCCCGAGGACCGCAGTAACACGGAAGTGACGTCAAAATAACGTAACACTCGCTGCGAAACTCGACAACAGTCGACCCAGTAAGGCGGGAGTGACACTAGCTTCTCCCGTGTGTGCGTGGACACTCGGAAATCGCAACATATCGCAGAAAAAAAGCTAAATATTTGTTACAAGGAAGAACATAAATGTCGTTGTCGCTCTTTTCACTCTCTGTAATTTCATCTTTCGCTTTTTTAATCACGCTGAAGTCAAAACACCGAAGAAAATCATTGCTGAGATCGTGCGCTCTTATATGTAAGTAACAATGAACATTGTAGAACATAATTCGTAACTTTCTGCCTCTACTCACTATGCAACACTTTTAGTCAAGCAACTACGGACATTAATTTTCAAATGAAGGTTAATGCCACAGATTAACTGACATTTAATTATAACAAATAGTACCGAGCCTGACATGTTTCTAATAAACCTTCAATGCGGCGTTGCCTTCAAATGGCGTACCGCCAAACACACAGCTTAAAATAAGGAAACAACAAAATACGTAAATCCAATATGGCGTCTCTAAAGTGCATTTGTGGACTGCTATCGAGTTAAGTTGCACGTCAATTTGACGCCAAACACCAGCAAGGCAGGAGTGACACGGGTGCCTTCCCGCCGAGCAGAACTTCCTCACCTGCTCTCTTGTATGGTCGGCCATTTTCTTTACTATCTCTCTTGGCAATAAGATCACTGCCGATCTGCGCGTTTCCGAAAATCGGGAAGCCGTTCTCGTGTTTCGAGAGGCCCAAAATAGCGCTGGCCATTACGACAGCGACAACGCACTTGGCACATTCCGCCAAGTGCCTGACACGTACGTTTTCAGTAACGGACACTGCCTACCTCCAGCAGGTCTTTCAATTCAGTTTCTTGACAAATGTAGCTTCGGTTGGTTGGCGTCTATTCTACCTTAATCGCAAGAGATCATTACTTACGTCGAAAACATTTAGCAACAGTCGTACTTGTCTTATTGCTAAAGTATAAGGGGCAATCAAAAAGTTTCCGTTCGAAGGCATACAGCCCAAAATAAATATGCTAATCAGCCGTGAGCAGTGAGGCTATCATCCCACCGTCGCACGAGGTTGAAGATACCCGTTTGGTAAAATACCGTGTCCTGCTGCATGAACAGGTCCGTAACTGTCTGCTGCACACCCTAATCCGATAGGAATAGTCGACCTTTCAAGGCCATTTTTAAGGCACCGAAGGCATAATAATTGCATGGGAAGAGATCAGGACTATGGGACGGATACTCGAGTGTCTCCTGGTTGTGTTGGAGTAACTTCTGCTTTCCGACGTGTGCGATATGGGTACTTTCGTCATCAAAAAGCAGCACCAGTATTCCTTGTCGCATCATTCCACAACGGTGGTTTTCGACAAATATGATGCCCCATATCACACTACTGGCCGTTAAAACTGCTACACCAAGAAGAAATGCAGATGATAAACAGGTATTCATTAAACAAATGTATTATAGTAGAACTGACATGTGATTACATTTTCACGCAATTTGGGTGCATAGATCCTGAGAAATCAGTACCCAGAACAACCACCTCTGGCCGTAATAACGGCCTTGATACGCCTGGGCATTGAACCAAACAGAGCTTGGATGGCGTGTACAGGTACAGCTGCCCATGCAGCTTCAACACGATACCACAGTTCATCAAGAGTAGTGAATGGCGTATTGTGACGAGCCAGTTGCTCAGCCACCTTCGACCAGACGTTTTCAATTGGTGAGAGGTCTGGAGAATGTGCTGGCCAGGACAGCAGTCGAACATTTTCTGTATCCAGAAACACCCGTAAAGGACCTGTAACAATCGGTCGTGCATTATCTTGCTGAAATGTAGGGTTTCGCAGGGATCGAATGAAGGGTAGAGCCACGGGTCGTAACACACCTGAAATGTAACGTCCACTGTTCAAAGTGCCATCAATGCGAACAAGAGGTGACCGAGACGCGTAACCAATGGCACCCCATACCATCACGCCGGGTGATACACCAGTATGGCGATGACGAATACACGCGTCCAATGTGCGTTCACCGCGATGTCGCCAAACACGGATGCGACCATCATGATGCTGTAAACAAAACCTGGATTTTGCCATTCGTGCACCCAGGTTCGTCGTTGAGTACACCATCGCAAGCGCTCCCGTCTGTGATGCAGCGTCAAGGGTAACCGCAGCCATGGTCTCCGAGCTGATAGTCCATACTGCTGCAAACGTCGTCGAACTGTTCGTGCAGATGGTTGTTGTCTTGCAAACGTCCCCATCTGTTGACTCAGGGATCGAGACGTGGTTGCACGATCCGTTACAGCCATGTGGATAAGACGCCTGTCATCTCGACTGCTAGTAATACGAGGCCGTTGGGGTTCAGTACGGCGTTCCGTATTACCCTCCTGAACCCACCGATTCCATATTCTGCCAACAGTCATTGGATCTCGACCAACGCGAGCAGCAATATCGCGATACGATAAACAGCAATCGCGATAGGCTACAATCCGACCTTTATCAAAGTCGGAAACGTGATGGTATGCATTTGTCCACCTTACACGAGGCATCAAAACAATGTTTTACCAGGCAACGCCGGTCAACTGCTGTTTGTGTATGAGAAATCAGTTGGAAACTTTCCTCATGTCAGCACGTTGTAGGTGTCGCCACCGGCGCCAACCTTGTGTGAATGCTCTGAAAAGCTAATCATTTGCATATCACAGCATCTTCTCCCTTTCGGTTAAATTTCACGTCTGTAGCACGTCATCTTCGTGGTGTAGCAATTTTAATGGCCAGTAGTGTAATAACAACACGCTGATTATATGGGCGCATTTGGTAATAACGTAGCCGTACATCACGTTTCCGCATTTACCGCACCCACGTGGGAAAGACACGAATGCCACACTAATCTCTTGTCTACATGTCGGGGCTTACAAACCCGTACGGGATCCGCGCTACGTTCGTTGCATATACACTGCAGCAACGCTCTCAAACGGAAATGTTTTGAACACCCCTTGCAATACTACACTGAACTTTTCGGAGCGTAAAAAACATCTAAAGTGGTTTGTATGTATGTTTTTACCAACAATTACTGAAAAAAAGGACAGAAGTATTTGCTTTGTCATTAGCAATTAATTTACGGAAAGACACTGAACAAGGTGTCACAGTAGTGAAGACACTGTAATTAACTAGTAGATACGCTGCATGGCCGTTACTGGAACGCATGGAGGTAGTCCAGGAAGTTACAACCTACTGCGCATTCCCGCTGCACAGATTGATGTCAGATTTCTGTTAACGATCTACGGGTTTCCTCGACATCTATTCTCCGTGTTGTGCGAGTGCCAACCTTATTGTGCATTCTGTGATTAACAGTGAGACACAAAATCCTGAAGACTGTGGGACCAAGTGTGTTGCTTGATGTTAATGCCTGGAACTTGAAAACTACATACATTTACTTTGAACTAAAGGAAGAACGTAGTTACACAACAATGACGAAAAATGTGAGATAATTATGTGATATGATGAGGAATGGACAAATAAATGTGCACGACGAAACTGGACCGGATAGTCCATCACTCGTCGCATATGATTTGGCGAATCGAGTGAAGCGCGAAATCGTGCCAGACGAAGGTGTAATCTTCGACGAGTTACGAAAAAGTATCTCAAATATTTATCACTCACAGCGTGAATTTCTCGGCTGCAGCGAAATTTGTGCGATCTTCTCGCAGCAGAAAACACATTGGATTACTGCAGTACTGGCAGTTTTGACGCTGATTCATCGGACGCTAATTGGGCCTAAGAAATGGCTCTGAGCACCATGGGTGCTTAACTTCTGAGGTCATCAGTCCCCTAGAACTACTTAAACCTAACTAACCTAAGGACATCACACACATCCATGCATGCCCGAGGCATGATTCGAACCTGCGACCGTAGCGAGGGCCTAAGAACAATGCAGATCAACATTGTATTACCCTAAAGAAACTACAGTGAGTAATGCACAATCGTAAGTGTCGAATGCTTTTTCGCAGTTTTGTGCATTTTCAAAATGCCCGCCCTCACACTGCTAATACAACCAGAGGCTCGTAGGATCAATTTGAGTGGGAAGCAAGTGAAAAAGATGAAAGCAATTAAGTCGCCAGCTCTAGAAGGAACCACCATTTTGGTTTTACAGAGTAATCTTCGGATCTCTCACCCAGCTAAAAATCCCAAGAGACTGGCAAAAAGCACAGGTCACTCGAACGGACCCGCAAAAAAGACAAGCTTGCTTAATATCGATTTATTGCAGAATCCTTGAACATATTTTAAAGTCGAACATAGTAGATTTCCTTGAGACACAAAAGCGTCTGTCCACAAATCAGCGTGTATTTTGAAAGCATCGGTCGTGCGAATCTCTGGCTGCCCTTTTCTCACATGACGTCCTGCTAACCATGGATGAAGGCAACAGGCAGACTCCATATTTCTAGATTTCCGAAAAATGTTTCACACGGTGCCCACTGCAGACTGTTAACAAAGTTCCTAGCATTTGGAACAGGTTCACAGACACGTGAGTGGCTCGAAGTCCTTTTAAGTAATACAAACTAGCAGGTTGTCCCCGATGGCGAGTATTCATCACATACAAGGTTGTCGTCATGACTTCCCCAGGTAAGTGGATAGGACTGCTCTTGTTCACTCTACACATAAATGATCTTACGGATAGGGTGAGCAACTGTTTGCTGATTACGCTGTAGTATACGGGGAAGTACTGTCGTTGAGTGACTGTAGAAGGGTGCAAGATGAGTTAGAATTTCTATTTTGTGCGATGAATGGCAACTTGCTCTAAATGTAGAAAAACGTAACTTAATGAAGATGAGTAGGAAAAACCTGTATTTTTTTAATACGGTAGGTGTATTAGTGGTGTGCCGCTCAATAAAGTCACATCGATTAATTATCTGGGCGTAACGTTGCAAAGCGACGTTAAATAAAACGAGCACGTAAGAACGGTAGTAGGGAAGACGAATGGTCAATTACGGTTTATCGGGAGAATTTTAGCAAGGTATGTGGTGTCACCGCCAGACACCACACTTGCTAGGTGGTAGCTTTATATCGGCCGCGGTCCATTAGTACATGTCGGACCCGCGTGTCGCCACTGTCAGTAATTGCAGACCGAGCGCCACCACACGGCAGGTCTAGAGAGACGGACTAGCACTCGCCCCAGTTGTACGACGACTTTGCTAGCGACTACACTGACGAAGCCTTTCTCTCATTTGCCGAGAGATAGTTAGAATAGCCTTCAGCTAAGTCCATGGCTACGACCTAGCAAGGCGCCATTAACCATTTCTATAGAGAGAGTCACTTGTATCATCAAGAATGCTGTATACAAATGATGGAGTAAAGTTAAGTATTTCAGCAGTTACGTACTTTTCTTTATAGCATTCATTAAGTATCCTGTTCCAGACCTCATGCCCGTCTGCGTTAGAATATAGCGTGCATTTTGGCCTCCTCTATCTACAAGGTGTTGGCACATTTGCCAACACATCAAAGTATAGCTCATCTATAAAGGAGATCGCGTATAAAAAAAACTGTGCGATCCATTTCCTAGTATTGCTTGAGTGTTTGGGAGCCCCTCACGTCGTATTAAAGGAAGACATCGCAGCCATTCAGAGGCTTGCTGCTGGATTTGTTATCGGTAGGTTCGAACAACACATAAATGCTTCGTGACTTCAAACGGGAATCTTCCCTTTCTTTCGATCTGTCTCTTTTTCATTTGACTGCCCCTTGTATTTTAAGTTTTCCAGCAATTTTATTTCTATTACTGATTTAATATTCGCCAGTTATTTCTCTTTTTGCTATCAGTTTACTTTTTCGTCAATTATTATTTTCTTTTCTTTTGTGAATTAGAATACCGGCGCATTAACTTCTTGTACACTATGTACCTATGACTGGGGTGCTGCGTGTTAGTTAACAGCATTCCTCCCAGAATGCTGGCACCAATACCGTCTGTATCTTGTACCCGAGTTGGACGCACAAGAACTCTCAAATAAAAGTGTATTGGCCGTTGGCCGACTCTGAGAAGGAACGCCTTGAATGTGAGGTCGTAAAAGCCCAATGATGTCTACGGCATTCGATGCCACAGATATTGTCTATCTTGCAACCACAATATTGGCTGCTAATATCAACAGGGGGTGTGACTGGAGGTATCGAATTGCTAAACTAGCATGAGGCTGTTCCTCTTTGGAACACAGCCTACGACCAACTTAGAGACAGAAGCGATGACACTTTCTGCAGGACCTGACCATCATTTTGCGGGACAATGCTCCAGCACGTACAGTGCAAGCTGTTACTGATTTGTTTGACTGATGGGGCTGCTAGGTGCTATACCACCTACTTCACTCCCCTGACTTAAGCCCTAGTGAGTTCAACTCGATTTCTAAACTAAAGGACACACTTCATGGCATTCGCTTCAGAACTGCTACAAATTCGTCGGGCAATACAACTGGCGCTGCTATGAGTATCCTACGACTTCCACATCGCTGGCAACGGGTAATACACAATGCTGGTGATTACTTTGAAGGTCAGTAAAACTTTGAAACACGTATCTACTTTGTACGAGCTATAAATAAATAGTTGTCACTATTAAAGTTACAAACCTCGTATCTCCGTGTTGGCATCCAGGGAGGGTTATCAGCTTTGTGTTCAGAATTTTAATTAGTTTCCTCCCTCTACTGGTAGATAAAGTATTTCACTAAACAGGCGAAATATGACTCTATAAAGATCGTGTGCAAAGGTAAATTTAACGATGTGCGACAGTGACAGAAAAAAGTTATAATTATTGTTAGTAAAAGTCCATTCCGAGTTACTAAAACCATTTAATCTAACTGCAAAAATACCATTTTGCTTATTTACAAAAACTCTGGAACTTATTCTCATTGATGATAGGTGTATCTGTCAACTGCCATCCCTTGCACTACTGCGTGTGCAGAGAATCATATTTACAGAAAAAGAACCAAGTTTAATTTACGAAAACACCACAAAATAAAAATAAGATAAGAAGGCAAACGGCACGTAGCGATTTCTACATCTACATCTACATTCATACTGCGCAAGCCACCTGACGGTGTGTGGTGGAGGGGTACCTCTATCGGTTCTCCCTTCTATTCCAGGCTCGTATAGTTCGTGGAAAGAAAGATTGTCGGTATGCCTCTGTGTGGGCTCTAATGTCTCTGATTTTATCCTCATGGTCTCTTCGCGAGATATACGTAGGAGGGAGCAATATACTGCTTGACCCATCGGTGAAGGTATGTTCTCGAAACTTTAACAAAAGCCCGTAGCGAGATACTGAGCGTCTCTCCTGCAAAGTCTTCCACTGGAGTTTATCTATCATCTCCGTAACGCTTTCGCGATTACTAAATGATCCTGTAACGAAGCGCGCTGCTCTCCGTTGGATCTCCTCTATCTCTTCTATCAACCCTATCTGGTACGGATCGCACACCGGTGAGCAGTATTCAAGCAGTGGGCGGACAAGTGTACTGTAACCTACTTCATTTGTTTTCGGATTGCATTTTCTTAGGATTCTTCCAATGAATCTGAGTCTGGCATCTGCTTTACCGACGATTAATTTTATATGGCAATTCTATTTTAAATCACTCCTAATGCCTACTCACAGATAATTTATGGAATTAACTGCTTCCAGATGTTGACCTGCTATATTGTAGCTAAATGATAAAGGATCTTTCTTTCTATGTATTCGCAGCACATTACACTTGTCTACATTGAGATTCAATTGCCATTCCCTGCACTATGCGTCAATTCGTTGCAGATCATCCTGCATTTCAGTACAATTTTCCATTGTTACAACCTCTCGATATACTACAGCATCATCCGCAAAAAGCCTCGGTGAACTTCCGATGTTATCCACAAGGTCATTTACATATATTGTAAATAGCAACGGTCCTACGACACTGCTCTCATAACTGTTGCAGTGGGGTCGGTGCAAAGCCGAGTTATCCTTTGCCAAGGTAAGAAACAAATCTAGGGCGTAAATTAACCTTTTGAGAGAATTTTAAGATCAGTATTCAATTTTAACATCAGTCTTCATTAGCAAAATTTCATGTAAATCCAGCACACTCGCCGTTACGTAGAAGTTAACCACTGCATGTGATTGACTCATGATAAAGTTAGTCTGAGTATGTGACTGATTATGACAGTTTTCCTGATTGTTGTTGTGAACCATTCTTCATGTACAATCTAATTTAAAGACAGCCAGATGCGTTTCAAATTGATTAAAATCACACATGGAAAAAGTAATTTGCACAGGTAAGTTCATGCTTAAAAGTGGAGTAGTAAAGGAAATTCTAGATCAGACACGTTAATCGGAATTTAAAGCACTCGCTTTCACATTGCTAGCGAGAGGTTTTGGCACACAAGTAGTTTGTCAGTTACGAACCAATGGCATATAACTTTCACTCACAATACTGCCTGCCTCCTTTTCTATTGGTGGGTACTATAGTAACATCCAGTAGTCAGTTCCGTGTATTACGTAGGGGCGCCCGGATATTGTTGATCAGATAGTGTACAGGGAGTAGTCCGGTTAAGAAAAGATGACAGAGCGGAACGGCGTCTGCGCAGCGCGGCTACGGATGTGGCGGCAAATCGCTTTAGGGCCGCGGACGCCTGTGACATGGCAGCGGCTCCTCTGCGGAGCTTCCCAATCCTGTTTGCCGCGTCTGACGTCACCTGCCGGTCAACATCCCGCAGCCACCTCTCGGAAAAAAAATGGATGCGGCCGCTTTCCGCATCGACATCTGCACTCTGCCAACTGCGTGGCAGAGAGTGGGAAGAGCGTCTGCTAGTACGTCTCAGTGCGAGTATTTGTGTTATTTTACCCGCGACATCGCTACAGGATAGATGCCGAGGGCGCTGAAGCACCTCCGTATTATCTGTCACGAAAGACGGTTCTCCAAGTTGTCACAGCAGGCTCTCGCGAGATGTACGGCACCTTTCTTCGCCTGTCTGCCGGGTAATATTTTTGTCAACATTACTCTTGCACTCTGTCGCCAGTCAAACAAGCCTCACTTCTTTGCTACATTAGACTGATGCAATATTCAAGTATCAACCTACAAATGTTTTCTCTACAATATCTTTCGTAGAAAAGTTGCAATTTCTCCGTATCGTGGGCTTCCATTTGTTTTAACTGCAACTCATCCAATGTGGTCCTTCCACTTCATCACTCTACACGTTCTTAATCACAAATGCCGGCCGCGGTGGCCGAGCAGTTCTAGGCGCTTCAGTCCGGAACCGCGCGACTGATACGGTCACAGGTTCGAATCCTGCCTCGGGCATGGAGGTTAGTTAGGTTTAAGTATTTCTAAATTCTAGGGGGACTGATGACCTCAGATGATACGTCCCATAGTGCTCAGAGCAAATTTATGTATGATTTGATTAACTCTAATATAACTCATTAATTGCATAATTAAAGAAGACCACATCTCAAGTTTGAGCTTTCGGGAGCTAATTTCCAATCTGCACCAGTCTCATTTTTGTGGCGATCTAACAGAACGTGAGTGTCACACTTACTGGACAGAATTTCCTAGTAGATAACTCCCTCATCTGATAAAAGCGTGGGGCAGCAACAAAACACTATCCGCTACATCATTAATATACAATATGAACAGCAACGGTCCTATTACACTCCCTAAAACCTGTATACAGGGAGAGATTGGCCAGCGCCATTACAGCGGCCATGTTTCGTCCATGCTGCAGTGGAAAGTACCAATGTACAATAGCGAAGGCCTGTCCTAAGGGGGAAAAAAGCAAGTTCAAAATTACGAAAACATCGCTATCAAACGTTTTTTCAGCTACTGGATGCTCTTCTATAAGCATCTGGATAATTCTGCTTTGAAGCATGTTCAGAAGATAAATCACTGCACTAAAAAGAACATCTACTACAAATTTGCATGTTATAAGAGTTGTTTTTTATGTCAAGTGCAAAAAGTTAAAAATGAGGCAGACATTACACCAAATAAGATAAAATTGTAAGCTGCCGTCCGTTTCAGGCGGTTTACAAGTGTTTAAAGATGTAACACAATGTAATAGTACGACGCTTTTGCAGAATCACTCACGAATTTAGGCTGAGTGCGTTTCATGGGTAACTTTACGAATAACAGGCCATTATATACTGCCATACAGCATTATACCATAATAACGAAATGAAATAACAAATAGGACAAGAAAACTGTGTATATCCCACAAAATGTCTTAATTTAGAGAGTAAATCTGCATGAGTGGTACGTCACAAGATTATTAAGTATCGTTACGGTGATTTGTTAAGCATAATATCTTCAAGTGGACGTGTATTTACAGTAAACAGTGCAACAGCAACCAAACAGAAATGCGGAACAAAATATGCTCACAATTCATCAGCGCCAAGAGTCAGCGTTAATACCAAAACCGAAACATAGCGTTGTGTTATGGCTCATAATAGAACTGAAACATTACGATACCAGCAAGGACTGGCGTAAATGGGCTTCATAAAGCCTGGTGGTAGTAGATGCGAAATTTTAAAGATTTACAGTGCATCAAAAAATCAGTACAATGCAATATTTGGTAGAAACACAGTCACCTAGAACTGTGAGAGTCAACGTGAGTAAAGTAAAGACGCAGTCAGTTATCGTGACAGAAATCCTTCACAGGAGCCATTTGACAGCTTCTTCTAGAGTAAAATTCAAAATGTAGCACAGTATCTACAGAAATATCTGTTACTCAACTGCAAATGTATTTGTTTGCATAGGCGCTCAGTCCGGAACCGCGCGACTGCTACGGTCGCAGGTTCGAATCCTGCCTCGGGCATGGATGTGTGTGATGTCCTTAGGTTAGTTAGGTTTAAGTAGTTCTAAGTTCTAGGGGACTAATGACCACAGATGTTAAGTCCCATAGTGCTCAGAGCCATTTGAGCCATTTGTTTGCAGTGTTTTTTCTATCTCCTGTATTTACGGCAAGTACCCAAAGATTTCTTCTTTCCTCGTTCCATGGAAATACAAGCTTACGATATCCATCGATATTACTGACGTATGTAAGTCTTTCATTTAACAATAGTCATTTCACATTTCACATGTCTGTATAAAATTTTAATTTATTTCATACGGTCAGTAATTAAAAATAAAATATTTTTATTGGATTTTATTACGATTCAATACTTATTATCATTTCCATTTGACAATAGAAAAAGAATTTAAATAAAAGTAAAAAAACTTGCCACTAGCGAGATTTGAACCATAGACACTTTCATTATTAAAATTTGACGGTACCCAGTGTCTAGATAAATTATCGCGAAATGTTTTGTACTTAACTGTGCTTGGAAATAATCGGTTCATCAAATGTGATTTTTTTGAGTTTTTCTGTTTTAGAATTGAATTGTATTGCTTTAGGTTGTCAGAGGTCTGCTGCTCAGCACTGTAGGCAAAGTAAGGCAGCAGTCACCATTTGGTGGAGGAAGAAGTCGGAAAGTCATCCACAGACACTACACTGCTGTTATATATACTATAAACAAAATCGAAAAGAGTTAGTTGATAACGTCCCCATGTCAAATAAAAGCTCGCATTTACGCTCAAGTGCATTATTGTCTGACCGAAGTGCAAACACGCTCAGAGGGTTAACAAATCCGAAAATAGGTCAGATACTTTGCAGTCATTTGCACAAGTCTTCAAAACAATGTTCCCACTCTGGAAAGCACTGCGGACATACGAATCGAAGGAGATATGCGCGCAGACGTTGCATCGTAGCTGATCAGCCAATCACGTGTGACTTCACCTATGGCCTCTCTCCTGTATATATGCTTTCTAACATCCCCCGTGGTACATACCAACTACTGCTGTAGTGTCTGTAACTTTCCGACTTCTTCTTCCACCAAACAAATGGTCATTGCAGTGCAGAGCAGCAGACCTGTAACAACCTATAGGAGATACGTACCCTTCGACCAGTGATGTGTTTGACTTAACGGTGAGACAAAAACATTATTGTCAGGAGGATGTTTGCTAAAATGCTAGTTTTCACGCAGCGGCTGTTTACCTACAGGCACCGAGCAAACACATGTTCACATACCGCGAGCCAACGCCAGGCAACTCCAGCTGGCACTCTTCCATTATTAGGGTCCTCGAAATATTTCCACGTCCACTTTTCAGCTGACGGTCTAAAAATGAACGTTTAGAATAAATGAGTTGCCAGATTGCGTACAGAAACAGACAGTGCGCTTTTACTCTCAAATCTTTCCTTCCAGTCGTCTCTTAAATAAGCAGTTTAGGACACTTGTCGGCAAACCGCCGCTCGCGGCGAGCTGCATGCGGCTCTTCGGCCCTCTGACTGCGGCTGCTTTTCCACGAAACACGACGTGTGGGCGTGCATCTACAGTGCTAAAGCATCATCGACAATTCCAAGAAATTTTAGTTGAAACGGAGAGTGAGTGCACAGATCTGCTGCACTGCAAGATACGTTGTCTGGCTAAGTGAAAACGCTTTGGTTCCTTATGAACAGAAATTAAAAAACTTCTCTTTGAGAATAGGTTTCACTATCCAGTGGATCAAAACATTTATTTCATGGTATACGTTACGTCTCATCTAAAATAGCTTACCCGTACACTACAGGGGAAAGGACAGACTATTTCGATGTTAGAAGTTATTTCATTCGAAAATAAGTTATCTCTTTTTGTTCTAGATTTTGAAAAGAAAAACTTTCATGCACTTACGAAATCTGTTGAAAAAAACTCCAAGAAAATAATTCTGATACTGACGTTTGCGATTCCAAAACACTTTTAAATATGTGGGAAGCTTACCTCTGCAGGTTTGAGGAAGTGAGAAAAAAGCAAAACTGCCTATTGGCTTCTGTCTCGGGTTCTTCGGCCGACGTTCATCTAATGATTTTTCTGACGTTTCGCCAGCACGAGTGGCTGGCATTGTCAAAGCTTCACCCTCCATTGCCGGTGGTGAACTGGAGCCGAGCTCGCGGCCGCAGACTATATGTACCTGGCGCGCCAACGTCCGAGGGCTTCTCCGCGGTCATTTCCGGTGCGGTTCTCCTCTTGCTACCTGCGACGGTCGTTCGCTGCAGTACGGTAAGCCAGGATCCGTTTACCTTAAGGCTTTCCTCTTTCTTGTTGAAACTGTTCGCGTGTTTTTGTATTTCTACAGCTTCTCTGAACAAGCGCGTGTGATAGTGCTTCTCTACAGCCAAAACTTCCGTGTCGGCGAATTTTATTACGTGGTCGGTCTCATTCAGTGCGTGCTCTGCCACGGCCGATTTCTCCACCTGCCCCAACCCGCAATGTCGCTTATGCTCTTTGATCCTGGTGTTAATTGATCGTCCAGTCATTCCGACATAAACTTTTCCGCATGTGCAAGGTATACGGTATATTCCCGACATTGCAAGTGGCTTTCTTTTCTCCTTCGCCGATCTAAGACACTCTTTGATCTTCCTTGTCGGTTTGAAAATCGTCTTTACGCCATGTTTGCGCAATATACGGCCGATTCTGTCCGTCACTCTGGGAATGTATGGCAGAAAGGCCATACCCGACTTTTCTTTTTCTAGTTCCTTACTTCGCCGCGTGTTTGGCTCTGTTACACTTCTAATGAGAGCAGGACGAATATGTGAGCCGCATCACCTCAAACGAGAAATGCAACACCTGGTAACTGTTCTGAGGAGCAATGGGTACTCCACAAATTACATTAGGCTGTAGAGAAGCACTATCACACGCGCTTGTTCAGAGAAGCTGTAGAAATACAAAAACACGCGAACAGTTTCAACAAGAAAGCCTTAAGGTAAACGGATCCTGGCTTACCGTACTGCAGCGAACGACCGTCGCAGGTAGCAAGAGGAGAACCGCACCGGAAATGACCGCGGAGAAGCCCTCGGACGTTGGCGCGCCAGGTACATATAGTCTGCGGCCGCGAGCTCGGCTCCAGTTCAGAGCGGCCTGAGCTGGCGAGGCGAGCGCATCGCTGCTGTTGCGCGCTTAGCCTACTCGGCCGTTGAGAGCTCGTGAAGAGGTTTTCTGTGCTGTGGGCGCCGCGGAGAGCAGATTGTCGTGTGTTGTTCTTACAACGCGTGCAAATTGTCGTGTTCCGCGCCTCGCAGCATGGGAAAGAAGGGTGCGCAGAGGAAACCTGCCGCTACGAAGGGTCCTTCGGTTGTGCGACTCACCGAGTCTGCCGACCATGCGAGGAACTCCCGTGAAGACGAGTCGCGGCCTGCTCCCCCTTTGTACGTCAAGTGCAAAGGCGCGTGGACAGCGCTGTTCGACACCATCACGAATTGCGCTCGGAACGAGGTGGTCTACGAGTCTGTCGATACAGACTCGCTGATCTGCGTTCGAGCTGCAAACGTGGCCGACCACAGGGCGATCAAGGTCGCAGTGGCCGACCACGTCGTCGACGCACCGCCGGCGCGTGATAAGGTACCTTCCGTCGGAAGGATGAAGACGACCAAGGCACTCCTCAGGGGGTTGCCTTGGTGCTGCGACGAGGCAGCGGTCCGGGAAGGGCTGCTGCGAGCCGGGTTTGGACGCGCAACCGCAAGGTTGCACAACCGGACCAACAGGAAGAGGGCGCCGCTCTATGCCGTGACCGTGCAAACGGTCGACGGCGGGAGCGACATCTTCGACTTGCGGAAGTTGCTGGGCTTCCCGGTGACGACAGAGGCTCTCCCGACCGCCATGGACCCTCTGCCCCAGTGCTTCAGGTGCCAGGGCGAGGGCCATGTAGCGAAGTATTGCCGCAACGCGGCGCGGTGCGTCAAGTGCTCAGGCGAGCACGACAGCCGCGCCTGCGACCGCGGCAGCAACGCTCTGCCGACTTGTGTCCGGTGTGGCGGTCCGCACGTCGCCAGCTGGCGCGGTTGTGCGGCTTTCTCAAGCCGCACCCAAACTGGGGGTGGCGCAGCGGCCGCGGCCGCACCGACGCAGCAGCAGAAGAGAAGACGACGTCGGAAACGGCGTAGGGCGCAGACCAGCCCGGCGCAGCTGAGGGACGGCGCAGTAGCAGATCCACCTGCCAGGGGCAGGGACGACCGCTCGGAAACGGGCAGCCAGGACGCAGCTCGCCCTCCCGTGAAGAAGTGTGACCTCGAACTCGGCGCCGCCGTGAAAGAGGCCACAGCAGCCCTCAAAGCCGTCATGGCGGCGGAGAGGGCTGCCTTCGCAGCCGCCGTGGCTGCAGAGAAGGATGAGGCCTTGAGGCAACTGCGTGCAGTCCTCGCCCAAGGCCTCAGCGCAGTCGTACCTGCGAACACTCCTGCGACCTCGCAGAAGGACGTTCGCGCGCCTATCCCAGCGGTTGTCCCAGCAGCACCGCAGGTGAGAGGCGCAAAGAAGACAACCGCCGCCCCAGCGGAACCGGTGGCGACGCCGACCGCTGCGGGAGCGGCCATTCAAAGGGACCGAGAAGACAGAAAGGCAGCCGTCATCGCGGAAGCGCGAGCGAACGGCGTGCATCTCTCCGACGCTGAAGCGGCGCGGATCACTGGGCAAGCGGAGCAGCTCACTGCTGCATTGCAGAAGGGCTGCGCCGTGCAGTAGAGGAAGCTGTACAGTAGCCGATCGCCGCCGCTCTGCACTAGCCTGATGAAGCTGCACCAAGTCACTGACGACAAGGCGCAGCAGAGGGCCTAACAGCAGCGCATGCGTTGCCGCGCCGAACTTCTATGTTACAGGGAGGAAGCCACTGCGGCCGGCCCAGGAGACTACAAGCGAGCCCAGCCGCAGCAACCGGACTGACCCAGCTAACGACACGCAGTACATAGGTAACGTTGCACGGTACCTCACGCTAACCACTCCTCACCTTGCATGCTCTGTCGCAGCTAGCAAACCGCTACTGCCCTTACTACCCGTCCTACTGTCGCAGAGGTTTTTTTCCCTTGGCGCTGGCCTTGGCACTTTTTTTTCCTCTGCTCTTACAACCGCTACCCTTCGATCGTTTTCGACCACTATCTATCTCCGATGGACCATGTTAATGAGTAGTCTTACCCAGACGCATGGATAACATCACAGCCTGCATCCTGTGACGCCTGATTCAAATACTAACATGCTTACGGAGGTGACAGTAGAACTTTTGGTTTGGTCACCACGTTGGTGCGGGCGTGGAGGGGCCCCATCCTTTATCATTATTATCGGCTCCAGTTCACCACCGGCCATGGAGGGTGAAGCTTTGACAATGCCAGCCACTCGTGCTGGCGAAACGTCAGAAAAATAATTAGATGAACGTCGGCCGAAGAACCCGAGACAGAAGCCAATAGGCAGTTTGTCAACAAGTGGCCACGAAAGCCTTAACAATTTTGTATAAAAGCAAAACCCTTAATGCTACTGTAACATAAAAAAGACAAAAAGAATTATGGAGCTCGAAATTTTAAAGTCCGTGTGCTGATATAGAAATAATGGGGCAAAACAAATGTGAACTTCCAGAATGAAATTAGAGCACTTGCTCGCGAAAGGCGAAGGTCCCGAGTTCGAGTCTCGGTCCGGCACATAGTTTTAATCTGCCAGGAGGTTCCAAATGTGAACTTACTTCACAGCACAAGTGGTCTGCTTTGAAAGATCTGTAGAAGAATGATTACTTTTAACACCTGGGAAAGTATTCCTAATTTATAGAACCAGCTTAAAAAGTTGGCGTCTGCCCTTCTTTCCTTATTCATGTCTACATATTTATGTGAAAAATAATTTTCAAGCGTTAACCTTATCAAGAGTAAATCGCGAAATCGTCTTCTTGATGAGAACATGGAATCGTGCCTAAAATTAAAAGCAACATACAAAGATGAGTCACCGAAACTTTCCTTGGGCATGCAAGGTCATTTTTCACATCAGTGTTTGTCAGTCATTGCGATGATTTGATTTTAAGGCTACATTACAGTTTAATGTCATCAATAAATAAGATCGTTATTAAGTATGACGTCAAGTTTCATTCAACGTATAAATAGTGTATCTAAGACTTAAAATTTTAAGTGAAGTGCTTGAGTTAATTTTAGGTAGCAGTGTGGATTGAAAGAGCATGTACAGTCGAGTAATCAGAAAGGAATGTTGAGGAAGATGATACAAGTACACCAGACGAGTGTGGACGGAACAATTGGAAGGAATCGACCCCAGTGAACGCACCTCAGATTGCAGATGTTTCTGGCAAAACCAGTTTAGGAGTTCCCTAACAAAGTTAGTAACACCGTACCTACCTTCACAGTTCAAGCTTTAAAAAATTGGCTTCCAAAGGATACTTCAATCGTTGTACTGTTGATATTTCGCTCTGCTGACTAATGGGTTTGGTGACTACTGGGTTATCAGAAGTTGCCATCATTGTCTTTCACAGGCTACAAGGGCTGAGCATCTATTTGTTCCGTCTTCACAAAAATTCACTATTTCGCTGGTGCCGTGACGCTCGACTCTGAGGTAGCCGGTTCGAATCTTGGAGACGGGAGAAATTTTTACCGCCAATATTTGGTTGACAAACAGGGCAGCTGACGGCGTAATGTTCCCGATCATCGAACTGTGCAAGAGTATGCTAGATTAAGTTAAAACTATCTTCGCAGTACCTCGTGGAGTGAGGGTGTGACACTTTTGATGATTATCTGTCCGTTACATGAGGACGTGAAGCCATCCCAAGGGAGTAGGATGTGTGGTGGCTGGCTTTCACCTTCTCCCTTCTCTGATAAACATACAAACGACGCATCCCACTGTACGCATACTTCCACTGCAGTCAACTACACTCAACAGACACAACTCACGCACAGCGTGGAAAGTAGCTGTTACGCACCGAGGAATAGAACCCTGTCCCAGTGGACGGTCCAGAGGTCTGCTGCCAACTATGCCACGCAGCTCTTTATTTCTTTATCTTCCTTCTGGAATTGTAGGTAAGGATTTTCTTTGATACTCTCTCCTCGCTGCTTCTGTTCGCACCTATCTTGTATGAGGTTCATTCAAATGACACCTGGTCAGTGCGTCTACCTTTGCCTTACACGTAAGGTGGCACCACTTAACTGCTGGCATGGTAGCTCCATCTATTGGTAGAGAGACTGAAGCATGCACACCGTTTGATGTTGCATAGCGCCAGTGTGGTTTCACGCCGAAGAGGTGGTCATACATGTTTTCGTCCACTACCGAACATGCAGGCGAGTAAGCAAGAGTGATTGGATTTTTGGCGGCGGAGGGAGTTGGAGGCCGTGAAATGTATCGACGGATGAAGCCTGTGTACGGTGAGTACAGTCTGAGTCGTTCAAGTGTTGTGGAATGGCGTAAACGATTCCCTGAGGAGCGCGAGTCACTGGAAGACGATGCTCGTCCTGGACAGGCTCATCCACCGTACAGTCCCGACCTTTCACGGTGTGACTTTCATGTGTTTGGACCTCTAAAACAAGCTATACGCGGACACAGGCTCGCAACGGACGACGAAGTGTGTGACTGGGTCCAGGTCTGGATCCGACAGTAGCCTACTAGCTTCTTCAAGGGTGGAACCAACCGGCTAGTGTTGCAATGGGATAAATGTGCCAACAGTTTTGGCGACAGTTTTTTGAGTATGTGTACTGTGTATAACTACATTTTTCAGTTAATAAAATCGTTACCGTTACTTTACACTAGTAACCGGCTTTCATTTGAATACCCCTTATATTATATCATTAAATGTAAGGCGTGTGGGATTACATTCGACGGGATCAAAGGAAGGAAGAATAACCTTACGAAATCGAAAAAATCATTTGTGAAATAGAAACAATAATCACAATAAAGGCAGTTTATTGGAAATGGTTCAAATGGATCTAAGCACAATGGGAATTAACATCTGCCGTCATCAGTCCCCTAGACTTAGAACTACTTAAACCTAACTAACCTATGGACATCACATACATCCATGCCAGAGACAGGATTCGAACCTGCGACCGTAGCGGTCGCGCGGCTCCAGGCTGAAGCGCCTAGAACCGCTCATTCACAGTGGCCGGCTTTATTGGAAAGAACACATGTTTGCACATCTGCGAAATCAAACTGTGCCGCCGGGTAACATTCAACACGTTGTGTTCCACCATGTAGACTGTGACATGCTTCAATGCTCTTTCGCATGCTATCCATTAGATGGTTGATATGTGGCAGTTGCTAAAAACGATGGAACTATCAGGAAGCGTCAAGGATGATCTCTGACTTCGTATGGGCGGCGAGTAGGAATGCCCATGCCAATGGGACAAAAAGCACACACGCTGCATATGAGAACCGTTTAACGTACCACAGTGGCGTAGGCGAAGCTGAGGTGAACAAATTGATATCCGACACTTGTGGTCTATGAAGTCGGGAAACAGCCTGAAATTCGCCTACAAAAGCCATACGAGATTTGGCCTATAATCGTCATTGATTAAAAACCCATTGTTCTTGCACTGACATAACGTAAAATTGACTTTTATGTCACTTTACCTCAAAATATTGTTAATTTTAATAGCACAAGATTAAAAATTAAATCGTTTTGTTTGTATGGTCTTGTGCTACTGTGCTACGTTTGGATAGAACTGTACACACGATTGGTTTTTGCATAACGTTCCTCACGGAAAAGTTTAAATTAATAGAAAGTCACGATCGACTGTACTTCTGAACTGACGACCATGAGGAAGGAGAACAGTGACACAATGACAATGACACAGAGCTACCGTGTCCAAAGATTTAGAGGTCAATACGCCCACCCGACATTATGCCTCCCAACACCAGAACACCTCTATCACCAAAACTATTATGTCCACCTATGTTGGTGGATTTATTACTTTTTCCCACCTCTCGCCATATGAAGGTATGTCCAGCAATGTCGTACGTGATCGTTTTGGTGGTCCAAGTGCTGCGTTGTGGGCAGGCATAATGTTGCACGGACATACTGATTTCCCAATCTTTCCAGACAACGTTGCTGTGACACTGTACTCCTTACACATGTGCGTCTTTCCAGGGGTGCATTCGCCCGTGACTACATCTTTATGTATGACAGTGCGCGACCGCGTCGAACAGTGCAGGTCCAGGAGCTCTTCGAACAAGTGGATATTCAGCGAAAGTATTGGCCGGCCCGTTTCCTCACCTTACATTCCATCGAGCACGTATGGGATGCCTTAGGTAGGTGGTGTAGGAATGGAACGCCTTACTCCTTACCAACTCCTTACCAACCTCGTGACCCGGATGGGAGCGCGTTGCGGAGCATGCAGTGCGATCCGTGGTGATCACACAGCCTATTAAGAACCATGTCTCGCCTTTTGTAATGTACAGGGGGCCATCATGAATCTTGGTGGCTCCACAGTAATTATTGTCTTCGAATAAAAGCGTGCCGGCCGGAGTGGCCGTGCGGTTCTAGGCGCTGCAGTCTGGAGCCGAGCGACCACTACGGTCGCAGGTTCGAATCCTGCCTCGGCATGGATGTGTGTGATGTCCTTTGGTTGGTTAGGTTTAAGTAGTTCTAAGTTCTAGGGGACTGATGACCTCAGAAGTTAAGTCGCATAGTGCTCAGAGCCATTTGAACCATTTTGAATAAAAGTGTCATATCTGTTCGTCTCATTGCGTATTTTTTTCCGTTACCTTCTGTACTATACTGTAGCCGTTCCTTCTATGTACGTTCCAAGTCTCATCGAGATTGTTACTTGGCAGCGACACATCTTGCGAAAGTTACCTTCGTCGTTAAGTTTTGCACATGAGTATATAACCAAGGACTCGCGGCGCTGCCGCTACTTATGCAATCGTAGGGCATCACGATTATTATTTACCAATACAATGACTGACCGGTTAACAGCGAATATTTTCCTGTGTGTGTGTGTGTGTGTGTGTGTGTGTGTGTGTGTATGTGTGTATGTTCAAAAATGTTCAAATGTGTGTGAAATCTTATGGGACTTAACTGCTGTGGTCATCAATCCGTAAGCTTACACACTACTTAACCTAAATTATTCTAAGGACAAACACACACACCCATGCCCACGGGAGGACTCGAACGTCCGCCGGGAGCAGCCGCACAGTACATGACTGCAGCGCCTCAGACCACTCGGCTAATCCCGCGCGGCGTGTGTGTATATTTGTGTGTGTTTTGTATACAGGATGTTTCCGTAAGAGCGCGCAAAAATGTAACAGGACAGAGAGAATGCTCTATTGAACAACTGAGGTAGGGAAACTGGGGTCGGAAAAGCCAGCCTAAGGAGATATGGAAGTAAATTTTTCTACCACTTTGTCTAGAATTACTGTTTTCCACCTTATTTACAACTAACATGCGTACAAGTTTACACTTGTGTGTGTGTGTGTGTGTGTGTGTGTGTGTGTGTGTGTGTGTGTGTGTATTGAACTGGGGACCTAGAAACGACGGAGAGATTTCGTTCCGCCGTAGCCTTCAGTGGTCACAACCCCACAACAAGCCACAGCAGTCCACCCACCCCACCCCTGCCCAACACCGAACCCAGGATTATTCTGCGGTTCGGCCCCCAGTGGTCCGCCCCTCTCTCACACCTCCAGAACGTCTCATACCAGACGAGTGTAGCCCCAAATGTTTGCATGGTAGAGTAATTATGACGTACGCATACGTGGAGACAGTGGTTGCGCAGCAATCGCCGACATAGTGTAACTGAGGCGGAATAAGGGGAACCAGCCCGCATTCGCCGAGGCAGATGTAAAACCACATTAAAAACCATCCACAGGCTGGCTGGCACACCGGATCCCGACACTAATCTGCTGGGCGGATTCGTGCCGGGGACCGGCACGCCTTCCCGCTCGGGAAGCAGCGCGTTACACCTCGCGGCTAGCCTGTACTGTGCTGTTTATTTACATGTACATTCTTTATTTCCTACAAGGAATCAAGAAGGACGAGTACGGTTACTAGAAAGTCATGATGTGGGTTTTTTTTTCTTGTCCATAAGGTGGCTCTGTTGTATCGTGCTGTGAAACTACGACAGACCGATTCATTACGCAGTGCTACTCAGAGAAGTACAGTACAACACGATGGAGCAGTACCGCTACAGTTTCGGAGAACTCACTGACATCACCTGATTTGTGGGGAAGTAGATGCAATGCTCTCGCTGCTGAAAGACTGTACAGGGAACGATTTCCTAACAGGTATCATCCGCCACGAGGAGTGTTTATTTCTCTCGATCGACGAATGCGGGAGACTGGTCCATTGGAAAGAAGAAACGAGGGACCTGGCAACATGAGGACCACTCTAGCCGGCCTCTGTGGCCGAGCGGTTCTAGGCACTTCAGCCCGTTACCGCGCTGCTGCTACGGTCGCAGGTTCGAATCCTGCCTCTGGCATGGATGTGAGTGATGTCCTTAGGTTATTTAGGTTTAAGTAGTTCTAAGTCTAGGTGACTGATGACCTCAGATGTTAAGTCCCATAGTGCTTAGAGCCATTTGAACCATATGAAGACCATTCTCACACATGATTAGGAAGAGGAGGTGCTGGAACGTTTGGCGGCACACCTCACTACAAGCACTCGTCGTATTTCATGTGCAATGGGCGCTGCACATTATAGCGATTGGCGAGTACTCCACGTACGACAATTACACCCATATCACCCACAACGAATCCTTACAGTGCTTGTGACTCACTATGCACGAAGGCTCGCACTGCGTCCGTGGTTGCTTCTGACAATGGATTAATCGATCAGATTTCCTCCAAATCTTGCTGTTTACTCACGAGGCCTCATTTGATCGTGATGGTATTTCGAACAACAGGAATAGCCAGGTGTGGGATGAGGGAAACCCTCGCTGTAGTAGAGTTACACCATCAAGTGCGTTTTGCTGCGAATATCTGGGCCGGCATTGTAGGCAACAATCTCATTGGGCCATATCTTCTACCTGGCCGTCTAAATGGTCACCTCTACTTGAGGTTCGTGCAAAGAGTTATACCTGAGTTTTTGGACAACGTACCTTTGGCTGTTCGTGAAAAGAGGCGGATACAACATGACTGTCCACCGCCTCACTTTAGTGTTGATGTCCGCAACCACCTCAAAGCTTTATTTCCTGGTCGCTGGATTGGAACGGGAGGTCCTATTCCATGGCCAGCGAGGTCACCTGACCTGAATCCCCTTGATTATTTCCTAGGGGGATGTCTGAAGGCACTTGCTTATGAGACCCCAGTAGATACGGAGGTAGAACTAGTTGCCAAAATTGTAGTTGCCTATGATGTGATTCGAAACACCGGTGATATTTATCGTGTCTTCTTCGACTCCACGTTCCCTACCTCAAATTGTTCAGTGGACACCCTCTATGTCCTGTTAAATCTTTGCACGCTCTAATGGAAACGCCTGAATGTATTATACCATTTGGAAGACGGCTATAATTTTATTTTACTAACTAATCTCTATTCAGAGAATGTTACATTGACGCATACGCACAAGACGACATGACATGAGGATGAAGTCTATTTTCTAATTGGTAATTAATTTTTAAAATCAGTTTACAGCAGTCTTCGAAAAAGGTAGAGGAATGAATGATAAGTTACACAACTCGGTATTAGCTACTAGCACAAAAACGCTAGCTGTTATGACCAAAAGAATACAAAAATCAGCGCGCTTTTTTGCCACAGAGAGAACGAGTCTTCGAGTAGGAGCGAACTGTTCTGAGACTTGTGATACTCGTGGAACAGTACAGGATAAGAAGGAAGCCACTACAGCACTGAGGTAAAATTGCCACCTTGATTACCACTGTACGCAACCCTCAACATTACACTCGTACTAGCTTCGTTTCTGATAGTGCAGGCGGCATACGGAATGCTGGAGAATGTGAATGACAGTTCGTCAGCCTTTAGGGAGCCGAGAACCAGCAGTAAACCTGTGGTCTGCTCTGTCATCAAATAAGTCCACAGAAGCTCACGAATCACAGCTGCATACTGCCCCAGTTGTTACAGTACTCCCACTAGCCTGCAAAAATGAGCTAACAGTTTTGTTGTCATCTCTTCGGGGTACCTACGAGCCACAACTGCCAGACAGCTGTCATCAGATGGTGGTGTTGACGACACGTGACCTCTAGGAAGCCGATTTTCATTATTTTGTGCCTGCCAACCCGAGGCTGAATGTTCGAGTGATGTCGCTCTGACGTACGTCTGTAACTTCACCTGCTGACAGTACAGTGGCCTAGTACGCAAGCTCTAAGCTTGAGATGGTCTTTCGAGATATGTTGACAGGCTGAATAGTGCAATTCGCACTGTCTCGTTCGCGACTGTAGAAACGGCGAACTCTGCACTGAGAATGCAGGTTTACTATCACCTACGTTATACAGGAAGCTGCAAGCAGCGATTTCCTGTGGTCAACAAATTTATCGAGAAAGACGTTTACGATTTACAAAACACAAACTATGCAATTCATGAGGGAGTAGCGAAACAAGATTTGAGCAGTTACATTCAGTCTATCACAATTGATTTCTTTTCCAATTGGATCTCTTCTTATGGAGCCCTTCTATCGTATCAATTTTCTGACCTTTGTTGTTTCTAGTTTACTTTTGTTTCTTGTAAGTTACCCAGACCTCTTTTTCACACTACAGTAAAGGCAACTACACAGTTTAATAAATTTTGTCATTGCATTCTTTCAGGTTCAATAATTAAATGTTCTTGATAATATTCCATATATTACTGGAAATTCATGCAGCTCTTCAGCTATATCACTTCCGTAACTCGTATGGCACATATTTAAAATGTGATACCCGTTCAGCTACATCGTTGTTAACTGTTCCCATCGACTACAACTTAAGAGATCATAACTTTGTGTTCTTTATTACTTTATCTGAAGTGCTCTATTAAAAATCCTAAAAATGCCTACTAAGATGGCATAAAAGAATATCAAAAGGATTAAGTCAGTGCGGACAGTGGCTAAGGGTAAGGCAGCTGTTCCGTAGAAAACTCAGATCTAGAGCTAAAGTACTTGCTAAACAGTCCTACTCGTTGCCCAGATGCAAGATTACAGGACGACAGACAGTACGGCTAACTCAGTAATTATCCTCTCCAATCTGAACTCACCATCAACGTAATGGATAACTCACGTTCAGCGAATTTATTTCGGTCGAATTTTAATTGGCCAACACTACACTAAGAATCCAGGGTGTAGTAATATCTGATGCCAGTGGCGTACTTCTAAGAACATTATCTTTAATCAAACAATTGTCCTCTTGAAGGTTGTCTTAAGATGAGGGTACACGTCACGCCTTTACAGCCACATGAATTTACTCTTTCTTTGTTTCTTTAAATCACTTCAACAAAGACTGCGTATTGTTTCTGCCACAGTATTTTTGAAACCCGGAAGGAAATGATGTCTTTGAACACGCATATATCGAGAGATCAATACTGTCCAGACATTTCAGGTAATTTTCAGATGACCGTTCTAAAATGTAGGACATGTGTGAACAAAGGAAAATTCGGGTCTAACTTCCCATCGTCTATGAGGTCCTTTAAGCTAGAGCAAAAGCTCGGATTGGCGAATCCTTTTCAAAGGAACCATATCGGCACTCAGCTCAATCGGTTTAGGGAAACCACGGAAACCTTAATGTGAATATTAGGAAAGGGGTTTAAACTCTGATCTTTCCAAAACAGAATCCAGTACGTTTAACACACACTGCTCCACCTCGCTCGGTGACGTGTATGCGGGCGCCGTTGTCTGTAATAACGATCAGTTCGTTTCCTGATCGATGCAAAGGTGGTACTTACTTCTTGTGGAAGTTCTCGAACTCGTCCTGCTGCTCGTTGATGGATGCGTCCAGGTCCAGGTATGCCCCGTAGTCGCCATCTTTGTACAGCTGCAGCGCCGCATCGTCGAGCTGGAACAGAAAAGGTGAGCGTTATTGCCAACTGTCTAAGGAAATGCTGAGTACAGTGCATTTCACACACCACTCGAACAGCAACGCACTCGACAGAGGACTGCATGTGTAAGAGGTCCGAGTTCAATTCCCCGACGCGGTACAGTACGAAGTATGATTACCAGGCATGTCACGCCTGTGTGAGGGAGGCACTGTGGAATGCAGCCTCCTACTGTGTGCTATATAAGAAGAAAAGCTGCAAGACGTACAGAAAATGACACATACAAATTTCAGTTCGCAACACAAATATTGGCATTGTTGAGGAGCGCACACTAGGTGGGAGGCGTGTCAGACCATGGCGTATAAGAGAGGGAGCTGTGCGTTTTATGTCCTTGAATCCCTAAACGTCAGTCAATTGTGGCGGTTCAGTGACGGTTTAGCACAAAAATCCGGTTAAAGTTCCAACAGACGAAACAATCCCTGGGAGATACAACACATTTAGTGAAACTGGCTGCTTATGTGGTGCAAAGAAGAAAAGCTCGCCGGGATCGTAAGTAGAAGGCAGAGTGTGTGCGGCAATCATATGTCACGGCCTTGAAAAACTCTACGGCACGTGCGGGCAGAAAACTGCAGATACCGCAGTATATTACGCGGCGCATTTTACGCAAATGTTTGAGTGTAAAACCGTACCCGCTACAGTTGTTACTTGCTCTGACTACTCGGGACAATGAACTTTGTTCTGATTTTTGAGATGACTTAAAGCGGTTTCTGGGGAAAGATGGTTTCTCATGTAAGTTGGTCTTCAGTGGCCACGTTTCACACGTGCAGAAAGATGAATCGTCACAACGTGTGGGTTTGGTGCACTGAACATCGACACCAGATAGTGGAACACATTTGCGATTCACCTAAAGTTAACCTATTTTCTGCCTTGTCCTCTTCGGAAGTTTATGGGCTACTTTTCTTTGCAAAGAAAACTTTGACAGGTTTCATGCAACTCATTATGCTGCAGTAATGGCTTAGGCTACATTTTTAACAAGACAGTGGAAACTTCATTCACAATAAAGCGCTGCTCCACCACAATTTCCTCCAAAATTTCCTCAGTGCAGGGCCTCACTACGGGATTGGAAGTGCTTCACATCACGAAACTCCTCTTCTTCGGTGGCCCTCATTGTAACGTGATTTAGCTCTACGTGATTTCTTCTCATGGGATTATGTTAAACATAGTATGTCCCTGCCTAAACTGCCACTGAATTTGGAAAAGTTGCAAGGAAGGATAATTACAAAAATGGTTCAAATGGCTCTGAGCACTATGGGACTTCACTTCTAAGGTCATCAGTCCCCTAGAACTTAGAACTACTTAAACCTAACTAACCTAAAGACATCACGCACATCCATGCCCGAGGCAGGATTCGAACCTGTGACCGTAGCGGTCTCGCGGTTCCAGACTGTAGCGCCTAGAACCGCTCGGCCACCACGGCTGGTGGATAATTATACCTTCGGCCATATCGATCATAATGTGTTGGACCGTGTACGGCAAGAGTTTGACTTTCTTACTGACGTTTCCTGCATCACAAACGATGTGCAACAGGTGAACTAAAAACTTGGAGATATGCTCTTTCAACTGACGTGCATCTGTTTTCTAGACATATTGTAGTTTCCGCCCAGTCGTCTTCTGAAATCTCGGAGGAACTTACGAACAACACTGTACTTCTTCAGTGTATAAAGTGGTTACCTTCATTTATGTTTTTACTTAATCAATAAAAAAAGCTGGAACTGAGTGAATGACGTTGGTTTATCAAGTACTTATTTGGATTACGTTCACAGTATCACACTGAGGCAATACATTGAATGAAAACGTGAAAAGGACTCTTCTACACACTCGGTAGCGGCACTGTTTTATACATACAGGGTGAGTCAAAATGATTTCACAACTTTGGAATGATATGTAAATTTATTGACATAATTTACGGAATTGGAGGGGGAAACAGCTACAAGTTTTAAATAACAGCGTCAAGTGCCATTTTGGTTCAGTACAACTACCATTTGTAATGTGGCAAACATACCACCAGTAGTCAATTTTTTCCCATACTCACTGAAACAAACCGGGAGTAACTTGTTCAAAGGCAGCGTAGATTCGATTTTTCACGTCGGCAAAATTGTTTGGTAGAGGAGGAACATACGCTCGGTCTTTAACGAAACCTCAAAGAAAGAAATTCAGTGGTGTCAAGTCTGGGGAGCGAGATTTCCATGCGATTGGCCATTCAAGGCCAATCCACCGACCTGGGAAGCGATTATCGAGGAAACCTCATCTACATCTACATCTAGATGATTACTCTGCAATTCACATTTAAGTGCTTGGCAGAGGGTTCATCGAACCACAATCATACTGTCTTTCTACCATTCCACTCCCGAAAAGCGCGCGGGGAAAACGAACACCTAAAGCTTTCTATTCGAGCTATGATTTCTCTTATTTTATTTTAATGATCATTCCTACCTATGTAGGTTGGGCTCAACAAAATATTTTCGCATTCGGAAGAGAAAGTTGGTGACTGAAATTTCGTAAATAGATCTCGCCGCGACGAAAAACGTCTTTGCTTTAATGACTTCCATCCCAAGTCGCGTATCATATCTGCCACACTCTCTCCCCTATTACGTGGTAATACAAAACGAGCTGCCCATTTTTGCACCCTTTCGATGTCCTCCGTCAGTCCCACCTGGTGACGATCCTACACCGCGCAGCAATATTCTCCTGGTGGTAAAATGGGGTACTGATGCACTACGTGAATCAAAATTGAAGCTGTTTGCTACAAAACGACACCTCTACCGATCCTGTAAGTTCTATCAATAAATATCTATATTTTGTAAAGTCCTTTTTGACTGTACATAACTTCATATTTTCTTCAACATAATACACTAAAAAAAAAAAGACACACCACGAATGTGTTATGTAAAGTGGTCTCAAATTGATATTCGTACACGTATTGACGGAAAATGCAAAATTCTAAACTATGACGGCCGATGGATGAATGTGTGACGCTGCACCGCGATTTCATCGCACAGCTGATAAGGATACTAAACAGAGGACTGTCGTTACATGGACATAAAGTATTAGTGAATTTCATTCCGTGTACGCAGTTCGACAGCAACTATGGACAGCAACTATGCCTCGCACACAGGCGCGTGAACAATATAGCAAAGGTCATCATTCCAGAGAGGGCGTGGAGTTGGGCTCAAAGAAGCCGGATAGAGTAATCGGCGAGTCGCCACTGTTCGAAAATGTTGGCAGGAATAGGTGAACCATGGCCAATCACAGCATCAAGATGGAATCGGTCGACCTAGAGAGACGACAGAACGTGAGGACCGAATAGCCGTCAGAAAAGTACTCAAAGCCCCAGATTCATCATTTATCTTCGATCCGACGAGCTACTGGTGCTTCAGTGACTAGAAGGACCAATAACATGTAACTCACAGGAAGGGGGCTGAGCTTCCAGCGCCTCTCCCGCCGACTACCACTCACCTCTGTACACCAACAAGCCCTTTTTGCAGTGGTCTCTCGGCCTGGAATCTCACTGACTGGAGTAGAACTGTCTTCAGTGATGAGTCCCGCTTCGAAATGAGTTCCGATGACTACTGAAGACGCGTCTGGAGACGACCTAACGCCGGTGGGATACCGACCTGACTGTCGCCCGACATACGAAACGACAACCAGGAGTGATGGTCTGGGTGGCATTTCATTTCAGGACCCTTTTGGTTGTCATCCGTGGCTCTCTTACAGCACACCGAACGGGTTAGCGCAATGGTTACTACAATGGAGTCGCATTCGGGAGGACCACCGTTCAAACCCGCTTGTGTCCGGCCATCCCGATTTAAGTTTTCCGAGATTTCCCTAAATCGCTTAAGACAAATGATGGGATGGTTTCTTCGACAGGGCACGACCGATTTCCTTCTCCATCCTTCGCTAATCCGAGCTAGTGCTCCGTCTCTAACAACCTCGTTCACGACGGGGCGTTAAACACTGATCTCCTCCTTCTCTTACAGCACAGCAATGCGTCTACGATATTCTACGCCCCGTTTTGTTGCCCTTCAAGGCAAGCCATCCTGGACTTATATTTCAGCAAGATAATGCCGGCCTACATACGTCGACAGTTTCTTCGTGCTTGCCAATTCCTACCTAGGCCTGCAAAGTCGCCAGCGCTAATTGGACAGAATTTGCCACGACGTCCCTCAGGAGGACATCCAATAATTCCGTCAATGCCAAACCGAAGAACTGCTTGCATAAGGGCCAGAGGTGGACCAACGGGTAATTGCCTTGCTAAATTTGTAATGCTCTTTCTCTTGAATAAATCATCCAATTTTTCTCAAACTGTAACGATTTGCTTGTCTGTACTTGTACGTCACATCTGCCGATTTCCGTCACGTTAGGATAATTCCTTCGTAGTGTGCCTTTTTTTCTCTTTTTTTCCTTGGTGTGTAGATACATATTCGAGCTTGTTTACTTTCAAGGTATTTATCACTCTATTCTCAGTTGATGGAACTATCTAATTAGTTGTTTATCGCCTTCTCATAAATATCGCCTTCTCGTAAACTATCTATCTCCTTCTCACGTGCCCCGTTGAGTACTTCGGCAATTTTCTAGCAAATATATTTATTTTTCTTCGGCATTTGTGCGACTTGTTAAGGCCTATTCCAACGCGATACGAAAATTTACTGGAACTTACTGTTAAACTTTATTTTCACAAGTCCGTCTTGATCACACATATTTCTTACACTTTATTGCCGGTTTCAGCATCCTGCCATCCTCAGATCTGTTATAGAGATAAATATTGTGTAAGCGACAGGTTCAATAAGTTAACGCTAAATCTAACGAGTCTTAGTGATACATAAAATATAAAATTATAAAATGTTTATAGCCACGTATAGCAGTCATACATACTATTAAAATATTCTGATGTAAATCATCGTAAAGTTAAACATGTGAATACTTGGTGCTTGCTGGTAATACTCAGATTGTGTCTGGTATTTATACAAGAGACTAATGCCAACAGAGGGCACTTTTAGCTAGAGCGCATAGTAAACCAGTGTCGTCAGTGTGATGATTAAATTGCGGCATGCACAGTCATTAGTTACAGTTTTTTTAATTGCTTCCCATAGCAAAACGAGCGTCTGACAATAAAATTTAACTGACGTGGAATTGGATTCATACTTAAAATACCATAAAAAGTACAAATACTAATACACTAATATAACACAGCCAATAGCCTGACTAGGTAAAACATATAACTTGTTTAAGCTAGTATAAAAAGTGTAACAATAAAATAAAAAAAATTATACTAGCTTGTTTGTTTTACCTAGTCAGGCTAGTGGCTGTATTATGTTACTATTTGAACTTTTTATGGTATTTTAAGTATGAATCCAATTTCACATCAGTTACGTTTTGCTATTGGAAGTATTTTTTTTTTAAGTAGCAAATGATTGTGCATGCCGCAATTTAATCATCACATTGGCGACAATGGTTTAATATGCGCTCTAGCTAAAAGTGCCCTCTGTTGGCATTAGTCTCTTGTATAAATACCAGACACAATCTGAGTATTACCAGCAAGCACCAAGTATTTACATGTTTAACTTTACGATGATTTACATCAGAATATTTTAATCGTATGTATGACTGCTATACGTGGCTATAAACATTTTATAATTTTATATTTTTTGTATCACTAAGACTCGTTAGATTTAGCGTTAACGTATTGAACCTGCCGCTTACACAATATTTATCTCTATAACAGGTCTGAGGATGGCGGTATGCCGAAACCGGTAATAAAGTGTAAGAAATCTGCGTAATCAAGACGGACTTGTGGAAATAAAGCGCCAAAAATAATTGGTTGGTTGGTTGGTTGGTTTGTTTGTGGGATTGAAGGGACCGGACTGCTAGGGCCATCGGTCCCCAAAAATAATTGCGGACTCATTTACACACTTTATGTCTTCAATTAATAACTTATTGTTATAAGTGACAGTTTCTAAACTGGGTTTTCTTAAAGAGCAAAGGACATGGTCTCATAAGCTCCAATAGATAAGTTACTACAGCTTGCACCTAGCTCTACTTAGCCGTTTCCATTCTATGCTGTAAAGCTCGTACTAGCGTCAGGGCATGTTTGTTTGTAGGGCGGTGATCCTATTTCCATCTGTTGACACTACGGCACACGGCAATCGGCACTCGCCGTTGAGCTACGCAGTCGGCCCTGAGCTATAGCAACAGCGCGCCCACCTAGCCTCTGGGTTTACCAACAACCTGGAGATTCTCACCGCGGGAACGGGGTCAGTACATAAACACCGCAAAGAAGCGGGCCAGGGGGCAACGAGCCATAAACGAATCAGAAGCGTTCAGGGAATGTACACACCTCACCATCACGAAAAAGAACATTCCTACATATAAATATCGAGTGGTGTATGTCTGTGTACGAAAATGTTTCAATCTTCGCATAAACGGAATTCCTTCACAATCTTCTGTGTCTTTTCTTCACTATATTCGAACAGGTAAACAGAGAACTTTGTAGGAGCTTTTTCCTCACTTAACCTGTCTATACAGATAGTGTTCGTATGGGTAGCTCGTAGTGACACAGATAATCTATATCTTTGCATTAGTTTTTAATTATCTAGCAACAGATGTAAACTGAACTGAAGTGGAGAAAATCAAACCAGCTTTTGGATTTTTCAATGATCTGACTAACCTTCAACCTACTAACATGTCCCCATCTTTCAGCAAACAAAAAATGGTCCAAATGGCTCTGAGCACTATGGGACTTAACATCTGAGGTAATCAGTCCCCTAGAACTTAGAACTACTTAAACCTAACTAACCTTGAACCATTTGAACTAAAACCTAACTAACCTAAGGACATCACACACATCCATGCCCGAGGCAGGATTCGAACCTGCGACCGTATCGGTCGCCCGGTTACAGACTGAAGCGCCTAGAACCCCTCGGTCACACCGGCCTGCTTTCAGCTAACACCAAAGTCGGTTAAGTCAAACCAAAGTACGGTTTCTATATATTAAAGCTTAGTAGTGTCTTACTATTCACAATAAAATTGTACATGGCAAAACACCAAATAAAAAAATATACAAAACACATCCTTGTGTTGCTGCAAAATACTCTGTAAGCTTAGTAAGCTTAAACGTTAATGTGGCTACCACGGCAGACAAGAATGCATCAGGTAAGAACAATTTCGATGGTGTTCAAACAAATAACGTAAAAATCATAGCTAAACATTTACTACCGAACTGTGTATCCCATGGCGACAAAACGAGTCACCTTGCTCGGTTAGGGCGTTAAGCTTACAATAAGTGCACCAATGAACCGGCTATCAACGATACCATTGAGAAACGACGCCGAAAATAAGTGTTGTTCACAGTTTTCAATCACCCATGTGTAAGGGCTGTTACACTTCAGTAGTCATAACTAAACAATACCTGCGGCAAAAATTCGTCACTGAGGATACATACCGTTGCTGGTGTCTGATATACACTGCTATGACAACGGTCATGAGAAACCTCCTAATATCGTGTCGGACAACCTTTTGCCCGGCGTATTGCAGCAACTAGACGTGTCATGCATGGACTCAACAAGTCGTTGGAAGTCTATT
Source organism: Schistocerca cancellata (assembly GCF_023864275.1). Classification (NCBI taxonomy): domain Eukaryota; kingdom Metazoa; phylum Arthropoda; class Insecta; order Orthoptera; family Acrididae; genus Schistocerca; species Schistocerca cancellata. The sequence goes on along the minus strand of NC_064630.1, from coordinate 254,977,250 downwards.
GCAGAAATACTGATCCATGCTGCCGGTATAACCGTCCATGATTGCGAAAGTGTTGCCAGTGCTGGATTTTGTGCACGAACTGACCTCTACATTATGTGTCATAAATGTTCGATGGGATTCGTGTCGGGCGATATGGATGGCCAAACCATACAATCGAGCAGTCCCAAATGTATCTCAAACCAGTTGCGAACAATTGTGGGTCGATGACATGGCGCACCCTCATCCATAAAAATGAAGTCCATCAATGGCTGCAAATGGTCTCCAAGTTGCTGAACATAACCATTCTCAGTCAATAATCGGTTCAGTTGGACCAGAGGACCCAGTCCATTACATGTAAACACAGCCCACACTACTATAGAGTCACCACCAGCTTACACACTGCCTTGTTTACAACTCGGGTGCACCCTACCGTCGGCTCTTACCAACCGAAATCGGGACTCATCTGATCAGGACACGATTTTCTAGTCGTCTAGGGTCCTACCCGTATGGATACGAGCCAAGAGAGGCGCTGAAGCGATGTCGTGCTGTTAGCAAAGGCACTCGCGTCGATCGTCTGCTGCCATATCCCATTAATGCCAAATTTCGCCGCACTGTCGTAAGGGATACGTTCGTCGTATGCCCCACGTTATTTTGCGGTTTTTCAAGCAGTGTTGCTTGTCTGTTAACACTGACAACTCTACGCAAACGCAGCTGCTCGCGGTCGTTAAGTGAAGGCCGTTGGCCACTGCGTTGTCTGTGGTGAGAGGTAATGCCCGAAATTTGGTATTCTCGGGATACTTTTTTCGCTCTATCCCTTCGCTTAATAGTCAGCGTGTACATTTCTGAGCAAGTGGTGTCTATATACAAGTGAATAATACGGGTAATACGGGAAAGAACGTTATCACACAAAAGATATCAGTATACATTGGAACCAAAGCTGAGAAAATCAATTTACAATTCCTCTACTTGCATTACCCCGTAGTTTTGATTATCTGTTGATGTTAATAACATCTCAGAACTGGACAGACTTGTCGGCAAGCAATTATCTGCGACCTTTACTTTTAAGAAATATACTTACTTTCAGCCTGTCGATAGCTTTTCTTATTACCTCAAACCGACCGTTTTTGGGTAGTGTCACCCCCCTTCAGATTTGTTAAATAATATAAAAATAAAGAACTAATGGTTTCTAACCCTATGTTTTCAATATTACAAAGGAAAAAATTTCCATCTGATTCCAATACAAATATTGCACCACATATCATTTATAGTATAGACCCTATTATACTAATCAGTCTTACTAACAGAACACTGTCAAGTTAGTCATAATATACTAAAACCCAACTAGAACCCTGCCGCTTTATACTTTTCATGCTTTGACTTTGACAACCAGAAAAAATATATTTCTGGAACGTTATTTCATGCTTTATAAAAATAGATTGGAGAGTCCCGTCAGGTAGTAATGATATTAACATCGACAAACATTACTTTGTGAGTAGTGGTGTCAATAGGCTGCCTCGGGCATGGGTGTGTGTGATGTCCTTAGGTTAGTTAGGTTTAAGTCGTTCTAAGTTCTAGGGGACTTATGACCTAAGATGTTGAGTCCCATAGTGCTCAGAGCCAATAATTTTGTCTCTCACTGACACACAAAAACTTCTTACAATGGGAACAGTTTGAACAAGGTCTTTATTCTATATTGTAAATAGCACAATTTTCACATCTCTTACAGTAGCAACAAAATATGGCCATAAGCTACAAGGATTTTGGGTTCAAATTTCACTTGAAAGTGAAAATCTTTTCTTTCTCTTTTCGTTCTGAAAAGAATTGAGAGATATTTCTTGTTATCACTGCTGTCTTCAAACTGAATTTCTCCAGCTTCTAGAGAGTAAATGGAAGTATTCTGTTGACGATTGAAACGTGGCGTGGCGTCAATTTTCGTTACTTTGACGTGTAAATTGTTGAGTTCAAATACTTCAAGAACATGTTTTTTTTTAAAATAAACGAAAAGCACTATTTGTTATGATGTTGTTCTACCAAGAACCGACAGAAGATGCAGTTAACTTTTTTCTTTCTCCCAGAATCACTACTTTTCTCATTTGATGTATCAACATCAAATGGAAAATTCTCCTAGTCTCTCTGTATCTTTCAACTTTCTTGCCATGGCCTGTCACGCAATAACCGAAAGTTATAGGCCTGACAGGACAAGTAAAGAATTATTTATACGAATGAAAAATCTTCAATATTTTCTGCATCTAAACAATTATTAGTATACATAGACTTACCACGAAACGGGAAAGTAATATGAAGACCGGATTATCACAGAAAACACTTAAAATCAATTGTGGAATGACCAACTTCCAACTACACACAACCAAACAGTGAAAAATAAAAATAAATAAAAAATGATTGACCGACTGAAAATAAGTATCTCCTATTACTATTTTTATTAATGTATACATCACGCTGGTAGCTGATTTGCAACGCAATAGTATGGTGTTTATTATAATATCTGGTGTTGGTTGGTTGGTTGTTTTGGGGAAGGAGACCAGACAGCGAGGTCATCGGTCTCATCGGATTAGGGAAGGACGGGGAAGGAAGTCGGCCGTGCCCCTTGAAAGGAACCATCCCGGCATTTGCCTGGAGCGATTTAGGGAAATCACGGAAAACCCAAATCAGGATGACCGGACGCGGGATTGAACCGTCGTCCTCCCGAATGCGAGTCCAGTGTCTAACCACTGCGCCACCTCGCTCGGTTAATATCTGGTGTAGAATAGAACTGTCCAGTGGGTACCAGTAACGAAAATAAAGGCGCTGTACAAAAGGTAGGAAAAAAATGAAGATTGTGTGCATCAGCTATAGCCTCAAATGCAAGTAATTTTTTTCATATATTTCTCTTCATTTTATTAGCTGTCTGAGACAATGAAGATACTGCATGGTTAGCTTGTACATCTACCACAGATAATGTATAGTGAATAAATGATTGCCACTGACTGGTCACGAATGGATAACTTATTATTGTACTCGAGTATTTCCTTGTTAGCCTAACTTGAGGCTGATAAATTGCTCTGGTCAGATGACGGGAAAATACAGAACGAATATTTAGTGCTGAGAGGCAAATGTTGGCGAGATTTCCAGCTTCCAGGAACGCTCCCAGTTGTACGATCTGTCTTACCCACCCGCGTACGACCTTAGCTGTCACGGGTACCTTAAAATAGGCTTGCTGCGGCCTACGCTCGTACCTACGTTCGTATTGCGCGATTCGTAAAGACACATTGGCCGAGGTTAGGAACTCCTAATTACCTATCTTTCTTTTTCCTTTACATTTATAATAAGCTCCATATATTTAGTACTTGGACGCGCTCTCATGTAATTCTTAGATTTTATGATCAATTCCCACGGTAATATTTAGATTTCTATAGCTGGAACTTTTATGTCAGTTCTATGTGCTATTTTCCAACGAAATTATAGTTTGTTTCTACACTGTTCGATTCGTTAAATCGTGAAAATGCTTACATCTTTCATTTGTTGTTACGGCAGCCTGGTCAAGTACACGTCATGAATGGCTAGTAGACGTAGAAGGACAACTTCAGCAGCCTAATGGGGAAGGTTTTTCCTGTCCTCTGCGGCCGCGGCCGTCTTTCCTTCGCGAAGTATGAGAACTGTGTGCATACGTTTATCTGTAGACCGTAGGTGACAGCAAGGTCATGTGTGTAGTGTAATGTCGTGTTCGTGTTCGAGGTGGTGAGAGAAGAGAGAGAGTAAAATCCGGTGCCAACACATAGCCTACTCCTCTCGAAGAGCACCAAGGGTGCTCCCAAGCTTAACGTCCCTCTACGACAGACGGCTCACTACCAACAGTGTTGCATGCATGCCCTCACTCCGTGAAACACTTTGAAGAGGTTTGGAATTTAATCCAGCACACTGGTGCAAAGAGTGGTGATCAGGGACTTTACGCCACCATCCCTCCTGCGCCCTCTGCAGTAAAGACAGAGGAAAAACTGCTAACAGTACGCGGCGTACCCGGAGGTCACCCATCCAAGTACTGGCCACGCCCGACGGTGCTTAACTTCTACGATCTGAAGGGAACAGGTGTACCCATCTCGGCATTCGGCACGCGATTATATTTGTAAATAATGTGTTCAAATGTGTGTGAAATCTTATGAGACTTAACGTCTAAGGTCATCAGTCCCTAAGCTTACACACTACTTAACCTAAATTATCCTAAGGACGAACACAAACACCCATGCCCGAGGGAGGACTCGAACCTCCGCCGGGACCAGTTATATTTGTATTTTTTAAATTCCAGTTTCTGTTTGGACAGTAATTTTAATAAAAAATGTTAACGACGAGGTTACTAGAGTCGGAGCCAAGTGCATGGGTATGGGATGGATTGGAAAGAAAATCGATAGCGTGTTTTTGGAAGGAACTAAACTGGAACTCACGTTAAGGGGAACCACGAAAAATCTAATTCTGGATGGCTGGACGGAGATTCGAACCGTCGTTCTCCTGAACGCCTGTCTGGTATTTTACCACGTCGCCATCTCGTCGTACTGCAATCCGGACGGAAATTTTCTAAAGCATCACCCCTGTTCTCGCAGTGGCGCCGTCCTCGTGACTATTGAGGACTCTCGAGCCGATTTCCGCTATTTCAGTGGAAGAGGACTTTGTACGGTTTGGAGATGATAGGTCGGTGTTTCCGTAATTCGTCTACATGTTGTGTGGTTGGTATTCTCTAGATTGGCTTAAGGTCTAGTGACTTTTCTGCTGGAGACAAATTTGCGAATAGTCCTGGCGGAAAGCAGCACTTTGCAGAGGAGTGCTGTCAGTGGGAGGAACGAAAGGGACCTTGGAAATGTCTGCACTTTGCTCTTAATTTGCTGAAATAAGTGAACGTCAAAATAATTATCTGAAGTCGCTTGAAGCTCAGGAAACCGAGAAGTTGGAGCGCATGAAATCGAGAAGTTGCGTGTAGAAGATGAGTTGTGTGCCCTCCAGAGCTGAGACGTCATCTTAAGGTGTTAAATATTTCTGAAGTTGGCGGTTAGTGAGCCTTCGTGATCAAAAATATTACTTTTATAAAAACAGAAAGTCTTAAAGTATTCTAAAGTGAAAAGTGCATTCCCATGCACGAGTTTGGAATTCTGCTTAGTCACTTTCTGGCTTTCTAGGCAGGTGTAGCAGTTTAGTGGTTGTGTAAGTTCTCGGTAGGAAGAGATCTTATATCGAAGTGTGGTGTCGTTATTTAGATGTTTTATAAAAGAGTCTAATTTGGAGAAGTCTGTGTAAAGCCAATAAACAACCCTTGTTCCTGTGGAAATTTTATGAGTATTGTGAGTGACAGTTGTCCTGTTGACTTATCCTGTTTTGGCTTGGTGGAGGTTATCGCCAGAGGTAATTAGGTGATTTGAGTGTTAGTGCTGTATGTTAACCAGTAGACTGTAATATAATTACACAAAAAATTTCGATTATCGATGTCAAGCTAGTCACGACACCCAATAACAAACTCTTTGACCCAAATCAAAATTTATAAGAAGGAAATTCCATATTTTGTATTATACATAGACACATTTATAATAACAGCACAATATTGCTGATTGCCTCCTGATTCTACTGGTACCATACAATCCTTCCGAAAACATATTTTAAGAAATTCATATTACTAATGTTGAAAGTACGTTAGCCTAGATTTTGCCACGATGAATTGAGATCTATAGTAATTAAAAACCATAACAGGATAATAGGTTGTAAGGAAGATCAACTCATTCCTCTAATTCCAGGATTGCATAACATTAACAAAGGAAGTTGTTGCGTTACATTCAAATTCGATTAAAACACTTTTTTGAAAAGTAAAATTTATTCGGCATATTCTGGAGGAAAACATCAAGTTTTACTCATACGATTGTAATCCAAAAGCTTTAGTCGAATTAATTTCACCACAATATAAATCGTAATATTAAACATTCCAAAACTTCGGAAATATTAGGAACTCGAAAAATCTAGGACTAGTTTTGGAATGATCATTACAACTTCTTTACGATGAAACATTTTATGCATAATTTCTCAGTCGTTTGAAATTTCGTAGTAAATTCACTTTTTTTTATTCTGCTAAGATAGCGGAGGGGTTTGTGGAAATAATAGTGGACTCAATGTGGTTATTAACACATTAATATGCATTCATTTAATGTGACACAGAAAAACTATTTTCTGTTAATACAAGTATAAATTAAAATAGCTCTAGCCTTCAGGCAGCTTGCTTCTATTACTAAGCACATGTTAATACTTCGATTTGTGGCATCACCTCCCTTAAACTGGTGGAGAGAGGGATGTCTTTAAAAACGTTTCGGAGAGACGCCAAGCACCACTTGAACGTGAGTTGAAATTATAGTAGGTCACGTAGACGAAAAATACTATTAATTTTTGTGAATGTCAACCAAATATAAATCTTTACAAAACATACATTGTACTATAACGATATGTGTAGTAATGCACTTCCCAGATGTGGGAGTGCTACGACTCTGTTTCTGAGAAATGGCGAGTGGCCTTAAAGACTAAATGGTCAACCACAAAACAATATACAAATCCGAAAGCACAAACCGAAAGCAATCTAAAACGTGAGAGCCTACAGTCGCCAACAGCGTACAAACAAAGCCACAATAGAAAACCTAGAGAAAAACCAAGAGCAAGCGAGTAATTGTGTGCGAAAATAACGTTGGCGATCACGAAGCTTCGGAAATGCCAACGCAACTGGAGGAGGAAAGAGCGCACATTTTCCTCCTAGCTTACACTGCGAGGAACTTGCCAAGTAACATGACGTCCACGCTATCTTCGGTGTAGACATGAAACCCAACAACTTCGGATGGCCAACGCTGGTGCGTCGATGTCGATATCAGAGTCCAGTGAGAGTACTAAAACAGGTTTTGATTTGTCAATAGTTACATAGCTCATAGTTAAAAAACCAGACAGCACAAGTGGCGTGCGGATCCAGAGGCCCTAAATCAACTTCAGCCACCGAATTCATCACATTACACTGATGAAACCCACGAGTTCAATTCGTGGCATGTTGTTCTGAACAGGGTCTCAGACTTTTTCTTTATCGAGACCAAACAGGTAACGACGCAAGTGGTTGGATCTCGGAACCTTGCACACTTGCTGAAATCAGTGACATAGCTGCAGGGCAATAACTACTGGTTTTGAAGCAGTGAGAAGTTCAACGTCGTCTCGCAGGTCAAAGAAGGCTGGGGATCCTTATTCAGATTATCTTGTATGTACAGCATTGATCTTGATCCGTCAATAAACATTTCCTATTTATCTTGCGCCCCAGGACCAGTGGATTCCGACCGTGGCCGCAAGCCAGACTTGGCCACGGAAGCTCCGCCATTGAGTCGAAGGCAGGTTTCAGTTTCAAGAGAGCTAATGCGAAATGTTCACTTTTTGTGCCACCTCCACCAGCACACCTACCAGAACCACAAGCTCATGTCAAAAAGGCCTTTGAGAACCGTTAATGAAAATGTTACACCGTATTTAAGACCTTTAAACCCATAGAAAGCGGAACAGAAAGTTACTCGAAATGTAGCACACAAATTAAAACCAGAATAGCAAAGACTAAAGAAGCATTCGGCAAGAAGAGGATTGTTTTCTGCAGCAATGTGGACAGAGATTTAAGAAAAGATTGAAAATGTGTTTTGTATGGAGTGTCCTCTTGAATGGTGCTGAAACTTGGACATTGAGGAAAAGAAGCTAGGCAAGGGTGGAGGCTTTTGAGACGTGGATGTGATGGAGAACGGGAAAAAAAGAGGTGTAATAAGAGTGGGAAAGCAGAGTCGATTAATGAATGTAATAAAAGAAAGGGTATGTGGAATGGTAGAGGATGCGAGAAAGGAAAAGATTTCAGATCCCAGATGATGTGCATGACGGCAACTTTAAGAAGGTAGCAATAGACCACCAGAAACAGAAGTGCAAGGGGCCTGCTAGCACAGCAGGAAACTGATGACGATGTCATATGCTGTCACATACATAGGCCGAGTATTTATCGTTGTCTGCTAGACCAAGCATTTGTCACTGTGTCTTTTGCATAGCCGGACGGGATTAGCTGAGCGGTCTAGGGCGCTGCAGTTTTGGACTGTGCGGCTGGCCCCGGCGGAGGTTCGAGTCCTCCCTCGGGCATGGGTGTGTGTGTTTGTCCTTAGGATAATTTAGGTTAAGTAATGGGTAAGCTTAGGGACTGATGACCTTAGCAGATAAGTCCCATAAGATTTGAGACACAATTGCACAATCTCTTTTGCATAACATTAAAACCAATACACACGCTCACTATTTGAGACACTCTACTCAACTCAAATCGATTAAACGACTGAAAGAGCAATAGCTCATCTTCTGATCATACATGGTGATTCAGCTGCACCTAGCACTGTGTTTTATGCAGCCCGTAAAGTCTTCAAATATCACGTGCAATGTTTTCATATTCCCTCGCTCATTATGTGCAGTCTGTTAGTCCTACAGAAGAAAATGCAAAGTCCTTTTTTTTTTTGGCAAATTCAATGTAGTTGAATTTCGTACTGGAATAAGTTTCCGCTGGATGCCATAGTTTTCGAGGTATTGCAGAAGGTCACTTTTATATTTTTTCTTGGATAATTTGAAAACTAAGGCCACTAGCGAAAACGCATCCCAGTACAAAATATAACTATATTAAATTTTCTACAAACATGTCCTATTCATTTTTCTGTAGGACTAATAGTTTTCACGTAACTTGCAAGAGAATATGAAAATTTTGCGTGTGGTATCTGAAGATGATGCGAGTTGCATAAAACCCAGCAGCAGCGACAACTGAATCATCAAACAGTCAAAGGAAATGATGATGTCTTCTGAAAAGTTTTGTATGAGTGTGAATACCAACCGCAAAAAATGAACTTCTTGTTAACGTTAACATACTGAAATGTGCAGAAACACAAAAACAATTTTATGTTGATAATTATTACTTTGCAACCGTCTAAACTGCAATTGAATAAAACCATTTTTCTTGCCATATGCGTTTCGCCTTTATTGTTCGCAAGGCATCTTCAGTGGAATATTTGGTAGATGCTGGTCTGCATGTGTTCTTTTTCTTGTTTTACAGCTGCTGTCCTGGTGCTGTGAAAACAAAATATCTTATGGTAGAAAACAGAAGAACAGCTGTATAAAAGGGAAAAGAGCGCGTACAGCCCAGCATCTACGAAATTTGCTGCAGAAGATTCCTTGCAAACAGTAAAGGCGAAACGCCTATGACAAGAATAAATTGTTTTATTCAGTTGCGATTTAGACGGTTCTATAGTAATTATTATCAACATAATATTACACACAACTGAGGACGACAGCACAAGAAATAGTTAACGATGTTACGCGAAAATGAATTTATTTTTAATTGCGTAAAGCAGTCGTAGCAACTCTGGAGTTTCCCTTGAATAAACTGTTCAGAACTTCCTCTGTAAATAACCGGCAGATAAAAATACGCGTAGATAACTGCGGCAGAAGAGTACAAGTAATGGCTGTGTGAAACGCTGTTGTAAGATAAACCCCTTAGCTAATTACTCCAGCCGGACAAACGCCAAGGCAGCAGCGCATGCGCTCTCTGCTCCGGAAATGCCAGAGTCTGGCGGCGGGCAGCGCCTGCAGATGGTGTCACGCAGACACACAATAGCGACCAGCTTCCTGCTTCGCGTTTCTCCACAGGCGGTTCCATCAGCGCGCTGACACGACCAAGTTACTCGAGGAGCTTCCATCAGTCTGATAGCAGCCTAAACCCACTGAATCCCTGTAGGATGCATTTTCTGGATACACGGCTCTGTCGAAATACATCCTGCAGGTACCGGAGGAACAACTGTAAAGTTCGGTAGGAGACAAACGAGTGGGCTTTAGGGAAGAGGAAGAGACTGCGCTGAAAACAGATAGTTAAAGTTGCGCTTGCGTGAGTGTGTGCGAGCGTGTGTGTATGTGTGTCTACTGCTGACAAAGGCCTTAATGGCTGAAAGCTATGATTGTGTGAATCTTTTTATTGTGCCTATCGCGGCTCAGCATCTCCGCTATATGGTGAGTAGCAATTTTCCTTCTCTCGTATTGTTACATTCCATCATGGATTTACCATTGTTTGATAGTTGAAATGAGTTTGATTATAAATGACTTTGCTGCTACCAATCACGATTTTCTTTTATTTACATTTTACACGACGTGTTTCGAGAAATTCCCATTTTGAAGCTAGTTTCCTGCAGTTTCGTCGAAACGTGTCGTGCAAAATATAGCCGGCCACTGTGTCCGAGCGGTTATAGGCGCTTCAGTCCGGAACCGCGCGACTGCTACGGTTGCAGGTTCGAATCCTGCCTCGGGCATGAATGTGTGTGATGTCCTTAGGTTAGTTAGGTTTAAGTAGTTCTAAGTTCTAGGGGACTGATGACCTCAGATGTTAAGTCCCTCAGTGCTCATAGCCTTTTTTTTTTTTTTTCAAAATATACACAAAAGAAAATCGTGACTGTTAGTAGAAAAGTTATTCATAAATGAACCAACTGATTTCACGGACGTAGGCTTTCACAAATCATTTCTAATGGACCAAATCAAACAGATATTTACGGTGAAACAATCGACACAACACAGCCCCTTGAAGAACAAGATGACAGTAGTAACTTCCGTCGATTTCGGGGAGCTCTATGACTCCACTGATATGTAGAAACTGATGAGAATCATGAAGCACTGTTCGGTGAAACTGGCGCTAACACATGGATGAGATTCAGGGGTACATTCGACTGTCAACGTAGAAAACTAACAGGGAGCGGATAAAGTTATCAGACACTGAAGGGCAATAAACCATGAAATTGGGGTACCACAGATATTTCTAGGGGACAAGAAGGGCGACTGAATACGACATTGCTGTAATACATAAGACAGAAGAAGATGCAAAGAAACATCTTGATAACCTGAGCGATAATACTGTAGATCTCTTACAGCACAGCAAAGAGACAATATCAATGAGGACGAGAAAGAAGCAGAAGAAAGAGTGAAAAATTTATGTAACTGGGAGAACGTGAAACAGGATTAGTAAAGATATACGAGAGGTACTAAAAATATGTGAATGGAATTCTGTATAAGGAGGTAGGCATACATGGTTACTTTGTTACGCTTTCGCAATCGTACTTCAGAAGTAAAGTTCAAAGCTAAAGCTGTCATCGACCCGAAGGTTGCTTTAAACATCTCAGTCCTTTACTAGGCACGAGATTATTGCAGCTGGTATACTCGTGTCGTCCTCCAACATTTGAACTGACGTACTCAACCAATTACGGGAGGTTTTATAGTTTAACGCCGCGCGGGCTTAGCCGAGCGGTCTGGTGGCGCTGCAGTCATGGACTGTGCGGCTGGTCACGGAGGAGGTTCGAGTCCTCCCTCGGGTATGGGTATGTGTGTTTGTCCTTAGGATGATTTAGGTTAAGTAGTGTGTAAGCTTAGGGACTGATGACCTTAGCAGTTAAGTCCCATAAGATTATGCACACATTTGAACATTTTTTATAGTTTAACGTCGACTCAACCACGGTGTGACTTTACATTTTTCGCTCTAGAAAATCATTGCCAGATATGATAGAGGAAGTGAATGTCAGAAATAAAATGCTAGGAACAACTGAAAATTGAACCATGGACCATTGGATCAGTAGGCTGACACACAATTTTCAATTATAATTCTTTTTTTAACGCCCTCCTTCCTCCCCTTGTAGTTGTCCTTCTCTCGTTAGTTCATCCTTCCTCTGAACCACCGAACCACAACCTACTCACTGGGAAGACATTGGAAAAACGTCTGCATCCACAATATGCAAACCACTGAAGCGCATGACGGAGGGTACTTTCCACTGTACCAGGTATTTCGGTTTCTTCTCACTCCATTCGCGTACGGAGCGCGGGACGAACGATTGCTTAAATGCTTCAGTGTGCGTTGTAATTAGTCCACTCTTCTCTTCGTTGTCCGTACGGGACTTACTTAGGAGCCTATAGTACATTGCTAGATTCCTCATATAACAGTGGCCCTTGTAACTCTGTACAGTACTCGTCTGTGTTCAAGCATCTGCCAGTTCATGTACCTCAGCATTGCCGTTGACGCTCTCAACTGAGTTAAAACTGTGGTATGCCTTCAATATCCTCCGTTGGTCCTGTTTGGTATGGGTCGCACATGTTTGAGAATATTTTACGATTTTCGCACTAGTGTTTTATAAAGAATCTCCTTTGTAGGCAGATTGCATTTTCCCATAGTCCTACAAATGAATCGAAGTCCGCAGCTACCTTAACTATGGGTGAGCCTAGTTGATCACCCCATTTCATATCCCTGCAGATTGGTACACCTCGGTATTTGTAAGTGTGTACTGATTCCTGCTGTGAGTCATTGCTGTTGTAATCACAGCACACTACGTTCTTCGTTTCGTGAACGATTTTACGTTTATGGACATTTAAAATAAGTTGCCAATCTTTGTAGCACTTTGAAATCCTGTCAAGATCTATCTGCATATTTGTGCAGCTTTTTTCCAGAAAGTACTTCCTTACTCATAATTGCGTAATATTGTATACCAGGTCATTAACATACAAAATGAAAAGCGTTAATCCCCAAACACTTCCCTGGGGCACACATCAAGCTACTTTTATTTTTGCCCATGTCTCCTGATCCCAGATAAAATGCTGCGTTGTCCGTATCAATAAGTGCTCAGTCTAGTCACACCGCTTCCCGAGCACGGGGTCCCGGGTTCGATTCCCGGCGGGGTCAGGGATTTTCACCTGCCTCGAGATGACTGGGTGTTTGTGTTGTCCTCATCATTTCATCATCATCCAGGAAAGTGGCGAAATTGGACTGAGCAAAGGTTGGGGAATTGTACGGGCGCTGATAACCACGCAGTTGAGCGCCCCACAAACCAAACATCATCATCATCATCAGTCTAGTCACAACTTTTGTTTGATACTCGGTATGATAGCATCTTCCTTAATAAGTTGTAGAGTGCTACTGAGTTAAACTATTTCTGAAAGTAACGAACGCTGTACCTACCTAATGAGTTTCCAGATCATGGGCGAAAAAAGTGCGAGTTGGGTTTCGCATGGTCGATATTTTCAGAATCGATGTTGGTTGGCATGAACGAGGTTTTTCTGTTAGAGTTAGCTCAATGGATTGGAGCTCACAATATACGAGGGTCATTCAATAATTAAAGGGACAAATTGGTCTGGGGCAAAAACTCTTAGAAGGGCAAGTTTGGTACTTTTATGGTTTTAAGTTGGCATCACTGGGATGAGCCCTGATCAGCTGATGTATCAACATTGTTTTGTTTATAACGTCAAAAATACATTTCAAGACGGCGAGTCCGCTTGAAACGTCCACAGTAGTTTGACAATGTTCTGTTATTCGTTTTTTACTTGTTGAATGCGAGAAACCAGTGAATATACACTGCAGAATGTCTAAAGTTTATGATGAAGATTGTATGAATCGTGCAAACTTTTACAAGTGGGAAGAACAGTTCAGAAATGGTCGCGACTCAGTGACCTACGAACACCGTTCTGGCCGACCAGTTGTAGTTTCAACTCCCTCACTTGAAAGTCGAATTGATGACATTATTTGTGCCGACCACCGTGTGACGGTGGAAATGATTGTTGATAAGGTTAAATTAGTACTGGTACAGTCCATAACATTATCTGTAACAAGCTGAAGTAGCGCAAAACACGTGCAACACGGGTCCCGAAGGAGTGGACGCTGCTACACATGGAAAAATGGTTGAGAGTGTGCACAGCTAAAGGAACATTATGAAAGAGAAGGCGAGCACTTCAACAAAATTTTAACTCGCGATGACACTTGGGTTGACTATTATGAGCCAGAATCAAAAAGACAAATCATGGAGTAGAAGCACACCAACTCACCTGACAAGAAAAGATTAAAAACCCAAGCATCAGCACGAAAAGTCATGTTGACGGTGTTTTGGGATGCTGAAGGTCCAGTTTTTGCGATTATCTCTAAGAACAGCGTACAATGAACACCCAATACTACTCTGAGTTGTTTTTAAGCAAGGTGAAGCCAGCCATGAGAGAGACAGACGTCCTGGATCTCAGAGGAGAGGTTGATTCTCAAGCACGACAACGCACGTCCTCATATTGCTCAAGAGCGGAGAAGGTAACGGGGGGGGGGGGGGGGTGGGGGGGCGACAGAGGCATCCAGTAATCCCTCTAACATGAATGATTACAAGCGTAAGATCGTTAACGAATGACGTCCCCCACCACAATATTACTACGTCATGGATCAAAGCTGACGGGCGGTACCGAAAGCTCAAGTTGCCCCGTTTTGTGGATCACATCTGCTGTCCTTCTAGTAGGCGACTGTGACCTGTGCTTTCTTCTAACTACTGCACATAGCTCTTTTGTTCGAGAGGTCTACGGTATTTTATGGTTAAACGGTCTAACTCAGTCGAAAATTCAGGATGGAATCTTATGGAAACCCATCAGTTCCTTGCACTTTTGTCAATTTTAGCTCTGACTGAGAAGGATAAGCACATTTTCCTCGCCGGGTGGAGTGGCCATGCGGTTCTAGGCGCTGCAGTCTGGAACCGAGCGACCGCTACGGTCGCAGGTTCGAATCTTGCCTCGGGCATGGATGTGTGTGATGTCCTCAGGTTAGTTAGGTTTAATTAGTTCTAAGTTCTAGGCGACTGATGACCTCAGAACTTAAGTCGCATAGTGCTCAGAGCCATTTGAACCATTTTTGAACCACATTTTCCTCAGGTATTATGTTCCGGCAGAGGCGACAGGGGCAGTGTAGTTTTGCAAGGGAGGTGGCGGTCTGGAATTTTAGCTGCGCCAACATACTATATGTATTCGTTAATGACATTTGTCGGAAATAATCCATCAAATATTGAGAAGAACAGTGATGTCCATACCTACAACACCAGGGGGAAAATGATCTTTATAACCCTTTATTAAAGCTGTCAGTGGCTCGGAAGAGGATTCAATATGCAGCAACAAAAATTTTTTATCACTTGCCCAATAACATACAATATCTGACAGCTTGGATATTGGATGTTAACCGGGGACCTAGAAACGACGACTACCGCAGTCCACTTCACCCCTCCGCCGCCCCACACCGAACCCAGGGTTACTGTGCGGTTCGGTCCCCGGTGGACACCCCAGGGAACGTCTCACACCAGACGAGTATAGCCCCTTTGTTTGCGTGGTAGAGTAATGGTGGTGTACGGGTACGGAGAACTTGTTTGCGCAACAATTGCCGACATAATGTAGCTGAGGTGGGGTAAGGGGAACCAGCCCGCATTCGCCGAGGCAGATGGAAAACCGACTAAAAACCATCCACAGACTGGCCGGCTCACCGGACCTCGACATAATTGCACCGGGCAGATTCGTACTGGGGACCGGGCGCTCCTTCCCGCTCCGGAAAGCCCTGCGTTAGACTGCTCGGCTAATATCTGACAGGTAGTGAAGCTAGTTCCAAGTCTAATTTAAAATAATTTCTCCTCGACAACTCCTATTCCACTGACGAATTTCCACTTAAAAACTGGTATCCAGTAAAATAATAATAATATGTAGTTGCATGAGAAGGACTAATAACAACGTGTTCATGAGCACATATCCTGCAAACCGATTCGTTCTACATCATTTCGGTGAAAAAATCGTTGAAATGATCTGTGGAACACGTAACTATCAAACTAGCAGTCGCCTGCCTGCGCTGGGACGGCGATCGGCAGGCAGGCAGCGCGCGCCGATCTGCCATCGCTCTCTCCCCCAGCCCCCAGTACGTACTTCCTGGAGTGTCTGAGCCACTGGCCTCGCCGCCTGACCTACGCTGACAGCACCCGTCTCTCCCAGATTAAACCAGCACAGCACTTTCTTCTCAGCAGCCTTACTCAGCCTCAAAAACTACGACGTTATCCATCAGTTCACCGTAAATAATCCGGGCACTCATCTCATACGAGTTTTGTAACGGAACCACAACGTCGACCAACACTGTCACACTTTTCAAACCGTTAATTTCTGTCTATCTCAGCGCGACGCATCAACATAATAACGTACCGGCTTCAGCTCAATTTTATCGACGGTATATACACTCATGGAAATGGAAAAAAGAACACATTGACACCGGTGTGTCAGACCCACCATACTTGCTCCGGACACTGCGAGAGGGCTGTACAAGCAATGATCACACGCACGGCACAGCGGACACACCAGGAACCGCGGTGTTGGCCGTCGAATGGCGCTAGCTGCGCAGCATTTGTGCACCGCCGCCGTCAGTGTCAGCCAGTTTGCCGTGGCATACGGAGCTCCATCGCAGTCTTTAACACTGGTAGCATGCCGCGACAGCGTGGACGTGAACCGTATGTGCAGTTGACGGACTTTGAGCGAGGGCGTATAGTGGGCATGCGGGAGGCCGGGTGGACGTACCGCCGAATTGCTCAACACGTGGGGCGTGAGGTCTCCACAGTACATCGATGTTGTCGCCAGTGGTCGGCGGAAGGTGCACGTGCCCGTCGACCTGGGACCGGACCGCAGCGACGCACGGATGCACGCCAAGACCGTAGGATCCTACGCAGTGCCGTAGGGGACCGCACCGCCACTTCCCAGCAAATTAGGGACACTGTTGCTCCTGGGGTATCGGCGAGGACCATTCGCAACCGTCTCCATGAAGCTGGGCTACGGTCCCGCATACCGTTAGGCCGTCTTCCGCTCACGCCCCAACATCGTACAGCCCGCCTCCAGTGGTGTCGCGACAGGCGTGAATGGAGGGACGAATGGAGACGTGTCGTCTTCAGCGATGAGAGTCGCTTCTGCCTTGGTGCCAATGATGGTCGTTTGCGTGTTTGGCGCCGTGCAGGTGAGCGCCACAATAAGGACTGCATACGACCGAGGCACACAGGGCCAACACCCGGCATCATGGTGTGGGGAGCGATCTCCTACACTGGCCGTACACCACTGGTGATCGTCGAGGGGACACTGAATAGTGCACGGTACATCCAAACCGTCATCGAACCCATCGTTCTACCATTCCTAGACCGGCAAGGGAACTTGCTGTTCCAACAGGACAATGCACGTCCGCATGTATCCCGTGCCACCCAACGTGCTCTAGAAGGTGTAAGTCAACTACCCTGGCCAGCAAGATCTCCGGATCTGTCCCCCACTGAGCATGTTTGGGACTGGATGAAGCGTCGTCTCACGCGGTCTGCACGTCCAGCACGAACGCTGGTCCAACTGAGGCGCCAGGTGGAAATGGCATGGCAAGCCGTTCCACAGGACTACATCCAGCATCTCTACGATCGTCTCCATGGGAGAATAGCAGCCTGCATTGCTGCGAAAGGTGGATATACACTGTACTAGTGCCGACATTGTGCATGCTCTGTTGCCTGTGTCTATGTGCCTGTGGTTCTGTCAGTGTGATCATGTGATGTATCTGACCCCAGGAATGTGTCAATAAAGTTTCCCCTTCCTGGGACAATGAATTCACGGTGTTCTTATTTCAATTTCCAGGAGTGTAGCAGTCGCCTGCCTGCGCTGGGACGGCGATCGGCAGGCAGGCAGCGCGCGCCGATCTGCCATCGCTCTCTCCCCCAGCCCCCAGTACGTACTTCCTGGAGTGTCTGAGCCACTGGCCTCGCCGCCTGACCTACGCTGACAGCACCCGTCTCTCCCAGATTAAACCAGCACAGCACTTTCTTCTCAGCAGCCTTACTCAGCCTCAAAAACTACGACGTTATCCATCAGTTCACCGTAAATAATCCGGGCACTCATCTCACACGAGTTTTGTAACGGAACCTCAACGTCGACCATCACTGTCACACTTTTCAAACCGTTAATTTCTGTCTATCTCAGCGCGACACATCAACATAATAACGTACCGGCTTCAGCTCAATTTTATCGACGGTATATAGTATGGATGAGGTGTACTACCCCCTTACGAATTTTATAAACACAGTTTTCTGGCCGCGCGGGATTAGCCGAGCGGTCTCAGGCCTTGCAGTCATGGACTGTGTGGCTGGTCCCGCCGGAGGTTCCAGTCCTCCCTCGGGCATGGGTGTGTGTGTTTGTCCTTAGGATAATTTAGGTTAAGTAGTGTGTAAGCTTAGGGACTGACGACCTTAGCAGTTAAGTCCTGTAAGATTTCACACACATTTGGACATTTTTGAACAGTTTTCTGTCCGAATCACGTTTTAATATTAATATTTAGTTTGCCGTGATGTGCTTTGACAGCACGTTACACATTATTTTGTCTGGTTACATTAGACGTGCGTGTAATGTTCTACTGTGAGCTTCAGTGAGGTTATGTCGAGAAGACGGCTAAGTTCTGCCAAGTTCAATTATTGCACTTTTATACTGAAGATATTCAATGAAATAAACTGTAACTTACGTCTGGTAAGAATATTAATTGCAATCTCTGACAAACAGAACACGGAATAAAACAAAAGCAGCGCTTGCACTTCAGTACAAAAATAGATACGTGGAACAGAAAGTTATGTTTTTGTTTTGTTTACTGTTCTATGTGCAGAGACTGAAAGTATTTTGTCACCACACATAAGCTATATTACATTTCACAGAATATGTACAACATAAGATCACAAAGTGTTGCATTGTAACTCACAGTCCCAAAGAACAGATACCATGCATTCATATAATTGATTCGCCTCGATGGGCAATGAATCCACCAACTTCAGTGTGGATGCACACTTACGTTCGACCTCCTGCGAGAATCTTAAAGTAGCGAGCATGGATGACATGGACGGCGACACCACATAAGTGGCGCTACGTGAAAATGTGGGTCGGCGGGGAGGCGAACTGAGATAAGTCCGCGTAATTGCAATAGACACTATGTCCAGCTGGCAGATTGATTAAGGCAACTGATTAACAAGTAGATCCCGGGTTCGGATCCCGGTGCAGCACACGTTTTCTCTCTTGACGCTGCTGATTCCGCATGAAGTCCCCATTAGCTGACATCAATAGTTGCTTTACTTTACTTTCTCTCCCCCCCTCCCCCCTCACCGCCTTCGATTTAGACAACCAAGTAAACTAGGCCCCCTAACTTCAATGGTACACACAACACCGGAAAAAGCATTGCACTTGGAGTAATGTAATCAGGAGAAAATGATGTGTAATTATTAGATAGGCACCTGCTCATGGCAGAATGCTGCCCAAACAGGTCGTAGCAAACTAAATACAGTTACTAAAATGTTACTGAACAGGAAACTGTGTCGTTTGTATGAAAAAAAGTATCACATATATAGAACATTAAAGCATATAAGCTACCGGAACATTAATTTTGTACGTTCCAACCCAGTAATGCTACTTTTTTTTCAATCAAATGAACTAAAACAAAACTGCCTCTAGTTACTGCTGTATATTCTTAAATATAGGGGCTACTATAAGAAAGAGTGGGTGTAACGCCACGTCGACATCGAAGTAATTAGGGACGGAGCACGAGCTCGGATTGTGTCAAGGATGGGGTACGGAATCGGCCGAGCCCTTTGAAAGGAATCATCCCGACATTGCCTGGAGCGTTTAGGGAAATCACTGAAAACCTAAATCTGGATGGCTGGAAGCGGGTTTGAACCGTCGTCCTCCAGAAAGCAGGCCCAGTCCGCTAACCACTGGCCACCTCGATCGGTGGGGTACAGTACTAAGTCCGTTACATTTCATTTTATTTTATTTTAGGTAACGTGTAGCTCACTGCACGACTGACAATACTCTACGATGACACTCTCATAGGCAGGACTTGAGACAATCTCAACCACTTACGTAAATGCTCACTTCTTTTCGTTAAAGGATTTTGTTTGTAAACTTTAAAGACTTTCCGATAATCGAAAAGTCAAAACCCACCTGACGATAACAGGTCATTGTCGTCTGCATCTTACATTTGACAGGGAACGGTAATGTTCTCGTCCGAGTGTCGCACAGTTATGACTCCACGACAGTTACCTGGTGTCAGGCCATTAGTTAGTATTTTACTGGTGCTCCTCCACGCCCCCTGTGCACAGGAAATTTTATATAAGTATGAAGGCAATGGACCAACGAAATTTCCACCGTCATGGCAATAATTAGACCAGGCAACAGCACGGGGAACATGAACGTCTCTGCCTCAAATGACACGAGTTTCTGACCCCGTGCTGTAAATCGAAGTGGACCTTGATATCTTGGCACACTGTGTTCATGGGTTCCAATTAGCAGCTCGACGCATAGAATCACTATTGATACGAATGAGGAGGCACAGCCGAACGTGTGAGCTATCGTTTGATAAGACTTGTGTAGCACAAAGCTTTTTAGAAATGATTTTGTGTCATCGCACCCGTAAAACTGTTGAACTCACTGCGAAGCACGATGTTTTGAGCGGTTTTGGTTTTTTGAAGCCATACTCGCAATCGATGGCGATCCGAGGCTGTGCAGAAGTGAGATTCATCGCTGAAAGCGACATAACGCCTCTCGCTAGCAGACCACGATTCCCAAGTACGGCACCAATCCAGAGGCGCTGTGTTGTTCGCGGCAGCCTATTCCCTGGATAGCGATTCATCGAAAATGGGAAAAGCGATCAGTGATATTTTAAAAACAATGGCGACAGAAACGAGCAACAGACACATGGGATAAGAACCGGTGCAGCATTGCTGAGACAATAACAAACCTGTTACCGTGTGGTGTGATTCAAATGGTTCAAATGGCTCTGAGCACTATGGGACTTAACTGCTGAGGTCATCAGTCCCCTAGAACTTAGAACTACTTAAACCTAACTAACCTAAGGACATCACAAACATCCATGCCCG
The DNA here is from genome assembly GCF_023864275.1 of Schistocerca cancellata. NCBI lineage: Eukaryota > Metazoa > Arthropoda > Insecta > Orthoptera > Acrididae > Schistocerca > Schistocerca cancellata. The sequence continues at coordinate 254,956,497 of NC_064630.1, read as the reverse complement.
AGGCAGGATTCGAACCTGCGACCGTAGCGGTCGCGCGGTTCCAAACTGTAGCGCCTAGAACCGCTCGGCCACTCCGGCCGGCTGTGGTGTAGTCTGTTGGGTGGTACGCAGTGTGCAGCACTTGCCCCTCACGGTATATGTGGTAGTTTCTCACTGTTCTCGTTGGACATCAGTTGTATTACAGAATGGCACTATCCCTCGTCTAGAAATATTTTACGAACTACGGTATCAGTGAAGTACGAAACTCCATTAAGAACGGGCAGAGTCACACCACATAAGGAGAAAAACTATAATTTAACCTGTGACCTGTCACTTGTCTCGACATAATATGCCTTTATCTGCTTTTATCTTTTGGAAATGGACAAATTAACATGAAAAATATAGTTTTTCAACATCAGTTTTCAACATTTAGCACTGACTATTCGTAATGCCTAAATAATGGTGTGATTCCCGATTACAACATGATTTTTGAATAGTGTCTCAAAAAATTAGAATCATTAGGAGGATACTGGTGGTTGTTAATAGTATTCGGCCACTACCGCTTTTCGAGGAAAGCAGCGGACGGACTAAGTCTCTTTCATTTGCCTGTTTAATTTAAAATTGATTATGAGCGTCATGAAACTGAAGGAGCCAATATTTTTCAATATTTCTTCGATTTCTACGTGTATTACAGGAAGTAATGGGAATAAAAACTTGTGAAGCAGTTATTTCTGAACGGTTTTAACGCTCGAGTTAAACTGGCGTGAGAAAAAAAGATGTAACCGAAAACCTGTTGTTCTAGCGATAACCGGCATCCCTGTGCGGGATTACAATGGTTACTGCAGTGAGTCCATTACTTTTGTCCAGTTGGAAGATCTGAAGGGGTTACGCCGTACTCTGTGCACAAAACGGGGACCCTCCCACTCTGTCAACAGAATTCTTGGAACATCGCCTTTAAGGCGATGCGGTATCCCCCTTGTCCTATTCAGTCCGTTATTGGGACGCTGTCAGACCCAAACGCCGCTCAGGCGGAACGTTGCACAATTCTACCAGCCGGCCACAATGACGCCCCCTTTCACACACTGTCATGTACTACAGGTGACGACCTGTGGACCTGCGGAATGCACCCTAGGCATACTGCACGCCCTTAAGGCCCGACAGCAGCGTTACTAGATAACAACAAAAACGCGGTTTTTTAACAGAAAAGTCAAAAAGAAAGTATGTATTTACTGACGAAGTTAAAACTGATTTTCCATTCCTAAAATAAGAACAACAAAGCGATTTTTTTTGCACTACCTGTAAAAGTACTTTTGCAATACACCATGGGGGTCGATCCACAGTGAAGAAACACAACCTTGCGGTTTCGAGAAAAAGTTTCATCACACCGCGGACGCCTTTTGTTACAAAATGTGAGAACAATGTCGTCATAAATTATGAAGAAAGACATGTTGCTGCTGAGGAAGATTTTCTAGCTTACTATGCAATGAAATATAACCATTCTTTCAGGTCAACAGAATGCACTACTGTGATCATCAGGAAGTTGTTTGAGATGTTTACAAGTTCCAGAACAAAGAGTGGATCTAGCAAATGTCTTGGCTCCACATGCACTGCATCAAATTTGTGAAGGGTTAAGAGATGCAAAATACATTTCAGTTATGGTGGAAACATCTGATCACAAATTTGTAAGATTCATACCAGTGCTTCTTAGATATTTAATGCCAAGCAAGGGCATTCAGGAAAAGGTGGTTGATTTCCAGAACGTAACAAGTGAAACGGCTGAGGTTATAACAAACCTTATCATGATAGTTCACAATAAATTTCATCTGATAGTTAAAATTGTAGCAATGTCTGGCGACAACTGCAACAGAAACAGATGCAGGAAGAAAGGACAAAGCGATGTTTTTACACGACTTAAACCTTTGCTGATGAGCAATATTCGTAGTGTAGGTTGTGCTAGCTCTACCTGGCACTAATGCTAATAATCTTTGTCTGCTCTAGTTAAAGACGCCGTCATATTAAAGTGATATATTGTGTTTGCATGCGACAACAATAAAACAAAATATTACTCGTTTAGTAATGCAATGTACGATGATCTATGTAGTGGCAGCATAAACAAGGAGTATTCTAACACAAATGTGCTATATACATACACTATTAACGAAAATTTCCACAAAATGTCGATTCCTTTCAGATTCTGATTTGTGCCCCGTATTTTGACACTCTAGTCGTTACGGATGGCTGCAACTCTGCTCATTTACATACCGATTGATGTTATGTGTATTGAACTGCGTCTACTCCGGACAATTAGTTCGAGGTGTTTCTTGGAATGTTTCGCGCTGCTGCGAAATGACGGCAGGTGGACGACACCTGAGCCGCAGCGGTGGTAACAGCAGCAGTGTGGTCCCTCCCACTTGACGCCTGGCCAGAGCGTCGGTGATTCAGACAGCTTGCCGCCTTATTTTAGCGACGCGTAACTCTCGCGCCTGCGTCACCGAGCGCCGCTCGCCAGAAACTATTGCTTAGCGCCACACGTGTTATTTTAGCGGGTTTCGCCCGAGCCAGTGAACCGACAAATCTCGGCAGGCAGTTGCACCGTTGGTCCACGAGATCACAGCAATGCATCGAGCGTCAACACATTCTCAGAATGAACAGGGGAGAACCACTTTACGTTGTGCGAAGGCTGAACAAAAAGCATGGCACCTGTACTCCGAGAAGAATGTAGACATTATGAAACCTTTTTGTAATTTTTTTTACTGTCTTCGCATTGATGTTTGTTGTTAGCATTTCCCCTACGTAGTAGATTCCCCTCCTCGCTCTTGAGACACGTCTTCTTCCGGGATTTTTTTTTTTTCAACTTGCTCCATTCAAATATTTGTAATACTATCTTTATATGTTGTGCATTGTGTGTGTGTGTGTGTGTGTGTGTGTGTGTGTGTGTGTGTGGGCGGGTGGGTGGGTGGAGTGTCATGTTTATGTTGTATAATGATGATGATGATGATGACGATGATGTCACGTAGTCTAGCATCAAGGGAGCCTCCGAGCTCGACGTCCCGATCCGACTGACGGATCACCATCAACAGTATCCGATATCCTCGCATCATGAGACTGTGCAAAGGTCTGGTATTTAAGCCAGGACATTGGCGCAAATTCTGGTGATCAAGAACTTTACGCCACCACCTCTCGTCTCCTTTCCGGCCAAATACTGGCCGTATAAACTTTTTCCACCACCAGGATTCGAACTGGCTTACTCCACGTCGAGCGCCACCGCACAAGCTGGCGTTAGCGACCTCGGTCTCGGAGGAGTCTTCTGGATGCCGATGATCTTCGTCTCACTGTTAGTGACGTTCGGCCAGCTTTGCTTCGATCATGCCAGTGATCGCTGTCATTTTCCAGGTTGTGTGCAGTTTCGGCTGCAGTCTGTAATGAATTTGTCAGTTGTTATCGTGCTTTGATCGTATTGCCTCTGTTACCTCTCGTGTGTTATCCCTTGTCAGTCAGTACATATACCCCTGTACTATCTTCCTGCAGGGAAACACTGGATCATGTGTGTCTAAAAACTGCCTGCACGGTGTCGAGGCATTTTCTTGGTCCGTAAGATCTGATCCGTCCACAGTAGACCTCCTGTGGAATCAGCTCAGGCGGCAAGTCCAACCTAGTGTCAATATGCTTGATATACCGAGGACTATTACAAACGGGGAAATATCCAGTATCGAAAGAAGTAGTCGCATTTCCACATTACCGTTACTAGGTGGTTTACAGTGTCAGCTATTGTACCCCCTGATGTCAATATCACTCACTGTGTAAGGCCAGTCGATCGCCTTGAACGCCTACGCTGTAAGGATACACCAGTAATTTCCCTCAGACTCTCTCTCACTGGTTTGATAGTTTTGCCTCTGTTATATCTCGTGTGTTATCCCTCGTCAGACAGTATATATACCACTATACTACCTTCCAGCAGGGCAACACTCGACCACACACACACACCATGGGTGTCTAAAAACTGTATGCAAGGCGTTGAGGCACTTAGTTGGTTCATAAGATCTTCATATCCATCCCCAGTAGAGCTCATGTGAAATCAGCTCGGGTGTCAACTCGAATTTAGTGTCAATGTGCATGGTATAGAGGACCAGTACAGCAGTTGCAGGCTAACCAACTTACCTCAGCAGAAAATACAACGGCTTCGTGACACCCTTCCCAACACAACCAGTGCATGCATCCAAGCCCGGTCAGCTGCATGTTCCGTGGATTATAAATACGACCTCTCGCTATGATGTGGAACGAGTCAGTTTTACAATTACAGTACAACTTCTCAGACGAAAGTATGACAACATACTGACCACTAACATGATTTCTTAGGTTTATTATCCCGTATCTACAGCGATTTACAGTTAACTATATTCAGTCTTTCCATCTATTAAACATAGAGTCAAATTCTTTTCATCACTGGGTAGATGGTTAAGAATTATTGTGGCTGAATGCTTTCCACGCCCACTAAGGCTAAGTGACGAATAGTGTAAATCATTTCTTGTTCTAGCATTGTATTTGTGTTCCTGTTACATTCAAACTGAGATTAGCTGCTGACAATAAACTTCTTAAGGAAGTAAATGTTCGGTGAAAGTGTTATTGCTACGATCGTCAGTTTACAGAGCTGTCTATAAGAGCTTCTAGAGTTAATAGCACATATCCTTCTCACACACTTATGTGCAACAAGCTCATCCTTCCGCAGTTACGATTTAACCTGGAATACGATGCTATAAGGCACTAGTGAATTAAAAGAAGAAAAGAAAGACAACTTTTTGAAATCTTCATCTAGAGAACCTGTTTTTATTCGTAACTCAATAGTTGCAGATCTTAGACATTTACCAAGAACTGTTGACGTGAGACTTACAACTCGGGTTCTTACTCGTATCAATACAAATACCTACGAATTTAGAATATTCTGTTTCTCCGATGCATTATTTCTAGTAGTGTGGAACGAACATGTGCAGTACTAAATTTTTGTGTCTTATGTCTTATACACTGAGGCCACAAAAATTATGGGAGTCCTCCTAATATCGTGTCGGACCTTCTTTTGCCCTGCGCAGTGCAATAGCTCGACATGGGATGGGCTCAACAGGTCTTTCAAAGTCGCCTGCACATAGCCGTCCATTTCTGCGTGTTGCCGGAAGAGGATTTCGTGCACGAATTGACCTCTCGATTATGTCCCATAAGTGTTTGATGGGATCATATGTGACGAGCGACTCGACCAAATCATTCGCTCGAACTGTCCATACCGTTCTTCAAACCAATGACGAACTGTGGCACGGTGACATGTCGCACTGTCATCCATAAAAATTCCATCGTTATTTGGGAACATGAAGTCCATGAGGGGCTGCAAATGGTCTACAAGCAGTCGAATATAACCATTTCCAATCAAAGACCGGTTCAGCTGGATCAGAGGACCCAGTACAGACACTGTCAGCTTGCATACTGCCTTGGGTCGTCGTGGGCTCTACGCCACCCTCGAACCCTACCATCAATTCTTATCAACTGCAGTCGGGACTCATCTGATCAGGCCACGGTTTTCTGGTCGTCTAGGGTCCAACCGATATGATCTAGAAGAGACGCTGTAGGCGATATCGCGCTGTTAGCAAAGGCACTCGCGTTGGTCATCCGCTGTCATCCCGCGTTAACGACAAATGTCAACCTACTGTCCTAGTGGATACATTCGCAGTACGCCCCAGATTCATTTCTGCGGTTATTTCACGCAGTGTTGCTTGTCTTTTAGCACTGACAAGTCTACGCAAACGGAGCTGCTCTCGGTCGTTAAGTGAAGCCGTCGGCCACTGCGTTGTCTGCAGTGAGGAGTAGTGACTGGAATTTGGTAATCTCTGCACACTCTTGACACTGTGGGCCTCGGAGTACTGAATTCCCAAATGGTTTCCGAAATGGAATGTCCCATATGTCTAGCTCCAACTACCATTCTGCGTTCAGTCCTAATTTCTGTCGTTCGGCCATAATCCCGCCGAACACTTTGCACATGAATCACCTGAATACAAATAACAGCACTGCCTATGCACTGCCCATTTATACGTGTACGCGATACGACCGCCATGTATATGTGACTATCGCTATTCCACGACTTCCGTCACCTCAGTGTACCGGGTGATCAAAAAGTCAGTATAAATTTGGTTCAAAAATGGTTCAAATGGCTCTGAGCACTATGCAACTTAACTTCTGAGGTCATCAGTCGCCTAGAACTTAGAACTACTTAAACCTAACTAACCTAAGGACATCACACACATCCATGCCCGAGGCAGGATTAGAACCTGCGACCGTAGAGGTCGCTCGGTTCCAGACTGTAGCGGCTAGAACCGCACGGCCACTCCGGCCGGCGCAAGAGATGTTTCACGCGTCTAGAAATATGGGGTGGTTCTTCTAAAACCCCATGTCATTCCAAGCATGTGTGTCAATTTTTACCTCTCTATCTACATTATTCCGTGGTTTATTAAGTTTCCAAATTTATACTGACTTTTTGATCACCCGGTACTTAGGCATTGAGTTTTTTTTTTAGGAACCATACATTGAGATTCACGAACGAGTCCAAGATTTGTCGTGTAGAACGGTGCAGCGGACTTAACAAAATGCGACACTGTGCAACTGTATTGGAAAAGCCAGGAGGCCGCAGTGAGGTGAGGTGCGTGGCGTGGGAAGCTGGGCGGGAGAATGGCCGGCGCGGCGGCTGCACGGCGCGGGCAGCCGCGGAACGAGGCTGCGAGGCCGGGCTGCGGGCTCTCCGGCTCCAGCTCCAGCAGTCCCTGGAGACGGATGTAGGCCGCGGCAGAGGCCTGTGGGCGGTCTGGTACTGGCTCTGCCTCTGGCTCCGGTGCTCTGCTCTGCCTCGCGGGGCCTCCACAGCCACCAGGCAGGCAGGCTGGGACGGCAGCGGACGCGGTCGCACCTCTTTCCTTCCCGGTCGCTCGCTTCACCTACAGCTAGACGACGCTCTCCCCAAGCCGCTGTAACCTACGCGACGGAGGGTACTCCCCATCGTTTTTAGTTACTCTGTGGGCAACCGACGGGCCGCAGGCCGGATCCGGCCAGCGATTGTTTTCAATTCGGCCTGCGGAAAAAATTCAATGCCATATTTTGTTTCTCTGTTCTTTATCGTACTAACATTAGTACTAGGGTCACTCCAAAATAAATGCACACTATTTTTGTAAAAATACAGTTTTCATTCTGCATTTGTGAAAGTTTTACAGTGTGTATATACATCCTTCCCGCTTGTTTTCAAACTTAGTTCAACCTGTTCCCGTGAGAGGCGCCGTCGCAGCATGTCTTCAAGATGGCTGCTACACTTGACGTTCGTCAGAAGCAACGTGCTGTCATCGAATTCCTGTGCCGTGAAAACGAGACAGTGGGAAACATCCACAAGAGGTTCAAAAAGGCGTATGGAGATGCTGTTGTGGATCGCAGTACAGTTAGTCGGTGGGCAAGCAGGTTACGTGATGAAAGCGGGCACGGCAATATTGAGAATTGTCCTCGCAGCGGCAGGCCTCGTACTGCATACATTCCAGACTATGTGCAGAGAGTTAACGAATTGGTGACTGCTGACAGATGCATCACAGTGAACGAATTGTCACGCTATGTTGGGATAGAGGAAGGAAGTGTTTGCAGAATACTGAAAGTGCTGGCGTTAAAAAAGGTTTGTGCCAGGTGGGTTCCCAGGATGTCGACAGTGGCTCACAAAGAAACAAGAAAAACGGTATGCACCGAATTTTTGAAACAGTACGAGAATGCTGGAGATGAATTTCTTGGAAGAATTGTGACAGGTGATGAAACATGGCTCCATCATTTTTCACCAGAGACGAAGAGGCAATCAATGGAATGGCAACGTGCAAATTCATCCAAGAAAAAAAAATCAAAACCACACCTTCTGCTGGAAAAGTTATGGCTACGGTGTTTTTCGATTCCGAAGGACTCTTGCTTGTGGACATCATGCCAAGTGGAACCACCATAAATACTGATGCATATGTGACGACACTGAAGGAACTTCAAGCTCGACTGAGTCGTGTTCGACCACATCGGCAAAAGAAGGATGTTTTGCTGTTGCACGACAATGCACGGACACATGTCAGTCAAAAAATCATGGAAGGGATCACAAAACTCGGTTGGACAACACTGAAACACCCGCCTTACAGTCCTGACCTGGCTCCATGTGACCATCATCTCTTTGGGAAACTGAAAGACTCTCTTCGTGGAACAAGGTTTGAAGATGATGTCTCCCTTGTGCACGCTGCCAAACAGTGGCTCCAACAGGTTGCTCCAGAATTTTATCGAGCGGGCAGTTGAGAGGGATGGAAATTATATGGAGAAATGAAAATGTTGTTTCTAAAGGATGTATCTACACACTGTAAAACTTTCAAACATGTAGAATAAAAGATGGATTAAAAAAAATAGTGTGCATTTCTTTTGGAGTGACCCTCGGAGATAACTTGTGCATTGTGGACGTACTGGAAACCTGCAGCTGAAAGGCAATATCGCATAAATATTTTATTTTTATTTTCAACAACCGGTTCGATAGGCTTTGCTGTCAAAATTTTTGTTATAAAACATGTTCATTGTGAGCTGGGACCTCACGCCAAGTTGTCATGTTAGAGGTAAACTACAGCACATTATACACAGGTCTGTCAGAAATAAAACTTTTACAATCAAAAAGCACATTGTGCACATGGCTAAGACTGTATACGAGTATGTAGTGCTCACAGATTATTGTTACCTCATAAAAATGACCGTATACAATAAAATGCACAGTGATGTTTCATAACCTGACAGTCAACTTTGAGAGTTACGAATACGGACATGGTCATGTGCACAAGGCACTTTCTGATTTTAAATGTTGTATTTCTGACAAATCTTGGTATAATGCGCTACGTCTTATAAAAAGAATTTTTGAAGATCTGAAAATGACGGCAAAGTCTATCGATACTGGTTGTTTGCAAATACAGAACTATTTATGCGGTCTTGGCTTAAGAAAGCTTTTTATATGCGTTTCTTTTTCTATTACGACGCTTCACGATTCCTGTCAACCCATCTTCAGCTCTGTGCATGTATTCGCATGTTGTAAACATTCTTTATTAACGATTCTACATTGCACGACTTTGTAACGGAAGTTTTTAAGATATCAATTTTAAAACGCCATAAATAAAGATAAAATATTCACTATGCGTAAATAAATGTAAACATCTGGGTGCTTTGAGGCATAATTTGTTGGCGAGGCGAGTCTGGAAAGGGTGCCATTCATATTGGTGCGTCATCCAATAAACTTGAACGTGACAGACGCTATACTTTTGACCTGTCACGTGTCTAGGCGTTCCGCGAGCTTAAGTAAGCATGTGAATCAGGCCCAAGGTCACCGAACGTTGCCCGCGCCTGCTCTGTCCTATTCCATTCGCGCACTGAGAGAAGAAAAAAAATACCTATGTTCTCCTGTTGATGCGGCTGTTGTTGTTGTTGTTGTTTTCAGTCCGAAGACTGGTTTGATGCAGCTCTCCACGCTACTGTCCTATGCAAGCCTCATCTTATCCGAAAGATTACTGCAACCTGCTTCATGTATTCTTGTCTTGATTCCTTCCTCCTACACTTCCTTCCAACACAAAATTGATGAGTCCTTGGTGTCTCAGACGTGTCCTATCAACCGATCGCTTCTTTTAGTCAAGTTCTGCGACAAATTTGTTTTCTCTCCTATTCTGTTCAGTACCTCCTAATTAGTTACCCGTTTCAGCTAGACTTCAGCTTTTTTCTGTAGCACCACATTTCAAAAGATTTCTTGTTTTCTTCTCTGAACTGCTTATCGTCCATGTTTCACTTCCGCACAAGGCAACACTCCACACAAATAACTTAACTTAAATCTATATTCGTTGTTAACAAATATTTCTTCCCCAGAAACGCTTGTCTTGCCGTTGCGTCAACATTTTATATCCTCTCTACTTCGGTCAGCATCAGTTATTTTACTGCCCAAGTAGAAAAATTCATTTGCTCCTTTTAGTATCTCGTTTTTTAATGTAATTCCCTCCGTATCACCTTATTTAATGTGACTAAATTCCATTACCCTTGTTTCGCTTTCGTTGATGTTCATCTTATATCCTCCTTTCAAGACACTGTCCATTCCGTTCAACCGCTCTTCCAAGTCCTTTGCTATCTCTGACAAAATTATGATGTCGTCGGCAAACCTCAGAGTTTTTGTTTCTTCATTCTGAACTTTAATTCCTTCATCAAATTTTTCTTTGTTTTCCTCTAACGCTTCCTCAATGCTCAGATTGTATAACATTAGGGACAGGCTACAACTTTGTTTCACGTCTTTCTGAACCACCGCCTCCTTTCATGTCCTAATACTATAGCCGGCGTCTAGCTTCTGTACAAGCTTTAAATGACATTTCCCTCCCTGTATTTTAGTCCCCGACCTTTAGGATTCCGAAGAGTGTATTCCAGTCAACATTGTCAAATGCTTTCTCTAAGTCTACAAATGCTAATAAACTTAGAACCGCCTTTCCTTAATCTATCTTCTGAGACAAATCGTAGTGCCAGTTCTGCTTCGCGTGTTCCTACATTTCTCCGGAATCTGTATTGTTCTTGCCCGGGGTCAGCTTCCCCCAATTCTTCCATTCTTCTGCAAATAATTAGTGCCATTGTTTTGCAACCAAGACTTTTTAAACTTATGGTTCCGTAATATTCACACCTGTCAGCACCCGCTTTCTTTGGATTTGGAATTATTACATTCTTCTAGAAATCTGAGCGAATTTCCCCTGTGTCATAGGTCTTGCACATCGGGTGGAGTAGTTTTGTCACGGCTGGCTCTCCCAAAGACGGCAATAGTTGTGGGGGAGTGTCGTCTGCATCAGGGACCTTCTTTCGACAAAGGTGTTTCAGTGCTCTGTCAAATTCTTCTCGCTGTATCATATCTCCCATTCATCTTCATCTACTTCCACAGCCTTTCCATTCATGTCTTCCACCTTTCAGGTTTCCCTTCTTTCCCTTTATGAGATATTTCCTGTTCTTCAGAGACGATCCATCCACATTCTTCTGTGTCAACGGGTACCGCCGTGTTGTAGCCGTAGTATCTCTTCCAGGATCTTCCACAGCTTCTGTGGAAGAAACATTTTATTACACTATCTGTTGGGGTCTGGCGTCGCTATGTGGCCAGCACATTTTCATTCCAACCTGGTGACCCCGTCTGTCAGCAGTGTTCTGCTGCTGATCACTTTGTTCCAGCCTGTATGTTATTCTCTGTGCACACTGCAATTTCTGAGCATTCGCAGTTGCCAGAGCCCAAGGATCTAGACTGAAGTTGTTACTGGCAGTCCACAAGAATTTTACGCTTCCTGTTATAGAATCACCGTAACACCCATCCTTGTTTTTCAACAAGAACTGAAGCTTTTGCCGGCAAGTTCAAATCTATTCTCGTAGAATTTGTGCACTTTTTTTGTCCATTTATTACTTTTACAGCCAAGATGGATGCTTTTGGAGGTGAATTAAAGATTTCAGTAGTTCATAGTTTCTTTCTGTTTGGACTCAGAACTTAAGATTTTCTCGTATTCATCTCCAAACCATGTGCTGCACAAGTAACTTCAAATCTTGAATCATATTTGTTAATTTGATCAGTTCTTCACATATCATCATAATATCTGTAGAAAACTCTAAGAGTTTCATTTACTGTCCATCGATTTTGGTCCTTCGATTATATCAGTCCAAGTCTTTAAATGCGTGTAACACACTGGGGTAAATAACTTTGGAAATATCGTCTCCCTAGGCGAATTGCTTTGCTTATTGGAATCTTCTGCACTCATTGTTATCGTTGTTTGTTCGTGCTACGATTCAAGAGCCTTATGTATTTCTGAATCGCTTCAGGTGAATGCCGGGATGTTTCCTTTGGAAAGGCACGGCCGATTTCTTCCATCCCTCCCCAATCCGAGCTTCCGCTCCATCTCTAATGATCTCGTCGTAAACGGCACATCGTGTTCCCATTTTCCATCTCGAGCTGACCTGTTACACAGCTACAGGGGCAATTGCAACCGGTCACGACCCTTGCACCAAGCGTCTCAATTCCTTATATCCGCTCTACTTGGTAAGCTCTCCAATCACTGGAGCAGTGAGTTGGTAATGGCCTGCCTCGCGTCTTGTACGCAGTTTCCCTTACAGAAGCGCCGCACATTCCAGGAGTCTTCCAACAAGTCCAAGTCTTCCTTATTATTGCTTACATGTGTTCGTTCTATTTCCTGAGACTTCGTAGCTTTTCCCTTGGCATTTTAAACGATATTTTAGGCTTCAATGAATGTGCCACCAATCTTGTTATTGGATACCACAGGTTTTTAAGACCTTTGAAGTACTGCTGGTAATTTACATAACGAGACAACACTAATCTGAAAGTTAGCTTTATTTGAGAAGTATCTGCAGCTTTCGGTGTTACTTTTTATTCTGTTACTAGCTGAGGAATCTGGCATTGCCTGGGCATTTATTTTGCCAACTTCCTATTACAAACGAAAACAATATATGAACCCTGTTTGTAACGCAATATTCCGTGCAGTTTCCGTGAGCTGATTCACAACGCGATTTTGTAAACTTCTCTGTAGTAACGCCTCTTCACAGCCCTATAGACAGCTATCGTTTTCGCCAACAGCAGTTTCCGCTTCGTAGTTGAAAGCTGTCGAAAACGCTACCAAGTGTCAGGGATTCTCCTAAGTCGACTCGACTGTGGAAAGTCCTGGTAGTAAAGATTCAATATAATAGAATTTCATGCGTGATATGGCATTTTTTTTCACGCATCTCAGCGTTTGTGAAGTCATACCGCTTGAACTATGTGACTTGCAATCATATATTTGTGTATGACTACGAAGTCTTTCGCGACGGAGGCCTTGCATAAAAAGTTCTCGGTTTACTTGCCGCGTCAAATTTGGATAAAATCCCAAGCTTTCGATGACTACCTCCGTCATCTTCGTCAGGGGTAAAACTGACTGTCGTGGACCGATGAGGCTTCCGCTTTTATAAGAAGTGGACGGCTTCTCATTGGCTGGATGACGTCACGGTGAAACCGGCGCGTACTGAGGTGGCGGCATCTATATCCATAGATTTTGTTTGCGCGCTTTATCCAGCGTTGCTTGCAGCGCCATCCATCGCAACAGGCGGAGAACTGCGAGGAATGTAAGAAGTCTCCCTCTGCGCTCTTTCTTTATCAATTGCGCGCCTCCATGCATTGCTGAGTGCATAACCGGAGTCTCTGTTGAAATTATTTTCACAGAGTCTAATTTCAACTGCTTCCCTGATGACAGAGTCCCAATAGTTTGAAGCGTAAGCAAGTAGTCTTGTTTCATCGAATAAAATCTTATGGTTATTTAACAAACTATGCTCAGTCACCGCTGATTTTTCTGGATACCCGTATTTCAGGTGACGCTGATGTTCCACACAGCGATCAGCGACAGTTCTTATAGACTGGCCCACATAACTTTTGCCACACTCGCAAGGAATGCTGTAAATTCCCGGTACTCTCAGGCCAAGATTATCTTTCACGGGTCGCAGCATTTCCTTAATCTTCCTGGGTGGCCGGAAGACTGGTCTGATTCCCTGCCGGCTCAGGACTCTGCCGATCTTGCTGGTCGTTGCACCGCAGAATGGTAGCCGCGCGATGTGTTGGTCCTCTTGATCTGTTCGAACGGCGTCCTTTCTTGGTTTCTTCGCCAGAGTAGATCTGATATCACGATCGGAATATCCATTTTTTATGAATACCGTCGTCAGATGGTTAATCTCGGAGCCGAGATGATCCTTGTCCGAAATAGTCCTTGCTCTGTGTACCAAGGTGTTCAGCATAGCTCTCTTCTGAGCTGGGTGGTGAAAACTACGCCCGTTTTTGATATATGCCCGCACCTCGTGGTCGTGCGGTAGCGTTCTCGCTTCCCACGCCCGGGTTCCCGGGTTCGATTCCCGGCGGGGTCAAGGATTTTCTCTGCCTCGTGATGGCTGGGTGTTGTGTGCTGTCCTTAGGTTAGTTAGGTTTAAGTAGTTCTAAGTTCTAGGGGACTGATGACCATAGATGTTAAGTCCCATAGTGCTCAGAGCCATTTGAACCATTTTTTTTATATAAATCTGAATGCGTCGGTTTTCTGTACACACAATGTCCTAGACGTCCATCTGATTTTCGCTCCACCAGCACATCTAAGAAGGGTAACTTTCCATCCTTTTCCACCTCCACTGTAAATCTCTTCCACAGGGACTATCAGATATAACTGTATTAAATCTATACAGGGCCAACATTTTCAACACTGTGCGACGCATTTGTCATCACGGCTATTTTATGTTGTCGTAAATACACACATCAAAAATAGTTTTACATCACCCCGGTTCCGAGAGTTCAGGAAACTGTACAGAAAATTGGAATAGAGATCAACATAAACATCATTTCTGCCCTTTTTACTGCTGATGAAAACCACACATTGCATGTCGTACCACCATACAAGGAGACCTTCAGAGGTGGTGGTCCAGATTGCTGTACACACCGGTACCTCTAATTCCCAGTAGCACGTCCTTTTACATTGATCCATGCCTGTGTTCGTCGTGACATACCATCCACAAGTTCGTCAAGGCACTGTTGGTCACGATTGTCCCACTCCTCAACGGCGATTCGGCGTAGATCCCTCAGAGTGGTTGGTGGGTCACGTCGTTCATAAACAGCCCTTTCCAATCCATCCCAGGCATGTTCGATAGGGTTCATGTCTGTAAAACATGCTGGCCACTCTAGCCGTGCGATGTCGTCATCCTGAAGGAAGTCATTCACAAGATGTGCACGATGGGGGCGTGAACTGTCGTCCATGAAAACGAATGCCTCGCCAATGTGCTGCCGATAGGGTATCACTATAGGTCGGAGGATGGCAGTCACGTATCGTACAGCCGTTACGGCGCCTTCTATGACCACCAGCGGTTTACGTCGGCCCCACATAATGCCATCCCAAAACAGCAGGGAACCTCCACCTGCTGCACTCGCTGGATACTGTGTCTAAGGCATGCAGTTTGACCGGGTTGCCTCCAAACACGTTTCCGACGATTATCTAGTTGAAGGCATATGCGACACTCATCGGTGAAGAGAACGTGGTGGCAATCCTGAGCGATCCATTCGGCATGTTGTTGGTCCCGTCTGTACCGCGCTGAGTAGTGTCGTGGTTGCAAAGATGGACCTCGCCATGGATGTCGGTAGTGAAGTTACGCATCATGCAGCCTATTGCGCACAGTTTGAGTCGTAATACGACGTCCTGTGGCTGCACGAAAAGCATTATTCAACATGGTGGCGTTGCTGTCGGTGTTCCTCCAAGCCATAATCCTTAGGTAGCGGTAATCCACTGCATTAGTAGCCCCTGGGCGGCCTGAGCGAGGCCTGTCATCGACGGTTCCTGTCTCTCTGTATCTCCTCCATGTCCGAACAACATCGCTTTGGTTCACTCCGAGACGCCTGGACACTTCCCTTGTTGAGAGCCCTTCCTGGGACAAAGTAACAATGCGGACGCAATCAAACAGCGGCATTGACTGTCTAGGCATGGTTGAACTACAGACAACACGAGCAGTGTACGTCCTTCCTGGTGGAATGACTGAATCTGATCGGCAGTCGGACCTGGTCCGTCCAATAGGCGCTGCTAATGCATGGCTGTCTATATCTTTGGGCGGGTTTAGTGACAGTCAAAGAGACTGTGTCTGTGATTCAATATCCACAGTCAACGTTTATCTTCAGGAGCTCTGGGAACCGGGGTGATGAAAAACTGTTTTTGATGTGTATATAAAAAGGAAAACTACTGTATTTGATAAACGACCTACAGGTTTCAGAGATACCCCACGGTGTGATCGCAGCGAATCGTCAGCAACGGTTCAGTTTCGGTATGTTCGCGGAGATTATTGGAGAGTGTCTCGTTGGACCACTCGTCCTCCCACAATGCTTCGCAGGCGAGGCACATCTGCACTCCCTGAAGGCAAACCCTGCCTCTCCTACTCTGTCGCGTCCCGGCAGAAGTACTATCACCAGCTTTGGACGAAGGTGTGGCTTGCCCGACGCAATCAGGGCGCAGAAGACAATGTGGGCTGAGGTCTGTTAAGTTACTTTAATGGAGTGAGAGGGAGAAAGTCTCGTAAGATGCTTAGGACAGGCGACTTCAGAACGGAAAGAAGTTGTTGGCTTCGTACGAATTGAAAAAGGGTTCAAACACTTAAATAATTCAATGTAAAAACCGTTTATTTCCCAATTAGTCAATCCTATTAGTCCATCTCCTCCAACCCCTATTTCCAGCTCCTTCTTTCCCCATTCTCTGTCCATCACCTCCCTGTACATTTGCTCCTCCTTCTGTGTCTCTGATCATCTCATCTGCTCCTCCTCCTTTCTCTGTCCACCACCTTCTTCCCGCCTCTAAGTCCATCATCTCTTCCCCTTCCTATCTCTTCACCCCCCGCCCCCCCCAACCCTACAATGGATGGTTGCCTATGGTATCTCTGCCGAAAGAGCAAAATGTTGGTGCACGCACAAGTGTTTCGGAGTTCATTGTTCATCGTACATTGTTGAAGACGGAGCTCCGCCGCAAGTCACCCTTAAGTGTTCACACGGTGACCCAACGACATCGTCAGTTACGACTGCAGTGGGCAGAGGACCATCGGGATCCGACCGTCGTGTCGACTCTTCGGGTGAATCAAATTTTTGCTAAGCTATGTGTATGGTCGACTCCACAAACACTGCCATCAAGGTGAAAGGCGGGCCGAAAATTGGACACAGGCTGGTGGGAGCAGCATGATGAGAGACATTCTCCTACGATTGCGTGGGACCTGTGGTAGTAATCGAAGATTCGCTGACAGCCACGAACCACTTGCATCCTTTCACGCTTGATGTCTTCCCCGATGGTGATGTCATCTTTCAGTAGTGTAAATGTCCGTGTCTCGGAGCCAGAACAGTGCTACATTGATTTGAGGAGCATTACAGTGACCTCACGTTGACGTCACGGCGGCCAAATTCGTCTGCGGCAAATTCTATGGAACCCCTCTGGGTCGCTGTCCGGCGCCATCACAGCGTGCGACTCTAATTACGTTACCTGTACTTGGACACCTAATGCCACATACCTCCACAAACCTACCAACAAACTGTCGAATCCCTGACAGACAGAATCAGGGATGTATTTCGTTCCAGATACTGACAAACAAGCTACTAAGCAAGTGGTTATAATATTTTGGATTATCAGTTTAATTACCGTGCATAATTGAGCAGCACGTGTCCGATTACACTCCCCTGGGTGACAGTAGATATTATTTGGATGACTGTATAGGAATCTCTATGCAGGATAATGAATACGCTGCGTCCTGAGTATCACGAAATATTTGATCCAGTCGTAAATTTGATTCGATATCTGGCAGGTGGAGAGAACGGGGAAAGTGGTACGTGGGGCGGTGGCCGGCGATCGGCCCTTGACAGTGGCAGAGGCTGCCCTTTGTGGGCGACGGGTGGAGGGCGGGGATTCTTGGGTTCATTTTTTTGTGGAGACACGGAGTTTTGTGGTGGGAACGCAGCCGGCAGCGCCTGCGGGCACACCTGCCGCTTCCGCTCCCACAGTGGAGCGCCGGCGGCAATTACGCATGCCCGGCTCTAATTGCCTGCCGCATTCAGTCTCCGCTGAGAAAGTGTCCAGTCAGCCACCCGCCTGGGGAATACCACAGCCGTGGAAGGCCTGCACTTCCTCCCCTCCAGCCATCTCGCGCCTTTTAAGTGGCTTCTTCGAGGCCCGCTTCCTGCCGCGTTCTTCGCTTATAGTAGTACGCATTAGAGTAATTCCGCCTTTCACTGCATAATTACAACAGTCGGCAGTGAACTATGGAGAACATCACATTCGAAACGAATTCAATGGTATTTTCAAGTTGATGGACTCTTCGGTCGGTCTTTGATGGAGAAATTTTATCACTGACAATGAAACGTACAATTTATTTACATCGTGAGCCCGTTTATGACTTGCATAGCTTTCTTTAGATTATCACAGGATTTCGTCAACGATGTTGCCGCGAATGAAACCGCTAAAATCGACTTAGAGCACGAGACTATGCAGAAAAGGCGTGACCTCTGTCACGTAATTCATATTACAAAAGGGGCGATCAAAGCGTTTTCGTTCGAAGGCCGTACAGTCCAGAATAGTTATGCCAATCAGGAGAAATCGCAATTGGTAAAACTCCGTGTCCTGGTGCATGAAGAATTCTCAAACTGCCTGCTACACATCTTCGTCCGACAGCAACGTCGACCCATCAAGGCCGTTTCTCTGGGACCGAAGGTGTGATATTCGCATGGAGAGAGATCAGGACTAAGGGCAGGTGCTCTGATGTCTCCCACTTGAGTCTCCTAGTCGAGGCTAGTCTTCCATATCGTCCGGTGTCTTGTGTCGAACTGCGCTCAGCACGGAACTTGTCGCATCACTCCACGACGGTGGCTTTGGACAGACATGCTTCCCCATACACATTCTTCAATCTCCGACGGATGTCTACCGGTGTTCGCACTTCGGCAGCCAAGAAAAAAATAATAGTACCATGGTCCTGTTTGGAGGCATTTGGTAATAATGTCGCCATAGTTCATGTTCCCTATTTACCGCATGCACGTTGCAAAAACACGAATGCCACACACTAATCCTCTGCCTACATGTCGGTGCTTGTATAGACGCATCGGAGCCGCGCTACAATGCATACACGCTGCAGCAAAGCCCTCAAAAGGAAACTTTTTGATCGCCCCTTGCATAATTCCCATTTTAGCACTAGGAACTTAGTACTGGTGATTTACAATCCCATATATTCAATGTAAAATGTTGCACTGTATATTTTGTAGATATCTACAGTTGATTACAGTTCCTAGATTTCTCAGAAACTATTACGCTGCAAGCCTGGTAAGTATAAATAAAATTTTACAGTGAGCTTTAACCATGGTTTTTTTCCCAATTACGGGCCCGTGGTAAGCTAGACCACTTCAAACGAGTTACTATCGATTGGCTCCCTAATAAGAGTGCCGAAGCTGGTCCAATTCTGTGGGTAGCTGGGTCCCCTTTAAGTTGTTTGTATAACACAGTCTAACTCACAAAGTTTATCATATTTTCGATAGCAGGTTTCAGTACGTAGAGGTGATCTTCGGACTTACGAATGGGCATAAAAAATTAAAATCACCTGTACATTACGTACAAATCGATATATCGGTCAACAAACTAATAGGAAATAAAATCGATTATAAGTGAGCGTATCTGGTTACCTAAAAACTGCAACTGTTGCGCGTCGTGTGCTGAACTGCTAACCGCTTCCTTACACGAGGTTGCTAAGGTATGCCTGTGTGGTGACGCTCGTCTCGGAGAGAAGCCGGTTCAAATCCGGGTGGTGGATGAAATTTTCGCAGGCAGTATTTGGCCATAATGGTAGGAGAAGTGCTGGCGTTAAGTTCCTGATCACCAGTGCTTGCGTCAATGTCCTGCATTAAATTTCAAACTTATCTATAGTTTTGAATAAATAATTCAAGGTATTAGATTGCGTCATTACTAAACACAAAAGCAGGGGTGTATATATTACAAAACACTAAATACCCCTGCTTTTTAGCTTTATATATATAAAACACTAGAGATTTGTAATGACGCACCCTAATACTCAGAATTATTTATTCAAAACTGCAGATAGGTTTTAAATTTAATGCAGGACATTGACGCAAGCAGTGGTGATCAGGAACTTAACGCCAGCACCTCTCCTACCCTTACGGCCAAATACTGCGTGCGAAAATTTCATCCACCACCCGGATTTGAACCGGCTTCTCTCCGAGACGAGCGTCACCACACAGGCATACCTTAGCAACCTCGAGTAACGAAGCGGTTAGCAGTTCAGCACACGACACTGTATATACCCTGTTTATGTAAAGTTATGACAGATTGAATATTTTCGATATGAAACTCCCGCCACACAGTTCTTTCATTGGTCCATATTTTTTTCAAGGTCATTTTAGTGTGAAGTATATTATGTGCAGCCCAAAAATATTGTTCTTCTTCCTGTATGGAACTAAAGCAACTGAACTGCCGGGGTTTCGGTTAACCGCCCTGACGAGGAGCGATGCAAAGGCGGTCGAAATGTCGCCTGTTCAGTTTTATAATGACACGGCCCAATACCCAAAATTATTTGATTCAAAATAACACTGGCAGCGGAAGCATACGAACTCTCCGCAGGGTGTCATGAAGTGAGGACATGTAACAGCGGTGATGTTGGCCCGTCCGTCGGAAGGAAGCGTTAAGTTCGACGGCTCCCTTTGTGCTATTCAAGAGTAACAGGCTACGTGCCAGTTCCAGGTTTCACTCTCTCCCTTCTCTCATCATCATCATCATCATCATCATCATCATCATCATCATCATTATTATTATACAACACAACCGTAACACTTAACTATACATGCATCCTTTACTCATTTACACACCATAAATATACGAACGGCACATGTCTCATACATCCGTAAAATACATCATTTACATTTTTACTGAATTACTCTGCATGATAACACAAACATGAAAATGTAAAGTTGCGCTCGCGTCGAGGAGATAGGAGAAATGCAAAGCTATGTCTGTACTGAAATGTACTTCTTTATTCCAGTTATATTCAATATGGAAAATAATAAATATGCTTTAAATGTTAAAAGTTTGTATATACGTAAAACAAGTTACAACTCGTGCTCTTTGGATGGAATGTAATAACCGCTACGATTTTCAGATTATTAAAGCTCACTTCCAGGAAAGACTCTAAGGTCATATAATGAAAGAAAAAAGAGACAGTGTAAAAATTCAATAAATAAAGTATTACGGCAGATAATAATGATGAAGTTATGGTTATAGATGATGTGTGTGAAATCTTATGGGACTTAACTACTAAGGTCATCAGTCCCTTAACTTACACACTACTTAACCTAAATTATCCTAAGGACATACACACACGCCCATGCCTGAGGGAGGACTCGAACCTCCGCCGGGACCAACCTCACAGTCCATGACTGCAGCGCCTGAGACCGCGCGGCTTATGGTTATAATGTGTGGTTGTAGGTTCAGTGACTTTACAGAGTACAGTGATTTTCACAGTGCTATAGTTGTTTAGTTTGGTGTATGCTAGGAGCTCAAATGGTTCAAATGGCTCCGAGCACTATGGGGCTTAACATCTGAGGTCATCAGTACCCTAGAACTTAGAACTACTTAAACCTAACTAACCTAAGGACGACACACACATCCATGCCCGAGGCAGGATTCGAACCTGCGACCGTAGCGGTTCCAGACTGGAGCGCCTAGAACCGCTCGGCCACTGCGGCCGGCCATGCCAAGAGCGACTAGCACAGTTTTGGTCACACGTGTGTCATGCACCAACCTGTCTACGCGGATGGGAGTGACGTCACTTGATGTGCCCACACTGCCGACAGGGTCAAAATCGCCCTATTCGATTGGACTGCCGGATGAACATTTTTGCTCACACTGACTTAATAATGTAGAAGTGCAGAGAATCAATCCGGGTACGCCAATAAACGCTTCCAGTTAACTGTGCGGAGCAGTAAATCGCGTACTTTGTCTCGCGCAAAGTATATTGCCGAGGATGCGCTGATTCTGGCGCGACCGATAATTTAAATCGCGTCACGGTACGCAAGTTCGTCCTGGGGTAAAGCCGAAAGAACGTTTCAGACTATAATTTAAATCGGTGGTCGCCGTTAAGAAAGACGGTGAAATTTACCTGGTGGTATCCATTGAGCATTTACAGACATCACCAATGAATAGACGAACTTTATGGAGCAAGTTTGAAAGTATTCCTGGAAACAAATTACGCAAAGTAATCTTCAATGGACACATCAAAAACAACTCAGTACAAATTAACAATGGCCTCACAGAACTACCTGAAGAGTTTTTGTATTTAGGACTGTTGAAGAAAGCGACTGGATGGGTAGCAAAAGAAATATACAGAAACGTTAAAATAATCTGGAAGACTTTTGGAAAACTGAATGGACTTCTCGGAACTAAGATTTGAAAATGAAAAGGAAATCTTACGATCAGTGTCTAGTAACAGTTCCGACTCATGGCAGTAAGGATTTTGTTTAAATGTGAAAGCTATTCAGAAACTGAGCGCTGCTCAGCGAGCAATAGAGAAGTGCGTGTTGGGAATTACTGGAATCAGTAGGAAGCGAAATTGCTGACGGTAGACAGTCAAGAGACGATCCTAATTAAAATGTAATGAAACTGGTTGGGGCAAACTGTCAGGCGAAATGACGGTAGATAGAGCAAGGAAGTTCTTTGCATGATTCCAAGAGATAAGAAAAACATACGGCACTCTGTGGTTCTCAAACTTCTTTGTTCTGGGCACCGCTTCGCGAAGAAAACTAGTGTCAGCCCCCCAGCGTATTTTAGTAATAAGAATAGAATTTTTTTTGCATTTTCTTTGTCTTATTTTAGCAGATTCAGAAGGGTGTAGGTTGCAGTAGGTACTGGGAGATGAAGAAGCTTGCACAGGATAGAGTAGCACGGAGAGCTGCATCAAACCAGTCTCAGGACTGAAGACCACAACAACAACATTCTCTATTTTATCAGTTTCATTTAAGAACAATTTTACGCAACAGAAGTCAATACTACATGAACTATTACAACGAAAACACGGAAAAATTATTTATTTTGATCACATTTTTATTTATTCAAAAAGTATGAAATGAACAGTATTTACAATCCAGCAAAAATGGACACTAAGAGCATTAAAAATTTAAATTACAATATTCATTGTGACGGATGAACTTGCTTTTGAGAAGGAAGTTTCTCAAGACGTAGTCTGAAAGCGGAAACAGCCACTCGAAGTTCTTTGCTTACATTTAGCTTTCAACATTAGTTAGACTACATAACTGCTAAAGCTGAAAAGCCAGTCTCGCACAAGTAAGTTCTTGCAAAAGAATCACGACCCTCATTGCAGTTTAGCTCAACGTTGGGAATTCCTTGCTAATACGTATCCAAAACTGCAACAAAGACACTCAATTAAATTTACTCGTGAGTGAAATATCACAGTTGAGATCCTTATGTTGTTCTTGTTCTTTTATATTTAGACATGATCATTGGAACGTTTTTGAGAACCATCGGCCGAATGCAAGGTGGATAACAGTCAGGAGCATCATGGAGGCGTATAGCATAAGCAAAATGACTGGCGATGAATGAATTATACTGAAATTTTCAATTTACCCACGGTAACGTACAGCTTCGACGTATGCAGGAATTAAGGTGTCGACATAACCATTTAGTACATCTAGGCACCATCAACGAAAAGCTGGAGGTTGAAGGCTCGCGGTGAGCTTGCACGTGGAGGCTCGGTGGCGGGTCGTTAGCGATTGTAAGCAGCAGCAACGGCGCTGACAGGAGGTTCTCCACGGCGCAGGTGTAAAAATAGGCCAGCGCCGCTCCTCTCCGCCTTTGTGTCTACTGCCGTCGACGCATCCTGTTACACATCCCAGGCGGACCGCTGCCTTCACTCTTGATCATCGTGAATCGTGCTTCCAGTCACCGCCCCCTCACGTTCACGTTTACCGCGGCTCTCCAGTATCTCCTCTAACTAAAACTGCGGGAATGAGGCCCGTCTCGGTCGCCAAATCTTACCGATGTCTTCGATCCCAGCTCGCATTCTGTCTCAAGCACTAAGTGTTTACAAAACAAGAAAATAAAAACGCCTTTTAGGTACAAATCATTTTACAACTCCTAAAAATTTCGCCTTAAAAATTTATGCACTCTTGCATGCTTTCGAACCTATTCTGGAAACCTTTTTACGACTCTGATTTTGGCACTCAAAAGTATGGTTTTGAAATGATTCAGTAGCTTCTCGAGGTGTGAAAATTGCTATCCACGCATTCTTGATTGGACATAAGAGAACAAAAGGAAATCGTTGAGGGATAAATCAGGAAAATACGGTCAGTAACATAATAATTTAATGATTTCCACCGTCAAATAATCAACTGCTTAATGTGCCGTGTGACATTGCTCTGAAGAATGATCCAGTTTTTTTGATTGTTTTTCTTGATTTCATCCAAGACTTGTGGTAAACAAATTATCCTTCACTCTACAGCATTAACTGTTCTCTGAACCTCTATAATTTATATCCAGATATGCCTTGTGTAACGAATGAAACAAGCTATTATTTCTTGAAAGTTCTTCACAAGCGTCCACATTTGTTGGTTCCATTTTCCTTTCCTTTAAAAAAATTTCCCAAACAGCTGATTGCTGCTTAGTTTCTGGAATATATCCTAGTTTCGTCTCCTCTATGCTGTTACAGACGATTTTACATTGTCTCAGTCTATTACATTTTCGACCATTTTCTTACACTAACTAAACTAAAGCTGTTTTTGACCTTCAGTCAAACTGTGCGAAGTCTATCAGGAACGAATCCGTTTCACAATTTTTTTTAATGTCCATTCAGTCAGTCAGTTAGCTACATATTTCATACATCATCTGAACTATTCTTTATCGAAATGATGTGGGACCCAGCAGTTTACAGGACTTCTATACATTATTAGTGTTAACATTAACGATCATAATATCTTTTAGTCCTAATCAAGCCACTACCCTTAAAAATTGATTGTCCATTTTTTATTTTCTCTGGGTACCAGTTTTTAAATAAGTATTCGTCCCTGAAATAGAAGAAATTGTCCAGGAGAAATGATTTTAGGTTAGTTTTGAAACTTGTTCTGCCGCCTATCAGACATTTTACTTTATTGAGCAAATGATCAAAGATTTTTGTGACTGCATATCGAACTACTATCTGACCTGCTGACAGCTTCAAAAAGGAATAATAAGGGTCATTTTTCCACCACTATTCCTCTTAAATTGTGACAGATTACTCACGACGAATTTCATTACTGAATGTGTATATTGTGATGATGTAGTTATGATGTCTAACTCCTTGACGAGGTACCTATGCGAGAACCGCGGTTTAACGGCACGTGTTATTGTTACTAGTGGCTTTTGTGCTATCAGTAATTTCTTTCTGAATGATAACTCCAGAAAATTAATCCATAAGACGTTACTGAGTGGAAACATGCAAAATATGCCAGGAAGTTGATTCAGAGAAAGCAAACTGTGAGCTTCCTAGGATAGCAGAGCCCCAGTGCTCCCTGGTGTAACCACGCAGCCAATCATACGACGAGCAAAAGTCGATGAACTTACCGGTTTGAAAAGCTCACTAATACGCTTCTCTCATTTCATTTTTCCGTCAGCAAGTGCAGCAAAAAATTTGGAGCATTCTACTGTGTTTACTGACTTCTGTCCATGTGCTACATCAGCTGTTGGTATGACTCCATTTGTTGTGCAGAACTGAATGTAGTGTGTTTTCTCAATATTTAGGGAGAGCACATTTTCAGAAAACAACTTAATGACTATCTGGAAAACGTCATTAACAGTCTGTTGCTTTTTCTCTAATATTTATTATAAGACTAGTATTGTCTGCAAAAAGTTTCATTTCTGCTTGTTGAATGTAATGCCTGAGGGACAGGAGTGGACCCAAAACTGAACCCTGAGATTTAATGTCGAACGCACTGCGACGTATCTAAGGATCCCTCTAGCTCAAGGTGGGTCACATGCCGAGCTTCAATCATGCTCTATACTTTCCGGATGTTTTTGAAAACGATATGGTTAGTCTTCACGAAATTCGTCACCAACGATCATCACGAAATTCTGCAATCAAACTGTGAACCGTTTTCTCTGTAGATGGCGTTGCACGAAGCGATTCGAGGCGTCAGTATTGAGTTAGGTCTTTAAGGAAACCGTAAAAAAAAAAAAAAAAAAAAAAAATCATCCTATGAAAACCTTCATGTGAACTTTCCATTTTTCACAACAATGTTCCTTTAAACACATAAAAAAGAATCCTAGTCCCGTTACTGAACTGACATTGTTTTGGTAGTAACAAATTTTAAAACAACACTAATATCATATCTCAACTGCCATATCTAGCAGATGGTTGAGAAACGCAAGAGACGACCCTCGTACCAGTGACAATCGGGTTTCCATTAGTTTCTCTGAACCACCGACGCTAAGTGGTATGGCAGTTCCTTAAAAAGGTCGGGGCTGCTTCCTTCCTCATTTCTTCTACCAACAGCCTCGAAGTCAATAACTGTGAGCTTCCTAGGAAAGCAGAGCCCCAGCACTCCCTGGTGTAACCACGCAGCCGATTGGCAACCACTGGTGCATAGCGCTGCGAAGAGCAGGCGCGGCCGTGACGTCACCGCTTAGCGCCTGCTCTTCTCCGCAACCGACTAGGGACTTGCGAGTGCAATATGCATCACAGTTAAAGCTAACAGATTTCCTGCTTTCAAAATGTACGGAGACGGGAGAGACGGCAACACAGCGGTGGGCGCTGCGTGCGGTCTTTCCTGGTACTGCATTTCTCTGGAAAGCTCGTGCCGCGGGCCAATCCCTAATGCAGCCATTGTTTCAAGATGTCAAGAGTCAGGCAGCCGCGACCGGAGGTTGGCGTTTGAGTAACTGTGAAAACAAACAGCACTTCTCGTGACTGCATATGTCTCATATCAGAAAAACAGTTCTGTTCTGCCTTCTTCATTCTCGTTGTTCGGTTTCGTCGAAATCAAGCTGAATGTACAGGGTGACAATTATTGAACTATATGCAACAAAATCGAAATAACTTCTGAACGGTTTGCGTTAGGACGTTCAAACTGCACGGTTAGCCGGGGAGCATGATGGGAGTTAGTAAGTGCAGGCATGGTTTGGTTTAGCGACGAAGCCTACTTTCATTTGCATGGGTTCGTCAATAAGCAAAATTGGCGCATTTGGGGGACTGAGAATCCACTTTTCGCGATAGAGAAGTCTCTTCACTCTCAACGGGTGACTCTGTGGTGCGCTACGTCCACTCACAGAATAATCGGAGCGATATTCCTTGATGGCACGGTGACTGCCGAACGGTACGTGAAGATTTTGGAAGATGATTTCATCCCCGTTATCCAAAGTGATCCTGGAATTGACAATATAGGTTCATGCAAGACGGAACTCTACCCCATCGAGTTTGATGTCCTGGCGGAGCAATTTCGGGAGAGCATTCTGGCTCTGGGGTGCCTCGATTGGCCCCAGTATTCTCCGGATCTAAACACACGCGACTCCTTTTAGTGGGACTATATTAAAGACAAGGTGCACAGTAATAACCCAAAACCATTGCTGAGTTGTAAACAGGCCTTCATAAGGTCATCGACAGCATCGATGTTCCGACACTTCAACGGGTCATGCAGAATTTCGCTATTAGTCTTCTGCACCACATCATTGCCAATGATGGCAGGCGGATCGAACATGTGATAATCTCAATCTGAATATCTGTAGTGACGTTTACATGTTGAATAAAGTGTGTCCACTTCGTAGTTTGTAAATAATTTACTTTTTCTCATATAGTTATAAAATTGTCACTTTGTATTTCTACTAGAAACCAGCCTCTGATTCTTTAAGGAATCTAACTGTCATGAGTTAACCTGTTTCGAACACCTGACTACTTTACAAATGTTTAATGTGTTCAATATTTGATGCTTTTCGTGTAAAAACGAGTACGGTTGAAGGCACTATACCCTATTTATTTCAGTAACTTTTGTTTCGGAATATTCGACCACAGACTAAAGCAAAAGTTTAAACTAAAACTGTGTGCATTCAGATAACGCTACATCTGGATCCAAGAAAATCTCTGCATCACCCTCTCTACCACTGCACCAGGAATTCTGTCATCCGCCACAGCAACGATCGCGATCAAGAAGACCAGCAAGTGTTACTGCAGGACAACTCATCGCGGATGGTTTTGATCTAAACGAAAGCTGGAAGCATTAATGGTCAACAAAAACATTGGGAACAAGAGCCCACCGCCTTCATCCCACAAAGAAGCCAAAAGGTTTTGACCTACCGGGGAACCTTTGGTGCCGCCTCAACAGGTTAAGGACTGGACATGGTTGTTGTAGGTACTTCAGGTACAAATTGGGCTGGATCAGTTCACCAATCTGTGAATGTAATCAAGACGAGCAGACAACTGAACATCTAGTCCAACGCTGTCAACTTCATTCATACCCTGGAATTCCCGATGACTTGTTCACTCTCACACCCAGCTTAATTAACTGGTTGAAAAACACGGACTTTAACGTTTAATCTTGTCTAATATCATATGTATCTTGTATAAAATCATTTGCCTTATATCAACTGTATATTGTATAAAATCAGCAAACGATTAAATAAATCGGGATGAACAGTTCCACGCTGATGCACTATTTGACCCTATACTTAGTAAGCACCATTTCCTCTGAGTCGTTTAACGTTATCCGTGGAAGAAGGAAAAGCAAAAGAACTGTTATAAGAACGAACGTAGTCGGTCAGACTTTTACTTTCACGGTCTTACCTCGTTAAGTACGATCTCGTCATACCACCGAAGTAAAGCAATGTCAGAAGTGGCCAGTACTTGGATGGGTTAACGCGTAGGTACGCCACGTGCGGTTAGCAGCTTTCCCCTTGTCTTAATGCCGGAAGAAGGGAGGGTGGAAGACTTAAAGTCTCTGATCACCAGTCTTTGCTACCATGTTCTGGATTAAATTTCAAACATATACGCAGTGTCTCATGAAGCGAGGGCATTGTCGGATGGGGAAATTAAGCCCGGCGGCCCCTATTCGAGAGGGGTAAACTACATGACGGTAAGGGGTTTCACCTCTCCCTTCTCATCATCACGTAACACAAACTTAACACCACACTAGTCACCCATTACTCTCGCCAGCACTCGCCAGATACACTTAAACCCACAACTCTCATATTTTGCGAAGAAAAGGTACCATTATGTCCTAAGGCGGCAGAACCTTCCCTACGGGGTCTGCCTGTGAACAATATCTTACGACTTTATTGTACTTTTTCCACACATACCAATGTAAAGGTCAAAACCAAAACATCCCGTTTTAAGAAAATATAGTTTTTCACGCATATCAAGGTTTACGATGTTATATCTCGTCGTACAATGATATAATTTTGCAGGTAAATTTAATGCTTCCTGTGAACACTGCCCGCAGAATTTGTTGCGAACGGAGTTACCAGTAAAGAAGTAATAAATTAAAAAGTGGTGCCTCATGCTGTAGTTTTACAGCATGAACAGCAAAAATGTACTTGGATTTTGTAATTAAAGTGCAGCTGCTTACATAGAGATCGAGTGTGGGTTGTAATTATCGTATGCCAGCGAAACTTAGGTAGCTATTCTAATTCGTTAATGCGGAACCGATTTACGCTGGAAAAAAATTAGTTCCAGTTTTGGTCACCAGGTGCAGGCACGCCGTTGACTGTATTATTAATTGTCGCTTACACAATTTTTTCAATATGAAAACCGGAGACGTAGACGAAATGCTGCATCCGTAAAGTAACGTGATCAACATTTTGCGCACTGGCCTTCAGATCAGGTAGAGATCGAAAGTGTCCCTGGGAAATGCGTTCTTGCAGATACCTCCGAGTCAAAAATCACGTGGATTCAGATCAGGTGATATTTCAGGCTATGCATTTGGAAAACGTGTGGTGATACGACTTTCGTAGAACGTTGCATTAAGCAGATCTTTCATTGGGCGAGCGACATGAGCTGTTCCCGCATGAAAATAGTAGTTTCCGCACAGCTGCGCTCTTCCAAAGCAGGAATCACACGCTGTACAAGGTAGTCTCGATAAAATGCAGACGCCACGGTACGCCTACAGGGCCCTCTCAAAAAAGAACGGAAGGTGCTTGTGAATCCACACCACAAGGTCCACACCACAGGGTCACTTACGACGAGTGCAGTGGCTCATCGTGCACAACATGCGGTTTAACAGTACCCTAAATTCGGCAGTTCTGTGTATTCACTGCATGCTGCAATGCAAAATGTGCCTCACCACTCCATAGAATACTGCCTGGCCATATATCATCAACTTCACTCCAAGCTAGAAACCGAAGAGCCCGTACTGTTGACCATGGTATCAACAATTCTCGTAACACTGCACGAGCACTAGCACTATCCGGGGTATGTGCCGCACGGTCAGTTACAGCAACAGCAATCCAGTGAAAACTTTCACCGGGATAGGACGCCTTCCTCTTCCCCGTGCCACACCAAGCTCACCCGTGTGTTCGAATAATCATCTTCTTTAAACCATCTAATGACGTCAGGTCTCTACTCAGACTTTCAGTCGACAATGCTCTGTCACTGCAGCAATGTAATTGATGAATTTCAAATACAATTGTTTCCCTAACAGCGCACGGTTTCGCTTCTCGATACCCATACTGTTCATTCACGTTATGTACTGTCAAATGACAGCGTGAATGCCATACCGTCATACAGCGCGAGATTTGCGCCTGGTGACCAAAATTGGGACTAATTGTTTTTCAGCGTAAATCCGTTCCGCATTAACGCATTAGCATATCTACCAAATTTGGCTGCCATTCGATAATTACATCGCAAACTCGACCTCCGCGAGTAGCTGCACTTTAATTACAGCCACCCGGTAGTAAGCGATAAACACTTTTGCTTCCATTAGTTTGTGGGAGGGAACGGAGGACGAGAAAAGTTTCAAAAACATTTGTGTGTAAAGTTTATTCGACAAAGGTAAGTGCTCTCATTCTCAAATACTATCATATAATTTGAGCACTTGTAAGTTGCACTTCCTCAAGACACATACACAAAAAAATGGTTCAAATGGCTCTGAGCACTATGGGACTCAACATCTTAGGTCATAAGTCCCCTAGAACTTAGAACTACTTAAACCTAACTAACCTAAGGACATCACACACACCCATGCCCGAGGCAGGATTCGAACCTGCGACCGTAGCAGTCCCGCGGTTCCGGACTGCAGCGCCAGAACCGCTAGACCACCGCAGCCGGCACACATACACATTTTCCAGCTTTAATAATTGGCTTATTGCGTTAAACCTTTCATATATCTTAATGAGTATATTATGAAAGCATTTAAAATTTTGAAATTCGATCAGTAACTATATGAAATATTGAAAATCAAATTTCTGTTGGCTCTGGAAGCCGTTAGATAGGCAAGTTTCAACAGGGAAGAAGTCATTGGTTACAAAGAATTAACTTGGATTTGGGAGGGATGGAGAAAGGAATATTTGCATCCTTTTCAAGTGAACCATTCGTAGAATTTAAGCGGGGGGGCCTGAGGGTGTACGTAAAATTGGTCAAAATGTCGAAAAATTGTTGGCACCATTTAATTATGTAGCATGTTAGAAATTATATATCCACAATTTTCAGATTTTAATTCGTACTGCAAATGATGTACACTGAAGAACCAAAGAAACTGGTACACCTGCCTAACATCATGCAGGACCTCCGCGAGCACGCAGAAGTGCCACAACACGACGTGGCATGGACTCGACTAATGTCTGAAGTAGTGCCACCGTGAATCCTGCAGGGCTGTCCATAGATCCGCAGGAGTACGAGGGGGTGGAGATCTCTTCTGCACAACACGTTGCAAGGCATCCCAGATATACTCAATAATATTCATGTCTGGGGAGTTTGATGGCCAACGAAAGCGTTTAAACTCAGAAAACTGTTCCTGGAACATCTCTGTAGCAATTCTGACGTGTGGGGTTTCACATTGTCCTACTAGAATCGTCCAAGTTCGTCGGAATGCACAATGGACATGAATGAATATAGGTGATCAGACAGGAAGTCTACGTACGTGTCACCTGTCTGAGTCGTATCTAGACGTATCAGGGGTTCCATATCATTCCAACTATACATGCCCCACACCATTACAGAGCCTCCAACAGCTTGAACAGTCCCCTGCTGACATGCAAGGTCCATGGATTCCATACCCGTACACGTTCACCCGCTCGATTCAATTTGTAACGAGACTCGTCCGACCAGGCAACATTTTCCAGTCATCAACAGAGCAATGTCGGTGCTGACGGGCCAAGGCGAGGCGTAAAGCTTTGTGTCGTGCAGTAATCAAGGATACACGAGTGAGTCTTCGGCTCCGAAAGCCCATATCGATTATGTTTCGATGAATGGTTCGCACGCTAACACTTATTGTTAGCCCAATATTGAAATCTGCAGCAATTTAAGAAAAGGTTGCACTTGTCACGTTGAACGGTTCTCTTCAGTCGTCATTGGTCCCATTTCTTGCAGGATATTTATCCGACTGCAGCGATGTCGGAGATTTGATGTTTTGCCGTATTCCTGACACTTACGGTACACTCGTGAAATGGTCGTACAGGAAAATCCCCACTTCATCGCTGCCGCGAAGATGCTGTGTCCCATCGCTCGTGCTCATTTAAATCTTGATAGCCTACCACTGTAGCAGCAGTGACCGATCTAACAACTGCACCAGATACTTGTTATCTTTTATAGGCGTTGCCAACCGCAGCGCCGTATTCTGCCTGATTACCTATGTCTGTATTTGAATACTCCTGCCTATACCAGTTTTTTTGGCGCTGCAGCGTAAAAAGCCACCTTGTTTCAACCAATGCATAGTCCCAGGCCCCCTCACCCCCCCCCCCCTTTTCTTCACGTTTCTGTCCTTTTTTGTGGTGTTTTATTATTTCTCGAGATTAGAGAAGTATCTGAAGAGTAGTGAGCCAGTTTACGATGCGTTATCTTCGTCTGCCCTTGGCTATCTTTCCCTGCTGTTATTGTCTGTGGTATACAAACATAAACATTTATTGTCCTGCTTTTACTGCAAGAAGCACGAGTGTCTGTAAACTTTCCAACTGGATTGCCGTTTAAAACGCCAAGATACAGCAGCTAGGCTTTTAAGAAAGTGACCGAAAGTAAATAAACAGTTTCAATAAGGTATCTAAAAGGACTGATAATATGCGTATTGCTAGTACTTAAATGTCACACAAGAATACTACCAAAAGGGCATGCCAGAAGGATCAGACTAGAAGAAAAGGGCCACATGGAGATCAAAAGGACCAAATGTGTGATTACGGGCACAAGGTACTTGTTCCTGGCTTAGATGCTAGTAAAATCTTCTTTTTGCATTTTCCTCACCTCACATTCTTCATTGTATAAGGAAGATTGTTTATTGTTTGCTGAGCCTTTGCAGATAAAGGGTGAAATTTGTTGCACGCTTTTTAAATACTGTACCACAACTTTCTGTGGTACAAAATTTTTCGAACCGCATCTCGGCCAAATTTATTAAAATTTTATGAAGTAAAAATTGCTTTGTATCAAACTCAAAAATTTAAAAAATGATAATGAGAATTCTGAAAATGATATTACAACAGTGGTACACAGATTTGTTTACCTGGTTACTAAGAATAACCTGTCACATTGTGAGAATGATAACTAAAGTAATCTTTAAGAAAATGTTTCTCATGTGACAGTATGTGTTCGAAAAATATGCAGTATCTTTATGGCTAAATTATTCGACTAAAAAAATTGAAAAATTAAAAAAAGTTGTTGTTACAGCCAGTAGCTTAGTACAATACGTGTTAAATTTGGTTGAGGTGTCTCTCAAAAAGCAAAATTTACTTCCTGTCCATTTTCTCCTACGTCCTCCTTGAGCGATTCAGTGGGAGCCACGGTAAACCAAAATTGAAAGCCTGGGTACAGAGTAGAACCGCCGTCCTCCCAAATAACAGTCCAATGTCTAGCCGCTCCCTCGCTCGTGGTGCCTACAGCACGGATTGCTCACCTTCCCCATGAAGTAGGAATGGCGGAACCAATATCCGGAAACCATGGGAGATCTAAATTGTGGGATGTGGATTTCATTCTCGCTATTCCCAAATACGAATGAAATACATCCTAATTGAAACTTCCTGGCAGATTAAAACTGTGTGCCCGACCGAGACTCGAACTCGGGACCTTTGCCTTACGCGGGCAAGTGCTCTACCAACAGAGCTACCGAAGCACGACTCACGGCCGGTACTCACAGCTTTACTTCTGCCAGTACCTCGTCTCCTACCTTCCAAACCTTACAGAAGCTCTCCTGCGAACCTTGCAGAACTAGCACTCCTGAAAGAAAGGATATTGCGGAGACATGGCTTAGCCACAGCCTGGGGGATGTTTCCAGAATGAGATTTTCACTCTGCAGCGGAGTGTGCGCTGATATGAAACTTCCTGGCAGTTTGGAAGGTAGGAGACGAGGTACTGGCAGAAGCAAAGCTGTGAGTACCGGCTGTGAGTCGTGCTTCGGTAGCTCTGTTGGTAGAGCACTTGCCCGCGTAAGGCAAAGGTCCCGAGTTCGAGTCTCGGTCGGGCACACAGTTTTAATCTGCCAGGAAGTTTCATATCAGCGCACACTCCGCTGCAGAGTGAAAATCTCATTCTGGATACATCCTAATTACTGGTTTATCCACAGTATCCAAACATTGTGTGTGTGAGAACTGGCCCGATCGTTAAAAATGTCACTTATGAAATACTCGATAGTGAAAAAAAAATATGTGACAAATCTCGCCGAGAGCTGCGTGGTTGACGGTATGGGAACTCCGCTAATTCGAATCAGTCTCACACGTAATCTGAAATAAATCCAGAAAGTTGTCTCCACTTGTTCGCAGCTCGTGGTCGTGCGGTAGCGTTCTCGCTTCCCGCGCCCGGGTTCCCGGGTTCGATTCCCGGCAGGGTCAGGGATTTTCTCTGCCTCGTGATGACTGGGTGTTGTGTGATGTTCTTAGGTTAGTTAGGTTTAAGTAGTTCTAAGTTCTAGGGGACTGATGACCATAGATGTTAAGTCCCATAGTGCTCAGAGCCATTTGAACCATTTTGTGTCCACTCGGTTGACAGGTGTCACAGGGACTCAAGAGCTACTCTTGTTCACGCTTGATTCAGAAATTACCAATTAGAAATACCTGGGTGTTGGGTCAAATTAATTCGAATATTCAACCCGCTGAAATACGTAGTTGACGCTGGCACCTTACGTGAACGTCATTACAAAGCTGTGAAAAATGCAGCTACTTCTCTAGTGAAACTTCACTTCTCCCCTCCCACCCCACACTCACAAAAACACAGGCCATCAGTTCCCTTGCTACATTATCGAGAGCTCTCGCCGAGGAAAATACACAATGGAACAGGATGAGTTATGTGAACACTGGACACTAACGAACCGGATGTCACAAGGTATTATTTCAGCTTTTCCAGTATCTACAACCGGCAATTCGGGTTAGCCGCACCTGAGTGTGTGTGGCACGCACAGACAGGAATGTACTCATTTATTACCATAGACGTGAACTGGTGAGCAGCTGCCGGCCGGAGTGGCCGAGCGGTTAAAGGCGCTACAGTCTGGAACCGCACGACCGCTACGGTCGCAGGTTCGAATCCTGCCTCGGGCATGGATGTGTGTGATGTCCTTAGGTTAGTTAGGTTTAAGTGGTTCTAAGTTCTAGGGGACTTATGACCACAGCAGTTGAGTCCCATAGTGCTCAGAGCCATTTTTTTTTTTTGGTGAGCAGCTACCTTTCATTTCCGTAAAGCCACGGCGGAAATGCTAAGGGAGTGTGGACCTCACGATGTCTGTCGTGTAGCGTGTGAATAAGACGCCATTCATGCAGTATAGTTCGCAGTTCTGTTAATTCATGTCTCACAGAACGATTGAATAAGGCAAATGCCTACACCTAAGTAACGTAAAATAAAAGATTACTGGCGGTAAATCGTACAGGAAGTGAAAAAGAAAATGAAATACGCTGGCAGACAACTAAGTTTTCATGCATGCGAAAGAATGAAGACGGAAGTGGATTACTGGAAATCGGATGCAATGCGTCACCAAAAATCGAAGAAAGGCATTAATTAAGGGAAAACTGCATAAAAGCGTTCCGTTTTGTGTCAGGTTCTACTTCAGCAGCTCAAGAAATATAATTTGATTTCCGGTATCAGCGCAGGCTACGAAATGATAAATATAGTAGCAATGTGTACAGTCTCTGTTTTGTTTTTCTTTTTTTTTCCCAGTGTCCCTGCCCTGTCTTGCAGGTAGATGTGTGCTGACTGCAGCCTAAAAGTAGCTGTTCTGTACTAGCGTTGAAATCTCCGAGGCAGCTGCTTCAGGAACACGCGGCTTGATAGGGCATCATTTGCAGCGGTTACCTGCTATTACCGAGCGAGGTGGCGCAGTGGTTAGACACTGGCCTCGCATTCGGAAGGACGACGGTTCAATCCCGCGTCCGGCCATCCGGATTTAGGTTTTCCGTGATTTTCCTAAATCACTCCAGGCAAATGCCGGGATGGTTCCTCTGAAAGGGCACGGCCGACTTCCTTCCCCATCCTTCCCTAATCCGATGAGACCGATGACCACGCTGTCTGGTCTCCTTCCCCCAACCAACCAACCTTTCCTAAAGCCAAAGCCAACCTGCTATTACACTAAGAAGCTGCACGGCGTACGTCGAAGCATATGCATCTCAAGACTTTCTCGCAGTAGCCTTTCGGTACTTACAGAACGGATGAACTCGCCACCGAACCATATAGCAGACGTGCTAGCTTAGAAGGTGAGAACATTATCGTTCTAATGGAGCATAACTTGGACTGTAGGCTGTTTCCACATGCCGCAATCGTGCTGTAGTACAGAGTGTTCGTGTTAAACATATACTAATACAGACTGTAATAATTTGAGACGTAGTTGAGATATTTACTGGCTCTTTGTTTCTACAAGTATGGTTAGTGAAAGTGTTCTCTGTTTTTGCTTGCGGCAGTTGGTACTGCGTAACTGTTTTGATCACGTAAATATGCGGCAGTATCCATGTGGACTCCACAGCAAAAGGCGATCTGTGTGCTTTCTCTCGCGGATGTAAAGTCTGTTACACTGGTACAACATCGTTTTCGGCGTGAACATGGATTCCCGCCAACTGACGATATTCCCATTTACGTAACATTCACGACATGGGACAAGCGGTTTCGGGAAAGTGGGAGTTTGCTTTCGATATTGGACCACCACGTCGAGCACGGAGTTCCAGAGGCTACTGCTGAATTAATCGGTAAGACGTTGCAGCGGAGCCCTCGTAAATCAATCCGACATGCAAGTAGGCAGTCAAAGTTACTCCACCTGACAGTACACAATGTCATCCATAAAATGTAGCGCCTCCGGACGTAGAAACTGCAGATACGTCATAAAATCAAGAGAAGTGGAATGCAGATTAAGATGTCTCTAGCGCCACTAATGACGTGCGTATCGAGATGTATTAGGTGTGTACAAAACATTACGGTTTACTATACTTGTAGAAACATACCGTCAATAAATCCTTCAATTATTTCTCAAGTTATTTCAAAAATGTTTAAATGTATGTGAATTCCTAAGCGACCAAACTGCTGGGTCTTCGGTCCCTAGACTTACACACAACTTTAACTAACTTATGCTAAGAACAACACACACACCCATGCCTGAGGGAGGACTCGAATCTCCGGCGGGATGGGCCGTGCAATCCGTGACATGGCGCCTCAAACCGCGCGACCATTCCGCGCGGCCAAAGTCACTAACTATTGCCACCTAGAATAGCTCCGAAAGCATGATAGGTGCTGAAAACTTGTGGGACAGAAGTTGCGGGGGACAGCCGGGGTCATAATATGGCGTTGGTTTTTTGTTGCTAGGTGCGGTCACTTCAGAGATGTGAAGATAAACTTCTCTTTTTTTTTTAAATGGGATGCTATAGTTTAGTAATTATTTTCTGATAGCGGCTATCGAGACGAATCCAATGATGTGTAACTGTAAGGTCTTTGAAGGTCACAAAGCTGGTATGAGCGTCCATTTACAGAAAATAAGTACCCAATTATAGCATCCCCTTTAAAGAAACAAAGCTGACCTTCATATCTCTGACGCGACCCCACTTAGCAACAAAAAACCAACGTCATATTATGGCCCCCGTTCTCCCATGCAACATCTGTCCCACAAATTTTTCAACTACTATCATACTTTCGGGGTTATTCTAGGTGGCAATAGTTAATGACTCACCCTGTATATTATCATATGTTAACCCTGTCTTCATAATCACCTGCATTCGTTTTGAAATCCAGCAAAACTTAACGATCAGCGTAAAACCGATCCTTACTAGTTAATTTCTTGGTCCTACTAGGGTGATAACTTGATTCGGTGTTTCCGTAACGTATGCAGTTGACAACAACGTCGGCAACTGTGGCTGCGACACATGCACAGAGAGATATGACAAGGGCAGTGGTAAGACGTTGGAACCAACAGTGGTTAGAAATATCGCCTCACCATCCAGATTCAGGTTTTTCGTGAGTTCCCCCAAACTTGTAACGTTTCTCCGTCGTTCCCCAGATGTCCTCTAATCTCTGTCTTCAACTGTCATTCGTTTCCAAAGTGATTGGTCGGATCCAAAAAGCAAAATGTTTGTAAATACCCACAGTGCAACGAGCGAATGATAGCAGCATTCCCAGCTGTTGCACATATCCAAGTGTTTGTACTTGGTTTATTTTGCCGAAAATAACGAGTTTGTAGAATCAAGAGCGTGGAATACTGGACGATCACGTTCGTCCACAATATCCACAGAGCAACAGATACCTGCGTCCCGGTTGATGCTGTGTTCGTTGATTTTCCGAAGGCGTTCGACACAGTTACGCACTGCCTAATGGACAAAATACGAGAGTATGGAACACCACACCAGTAGTGTGATTCGACTGAAGAGCTTCTAGCAAACAGAACATAATATATCATTTCCGACGGAGAAAACTCTTCAAGTGTAAAAAGGAGCTTCCTGTTACCCAAAGGGAGTGTCATTGGACAGTTACTTATCACAATATGGATAAATGGCCTGGTGTATAACGTCACAAGTTACACGAGGCTTTTTGCGGATTGTGGTGTTGTGTGCAGAGAAGTCGCAACGCAAAATGGAGGAAGGCCTGCCGAGAATCGACGCTTGGTGCAGGGACTGGCAACTGGTCCTCGATATCAACAAAAGTAACGTATTGCGCATAAACAGACAGATCCATTACTATACGATTACACCATTGTAGAACAATCACTACATGCAGTTACTTCCATATGTACATATGCGTACGTGATGATATAATCGCAGGTAAGGCAGATGCCAGAGTGAGATTCACAGACAGAACCCTCGAGAAATGTAGTCTACCGACCAAGGAGGTAGCTTACAAAACCATAGTTCAAAAATGGCTCTGAGCACTATGGGACTCAACTGCTGAGGTCATTAGTCCCCTAGAACTTAGAACTAGTTAAACCTAACTAACCTAAGGACATCACAAACATCCATGCCCGAGGCAGGATTCGAACCTGCGACCGTAGCGGCCTTGCGGTTCCAGACTGCAGCGCCTTTAACCGCACGGCCACTTCGGCCGGCAAAAACCATAGTTCGGCCAATATGTTAGTGAATATGGGATGCGTAACATATACGTCCGACATAAGAAATAAAGGAGATCCTAATAAGAGCTGCGTGTTTTGTTACGGTTTCCTTTAGTAAGCGGGAAAGCGCCATGGAGATGCTTAGCAAAATGCATTGGCACACGCTGCAAGAGCGTTACGGTTAATTTCCTGTTTAAATAAAAAAAAAAAAACGCAAAAGATTGAAACAAAATTTGACATTCAATGTGTAATTTTGATTTATAGAGGCCTGTAATTCTTTTT
Organism: Schistocerca cancellata; assembly: GCF_023864275.1. Taxonomy (NCBI): domain Eukaryota; kingdom Metazoa; phylum Arthropoda; class Insecta; order Orthoptera; family Acrididae; genus Schistocerca; species Schistocerca cancellata. The sequence goes on along the minus strand of NC_064630.1, from coordinate 254,916,971 downwards.
AATCAATTCCTTGCGAATTTTCATGTTTAATTATGAAATAAAACAGACATTTAAAAAAAGGAAACAAAAGAAGCATGGATGGGTCTCGAACCAGGGTCGCCTGGACGGGAGTCTCGTTCACCTGCCATTTTTTTTAAATTTCATTTTGTTCGTTTTCGTACGTTGCATCTGATCGGGCCGGACGTCGTAAGAAACCCTGTTAAGTTTGTTGTTGATCTATTTTCTCAGTCTTTTTATTACAGAGAGTAGCTAACCCTCTGACCGAACTCGCTGAGCTACCGTGCCCGGCATTTTTAAATCTCATTTTGTTCATTTTCGTTCGTTGTATCTGCTGGGGGCGGACGTCGAAAGACACCCGTTTCAGTTCGTTGTTGATCCATTAACTCAGTTTTTTTATTACAGAGGGCAGCTACCCCTCTGACCGAACATGTTAAGTTACCATGCCGGCTTCACTCGGCTACTCGCTCACTTACCACAACAGTGAAACTTTTCTGAATATAAAGAGCTGCCCAAACTTTAACAGGCAATATTTCAAAAACGAGTCCGCATTGGCACCTACAATTTTAGGATGTGATAGGTGCCTATCCACACTATAAGCAGGCGAAGTGGGAGCTCATAATTCGATGCACCTCCTAGAAGGTCCAAAAAAATGGTTCTGAGCACTATGGGACTTAACTGCGTGGTCATCAGTCCCCTAGAACTTAGAACTACTTAAACCTAACTAACCTAAGGACATCACACATATCCATGCCCGAGACAGGATTCGAACCTGCGGCCGTAGCGGTCGCGTGGTTCCAGACTGTAGCGCCTAGAACCGCACGGCCACTCCGGCCGGCCCAGAAGGTCCCCTCGTTAGTTGGTTGTCTTCGCAAGCGTTTATTCCGTTGTATGGGTTCCAATGCTCTGAATTTAGTGTCACGTACTCGACGGACCACAAGATCAGTTTAAGGAAGGAAATCGATCGTGTCCGTTCCTTAAGACCTATCCCGCCTCTTGCCTTAGCCAATTTCGTCAATTTCCGGAAAACTAACCTAGATTGACGAATGAAGATTTGAACCAGTGCCCTCCCGGACATGAACGTGGTGCATTAACCACGGCACCGCATTATCTTTACAATTGGTAACAATGGCGTGTTACAAGTACAAATTTCCAGAGCATTTAAGTAATTCTTCAATGCATTTGAACCACCCCCAGGTCGATACCGTCGTGGAACAGTCAGGACACTTGTACGCAAGCGTACCCGGCCTCTCGCTGGACTCTGCGCAGCTTGCAGTGGGCGTCTGCAGCTCGGAGGCTGGTCCTGGGATGGAAGACAAGGCCGCGAGGCCTACGCCGCGCCGTCCAGGGCCCGCGACAATAGCCCGCCTGCTGCTCCGGCCGGCCCACTGCGCCGGCGTGGGCTGCGGCGCCGAGTCGGCGGAGGCTGCCTATTGGCAGCTCACTGCTCGCGGCGAGCAGCATATGTCCGGTCGCTTTGATCACTGCTTCCACACGCAATTACGAAAGGTGAGCTTTCACTAGCAAGCGTTTTCTGAACTATACTACTGCCCATTAAAATTGCTACAGCACCAAGATGACGTGCTACAGACGCGAAATTTAACCGACAGGAAGAAGATGCTGTGATATGCAAATGATTAGCTTTTCAGAGCATTCACACAAGGTTGGCGCCGGTGGCGACACCTACAACGTGCTGAAATGAGGAAAGTTTCCAACCGATTTCTCATACACAAACTGCAGTTGACCGGCGTTGCCTGGTGAAACGTTGTTGTGATGCCTCGTGTAAGGAGGCGAAATGCGTACCATAACGTTTCCGACTTCGATAAAGGTCGGATTGTAGCCTATCGCGATTGCTGTTTATCGTATCGCGACATTGCTCCTCGCGTTGGTCGAGATCCAATGACTGTTAGCAGAATATGGAATCGGTGGGTTCAGGAGGATAATACGGAGTGCCGTGCTGATCTCAACGGCCTCGTATCACTAGCAGTCGAGATGGCAGGCATCTTATCTGCATGGCTGCAACGGATCGTGCGGCCACGTCTCGATCCCTGAGTCGACAGATGGGGACGTTTGCAAGGCAACAACCATCTGCAGCAGCCCATTACAAACAGTATTGTAAGGTGCTTAAAAATGTTATTAGGAAGGCAAAAAGTATGTGGTATGCAGATAGAATAGCTAAGTCTCAGGATAAAATTAAAACCATATGGTCAGTCGTAAAGGAAGTGGCTGATCTGCAGAGACAGGTCGACGATATAGAATCAGTGCGTAATGGGAATGTCCGTGTTACTGATAAGTCGCGTATATGTACAGTATTTAATAATCACTTTCTGAATATAGCAGGTGAACTAAATAGAAACCTAGTCCCAACAGGGAATCATGATTAGAAAAAAAGTGTTCCGAGACTTTTACCTGATATGCTCCTCCATGATACTGACAAGAGGGAGATTGAGTTAATAATTAAATCACTAAAGACCAAGAACTCTCATGGATATGACGGGGTATCTAGCAGAATACTGCAGTATTATTCTATGTATGTTAGCCCAGTACTTAGCCACATCTGTAACTTTTCCTTTAGGAGTGGTCGGTTTCCTCACCGATTAAAGTACTCGGTAGTGAAGCCACTTTATAAAAAGGGAGACATTGATAATGTTGACAATTTTAGACCTATTTCTACGCCATCGGTGTTTGCTAAAGTTATCGAGAAGGTTGTATATACAAGGTTACTGGAGCATTGAAATTCACATAATTTGCTGTCAAATGTTCAGTTTGGTTTTAGAAATGGTTGAACAACTGAAAATGCTATATTCTCTTTTCTCTGTGAGGTTTTGGACGGATTAAATAAAAGGTTGCGAACGCTAGGTGTTTTCTTTGATTTAAGGAAGGCTTTTGACTGTGTTGACCACAAAATATTACTGCAGAAGTTGGACCATTATGGAGTAGGGGGAGTAGCTTACAATTGGTTCGCCTCTTACTTTAAGAACAGAAAGCAGAAGGTAATTCTCCGCAATATTGAGAGTGGTAGTGATGTTCAGTCCAAATGGGGCACTGTTAAGTGGGGCGTCCCCCAAGGGTCGGTGCTGGGGCTACTGCTGTTTCTTATTTATATAAATTATATGCCTTCTAGTATTACAGGTGATTCAAAAATATTTCTGTTTGCTGATGACACCAACTTGGTAGTGAAGGATCTTGTGTGTAATATTGAAACAGTACCAAATAATGTAGTTCATGAAATAAGTTCGTGGCTTGTGGAAAATAATTTGATGCTAAATCACAGTAAGACACAGTTTTTACAGTTTCTAACTCACAATTCAACAAGAACCGAGACGGAACAGTTCAAGTTCCTAGGCGTTCGGATAGATAGTAAGCTGTTGTGGAAAGCCCATGTCCAGGATCTTGTTCAGAAACTAAATGCTGCTTTATTTACCATTAGAACAGTATCTGAAATAAGTGACACTTCAACACGAAAAGTAGTCTACTTCGCATATTTTCATACGCTTATGTCGTTTGGTATTATTTTTTGGGGTAATTCTTCTGATTCAAAAAGGGTATTTTTGGCTCAAAAAAGGGCTGTTCGAGCTATATGTGGTGTAAGTTCGAGAACCTCTTGTCGACCCCTATTCAACAGTCTGGGAATTCTGACATTGCCCTCACAGTATATATTTTCTTTATTGTCGTTTCTTGTTAGCAATATTAGCCTATTCCCAAGAGTTAGCAGCTTTCACTCAGTTAATACTAGGCAGAAATCCAATCTGCATGTGGAATGTACTTCCTTGACTCTTGTGCAGAAAGGAGTGCAGTATTCTGCTGCATCCATTTTCAATAAGCTACCACAAGAACTCAAAAATCTTAGCAGTAGCCCAAATTCTTAAGTCTAAACTGAAGAGTTTCCTCATGGCTCACTCCTATTCTGTCGAGCAGCTCCTGGAAGAGCTAAAAAATTAAGCAAATTCCAGTGTTACATTCCTGATTTTCTTTATTTAAACTTACGACTTGTCACCTGAATATGTTTTTTTTTATATTTCATTTTATCTGTTTCTAATATCGTGTTATAATTTCATGTATTAACTCGTTCCATGACCATGGAGACTTCTCCTTAATTTGGTCCCACGGAACAATAAATAAATAAACGAACAGTTCGACGACGTTTGCAGCAGCATGGTCTATCAGCTCAGAGACCATGGCTGCGGTTACCCTTGACGCTACATCACAGACAGGAGCGCCTGCGATGGTGTACTCAACGACGAACGTGGGTGCACGAATGGAAAAAACGTCATTTTTTCGGATGAATCCAGGTTCTGTTTACAGCATCATGATGGTCGCATCCGTGTTGGGCGACATCGCGGTGAACGCACATTGGAAGCGTATCACCCGGCGTGATGGTATGGGGTGCCATTGGTTACACATCTCGATCACCTCTTGTTCGCATTGACGGCACTTTGAACAGTGGACGTTACATTTCAGATGTGTTACGACCCGTGGCTCTACCGTTCATTCGATCCCTGCAAAACCCTATAATACAGCAGGATAATGCACGACCGCATGTTGCAGGTCCTGTACTGGCCTTTCTGGATACAGAAAATGTTCGACTGTTGCCCTGGCCAGCACATTCTCCAGATCTCTCACCAACTGAAAACGTCTGATCAATGGTGACCGAGCAACTGGCTCGTCACAATACGCCAGTCACTACTCTTGATGCGCTGTGGTATCGTGTTGAAGCTGCATGGGCAGCTGTACCTGTACACGCCATCCAAGCTCTGTTTGACTCAATGCCCAGGCGTATCAAGGCCGTTATTACGGCCAGAGGTGGTTGTTCTGGGTACTGATTTCTCAGGATCAATGCACCCAAATTGCGTGAAAATGTAATCACATGTCAGTTCTAGTATAATATATTTGTCCAATGAATACCCATTTATCATCTGCATTTCTTCTTGGTGTAGCAATTTTAATGGTCAGTGGTGTAAATGATCTCGCAAACTGAATACGGTGTTGGGCGGAATTACACTGACTTAATGTCACGAGATAGCGATATGCTCATATACAGACGGCGGTAGTATCGCGTACACAAGGCGCAAAACGGCAGTTCACTGGCAGAGCTGTCATTTGTACTCAGGTGATTAATGTGAAAAGGTTTCCGACTTAATTATGGCCGCACGGCATGAATTAACAGACTTTGAACGCGGAGTGGTAGTTGGAGATGGAGGCATAGAAAATTCCATTTCGGAAATTGTTCAGGAATTTAATATTCCGAGATCCACAGTGGCGACAGCATGCAGAGATACCAAATTTCGGGCATTACTTCTCACCACGAACAACGCAGTGGCCGACGGCCTTCACTTAACGACTGAGAGCAGCGGCGTTTGCGTAGAGTTGTCAATGCTAAAAGACAAGCAACACTGCGTGATATAACCGCAGAAATCAATGCTGGACGTATGACTAACGTATCCTTTAGGACAGCGAGACGAAATTTGGCGTTAATGGGCTATGGCAGCAAACGACCCAGGCGAGTGCCTTTGGTAACATCACCTCATCGCCTGTAGCGCCTCGTGACCATGTCGGATTGACCTTGACTGGAAAATTGTGGCCAGCTCAGATGAGTCCCGCAGACCCCACGAAGCCATGGACCCATGTTTTCAACAAGGCACTGTGCGAGCTGGCGCTGGCTCCATAATGGTGTGGCTGTGTTTACATGGAATGGACTGGGTTCTCTTGTCCAACTGAATCACTGACGAAATGGTTATGTTCGGCTACTTGGAGACCATCTACAGCCCTTCATGGGTTTCATGTTCCCAAGCAACAAAGGAATATGCATGGCTGACATACGCGATGCCACCTGGCCAAAATTATTCGCGATTGGTTTGAAAAATTTTCTGCCCAGTTCGAGCGAATGATATGGCCACCCAGATAGCCCGAAATGAATCCTATAAAACATCTGTGGGGCACAGTCGAGAGGCAGTTCGTGCACAAAATCCTGAGCTGGCAACACTTTCTCAATTATAGACGGCTATAGAGTAGGGTGACCAAACGTCCCGGAAAACCGGGATTGTCCCGGTTTTCATCCCAATGTTCCGGTGTCCCGAAAATTTGTTTCGGGACGCTCAAAAGTCCCGGAATTCAGTTTTTAAATTCATTTCGCGAAAATTTCTCAAATTTTTTGGATTTCGCTATATTAAAGGAAATACAAGAAATTAATATATTTTAGCTTATTTGTCTAAAACCTCCATTGTCCCATACTGGTAATCACAGTAACAGTATTGATACACTCAGGCAATAATTTACTTTGAGCGGTACTTTGGGCAACAAGTAGTAAGTTGTATTATTGTAACAGAGCTATGAAACCGTCCGATTGTCGCGCCCCTTACACACTCATTGTCAGAACAGTGTAGTAGTTGTTTTGTCAGACAAACTGCAATAGTTTTTTCTCATATTAGTGGTATTATTGCTGAAGTACTGTGAAATGCAATGCTGAAACGTGCCTGCAAGTTCAGTGACTGTTATTCCAAGGAATGGAATTTCCTTAAGAAAGGTCGTTTTAATTACGAAGCAGAGTGTTCCGTATGTAACTGTTTTATTAGTATAAGTCATGGTGGACGTTCCGACATAATTGATCACATCAGGTTAAAGAAACACATTAACAGATACAGTGCACCGAGCTGCAGTAAAACTCTACAAAAATATTTTGTGAAACATCAGTCAAGTGAAGAGACCAAAGTTCGAGCATTCGAGCTTACACTTGCCTACCACACGGTGAAACATCACCAAACTTATAGATCTAGTGATTGTACTAATAAGCTTAACAGCATTATATTTGATGATTCTTCCATTGCAAAAAAGTTTAGTTCAGCAAGAACTAAAGTGTCAGCCTTAGTGAAAGGAATTATTGCTCCCCAGAGTGTAAAGGAAAGCCTTGAATACATCAAAAAGTCTTCTTTCTACGGGATATCCACTGATGCCGTCCGCAGCTCGTGGTCGTGCGGTAGCGTCCTCGCTTCCCGCGCCCGGGTTCCCGGGTTCGATTCCCGGCGGGGTCAGGGATTTTCTCTGCCTCGTGATGACTGGGTGTTGTGTGATGTCCTTAGGTTAGTTAGGTTTAAGTAGTTCTAAGTTCTGGGGGACTGATGACCATAGATGTTAAGTCCCATAGTGCTCAGAACCATTTGAACCACAGATGCCAGCAATCATAAGGCCACTAAAATATTTCCGTTTGTTATTCAGTTTTTCGATATTAATCAGGGAATTCAGACCAAACTTTTGAAGGTGAGTTCCCTACCTAATGAAACATCTGACGAAATTTCGAGATTTTGTATGAATACTATCGAAATATTTGATCTTGAGAAAAATAAATGTGTGGCATTTTGTGGAGACAACACCAACACAAACTTTGGTGGTTCAAAAAGACAAGGCAAATGCAACGTATTTACCAAATTAAAGGCAACATTGCATGAAAACATTGAAGGCATAGGGTGCCCTGCACATGTTTTACACAATGGCGTGCAGACATCTGCTGACAGTTTAAGCTGTGATGTTGAAACTATCGTCATGAAGGTATACTCACACTTTTACATATATACTGTTAGAACAGAGAGGCTTAAGGAGTTCTGTGATTATGTGGGAACTGAATATATGAATGTAATATGTCACTCGAAAACTCGCTGGTTATCACTGTTTCCAGCAGTTGAAAGAGTAATCCGCCTGTTTGAACCGTTAAAAGATTTTTTTTCTAAATGAAGACAAAGCCCCCAAAATATTGGTTCAGTTTTTCAGTAATCCTTTAAGTGAAGCCTACTTATGGTTCATTCACAGTCAGCTTAGCACTTTGCAGCATGGGATAAAGGAAATTGAGGGACGCACGAAAAGTGAAATAGAGGTAAATGATGTTTTGAAAAATACTCTGGAAACTGTTACTAAGAGGAGAGAACAGCAGTTCATTTCTTTCAATGTTAAATCTGTCCTTAAAAGAGCAGAAGTATCAGAAGCAGCGGAAAGGAGTTTTAGAGAAGAAGTTAACAAGTTTTATGACACTTGTGTAGAACATCTCAGCAAGTGGAGCGCCTCATATTTACTCTCATCGCCGGTGTTTGATTGGATGTTACTGAAGAGAGTGCCAAAATGGGAAAGCGTTGAAGAGACAGTTTCTTATTTGAAGAGTAAAGAGATTGAAATCGATGATTCCATTCTCTTTGATCAGTTCGGCATACTGACAAATTTTGTTGAAGAAAGTCTTCTCAAGTGGAATGATGAAAAAAAAACACCATTGGAATGTCATGAGAAGTGGGTGAGTTTTTTTTAAAGCTGTGACTGTCTTCAGCATTACTCTGAGTTGGTAATAATTGCAAGGTATTTATTTGCAATCCCAGCCCATAATGCCGATGTGGAAAGAATATTTTCCTAGTGGACTGATGAAAGAAACATAATGGAGGTGGAGTCTCTTGAAGCAATCCTGCAGATATTGTACAACTACAAAATGGATGGTGCCGAGTTTTATCACTGTGTCTCAAAGAACAAAGACATGATCAAGAAGGCTGGAGGCAATGAAAAATACCCTTTTCTCCAAGGACAGTCAATTCCATCTACAAGTACTCAGTAATATTAAAGCCCATGTTAATATTAATTGATTAAAAGTTGAATGGCTGTAAAATTTTGTAAAATCGTAATACATTTCGTTATTACTGTATACGTTTATTAAATGTCATTAATTATACAGATAATCTAGATTATATCAATCTTTTGTATCCTCTTATTAGTTATAATAATCGGGTTAACAAAATTAATCAACAAAACAATATTTAAAATTAAGATACCTGGGTACATGTGGGATGAGGTGTCCATTGGCACCCAGGTGAATGTGTCCCGGTTTTCACCGAAAATAATTTCTGCACTGGACCACTCAAAAGGAGGACCAACATGATACTAGGCGGTATCCCATGACTGTGCATCTATACACATACTCTGCAATCCACTATATACTGCATGGTGGAGGGCACTTCGTACCGTTGCTTGTCAAATGGAGTAACAGTACTTGATTACCTGTATGCTTGTATTTTCTGTCAGGACTGCTTGTGTGAAATTCAAACTCCAATGCTATCTCGTTGCGATTTGCGGCGTTAAGATACTTCTAGTTTAAACAACAGCCATGTAGAAGGTCGTAGTCCTATCATCGTTACAGCAGATGTTGTGGCCGCAAATGTCCACCAGTGCGTGTCTGACAACTCGTCGATAAATGGCGCCGGTGTGAGTCAGAATTAGTCGAATTTGATCCAAATGCGCAGAGGCAGGTTCCTGGCTGCCCATTCACGACAGTACTCCAGCCCATAAAGCTAAGATCGTGCGCGATTTTTGGACAGCAAACGGATCACAATCCTTGATCAGCCGCCGTATTCGCCCCAGCTGGATTACAGTTGTTCCCTAAATTGATGTTGGCAATGAAAGGACACCGTTATGACGCAGTTAAGGGCAGCCAAGAAAACTATACCGCAGTATTAAATGCAGTTCCAAAAAATGTCTATATTTGCTTTTTCAAAACACTTTTAGAACGATTTCAGCTCCGTATCAATTTAGCGGGAGACTACTTAAAAAAATACAGCATTTTGGGATCGTAATCCATGAGTTTTATTTTCTGCACACACAGTCCTAACTGAACTGGGACACACTGAGTATTCCTTATTTCGCCTTTGTGGTCGTTTGCGAAATGACGTATTATGCAGTAGTTATGGAGAGATGAGCAGTCTTGCAGAGGATATATCAGCGTAGAAAGCTGCTTTAAACCATTCTTAGCTCTGAAGACCACAACAAGGTCTGGATGACTAAAGAAGAACGATTATCAGTCGCAGTTCAGTGTGTGAAAGAAATATGTTAACGCAGAAATTGTATCTGCAAATTCACTTGTGGTGTCCATCTATATCGTAATTTTCTAGTACACCTATCTGTTTATCGAAAACTTTTTTTGCTCCTCCGTCGAAGACTGAAGACCGACAGGTTTGAATCGCTAAGACTACGAAATTTATAAAGCGCAGACAATGGATCGTGCCTGTACTTGTTTGCAACTCATTATTTGTTTTAGATGTGATGTCATCGTACCATTGTAGGCGCGTGCGCCACGCGTAGTATTGTTAAGAATAACCTTTCTGTAATGTTATTAAGTGGTGCAGCGTGATCAAGCGCTTAGCTAGAAACTGATTCGCGTGTCACTTCGAAGAGCTTGCGGAAACTGCTACCACCCAAAGTGAGTCAATTAAATTAAAAATTACAAAATAATAAAAGACGTCGTCTCATATGACTCGTAAGTATGCTCAGAATATAAAAAACACAAGTTACAGGAAAGTTCGCGGTGAAAGGAATAAAAGAATGCCAGCGGTAAGGCAGTGTCGAAAAGGAAATGAACGAACGGCACAAAGCGATTACATAGCTGGCTTATGGGTCATATATCGACCAACGAAAGTTCGAACTTGTGATTTATCTGTTCTGTAACCATTACACTACTTTGTGTAGCCACTGTACCAGAGATACTGGTAATTAAATTACATATTAAAACGAAATACTTGTTATTACACTGAAGCGCCAAAGAAACTTGTATACTCATGCGTAATCAGTTACAGAGATATGTAAACAACAGAATACGGCGCCGCGGTCGGCAACGCCTATAAAGACAAGTGTCTTGCGTAGCTGTTAGATCGGTTACTGCTGCTACAATGGCGGGCAATCCAGATTTAAGTGAGTTTGAATGTGGTGTTATAGTCGGCGCATGAGCGATGGACACGGCATCTCCGAGGTAGCGGTGAAGTAGGGATTCTCCCGTACGACCATTTTGCAGATTTCAGTGCTGGCACATCAACAAGTGTCAGTGTCAGTAGGGATTCTCCCGTACGACCATTTTGCAGATTTCAGTGCTGGCACATCAACAAGTGTCAGTGTGCGAACATTCAACGAAACACAATCGATATGGGCTTTCGCAGCCGAAAGCCCACTCATGTACCCTTGATGACTGCACGTCACAAAGCTTTACACCTCACCTGGACCCGTCAACACCAACATTGAACTGTTGATGACTGGAAACATGTTGCCTGGTCGGACGAGTCTCGCTTCAGATTGTATCGAGCGGATGGACGTGTACGGGTATGGAGACAACTTCATGAATCCGGGGACTCTGCACGTCAGCAGGAGACTGTGCAAGCTGGTGGGCTCTCTACTGGTGTGGAGCGTGTGCAGGTGGAGTGATATGGAACCGCTGCTACGTCTAGATACGACTCTGACAGGTGACACTTACGTAAGCATCGTATCTAACCTGCATCCATTCATGTCCATTGCGTATTCCGATGGACTTGGGCAATTCCAACAGAACAATGCGACATCCCACACGTCCAGAATTGCTGCAGAGTGGCTCCATGAACACTCTTCAGAGTTTGAACACCTCCGCTGACCAACAAACTCCCCAGACATGAACGTTATTGAGCATATCTGGGATGCCTTGCAACGTGCTGTTCGGAAGAGATCTCCACACCCTTGTACGCTTACGGATTTATGGACAGCCCTGCAGAATTCATGGTGTCGATTCCCTCCAACAGTACTTCAGACATTAGTCGAGCCCATGTCACACTGTGTTGCTGTTGCGGCACTTCGGCGCGCTTGCGGGGGCCGTACACGGCATTAAGCAGGTGTACCAGTTTCTTTGGCTCTTCAGAGTATTTTATCACGGCGATTTCATGAAAACTCTGTAGTGCGGACCCGAACTGCGCACAGAGAATTTTCTTCTAAGTTCATAACTTTTGAAATTATGTGCTAAATTCAGTCGGTGGCTGCCGACCTTCGGGAAGCATGTTGCCCTGGAGTTGCAATGCCCCGTTACACACACTATCACATTCAGATCGAGACTGCTAGCATGGCGCCAGGCGTGAACGTTAAAATGTCGTTAAGCCTGACCGAGACGATATTACACTACGTGATTCTGACGTCAAGGAGTTGTCAGAAATTCTTCGAGAAACGACTTGAAGTGAAAACATGAAATCATCGTGCTGTCGTGGACTTCAGTCCGAAGAATGGTTGATGCAGCTGTCTACACAGGTCTGTATTGTGCAAGCCTCTATACGTATGCATAACTGCTACGTAAACAAAGGGAACTTCATCTCTGATTCAAGAGAAGCAAAAGCATAGCTGACACAAAAGCTGAATGAAGCGAAAATGAGCGTAAGGAGAGCAATGAGAGAAAAGATGTTTTGGTCGTATGTAAAATCAGTAAGTGGTTCAAAATCATCTATTCATTCACTCAGTGATCATACTGGCACCGAAACTGAAGATGTCAGAGAAAAGGCCGAAATACTGAATTCTGTCTTCCGAAACTGTTTCATCGTGGAAGATCGTATCACGGTCCCTCTTTCAAAAGTCGTACGAACGTCGAAATGTCTGCTATTGAGATAACCGATCGCAGAATAGAAAAACAATTACAATCGCTTCATAATGGAAACGTGTCAAGACCATATGATATACCTACGAGATCAAGACAATGCGAAGGAACTTGCTCCTCTTCTAGTAGTAATTTATAGTAGATCGCTTGAGGAACGAAGGGTACCTAGCGACTGGAAGAAAGCGCAGATAGTTCCAGTTTTTAAGAAGAGGCGCAGGATAGATGCACACAATTATGAACGTATATCGTTGAGATCAATCTATTGTAGGATTACTGAACATGTTTTATGCTCAAGGATTATGACATTCTTGGCGAAGGAAAATCTCCTCTATAAAAATCAACATGAATTCCGCAAACAGAGATGCTGCGAAACTCCGCTCGCTCTGTTCCTCTATGAATCCACAGCGCCGTAGACAATGGCGCTCAGGTTGACTCCGTGTGCCTAAACTACAGGAAGGCTTTTGGCACCGTCCCGCACTGCCAGTCAGTGTGGGCGGGGGGGGGGGGGGGGGGGGCTTATCGAGTATCGGAGCAGATTTCTGACTGGATTCAAGACTTCCTTGCAGGGAGAACTCAACACGTTGCTCTTGGCTCAAATGGCTCTGAGCACTATGGGACTTAACTGCTGAGGTCATCAGTCCCCTAGAACTTAGATCTACTTAAACCTATAATGAACAGAAAGGGTCGGACGTTCTTTAACACTGTTCGCAGATGATGCGATTATCTATAACGAAGAACCAACGCCAGTACACAGTAACGACTTGCAGAATAACCTCCAGCGACTTTATGAATAGTACAGGCTCTGGCAGTTGATCCTGAATGTAAATAAATGTAACATGTCGCTCACACATAGTAAAAGAAATCCACTGCTGTACAACTACACTATTGATGCCAAACCGCTGGGAACAGTACCTTCAGTAAAAATCTAGGATTAGCTATCTAGAGCGACCTTAAGTGGAATGGTTCAAATGGCTCTGAGCACTATGGGACTTAACATCAATGGTCATCAGCCCCCTAGAACTTAGAACTACTTAAACCTAACTAACCTAAGGACAGCACACAACACCCAGTCATCACGAGGCAGAGAAAATCCCTGACCCCGCCGGGAATCGAACCCGGGAACCCGGGCGTGGGAAGCGAGAACGCTACCGCACGACCACGAGCTGCGGACCCTTAAGTGGAATGATCACGTAAAACAAAAAGTGGGGAAAGCAGATGCCAGTTTCAGATTCATAGGAAGAATCTTAAGGAAATGTAACTCATTCAGGAAGGAAGAGGCTAATAAGGCGCTTGTTCGACCGATTCTTGATTACTGTTCACCTATCTGGGATATCTAGGAGGTAGGACTGATAGAAGAGAGAGAGAAGATCCAACGAAAGGCGGCGCGTTTCGTTACGGGATTGTTTAGCCGGCGCGAGAGCGGTACGGAGATGCTCAACGAATTCCATTGGCAGACTTTATAGGAGAGACGTTATACTCATGGAGAGCTTTACTACTGAAATTTCGAGAGGGCGCTTTTCGTGAAGAGTCGGACAACATATTACTACCCCACATAAGCCTCGCGTAATGAACACCTAGGAGAAGATTCGAGAAATTAGAGCCAATACAGAGGCTTACCGACAACCATTCTTCCCGCACGTTATTCACGAGTGAAACAAGGTTGGAGAAATCAGTTAGCGCTTCAAAAAGTACCACCCGCCACACGCCATTAGGTGACGTAATTCCGTCATCATCAGCTGACTTAATTCGACTGCATTCAATTACCCTTCCTTTACTTTTATTGGTGTTCATCTTAAGAATGCTTAAGACACCGTTAACTCTGTTAAACGACCTTCCAAATCCTTTCCTGTCTCTGACAGAACTGCCTTGTCATCGGCACACCGCAAAGTTTTTATTTCCTCTCCCGGAACTTTATTTCTCTTTCCAAATTTGTCCTTGATTTCCTTTAGTGCTTGCACAATGCACAGACTGAACAACGTCTGGGATGTGCTATAACCGTGTCTCGTGTATGGTATCGGTGTACACATTGTAAGTAACCTTTCCCTCCCTATATTTTATCCCTACTACCTTCAGAATTTCAAAGAGCGTAGTTCGCTCAACACTGTCAAATGCTTTCTGTAAATATGCAACTGCCTTTCTTCGGTCTGTTTTGTGGGATAAGTCGTAAGGTGAGCATTAGCTCTTGTGTACCAACATTTCTGCCGAGCCGAAACTGGTCTTCTCGGAAGTCAACATCTTCTATTACTCTGTAAATGATTCGTAGTGGTATCTGCAACCATGACTTATTAATCTGATAGTTCGGTAATATTTCCACGAGGTGGGCTGCATACGTTCTGGCGTAGCGGTTAGCGTCGCTCGCTGGAGTCCTGCTAATTTGCAAAAGATATGATCCGTGATACGAAAATGACTGGGCTGAATGCAAGAAAATGGGAAATACGTCCACCTTGTCGGAAGATAGCCATCAATGAGAGAACGCAGCCTTTCGAATTTATCGTTTTAGCAGGATGTAGTAATGAAGTTATTCTTGTTTGGGACTTCTGGCAAGGATCACAAGGAGAACCGTCGGTGGAATATCAGTGGTTCAGATTCGCAAAACTATTTCAAAAAGCACAAATAAAAATAATTGCAGGTGGATGGATTCGAACTGGCGACCGTAGCACGCCAGCCAGTGGCGCTTAACTGCTAAGCCAAACAGCATACAGCCTAGCTTGCAGCATTGCTTAGCATGCTGTGAGGCCATTCGTCTGTGGGTGGTAGGTAGTTGCAACATCGCCCACACCATAACCGCCTGCCACCCACAGATCAATGGCCTCTCAGAGTGCTTTAATAAAACGTTAGCACATGTAATACCGACGTACGTTGATATTGAACAGAGAGACTGGGATACAAGTCTGTCTGTCGTACCTTCCCATATAACACAGCGAAACAAGACACTATAAGCTTCACACTGTTCTTGTCGCTCCACGGTCGCAAGGTCGAAACCACAATGGATACACTATTTATGTTTCAACCGGACGATTTGTAATACCGACGTACGTTGATATTGAACAGAGAGACTGGGATACAAGTCTGTCTGTCGTACCTTCCCATATAACACAGCGAAACAAGACACTATAAGCTTCACACTGTTCTTGTCGCTCCACGGTCGCAAGGTCGAAACCACAATGGATACACCATTTCTGTTTCAACCGGACGATTTGTAGCAGCAATAGATGTTAACCGGAAAGACAAAATTCACTGTGACATAAATTTCGTTGAATAAATTAGCAGTTTTGGGTGGGGCGGCAAGTGAAAATGTCATGATTTTAGGACTGACTGTACCTTTTAGTTATTCATGTTTTTAATGTGCCGTAACGTACATAATTGGTTTGAAAGTCATATGAGAATATGCTTTGTTAGATCGAGAAGAACTTTTTAGTCAATCGTAGATAAGAAATGCGGAGTTATGGTCGTTAAGGACATAAAGCAACGGCCTAGAAGCGACAACAACTATGTCCGACAATCACACCACGTTGACTGTATGTCAGAGATTTTGTCCGACTCAACTAGTGTTGTGTTATGGTTCTTGTGCGCTCTTAGGCATTTCGCTTAACTTTAAAGTCAAGCTCAACCCAGTAAACAACGAAATCTTCTCCGATGTTACAAGTCTTAGATACGAAAATAAGTTTTCCAAATTTGCATAAAGACTGAAACATTAACATTTAGCTTCATTTTATTTTTGAATATTTATATTTTCTGAAACTATTTGTATGGAAGTGTAGCCATGTATGGAAGTGAAACATGGACGATAAATAGTTTAGACAAGAAGAGAACAGAAGCGTTCGTAACGTGGTGCTACAGAAGAATGCTGAAGATCAGATTGGTAGATTACACAAGTAATGAGGAGGTACTCAGTAGAATTGGGGAGAAAAGAAATTTGTGGCACAACTTGACTAGAAGAAGGGATCGGTTGGTAGGACATGTTCTGGGGCATCAAGGGATCACCAATTTAGTATTGGAGGGCAGCGTGGAGGGTAAAAATCATAAGAGGGAGACCAAGAGATGAATACACTAAGCAGATTCAGAAGGATGTAGGTTGCAGCAGGTACTGGGAGATGAAGAAGCTTGCACAGGATAGAGTAGCATGAAGAGCTGTATCAAACCAGTATCTGGACTGAAGACAACAACAACATATCTATTTGTGTGCCCGTATACGTGCCTCTCCTTGATGTTAAATCTGTTCATTGAGCAAGCAGCGAAGAAAACTTAGGAAAAAATTGGAAAGGGGAACAAAATCCAAATGGAAGAAGTAAAAACGACGACGTTGTAATTCTGCTAGAGACGGCAAAGGACTTGGAAGAGCAGGTGAATGAAATGGATAATGTCGTGAAATAAATTATAAGATGAACATCAACAAAGATAAAACAAGACTAGTGAAATTTAGTCGAATTAAATCATGTGATGCTAATGTAATGAAATTAGGAAATGATATACTAAGAGTAATAAATGGAAATAACTGACAACTGATGAAGTAGAGGATATAAAATGCAGTCTTGGCTAGCAAGACAAGCATTCTGTTAAATGAGAAGTTTGTTACTATCGAATATAAATTTAAGTGTTAAGATGTCATTTCTGAAGATAAATGTCTGGAGTGCAGACTTATATGGAAACTGAATGTGGACGATAAAGAGATCATACAAAATGAGAATAAAAACGTTGAAATGTTGTGTTACAAATGAATGTCGGCGATTAGAAGGGAAGATCGCCAAACTGATGGTACCGAATAGAAATGTGAAAAAACGAAGTTTATGGTATAACTTGACTAAAAGAAGGGAATCATCAGTTTGGTAATGGAAGGACGTGTGTGTGGCAAAAATTGTGGAAGGAAACCAAGGTTTGAATACAAGAGGGAGGTTCAAATGGATGTAAGTTGCACTAGTTATGTAGAGATGAAGAGCCTTTCACATGATCACAGGATACAGTAGCGTGAACAGCTGAATCAGTCCAGTCTTTGGACGGAAGATCACAACAACATATATGTGTATGTAAACATGAAAATTTAAGAAAGTGCGTCACATCCAGATGTACGAACGAGATGTAGCTGGCGGATTGGTGGATACCACCTAAAACCAGGTAAAAAAAAAAAAAAAAAAAAAAAAGAAACTTGGATTGTTCAGCTTAGGGTATTAACTTCGGCTTACGTAAGCACTACAAATGGCGCACTGTAGAAACAATCTCGGCGAGATGAATAGTGGGAGTAGCTGAACTATAGCGATAGATCGGCATTGACTGATTTGCAGCTGCGGAGAACATTAGTGAGCAGGTAACACTGCGTTTACTGCATCTTCGTCATCGCTAGGTGAAGTGACACGTGAAGTTAACTGTCAGTTTGAAATTATCATAAGATGACATGTCAGATCCATTATATACCGTGTTGTCTGTTATTTTCAACAAAGCAGTCACCGTATTTCGATTTCTATGGTATCCGCTGTTCCCATCTCAGCTCGCCGACAGTCTTCTTAAACAACAGGAAAGAAGGAAACAATCTTAGGTTTTAACGTCCCGTCGACGGTTTGGGTAAGGACATGGAAAGAAATTGGCCGTGTCCTTTTCTTAGGAAGCATCTGAAATGGCTCTGAGCACTATGGGACTTAACTTCTGAGGTCATCAGTCCCCCAGTCCGCCCCCCCGGTAGCTGAGTGGTCAGCGCAACAGACTGTCACTCCTAAGGCCCCGGGTTCCATTCCCGGCTGGGTTGAAGATTTTCTCCGCTCAAGGACTGGGTGTTCTGTTGTCCTAATCATCATCATTTCATCCCCATCGATGCGCAAGTCGCCGAAGTGGCGTCAAATCGAAAGACTTGCACCAAGCGAGCGGTCTACCCGACGGGAGGCCCTCGTCACACGACATCATCATCATCAGTCCCCTAGAACTTAGAACTACTTAAACCTAACTAACCTAAGGACATCACACACATCCATGCCCGAGGCAGGATTCGAACCTGCGACCGTAGCGGGCGCGCGGTTCCAGACTGTAGCGCCTAGAACCGCTCTGCCACCTCGGCCAGCCGAAGCATCTCAGCATCTTTTAGTGATTTAGGGAAACTACAGTAAAGATAAATACGGATGTCTGGACGGGTATTTCAACCGCCATCTTAGAGTGCACTTACAATATCTGCACTTTTCAGCGTAATGTACAAGTTGGGGAAAGTTTATGATCAACGGACACGCACGGTTGTTCGTTGGCGAAGGTCACGTCAGTGAAATTGTTGTTGTGGTTAGTCATAAAACGTGCGTCAAGGTCGTGACTGCTTTCACATTTCTGCACTCCGCCGTCTGCTGGTCTGTAAGCGTGACGTCGGGGGCGGTGGGTGGCGCCGAGCCGTGGCGGATCTCTAGCCGCACCGTGTCCGTCGCATTACGCTAACCAACTCCAATCGGCCTTACTTCGGCACGTAGCTGGCCATTGATTTCCGTTTGGTCACGCCTCGATTGTCACGCTCGCTATACAGAGGCGGGAACTATTCGAGAGGCAGTGTTGTTTTCCAACCCGTACAACAATATGTGATATTAAATAGCGAACACTTCTCGATGATTTACACGGTCACGAGCTGACTTTCGACTTCTGTGATCATCGTCAAGTGACAACTGAGTGCCGCAAACACAGATAAAAAGACGTGTGGCTTGCACAGACACTATTTATACAGAAGATATGGAAATAATGGCATGTAGGAGTGTTTGCACAGGAAAGTGAAGAATATTTTTTTTATGTTTCGCAAAAATAGTTACAGCAAGTAAAAAAGAAAACAAAGTAATTTATGTGGAGATACATTTAACAGATGATGAGAAATGAAGTTGAATTAGCAATTTTAATCCACTATTTTTAACTAAAATTAAATTTAAGAGAAGGAGAGAAAGAAATTAAGCCTGGCCGTTGAATACTAACTTGGCACTCCGTGTCACGTGTTTGTAGATTTTCAATAGTTCCAGTGGTGTCATCTTTCCGCTTTTCTTATAAGAACGTAAAACTTCATGTTCTTCATCATATGAATGGTTTTCTGTCAATAATGATCGGCAATGGTAGAAACAACCCGCTGGTGATCGACAAAGACAGATTCAGTCTTTTACGATCGTCTTATAAAAAAAAAAAGCCCCTTAAATGATACAGAACGTAAAGTTTCATATTCGTTTTTAAAAAAAGCAGAAAATGAACCTACTAGGGCTACAGGACATCAACTAAAATATGACACAGGTGCTGGCTTAAGATTAAATGACCAGACTCATTTTCATTTCCCCCCTTCCCCATGCTAAATTAAGTTTTAGTTACATCATTTTCATTTCCCCCCTTCCCCATGCTAAATTAAGTTTTAGTTACAAATACCAACTTAAAACTTTAAATTCAACATTTTTTCATCAGTTGTTATATGTATCTTCACGAATCCGCCAGGCAGACTAGTGTCGAGGTCCGATGTGCCGGTCAGTCTGTGGATGGTTTTTAAGGCGGATTTCCATCTGCCTCGGCGAATGCGGGCTGGTTCCCCTTATTCCGTCTCAGTTACACTATGTCGGCGATAGCTTTCTCTACGTACGTACACCGTGATTACTCTACCACGCAAACATTGGAGTTACACTCGTCTGGTGTGAGACGTTCCCGGGGGCTCCACTGGGGGACGAACCGCACAATAACCCTGGGTTCGGTATGGGGCGGCGGTGGGGTGCGTGGACTGCTGTAGCCTGTTGTGGGGTTGTGTACCAGTGCGGGATACGGCGGGGACGAAGCATTTCCGTCGTTTCTAGGTCCCCAGTTCCATACAATACAATATCTGTATTCAATAATTGCCTCAGATATGTTTATAACACAGTTTAGTGTGGTGACGTCAAACCCTCCAACGCTCTGTTATTATAACCCGATTGTTTCCCTCGTTATAGTTCCGTTATGAACACGCTCCTCTGCTGCTGCTGAGTCCCTGTGTCGCTACAGGCAAACACGAAGGTAATCGCTTGTTTGTCTCGTATGAAAATGAGACAGACTGCACGCCTGTGTCAGAATTCCGCACTGATTGTAGACGGCACAGCGATACTAGAACGCCGACTTCCCCACGGTGACCTTAGAGTCGAGCTCTTCTGCTGTGGACTCGCCGAGTGGTCCAGCGCAGCGGCGGCGTGCTATTGATCTTGTGGCAGGGATGAGGGGGGAGGGGGTGGGGCTGGCCTCGCGCCAGTACACTCGCAGGCCGCTAACCTCCCAAGGCACACAGCACAGCTGCCACCTTCCAGGCGTGCCCACTGCTGCCGTTTTGTAGCCCTAAAAACCGACGTGTCACAAACACACGCAACACCACCTCTCCCTAAACAAAATTTTGATTTCGCAAAGCTTTACGCAAAAATTGGTTGGGGATCTCGGTGGCAAATCTGCATGCCTGTGAACCCTCCTACGGACCCACACGTAGTCCCAGAGATCCATCAAAATGCAGCATCTGTGATCTACTGTTCACTGGTCGTGCGGTACAAATCAGGTTTGTACGGCTTCTAATGAAACCTGGAGACTACCTACCTACCGGCCAAAGCCACTGTTTCGATATTAATCTGTGGCAGTCGGCAAGTGCGGGCGCCAGCAAGTACGGGCGCCAAACAAGTAAACTGTAATTCATCGTCATCACATCACCAGATTTTTATCATCCATCGCTGGATACAGGTCTCTTCCAAATGTCTGCACGTGTTACTTTTCACATCAAAGTTTGTTCTGGTTATTTCTTTATGTCATCAATCCATCTTCAGTTAGGCAGTTCCCTATGTGAAACTTTCTGGCAGATTAAAACTGTGTGCCGGACCGAGACTCGAACTCGGGACCTTTGCCTTTCGCGGGCAAGTGCTCTACCAACTGAGCTACCCAAGCACGACTCACGCCCCGTCCTCACAGCCTTACTTCTGCCAGTACCTCATCTCCTACCCTCCAAACTTAACAGAAGCTCTCCTGCGAACCTTGCAGAACTAGCACTCCTGAAAGGAAGGTGAACAGAGGTAGGAGACGAGGTACTGGCAGAAGTAAGGCTGTGAGGACGGGGCGTGAGTCGTGCTTGGGTAGCTCAGTTGGTAGAGCACTTGCCCGCGAAAGGCAAAGGTCCCGAGTTCGAGTCTCGGTCCGGCACACAGTTTTAATCTGCCAGGAAGTTTCATATCAGCGCACACTCCGTTGCAGAGTGAAAATCTCATTCCAGTTCCCTGTGTGTTTCTTATAACGGGGAATCCAACACAGGGTCTCCTTCAATCATCCATCATTTATTTCATTTCGCTATACGCCGTTCTATCTCCAATTCAGTTTCGTAACAGTCAGTGCCACATCCTCAACTTTTGTCTTTTCTCGTATACATTTATTTCCTGTTCCTTTTCATTATACCCAACAAGCATCTTTTCAGTGCTCGTTGGATGACACTCAATTTGTAAACAGTTTGAGCATTTAACAGCCACGTTTCACTTCCATAAGTTGGTTTAATACCTTTTGTTAAAGGTAAAACTGGGAATTTAATCTTTGAATTGAGCACTGAGTTCCCTAAATGAACTCTTTAAGTTATATTTACCCTATTTTCTTTAAATGACCATGCGCTTGTTGTTTTCATTTGATTACGCACAAAAATTCGTTAGTTCCTATATTTCATTATTAATCTTTACTGTTTTCCTATCGGCATACTAATTATACATTATTTTCGTCTTACAGTGATTAAATACTCAGGCCTTCCATCAAACTTGTTACGCTCAGTTCGTCCACTATTGGCCAACGTTCCACTGTACACGAGGCAAACAAAATAATGTCACCTGAAAATCGGAAGCGGTTCATCGTCGTGATCCTCAAACCACTTGTTTTCTGTCCTGTTACATTTAGTAGCTCGTCACTTCGTACTTTTTTGTGCAACCTTGTTGAGCACTAATTTTATTAAGTTTCTACTCTCACTCGTTTTCGCGCTGTCTACGTTTCACTTTCGCGAAGTACGAAGTTGCAGAGGTACATATGCAGTAACCTTTTCTTGAGATCCATATCGATATTTCATACCTGC
The DNA here is from genome assembly GCF_023864275.1 of Schistocerca cancellata. Classification (NCBI taxonomy): domain Eukaryota; kingdom Metazoa; phylum Arthropoda; class Insecta; order Orthoptera; family Acrididae; genus Schistocerca; species Schistocerca cancellata. The sequence continues at coordinate 254,894,550 of NC_064630.1, read as the reverse complement.
AGAGTGCCTGTGGCAATATGTTTCTGATCTCCCCCTCGCTTCAACTATCTTAATTACTCTTGCTTTTGTAGGTGAAGGTTCTTTGTATACGCCGACTGCAGTGCCTTCACAGTCACAATGTTCAAGATGTCTGCGGTTTACGTTCTAATACAAGTAATGACTTCCCCATACAGCAGTTAACAGAAGATACAAGTAATAAGCAACCAGCACAGTTTACAAAAAAACTAACGGAAAGCGCAGGAAAAAAGAACCGCAAGAAAGAAACGAGGAAGATATAAAAGCACAAGCTAACATACAAACTAACAAGGAGCTCCAGCTCTGTCACACCACTTAGAAATTCTTTCAAGAGCATGGTCCTAACAAACCTAATCTCAACATCCGGCGACATAATAACCATTTCATCGGAAGAGCAATAAAGATGCGAAACTTACGCAAATGAAGCGTTTACTAGGTATAAGATCCACTGAAGAAATGACTTACAAAACACTCTTCCACCGATGCTTGATATTGTTTGTCGGATTAATGCAGGAGATAGACAATGTCCAAATAAGAGCAGCGCTATTCGTCACGAAGTCGTTTAGTAAGCGCGACAGTGTTGCAGACGTTTAGAAAGCGCTATAGTCTTACGTGGAATTGCCTTGGCAGACACTGCAAGAGAGGTGTTGTGCATCACTCATAGCTTGTCTGATAAAAGCGTGAATTGAGCATGGCGGCCAAGTCAGGAAATTAACAACTCATACGGATTCGATAATCGATTTTTTTGCCCACTACTCGCGAAATGAACGGAGGGGAGGATATGACAGTGGTGTCAGAAGCACCCTCAGCCACATAACAGATATTGATGTAGGTGAACTTTTACCTTGTCTAAATACAAACGTATCACAAAAGTGTTGCATCATCCTTTTATCTCGAAATTCATGTCACAGAAACAAAAATTAGCTCTGAAGCATATGTATATATTCATTTGCAATGTGTTCAGACACCAAATCAAAGACTTGTGGAACAACAAAATCGTCTGTTTCTCATAGGGGAATTTTCACAACACTCCTGAGCAGCGTCATTACTTGTTCGGATGCAGGCTTGAATCCGTCATACTGTCATGAAGCCAATTCAGATCCACACTGTCCCATTCTTCAATGGCCATTTAGCTAAGTCGCCAGAGTACGAGATCGATGTCGACGTCAAGAAACAGCTCGTTTCAATCGGCCGCACACTGGGGAACGTGCTGGCCACTTCGCTCTGGTGATAGCATGCGGAAGGAAAGTGTTCACGAGAACAGCACAATGAGCATACGAGTTATCATCCGTCAAGATGAAATTGTCACCTAAATGGTGGCAATGCGGTCCCGCTACTGGTTGCAAAATCTCGTCCCTGCGCCGCAGAGCAGTGAGACTGCCCTCATCAAAAACGAGAGTTGTAAAGTGGTCCCATGTAACGCCACCACCAACATCTTGATGTACAAGTGGAACACAAGAGTTGGAAGCGCTCGATATTACCGACTTGTCTCCAAACACGTTGTCTGCGATTGTCAAGGTACAAACAGAACCCAGTTTCGTTGGTAAACTGCATCTGACGCTAATGCTGGGTCGTCCATTGCTGGGTCGTCCATTCTACTTATTTTTTGCCCATCTGTAAGTGAGTCCATGGCGTTGTGGAGCAGGACGAGGACTCCGCCATGATCGTCAGGAGTGGAGATTCGAATCGTGGAGTCGTCTCCTAACACAGAATGAGATTTTCACTCTGCAGCGGAGTGTGCGCTGATATGAAACTTCCTGGCAGATTAAAACTGTGTGCCCGACCGAGACTCGAACTCGGGACCTTTGCCTTTCGCGGGCAAGTGCTCTACCAACTGAGCTACCCAACCACGACTCACGCCCGGTCTCACAGCTTCACTTCTGTCAGTATCTCGTCTCCTACCTTCCAAACTTTACAGAAGCTCTCCTGCGAACCTTGCAGAACTAGCACTCCTGAAAGAAAGGATACTGCGGAGACATGGCTTAGCCACAGCCTGAGGGATGTTTCCAGAATGAGATTTTCACTCTGCAGCGGAGTGTGCGCTGATATGAAACTTCCTGGCAGATTAAAACTGTGTGCCCGACCGAGACTCGAACTCGGGACCTTTGCCTTTCGCAGGAGAGCTTCTGTAAAGTTTGGAAGGTAGGAGACAAGATACTGGCAGAAGTGAAGCTGTGAGACCGGGCGTGAGTCGTGCTTCGGTAGCTCATATGGTAGAGCACTTGCCCGCGAAAGGTAAAGGTCCCGAGTTCGAGTCTCGGTCGGGCACACAGTTTTAATCTGCCAGGAAGTTTCGTCTCCTAACAGTTTGATGCAATACATAACGTCCTGTAGCCATTTCTAACGCCGAATTCAGTTCTGTAGCACTGAGCCCACGGTTCCTTTGACTCAAAAGCTGTAGATATCGAACACCCTCTGCACCTGTCGAAAGCGGACGGCTTGCGTGGTGTAAGTCCCCAACACTAACTGCCATATCCACGAGCGAATTTCCTGGTTGAAAAGCCTTCTGCGTTTAACGTGAAGATTTCTCGCTATTGTTCTTCGTGGCAAGATGAATATTCACTCTACTGTTCCACAGATGTCTCTAACGCGTCCCTACGCTTTCTTTACTTTCAACTGAAACACCACAATCCATTCGAATACGGTGATCTGCCCATAGGCGGCGCTCATGGTAACTGTGATTGCTTACTAACAACGCCAGAGGTGACCTTCCGAACGGTACAGGAACAGTCACAATAGCAACACACCTGCACGACACATCGGAATGGTGAAAACTTTTGTTAATGTTTGTATTAGGTTTAGTCGGAAGCCGTTTCCATTGTTTGCGGAAACGTCAACACAATCAACGGCAGACATTACTACGGCGACAACAAATGCGATCGTATTGCGTGGATGCTGGGTGTTTCTGCCGTCACGCCTCACCTCCGCCTCCGTCTCGTCCTCATCGCATGCGCGGCCTTCACGCTTTGGATGGCGCATCGCGTCAGCAGAGCGCAGCCGGCCCACTCCCTGCCCGCGTCTATCCCGCTCCATCAGCAGCAGGCCTAGACAAGTAATCGTTTGCAATCGGCTCCTGAAAACAAAATGATCGTCAATATCTACGGCGAAATCTGAGCCTAAGACTTTTCCTCAATGTGTCACCCACAAGTGGGGAGGGCTCAGCAGCTTCGTCGTCATGTTCTTTACGAAGGATGAGCATTTAATTGTTTAATAATATTTCCAACCACGGATTCATATAAGAGGCAACATCACAAATCCAACGACAATAATTACTTGCCGACTACGTGAATATGTAGCATGACGGAAAACTAAAAACGTAAATTTCTGTTATATTCGGTATGCAAGCGACAGCATGCGTACCTATTATATTCCAAAACGCCGAGCACATCCCTCGGACTATATTGCTGCTAAAGAGGTAGGGTCAAGCGATTTGGATACACCTTTGGCTTGTATCCCAACAGGAGGATCATCTTAGTGGTGGTGGTGGTGGTGGTGGTGGTGGTTAGTGTTTAACGTCCCGTCGACAACGAGGTCATTAGAGACGGAGCGTAAGCTCGGGTTAGGGAAGGAAATCGGCCGTACCCTTTCAAAGGAACCATCCCGACATTTGCCTGAAACTGTTCAGGGAAATCACGGACAACCTAAATCAGGATGGCTGGAGACGGGATTGAACCGTCTTCCTCCCGAATGCGAGTCCAGTGTGCTAACCACTGCGCCACCTCGCTCAGTGACCATCTTAGTGTCACTATCCTATAGTACACGGCCAAAGTACGAATATTACGAACTTCCTCCTACTTAGGCAAATGGAGCAAAGGGGTTTGTTCTTTTTGCATTTGGTGTGGCCTACAGTGGGCTTGATGAAACTTACGGAGGCACCATTAGTTCACTAGCTGTTTCTGGAAAAACCCCAAAAAATGTTTTTTACTCTATTTTCACCGTGGACCAAAACCCAGTCGAGGATTCCAAGTCGGCTACACACAAAAAACGTCTGAAATCTTTACTATATATTCCTAAGATTCTGATCTAGAACAATATGCATAGGTTCAATGTTACCCTACATGTACATTAAAATGCGCAAGTATCATCGGCGTGAGACGAAGACACAGTTTATCAAGTGACGTAGCACGGAGAAATATGCTGTAAAGTGTCTCCGTTGTCTTCTGGGAATCCCATGTAGTAATACTGAAGCACATGCAAAAAATGTTTGCATACCAGATCCTGTCTGTGGTTGTAACATTAGTTTCACATTATTTCAATTTAACATAAGTAAACTATCTAAATTTTACTGACCAATAGATTTCTCTTCATGTGAGTTATATGTCCTCCTGCAGTAGGAAAAAGTAGGGAAGCAGCGGGAAAATGCTCCTAAGGGAGCACAGAAAAGTGAGGAACCAGCTGCCTCATTCTATCTTCTCAGCACCTTTGAAAATTTTCCCAATAATATTGGCATGCGAAAATATTCGCGGTTTTTTTATGCAGAGAGAGAAGAAAGTGGCAGTGGCAAAGAGATGGAAGTAAGAAATACTGGAAAAGGAGACACTGGCAGTGTGAGAGGATGAGAGGGATACAGTGGCAGTGGGACACAGCTGACAGTGACAGAACATTGCTAAGAAAAGAGTGAAGGAGACAGTGCCAGGGATGAGAGGAGAGGAGGAATAAAGAGAAAAGTGGAACTGGGTGAGAGCCAGTGATAATGAGAGACAGGGTATGTGACAGTGACAAACGGAGGACAGAGAGAGATAGTAAGAAGAGAGAGCAGCAGTAGGAGGGACGGAATGAGATATTACCAGTACAAGAGAGCAACAGGGATACAGTGACAGTGAGAGGATACTGTACTAGTAGGACAGAACGAAGGCAACTGTAGGTGTGACACAGGAGGCAACGACAGAGAGACAGAAGGAGATAATCAGTTGGGCTGAATGGGTGACTGAGAAAGGGCAACTGGGAGTGTGTGGGTATGAGCGATGGACTGGTGGATGTAGGTGAGTGAGAAAGGGCAGCTGGAAGTAGATGGGTATGAGCGGTGGACTTGTGGGTGCTTTGGGAGTTTGACGTGAGTTAAATGTTAAAAAAAGCGCGAATACGTTCGCTTGCAAAAATTTTGGTAAAATTTTTAAAGATTCTGAGGAAGGCAGATTAAGGCACCTGGTGCCCCACTTTTCAGTTAGATCTTTTTACATAAACAGGAACTTTTTTTTGTGCTCCTATAGGAGCATTTTCCCTCTGGTATCACGTTTGCGCGACCTTCTGTGCTGCCTACACATAGGAACCAATGGATGTCGACGGCGAATCAGCTTTAATACACGCCGAACAAACATTTTGAAAACTGTTCTACGAAAAGGACCTTCTGACTTCTTATACGTCCTTTGACCGAGAGGTCTTTCCAGGAAGTTCGGTTTCATCTTATTACTGTTGCTTTCTTAGCACATTTTTTGAAATCCATGAGTGTTAAACCATGTTGTAAACTTACGGAACTACTTGAAAATTTGCTAAGCAACAGATCAGATCTACTCTGGCAATGACAGAAGTGTTTGACATAAATGATGGTTTATCTCAAGGATCAACTTTAGCACCCCTTCTCTTAAGTATGTACTTACCGGAAATATCTTCAAGAAAATTTTAAAAAAATGGTTCAAATGGCTCTGAGCACTATGGGACTTAACATCTCAGGTCATCAGTCCCCTAGAACTTAGAACTACTTAAACCTAACTAACCTAAGGACATCACACACGTCCATGCCCGAGGCAGGATTCGAACCTGCGACCGTAGCGGTCGCGCGGTTCCAGTCTGAAGCGCCTAGAACCGCTCGGCCACTAGCGGCCGGCAAGAAAATTCATTTATGCTGCTGAGATCTGTTTTGTGGCCCAGGGGTCCAACTTTTCTGATGCTAAAACCACGTTATCCATTGAAAAGCAAGTTTGGATTTGTGCTTCATGAAATGATGCAAAAATATACATTCTCAGAAAACAGTTATATCTGCATTTCAGCAACGCAATAGACAGGCAATCTTGCCGGGCTACAGTATACCAAAATACTGAGGAATAACATTAGATAGAACTCAACTTAAAAGCAGCTTCTTTCAAAGGTAGCTGTTGAAGTCAAACGAGAAACAAAATTTTTGAAAAACTTGCTGGTACCTAATGGGGAGCTAATGCTCATGTGTTAAGATCTACAGCCTTAGCCCTACATAGTCTGTTGCCGAATACTGCTACACAGCAGAACGAGACCTCACAAAATTAATCAACTTGATCAAGCTCTCCATTACTTCTTTCAGAGTGGCGCTATCTCACGTTGTCCACATAGGGCTGACTCTGAATTATGCACTGATAAGATAGTAGCCCAGTATTTTTATCCTCCATTCTCTTTATTAGTGTCTTTTCTTTGCCGATCATCACTGTAGGCCGTCAGTTGAAAAAGACACCCTGTTATCATAACTAATGTTTGATTTTGTCGTGAAGTCATGTAAAGTCTCGAACAAATCTTCTCCGCGAGTCTTTCCTTGAAACGGCAATGTTGCTAGCAATTTTTTCCTAGATGTTTTACTTTCCATACCCAAAACACGCGCAAAAGTAGTAACTTGTTCTTCATCAACAGTGTCACAAGATTCATCAAGTGCTACGGCTTAGCAAGGCGTCTTCTGCAGAAGTTCTAGCAAACTAATTGCTTTTATTGTCAGCAGTCAAAATTATGGTTCTTCTTGTATTGATTTTGGCCGACAATGGGATACCTTGAATTGCAGCAGAAACATCCTTTTTCTCTTCAAAAAGTGCCACCGCCACTTCCAACATACTTTCTCTTTACTATCGCAGAGTCTGAAAATGGCTTCTGGTGTTTACTGAGCGCCCAACACACACACACACACACACACACACACACACACACACAATGCTGCTTCGGCAGATTTTTCTTCCCCGCTCATGGAGCTATTTAGTAAGGGCGTGCTTTTTTTGTTAAAAGATAGATACGCCTGGAGTTTTCCTTGACGAGCTGCATTACTCATAAGAAAATTTTTATGGAATAGCTGATGAGTTGTTTCGAAGTGTCGCTTTAAATTGGCACTTTTAATAGCGTCAGTCATGTTGTGTATAAGGTAACAGCTCCACACGTACTAGGTAGCGTAAAACAATATTGTTCAGTCCACGCAGGCAAGAACTTCCTATTTTCGCTATCAACTTTACGCTTTTTAGAATCTATGTCGACACACAAAAACGTTATAAACCTCGACAGTATCGAAACAAATTATGAACAGCTCCGTACGAGATCGCAGCAACCACTGACAAAGTGGCGATAAAACTGAGTCTATTTTATTTAGACTCTTTTTTTACAAAAGTCCGCAGCCCGGCACAAAGCTCGTGTCAACGCACCGCACAGGAACCACTTCGATGTCACAGGTCGCCGCCGCCGCCGTGTACACGCGCCCGAAAGATAAACTGTCATTTCACATTTAAGTTTCATAAAGTGACGATAAGCTTACGTTCGAATTACGAGCACAAAAATTGTGTTAAAATGAATATCTCCACTGCGATTAAATGAGGTTTCACAGGTTGCCAGTCAGAGACAGATTTATAAAATTTACTGTTTCATTAGATAAAAATCTTGTGTTGCTTTCGGGTCTACAGAGCTTTTATGTGAGTCAACATAACATGCTGTACCGGCTGGCCAGCTTGCTTCTTCCAGCCCCGCTATCCGGTGCTACTCAGTATAGCAACTACGTATTCGTATTAATCTACCTACTAACCACAAAGAACTCAATTCAGTCACGCAACTGCTTGTAAAATACTATAAAAAGGATAAGGGTGGCACTCAAAGGTATCGTTATCTACAGAAAAATATTTTTAAAACAATTTACTTGGGTAATTTATACTTCCATAAATATTTTGGCTGTCCATTTTTTGACCTTCCGGTTCCGGATCTGGACCGCGGGTCGCCAGTTGCCAACCGTGGGAGTATAGGAAAGTGTGTGTCAAGGTACTCACTGTAGATTGTTTGTTTCTGATATTTGATATCATTGCCACATAAAATTTTCGTATAGAATAGTTTCTTGACTAATTATCCTTCATTATTTACAGAATTTACTGGATGATCTAATTTCACGTAGAAGGCCTCCCAGGAGGAATGGTAGATATTCACGGACTATACAGAAACGGTCATTCGAAGCAAAATAAGTCTGGGATACATGCGGTCTAAAATTCACACCTTAAGACCTATGACCACTTCTTTATCTTTGATATTATGCAATAAATCTCTTCTACTGCAAGCTCTTTGTTTTCCACATTTTGGGACGATGTAGAACGGGCCAAAACAAGAAATAAAATGTCTAGTAAACATGGGCTGTAAAATACATACCTCAAGAGCTATGAGCTACTTGCTCAGTAGAAACGATGTGTTTCACAGTGGCAGATATGACAATGTGCTCACAGCGCTTAAGGTGCGCATTTTAGAGCCCATTTTTACTTGACTTTCTGCTTCGAATGATCTTTCAAATGTTCAAATGTGTGTAAAATCTTATGGGACTTAACTGCTAAGGTCATCAGTACCTAAGCTTACACACTACTTAACCTAGAGCAGCCACGCCCGCTGAATTGCTATCGAAGTTTTTGAGAAGTACATTTTTAGAAAGGTGCGTAGATGGCACCGAGGTTGTTGCCGAACTGGGTGGTGTTTGCCATTTTAATCACGCAAGTGGTTTGGCCACATTGTATTTTTACCGGAATAGTGACAAGCACTTCCTCTATTTTTGTACCTTTCTACTGGAACGATTCACCCGTCTCGGAGGCCACAAGCGCTACCGCCAGTACTTTGTTAATTATCTGGGTAGTGTCTTCTTGGACTCTCCCCGCAGTTGGGGTGTGCCAGGTATGAGACGTTAACTTCATGTGCGTGTGAATTTTACGGACCGCAACAAATGACGGAACCGTACGGACCCTTTCTTTGTGAAGACGTGCCTTGCCCCAATGGCGGGTTAGGAGTATCCGCCGACATCTTGTAGTTAGTAGCCATGGGTGCAATGTCTAATGTTGGTTCCGCCAGAAGAGCGGCCTCTATGTTGTATTTATGGTTTAATTTTGTGTTTGTCCTTTAGATATCTTCCCTATCCCTAGATGGGCACAATTATACAGATAATGGAACGGGTCGAGAGAAGAAAGAGGGGGAGCACGGTGGCGAGACTTCGGGTTTCGCCCCAACCCAACCTGTCTCCATCGGCCCGAAGCTGACAGCTGAACTTCGTGCGCCGGTCGACCAGAGGATAAGCCAGTTCGAGTCCTGATGGTGGAAAAAAGTTTGAATGTCAGTATTTGGCCGCAAGGGGAGGAGAGGTGGTGGTGTAAAGTTCCTGATCACCAGACCTTGCGCTAGTGTCCTCGTTTAAATGTCAAACGTGTCCGCAGTGTCTCACGAAGTGAGGGGTATGTTACACTGTCGATTGTGATCCGTCTGTCGGATGGGGACGGTAGCTAGGCGACCCCCTTGGTTCTATTCGCGAGGAGTAGGCTATGTGCCGGAAATCTGGTTTCACCCTCTCCTTTCTCTCATCATCACCGTACACCACAAAGAGTACACTATACTCTGCACGCACACACACACACACACACACACACACACACACACACACACAAGCGCGCGCGCGTGTGTGTGTGTTTAATACATACATGTAGTATTATAAATGTTGTAAAGGAGTATGTTGCCATGAAGTAAACAAATAAATAGGATGAAACAGAATAATTATCTTATAAGCAAATGGTTCAAATGGCTCTGAGCACTATGGGATTTAACATCTGAGGTCATCAGTCCCCTAGAACTTAAAACTACTTAAACCTAACTAACCTAAGGACATCACTCACATCCATGCCAGAGGCAGGATTCGAACCTGCGACCGTAGCAGCAGCGCGGTAACGGGCTGAAGCGCCTAGAACCGCTCGGCCACACTGGCCGGCTATCTTATAAGCAAATTTAATTAATTTGGTAGTGCCTCAGCACTGTAGAAAAAATGATTCAGGATATGCGAAAGCTGCACTGCGGCAGGAAGGTGTAACTGCGACTTGAGTGTTGCAGACCAGATGTGCGGACGGTCGTTCGAAAATGATCTGCTGAGACAAACTTGAACGTGTAAAGGGCCCTTTACTTGATCCACTGCACAGTACTTCGCTCTCGGCCATTAGGCTGCTGCAGTGGAGCGGAACGAGTGACGAGCAATCGGTGCGGGCGGAAGTTGAAAACTGCCAGAATTATGGTCCAAATTTTGGCGAGGGATCGATTTCTGGATATCTGGCAAGTGTGATTTTTTTCGCCTTAAAATATGAGGACACGTTGGTGATGTTTCGCTGTAAAAAATCGTTCCCACAGCTGAATGTAGCGATAAACAATACAAAAAAAGCCAAGGCCGACAAGAGATCGAAAGTTACGATGCGTTGTGTTGTTTTGCGTTTACATACAGAGCCACCGAGTAACGTGAGATGGGGATCAAAGAATCTAATTTTCACCTGCTGAAAGCCGCATCAGCCGAACTTTAATTGCACTCATAACGGTAATGACTCCATGTAAGTCTGTAGTAGCAAGAATCACTGCGGATGACTCTACCAACGGGCGCTGCAGTCGTTGTAATCAGTTGGGAGTCGTGGAGGGCGGAGACCGTGCACGTGTGGCCTGTATTTTGAGCACAGCTGAGCGCATTCTTACGGCCTCCTCTTCCGGCGTTTTTCTTGGACTCGCCGCCCCCAGTAAATCACGGCCGGCTGTATGCCGCTCCACCTCCACTGACAATCTGTGAGGTCCGCTGGCATGCCGCCAACCGCCACCTGACCGGCTCCCGCCCGAGCCCCAAACACACAGAGATGTAACTCGAATAGGAGGGATCCTCGCTGCGAACATCGCACCTGACTGACGTCTTCGGGCGCTGCGACAGTCTGTTACAGAGTCCAGGCAGCGAGTACACATAACAACAAAACCCGCACCACCTGAAGAAGGCGGGGGGGAGGGGGAGGAGAGTTCGGTCGTCGAAACACTGTGCACAAGAAGGAAACAACAATTCATCAGAACATCCGGAAACTCAGTATCGCACCGAGAAAACCTGAGGCATCACTGTCATTTACGATGCGTTTGGAAATAAAAACAAAAGCGTGTACGGCATAAGTAAACAAACGGATTTCAGTAGCACGATACACAATTACACACAGCGGACGAAGCAACTAAGAATAATAGTTCAGAAACAAACTAAGTAACTTCTTGAGATTGTTAAAAACAGACGGTACTCGGGTTTGACAGCTGAGAAGGAGTAATAAAGACTATTTCTCATCTCCGAAACAACAGAATCTCATGATTCCGTGGCCGTATTTATAGAGGATGATAGAGAAATGTCGACGTCAGGCGCATGAGGTCACTGAAATAATTCAATGACAAGTCAAAGTTAGAGCCAGACCGGGTCTCGAACCCGGATATCTCGCCTCATGCGAGTGGATACTGGGGCACTAGGGACGTAGTGTGCGGCAAGTTGTGAATTTGGATCGGACGTGCAGAGGGCTCCGGTAGTAGAACTGGTTGAGGCGACCGTTCGCGTAAAGTGGGACATCCGGGTTCGAGTCCCAGTGCGGCACAAATTTTCACATCTCGCCATTAAATTATTTCAGCGCCCTCATGCAGCTGACGTCAGTGTTTCTCTTTTATCCTGTCTTACATTACTGTTTGCAGAAAAACATTCTCACGATATGCACTTAAGAGATGCAGGTTTCGCTTGTACCCACTAAATCATGCACAGGCGATTTATTCTTATAATATCATAATTTAGAAAGACGTAGCAATAGCGAATAACAAATTTTAGTTGAGTATAATTACAAATGACTGAGAGTGTTGCATTTAGAGGGCATCAATACCTCAAGACCTTGAAAGAGAGCGGGAAGGAAAACAGATCTGAAAGAAGGCAGATTAAATACCTTCCTATGAAGGGTTACGAATAATGTGATAGTTACTTCTGCAACAGGATAGGTTCTCCGCAAGTTTATGAACTTCCAGCAAGCTGGAGTGGCTGTGGGTCAGCAACTTCTGTTAATCAGTACGACGAAAAACCAGTCCAAATTTTACTTTTTTTTTTATTCGCTCGATGACCAGTTTTTGGCCGAGATCCATTTTCAAATCATCGTAACATAGTCAAAATGGTATTTCCGAAGATGTGAAAGTAATGTCAAAAAAAGTGTAACGAACAGTTACGGCGCTGAGATTACGCGCTGTAACTGTTCGTTCCACATTTTTGACATTTTTTTCATATCTTCGGAAGTACCATTTTTCACTATGTTACAATGATTTGAAAATGGGTCTCTGCCCGAAACTGGTCATCGAGCGAATAAAAAAAGTAATATTGCATCTTTGGTCAGGTTTTTCGTTGTTCTCTCCGCAAGTTTAGAGACATATATGCTTAATTTCTATCTTAGTTTTGTTAGGGAATAATAAGTATATTCATCAGGACATTTTATGCATACTGCTACTACGCTCCAAGCCAGCATTAGTTTTAGTTTCAGTCAGCTCTCTTCAAGTACAACGACGTTTTCAAAACATCTACTCACCAATAACTGTCATACGAAAGGGAGTAGTGGCTCTTACCTGAAACAAAAGAATTTTTTTTCATTAGCTTGTGGATGAAAAGAAACGAAACACTTTGTGATAAGTCATGTTATAATGCAACATCAATATCTTTAAAATATGACTGAAAACAATTCAAGCTACTGAAAATACAATCAAACGATAGCATTTTTTTCTACCAAAGAAAGGAATTTTGGAATAATGACTATGGGAATGCAATAAAATTAAAATCGGTAGAATTTAAAATAGTCTTCTATGGTAAAAAAATATTTACTGATCGGTTTCAAATGGATTACATCGCTCTGAGCACTATGCGACTTAACTTCTGAGGTCATCAGTCGCCTAGAACTTAGAACTAATTAAACCTAACTAACCTAAGGACATCACACACATCCATGCCCAAGGCAGGATTCGAACCCGCGACCGGAGCAGTCGTTCGGCTCCAGACTATAGCGCCTAGAACCGCACGGCCACTCCGGCCGGCTGATCGGTTTCGATCTACATGATAATCACCATATATGTTTGTCTTGATAAACTAGTGAAGCCAAGATATGCACCGTGAAGATACATAAAACATAATAAAAGTGTGTTTTATACCTTTTCGTGGTCCCTCTCTTGGTTACAAGATAACGACGACGACCATGTAGATCGAAATCGGTCATAAAATAAAACTTTTTTATCAATGACTGTGTCCGCTCGCTGTTATTATGTCAAATTTCATCCTAATAAAATAAATTCAAATTCTAACCTTTCGCACATTGTTCTGTCAAACTCATTAACCAGGCGAAGAGAACTGCTCCAAAACTAACAGAAGGAAACTGAAACCAAAATGGAAAGGAAATTGTCTCTAGAAACACGCCTCATACAGGTTTTTAGTGAAAGGCTTAAATAAAAATACATAGCTGTTACGTCTTGGGAACTTTTCTCATTTCATCAAAACAACGACGCGCTTTGACATTCTTCAGATACAGAGAACTACACTTAACAGTAGAAGCCTTTGAGTTTTTTCTTCAGAACTGAAAGGCATGTAGTTTAAAGGCGGCCTTAGAAGGCTAAACTGCGAGGGTGGGGGGAGTCGACAGCCGCGAACAGTTGGCGCAAGAATTTTTGAGGCCGCGAGAATCACTCAAAGCACTCCAAAAATTCCCGGGAGGGTAAGCCAATCATTTCTTAGAGGATGTCAACTTTATAGCAACGTTGGAAGTAGAAATTTCGAGCATTTTCTGTTAAAATTAATATTTGAGAAAACAAGACTGACTAAAATATAACTTGTTCTCTTTTCCACCAGCGTCTTAGTCGACAGCTAGTGACGTGCTTAGTAGAGGGGCTTATTATTTTAACACATTAATGGTATTACGGTACTTTTGGTATAGCTGTCTTAACAGTACGCTTTGCCGAGTACACATGACAGAAAAATCGCATATATGGAAACAGATTACACACGTCAAGTCACATTAAGGGGACCAACGTCTATATTCGACAACGTGCAATAACCACTCACAGATGGCAGTACTAACAGTAGCGGATATGAAACTTCCTGGCAGATTAAAACTGTGTGTCGGACCGAGACTCGAACTCGAGACCTTTGCCTTTCGCGGGCAAGTTCTCTACCATCTGAGCTACCGAAGCAAGACTCACGACCCGTCCTCACAGCTTCAATCCTGCTAGTACCTCGTCTCCTAACTTCCAAACTTCACAGAAGCTCTTCTGCGAAACCGCAAAGGTCCCGAGTTCGAGTCTCGGTCCGGCGAATGCGCGCAACTGTAGAGCAACTGATCGCCCGGTTGAGCCAAGGGACTACCCACAGTGTATCCTCAGCGACCGTTCAGTGAACGTGGCTGCTTATGGGCCTCTGCAGCAGGCGCCTGGTTCATGCATCCATGCTCATTGCTATTCATCGGCGACATACGCTGGAATTTGCACGCCAATATTGGAAATAGACGCCCAGTAAGTGACGACAGGTGGCCTTGCAGATAAAACACGTTTTATGCTCCATTTGAGAGATGACCGTTGGATCGTCGGAAGGATCCACGCCCAGGAGGGAGCGTTATAGTCCGGGAAATATTTTCATGGTATTCCCTGGGTGATCTCGTCATTCTACAAGACACAATGGATCAACACAAGTACCAATCTCCTTGGGGACCATGTCCACCCTTACATGCCTTCTGTTTTTCCTCGGCACAATGACATTTACCAGCAGGACAATGCAACGTTTGACGTAGCTCCCACTGTACGTGCATGGTTCGGAAAGCACCATGCCACCAAACTTCCCGGACCCAATTGAGAATCTATGGGACCACCTTGAAAGGAGTGTTCACGACATGGATCCTCAACCGAGAAAACTAACGCAGATTGCCAAGGCACTTGAGTCGGCATGGTTCCGCATCCCTGTCGTCTCGCAGCGGCCCCGTTGCAAAAGGTGATTATACAAACTTTTGACAGATGGCCACATTAATGTGACTGAACAGTGTGTGTAAACAGATATTCGTTATAGAATAATTCCAATCCCAAAGAAAGCAGGTGTTGACAGATGTGAAAATTACTGAACTATCACTTTAATAAGTCACAGCCACAAAATATTAACGCAAATTCTTTACAGACGAATGGAAAAACTGGTAGAACCCGACCTCGGGGAAGATCAGTTTGGATTCCGTAGAAATGTTGGAACACGTGAGGCAATACTGACCCTACGACTTATCTTAGAAGAAATATTAAGGAAAGGCAAACCTACGTTTCTAGCATTTGTAGTCTTAGAGAAAGCTTTTGAAAATGTTGACTGGAATACTCTCTTTCAAATTCTGAAGGTGGCAGGGGTAAAATACAGGGAGCGAAAGGCTATTTGAAATTTGTACAGAAACCAGATAGCAGTTATAAGAGTCGAGGGACATGAAAGGGAATCAGTAGTTGGGATGGGAGTGAGACAGGGTTGTAGCCTCTCCCCGATGTTCAATCTGTACATTGAGCAAGCAGTAAAGGAAACAAAAGAAAAATTCGGAGTAGGTTTTAAAATCCATGAAGAGGAAATAAAAACTTTGAGGTTCGCCGAGACATTGTAATTCAGTCAGGGACAGCAAAGGACCTGGAAGGGCAGTTGAACGGAATGGACAGTGTCTTGAAAGGAGGGTATAAGATGAACATCAACAAAAGCAAAACAAGGATAATGGAATGTAGTCGAATTAAGTCGGGTGATGCTGAGGTAATTAGATTAGGAAATAGGACACTTAAAGTAGTAAAGGTGTTTTGCTATTTGGGGAGCAAAATAACTGATGATGGTCGAAGTAGAGAGGATATAAAACGTAAACTGGCAATGGCAAGGAAAGCGTTTCTGAAGAAGAGAAATTTGTTAACATCGAATATATATTTAAGTGTCAGGAAGTCGTTTCTGAAAGTATTTGTATGGAGTGTAGCCATGTATGGAAGTGAAACATGGACGATAACTAATTTGGACAAAAAGAGAATAGAAGCTTTCGAAATGTGGTGCTACAGAAGAATGCTGAAGATTAGATGGGTAGATCACATAACTAATGAGGAGGTTCTGAATAGAATAGGAGAGAAGAGAAATTTGTGGCACAACTTGACTAGAAGAAGGGTTCGGTTGGTAGGACATGTGTTGAGGCATCATGGGATCACCAATTTGGTACTGGAGGGCAGCGTGGAGGGTAAAAATCGTAGAGGGAGACCAAGAGATGAATACACTAAGCAGATTCAGAAGGATGTAGGCTGCAGTAGGTACTGGGAGATGAAGAAGCTTGCACAGGATAGAGTAGCGTGGAGAGCTGCATCAAATCAGTCTCAGGACTGAAGACCACAACAACAACAACAAGGTATCGTTGGAGCCCGGGGTAAGAGGGAGGGGGGGGAGGGGAGGGGATGGGAGAGGAAGGATGAGAGAGAAAGAGGACTGCAGCACAAGCAGCGGAAAAGTGATATTAAACACCACGTTTCGAGTGGACTTTGATGGAATTAATGAAAGACTACCCTGTTTCATGTAGGGATACAAAACTGTTAACATCTGCCGTGAAAGAAACTTGGGCGCCGCTGTCCCTCTGGATAAGGCACCGGCGGACCCAGAGAGCGCGGCCGCGGTGTAATAACAGCGGCCGACGGACGGGCGCCGCCACCTGCTTCGCATCGCATCGCGCGTGTTTATTTCCGGCCGCCAGCAGAACGTGCGTCCTGCTGCTCGAGCCACACACGTTTTCTGTTCCCTTCATTATGGGGCCTCCGGTGTACTTCCGTTTGGGTTTCTGGAATTCTCATCTCAGAATGCATTTCAAAATCACACCCTAAAGTTTGTAAGACGAGGTGAAAATGTTCCGATATTTTCACGGGAAATACATGTAGACAGTAACACCAATCCAGATTTTGACGTTATCTCACGTCAGTAACTTCCTTGCTCTTCCCCCGATATGGATGAGAAACTGTACAGTGAATCGAAAGCGCGAGCACCTGGAAATTAAACTTGGGCACTGAAACGAATCCCTATCATTGTGACACCTGATGAATACACCCTTATTTATTGAACTGTTCGATAACATTTATATTCTAGTGATGTTTCTTTGAAAACTGCATATTTATTTTCAGTACAGGAGTATTCCGTATAATTATGATGTTTGGCGACTACTACTTGAAACTTCATTTATCTTTTTATATTTTTACCGTTATATTTTGATAATCCACTTGTCTCATTCCCGCGTTACTTTTGAAAACATCAATTATCCTGTGAAATTGAATTTGTCTCTTACGTCACTAACCTAAATATAATTATACATCTAACATTGCCCAAATCACGCAATTTCACTACCAAAATTATGCTTAAGAATATATAATTGCTTTTCCTCTATAAAATACGTTTGTGTTCTTATTATTACTTTCTTTATAAATGTCATGTCAGAAATGCTGTAATGCTACCTTACAAACTCTTTGCACAGACAAGGTTCAAATGGCTCTAAGTACTATGGAACTTAACATCTGATCTCATCAGTCCCCTAGACTTAGAACTACTTAAACCTAACTAACCTAAGGACATCACACACATCCATGCCCGAGGCAGGACACATCCATGCCCGAGGCAGGATTCGAACCTGCGACCGTAGCAGCAGCACGGTTCCTGACTGAAGCGCCTAGAACCGATCGGCCACAGCGGCCGGCACACAGGCAAGGTGTGCTATCCTTGTTTACTTTATTATAACCTGGTGGAGAGAGTCTCTGTGAAATGTTACACGTAGAAACCCAAATCTGTGGCTTGCTAGGAGGTTACATAATGTGAAATTTGTCTAGTAAACTGATTACGGCCAAATCTTCTTCAATAAGAATGTTAACTTGTGTAATACATCAGTTTGTGTTTAAATATATGATCAGACAATCTTAAAAACAGTGTTTAATCTGAAATTGGTCGTTTTAAATCAGTGTCTTTCTTTAAGTAAATGAATAGAATAAATGTATTATCAGAGTCGAATCAACAATATACTAGCCGCGCGGGATTAGCCGAGCAGTCTGTAGCGCTGCAGTCATGGACTGTGCGGCTGGTCCCGGCGGAGGTTCGAATCCTCCCTCGGGCATGGGTGTGTGTGTTTGTCCTTAGGATAATATAGGTTAAGTAGTGTGTAAGCTTAGGGACTGATGACCTTAGCAGTTAAGTCTCATAAGATTTCACATACATTTGAACATTTTCAACAATATACTATGATAATAAAACGCTAACAGCTTAATGTTCTTTGCTAAACTTGACAAAACCAGAGCATCTGAAAAAATCATACTCCTGATTTTGTACGACGACTAGCCGAGCCAAAAATATGTATGAGAAATCAAGTTGAGTATATTTACTCATTGCTAACTGCTGCTATAGTCAACTTCGGAACAGCCTGTGCACAATCCCGTTTTGCAGGTGGTGCTGACAGAAATGTCGAAATTTAATTATCTTCATTTTATTACGTTTGCGGTTACTGAACTGAGGAAACGGGTTTGTTAGAACACTTTACTAGCCTGCTTTCCGCGTTGATCATTGTGCTTCCACCAAGTTCGGTACAGCCTGCCCTGCAATTATGCGTCTATAAAAACTCGAAGTCCGTTCGTAAACAGACAACAAAAAAGAATGAAGACGTCGTAGCAGCAACTCGGGTCCCAGAGACAGGATATTACACTATTTTCAACACTGCACGGATGGCGGTCCCTGACACTATCATATAGAGGATCAGTAGCCGCCTCAACTGCATCTGGAGCAGACTTGCAAGATGCAACGCATCTCTTTATAAATGGGGCTCATCCACAATCCTCAATGTGATTGTAGCCTAATGGAGCACATAATCTACCACATTATTCTATGAATGCCCGCTGACAAGATTCCAGCTATATTGGAAAGACACTAGAAAGGCCTCTCCTAAGGTTATTTCATGATTAGTCTTCCTGACAGAGAACTAAGATGGAATGGGGAATTAATAAAGTATTTACTCTGTTTCTCTCTCTCTCTCCCCCTCACATCACACACACACACACACACACACACACACACACACACACAATGTGAATGAGGTGACGGTACCAGATTAATCTTTCGAAGTTCTCTTTTCGTAATGTACAACAGTTCTGACTTTTGCAATAAGCGCGATTCTTATCATTCGTTACCTCGCGTACTGAAGCACAATAACTGGCGAATACGAAGTAAGTCTCCTGGACTTTCGCAAGGAAAGGTCTGGATTCAAAAAGAAAAATTTTCACCACGACAGTAGTATTCTCCAGATTGCATCTTTGCGAATGGGATAATTGTCATATTTTAAGTACGAATTGAAGCGGTAGGCGAAAGAAAGTGCTCACCCTCAATCTCGCAAGCATTAGTCTCATTACATTATGTGATGAGTTTTCAGATGCACCATATTCTCGTAATGAGCAATTTCATTTGTATCGCTAGAAAGAATTGCCTACTATATAAATTGTTGCAATAATATTCTTGTCTCTGAATGTGACCAGCATGACGCTCTCATGCATTAGAACATTCTTCCTCAGCAGATTAAGCCCCCCGCTCTACCTTTCCCACGTCTAAAGAAATTCGTTGCTGGACTGATAGCATCCATGCCCGAGTCAGGATTCGAACCTGCACCGTAGCGGTCGCGCGGTTCCAGACTGACTCGCCTAGAACCGCTCGGCCACGCTGGCCGGCTGTTAGCTTGATGACCGCATATATAGCCCAATGGTGTCGCTCTGGAGTCTCAATTCGAATCCAGCCACTGCTAAAACTTGTCGGCAAGGTAGCTCAGCGTGTTGGGTCAGAGGACTGGTTACCACCTGTAAAAAAAAAAAAAAAAAAAAAAAAAAAAAAAAAAAAAAAAAAAAAAAAAAAAATCTGAGCAAGTCCTCATATCTATATCTGTAAATGTGAAAGGTGTCACACGACATCCGCCAAGAAGCACTGACGATATAATGAAGTAAAAAATCGGGGTGGGTGGAGTGTGAGTCACTGTCTTCGGTGCAGAATGACCCGGGTTCGATTACCTGAACCCCTTCAAATTTTTCCGGGGTAGGATGGTCTGGAACAGCGTCCACTCAGGCTCGTGAGACCAAACGAAGAGCTTTTTCAATAAAGAAATATCGCTCCTCCTAATGCCTCTCAGACAACAGTCGGAACAGGCCTAAGGTATACTTCATGACAGGTGTGTAAAAAAAATCGTTCAAATAGCTCTGAGCACTATGGGACTTAACATCTGAGGTCATCAGTCCCCTAGAACTTAGAACTACTTAAACCTAACTAACCTAAGGACATCACAAATGCCGGCAGCGGTGGCCGTGCTGTCCTAGGCGCTCCAGTCCGGAGCCGCGCTGCTGCTATGGTCGCAGGTTCGAATCCTGCCTCGGGCACGGGTGTGTGTGATGTCCTTAGGTTAGTTAGGTTTAAGTAGTTCTAAGTTCTAGGGGACTGATGACCACAGAGCCATTTGAACCATTATTTTTTAGACATCACACACATCCATGCCTGAAGCATGATTCGAACCTGTGACGTTGCGGTCGCGCGGTTCCAGACTAAAGCGCCTAGAACCGCTCGGCCACAACGGCCGGCCAGAGGTGTGTACGATTCATAACTAGTTTAATGAACTTTCGCCAGCTGCAGGAGGATACTTTAAATTTACCAGAATCGAACTTCACCGGTAAACTTTACTCACTGGAATACTTTCGGACGAAGTGATTTCACCTAATGCATTTTTTGCTATCAAAAAGTCTTCCATAGTGGGGCGGAACCTTTCTGCTTTGCCCTCGTACACGTGTTATTTCTGTTAACTTAAAAAAGAAACAGAAGTAGCTGAAAGCAGGCGAGTGGCTGGCTTTGAACAGGCCTAGTGTCCCTTTGTCCTTGTCTCCGTAGTGACATAACCCGCTCTCCTCCGAACACAGGAAAAGACGGCCAACGTAAGCTCCTGCCGACACATTTCCGTGCTGTGTGAAACGCAGAGCGCAGCTCAGGACGAGCGCGTGGCCGGCCGCCTAACGGTCCCGTGGTCGAGTCCGGGCGGTGGCAGCGGCTGCGCGTGACTTGTTCGGCCGCCAGTGGCCTCAGGTCTGCCGCTCTGGCGCGGGTACCGTAGGAGCGGCGCAATCTCTGGACACGCTTACGTTCCCATCGCCGCTCTCGCCGCGAAGCTTCACTTTTGCCCCCTCCGTCTTCTCCCTTCGCCATTTAGATAGATTCTGCACTATTTTATACCGACTGTTCCTTTGTTTTGTAGGATGTTCCAAAATGATCTTCACAACTTTGGTCACTTATACTTAGCAAGATGTACGAGACAGACGAAATACCCTCAGACTTCAAGCAGAATATAATAATTCCAATCCCAAAGAAAGCAGGTGTTCACAAATGAGAAAATTACCGAACTATCAGTTTAATAAGTCACGGCTGCAAAATACTAACGCGGATTCTTTACAGACGAATGGAAAAACTAGTAGAAGCCGACCTCGGGGAAGATCAGTTTGGATTCCGTAGAAACGTTGGAGCACGTGAGGCAATACTGACCCTACGACTTATCTTAGAAGAAATATTAAGGAAAGGCAAACCTACGTTTCTAGCATTTGTAGACTTCGAGAAAGCTTTTGACAATGTTGACTGGAATGCGCTCTTTCAAATTTGAAAATGTTCAAATGTGTGTGAAATTCTGAAGGTGGCAGGGGTAAAATACAGGGAGCGAAAGGCTATCTACAATTTTTGTACAGAAAGCAGATGGCAGTTGTAAGAGTCGAGGGGCATGAAAGGGAAGCAGTGGTTGGGAAAGGAGTGGGACAGGATTGTAGCCTCTCCCCGATGTTGTTCAATCTGTATATTGAGCAAACAGTGAAGGAAACAAAAGAAAAATTCGGAGTAGGAATTAAAATCCATGGAGAAGAAATAAAAACTTTGAGGTTCGCCGATGACATTGTAATTCTGTCAGAGACAGCAAAGGACTTGAAAGAGCAGTTGAATGGAATGGATAGTGTCTTGAAAGGAGGGTATAAGATGAACATAAACAAAAGCAAAACGAGGATAATGGAATGTAGTCGAATTAAGTCGGGTGATGCTGAGGTAATTAGATTAGGAAATAGGACACTTAAAGTAGTAAAGGAGTTTTGCTATTTGGCAAGCAATATAACTGATGATGGTCGAAGTAGAGAGGATATAAAATGTAGACTGGCAATGGCAAGGAAAGCGTTTCTGAAGAAGAAAAATTTGTTAACATCGAGTATTTGTATGGAGTGTAGCCATGTATGGAAGTGAAACATGGACGATAAATAGTTTGGACAAAAAGAGAATAGAAGCTTTCCAATTGTGGTGCTACAGAAGAATGCTAAAGATTAGATGGATAGATCACATAACTAATGAGGAGGTATTGAATAGAATTGGGGAGAAGAGGAGTTTGTGGCACAACTTGACTAGAAGAAGGGTTCGGTTGGTAGGACATGTGTTGAGGCATCATGGGATCACCAATTTGGTACTGGAGGGCAGCGTGGAGGGTAAAAATCGTAGAGGGAGACCAAGAGATGAATACACTAAGCAGATTCAGAAGGATGTAGGCTGCAGTAGGTACTGGGAGATGAAGAAGCTTGCACAGGATTGAGTAGCATGGAGAGCTGCATCAAACCAGTCTCAGGACTGAAGACCACAACAACAACGACTTCAGAGATGGGGACAGAAAGGGGTGGTTTGCGGCATAATGTTCACACAGATCTAAATGTTATTCATTATCATATATATTGATAAAAGGGGAGCAGAGTTGGTAACTAGCTTCTTCTGCATTGTTTTCCGTAAGAGTGAGATCACCTGCGAAGGCTAGGCAAATGAGTACTATCTTGTATTTTTATAACCAGTTCTCAATCTACAGTGTCTGTACATGTCGTCGTCCGTTCTTTTATCAATCCAAATTGTCAAAAGTCCATCTGAAGCTGAACTTCTGTCCTAAAACCACCAATAAACGGAAATGAAAATTAGCAAGTTCAGGCGCCTGCTCAAAACTATTGGTTCTTACCAAAACGTTGGTGGTTGTGGTGTGTGTACTGTAAGACCTTCAGTACACACATACCATCAGATTTTTTGACTTGTCGATCTAACGAACTAGGCGTGGTCTTATCGTGGCGTGTTTATCTTCTGCCGTTAGGTCAGACGATAGAAATGCTACTTGCACACTTAGAGTAGCAGATTGACAGTGACCAAATTTAAACAGAACTTTATTAATTGTCACACACATTTATTAAAATAATAACAAGCATAAAAATTACTTAACTTGGTTCGGGATGATATTTACAATTGACAATCTGAAGTTCCTTTGGTATTGGTACGTTAATCTTATTCTCACATATATCGCTGACACTTGACAAAAGTGTCTATACATTTATCTTCATGGCTATGTACAGGAATATGGTAATCTTATTAGGCTCACACTGAAACTTGACTATAGACAAATGCAGACTGACTAATCGGAGGTCTTTACACTCGTTATAATACATCGCGCGTTCATGTATCACTGCGCGAGTGTGATCCGCGAGGAGAAAAGGTTCTACGTTAGCAGCAATCTCATTGGCTGCGTTACATATTAATACGCGGATCGGCGGAAGCAGAATTTGGTCCGTCTCTATGGCAGCGCCATCTCGTAGTGCGGAGATGGATGAGCGCTGCGCCTGCGCTGTTTTGCTTAGCGGGCCGCGCTCTCGTGGGAAAGTTGTGTACGTGCTGACTACGCGGAGCTATGTACACAACAGTGGTTAACTTCGGATTTGCCGGCCTTGACTTTCTCATACCAAAAGACTGATTATGGGAAGGAATAGAAAAAGTTAAGGGAGGTTGTACATCAACAACAACACATCTGATACGCTGCTGCTGAGTCATATCTCTATGTACATTAAAAGCACTGTTTATACACAAACTCGGGTACATTCGCAGTAACCGATTCACAGTTTTGATCCTCGATGCTCCTGCTTTAGCAGATTTTCTACGATTGGTCTATGTCGCATCAGATGAATACCGGGGTGACCCCTTAAACAAAGGGCATGTCTGTACTGGCGCGACGTCGACGGGCTCTAAACTGCGGCGACGATTCACGTGAAAGGAACTGCACAATGGAAGTCGGTAAGTGGGAACACTGGTGTTCACGCAGCTGCTGCTGCCGGGGTTTGCACAAGGCGTCGCGTGTTTCGGCTCCTGCGAGGCACTATTGTCATTGCGACGCGGCGTGCCTTATGAGTCGTGCAGACGACACGCCACCGCCCAGTTTAGTCACCTGTGACTCCGCACGCCACACGCAGGAACACGAAGCTTCCCCCTCCTCCCGCCTCTTTTTCCCTGTAGGAAATGTCTTCACTGGTTTTAAAGCCTCTTTACTACTTTTTCACTTAGTTTCAGCTATTGCATCTGACTAAGCTTCACAGCCGTGAACCTTACCGCGAGGAAACCTGTTCTTCAGCGAATTGTGCTTTAACGAAGGTTACGATTAAGAGCCCAACAGTGATCTACGGAAATTTGTTATCTTTTGTTCTTTCTGTTCACGAATAATCCGTTTCGTAACGTACCGGGTCTGTTACTTCCTTCTGTTGGGATGTTTACTCAACGTTCATATCGATTTTAATCACTAGAGCTATTAAGGGCGGCTGTTAGAGACGGCCGGCCGGTGTGACCGAGCGGTTCGAATCCTGCCTCGGGCATGGATGTTGTGATGTCCTTAGGTTAGTTAAGTTTAAGTAGTTCTAAGTTATAGGGGACTGATGACCTCAGATGTTAAGTCCCGTAGTGCTCAGAGCCATTTGAACCAATTCATTTTTAGTTTTTGTTTTATTTTACATATTAAAACGTTTCGGCTGTATAAACATTCGCAATCAACTGCAAACGTGTCACAAAAACATTAATTACCATACAAATAACAACGAAACCATTGGTTATGATCACGAGAATAAAACGAGTACAACCCAAAACATACGTAGTTACTGGGTTAAGCATTGTGTTCTTTTTATTCTATTTTTAGTCTGATTTTATTCTCGTGTCTATAAGTAATGGTTGCTTTCTAAGTTGCTTTCATATTATGTTTCTCTGATACGTATGCAGTTACTTGAGAACGTAAACACATCCGAAAGGTGACTGTACTTAAAATTAAAATAAAATTGAAACGAATAAGAGTGAATCTGTTACAACTAAACTAACGTAAGAAATTACCCTTTTTGCAGATCACCTGCAAACAGCCGTGGTCTCTTCAGCACTACATTATAACATGACAGCGTTCTGCGTAAACTACAGATAGGCTCATTGACTGAAATACAGATTAAAGAGGATCATCCAGTCATTTAGGAGCAGTCTGAGAGTTGTCTTTGAGAGCACTACGCAACACCAATATCTGGCTGTAACTGTCATTTCCATTGGTCAATACATGCAATAATTATGTGGGAGAGCGCAAGCGAAAGGAATTCGCAGTGCCTCGTAAATAGCTCTAATTTAATGGGAGACGGGAACTCCGACTTCAGGTCACCTTCCACCGAGAATCAGCAAATCTGCTAGCTGCGGGGCAAGGCTACAGTCGAGTTACGTCAGGAAGTCAAGACTCCGGATGTAGTGAAGTGAATCAAATGAATGGCCCGTAGGCCGAGGAAAGGCTACTGCATTACTTCTGGGAAGATAATCATAATGTCTGAGGCATAACTACGGAAGCACAGACTTCCGGCAGGACAGAAAGGCACCAGAGACATGGTTTTGTTATACAATAACCTTTGCTGCTTCGTCACAATTACCTTTTATTTATTTCTTGCACGGCGCATTTGAAGAAATGATTCCCATTCTCAAGCGTGTTTTTCGTGTATTATGGCATTTATGCGTCATGTTTGCCATGTGAGGGGCTGAATTATTATTTTGTCTTCACTCGATTACTTTGCAAACTGGTAAACAACAACTGCCGTATACTATTCAAATTGTCTGGTTCAAATAGATGAGAAAACACATTAGTATATGTCTGAATTTTGGAAGGAAAGAACTGATGATTGTATCGGTGTCCACAGACGTCCTTTACCATTGGGTAAAACGAAAGACATGAACTATACTATCTGATCAAATGTATCCGGACACCTATTAACGGACATTACTATTGGTTCCGTCCATCCTTCGCCTTGATGATGGCTTCAATTCTTTTGGGGACACATTCAGCGAGGTCTGTGGAAGAAACAGCAGCCCATTCTTCCAAAAGTGGTGAAACCAGAGAAGATAATGATGCTGGAACTTAGGGGATGAAGCGAAGTCGACGCTGGACGGTCGGGCCCGAAGTGAAGTCGACGTTGTGACTCATCTCAAAGGTGTTCCATTCTGTTCAGGTAGGGACTCTGGACAGGCCAGTTTATGTCAAGAATGTTGTCCACAAACCACTGCCTCACAACTGCTGCCTTTTAACAGCATGCATAGTCATGCTAATTCAAACAGCCATCGTCTTCGAGCAGTACACTATGCAGTAAAATGTGATCATATTGTTCTATATTTGTGTTTTTTTAAACGCAGTAAGGGGACCACACCCTACCCACAAGAACCATATCTTCCGCACTTCCCTGTTGCACTACACAAGATGGCACGTAAAGGCGCGTTTACACTGAGTTCGCAACGTTGTTCACAACATTGTTCGCAACATTGTTCGTGGCTAGTAATGGACTACCGATGTTCGCAACATGCTGGCAACAAGTTCGCAACACAAAATCAATGTTCCACGGCTGGGTCGGTAGAGATCAAAGAAACATTGTTCGTGGCCTGCTACCACAAAATTCCGCTACGCAGCGCTAGTGTTCGTTTGCTCTGAGTGGCTGTTTTGGTGGTTGTTTTGCTGGAGTGTAGTGGTGCGTTTATTTTATGTCCCTTCATTTTTATTTGAAATGGAGTGGTCACGAGACAAAATTTTCCAATTGATATCGCTCTATGAGGCAGAGGAGTGCGTGTGGAATATACGTTGCGCAGGTTACAAAAATACTAAAATCAAACATGAGTCATTACAAAAAGTTGCTGCGGCGCTTGGCACCAGCAGCAGTGACGTGGACAAAAAAATTAAATCACTCTTGTCTCAGTACCGACGAGAGAAAATAAAAATAGAGGAAAGTAAAAAAATCTGGATGTGGTACTGACACACTTTACGAAACGAGGTGGTTTAGATTTAAACATCTACGTTTCCTGGATGATAGGAGTCTCCCGATGCCAGAAAACGAAGAGTGACGGCAAGTCTTTGGTTCACAGGGATTGCTTTTCTGAAATTTGTGTCTTTCTTTGAAACAACTGGTCCTATAATATTCAACAACATTTCAAAATCTGACGGCGAAATCCTAGAGAAGTTACGAAAGCCAAAACCGTCTTCCAAATTCAGCTTACAAAGCGTGTCTTCCCGGCATATCTTCTGTAGTATGTTTTAGCCCACCAACGACGACTACGTCGTTTTCTTCGTCTGTTCATTTCGTTAAGTATTATTAATGCAGCACCAAATGTCATTAATTCTTCCTCTTCACTTGACATAGCGTATCTCTTGATGTGAATACACAAAGTAACCTATCAGTTCACCGCAGCAGACTATGCGAATACGTAGAAATGTTGGTCGCTAGTGTAAACGGGAATGCGAACAACGAACAATGCTGCCAACATGTTGGGGGAACAAGTTGCACACAATGTTCCGAACAAAAACATGTTCTGAGCTCAATGTAATTCGACAAACCCAGACCCTCCCATCGTACTGTCGCCGGGTATAACGTGATTCAGCACCCTAAATCACTCGTTTTCAGTCATCCACTGCCCAGTGGCTTTGGTATTTACACCGCCCAAGCTTCGCTTAGATGGCAGCACTTTGGAACCCACGAGTTATTCCTACCGCTGATTTCGACCGATTTTTTACAGTCAACCGAAGTAATGTTAGACGGTCGCTGTCTATCAATACATGAAGTCTGTCTCGTCTTGTTTCAGCTATGGTTGTTCCTTCGCGTTTCTACTTCACTATCATAACACCAACGGTCGACATGGGCAGTTGCAGAAGGGTCGAAATGTCCTCGATGGACTTGGTACCCAGGTGACGGAGTTCTCCTAACCGTCCCATTCTGCTGTTATGCTTCACTACTGACAGTACTCCTCACTTCCACTGATATCAGTGTGCCCCGCTTTTTGTGAGATCTAGTGGTATAGTCCGCATTACATACGGAGGTCGGATAGTTTTGGTTGTATAATGTATAAACTGGTGGAACACCGAACAGTATTCACCGGATCTATCTCATCCCCCTGTCCCTTTTCCTTGTCTGGATTACACTTATTACCACATTTGAAGGAAAATATCGATCGATGGAAAACTTGGGAGTCCATTCGAGAGGTTGGAGTAATCTTACATATGTGTTTTGCAGTCCCTGCTGAATTACACTTCGGAAATGGAAACAGTACACTGGAAAAACATTGGACAAGAGGATTACATTGGAAAAAACAAAAAAAAAATCAAGTCGTTGACCGCGAGGCGGAGAGGTTTTCAGTTTGCCCTGGTACTGGTGTACCTGCTGCGGCCGCAGCATCCGGCCGGCCGCTGGTGGACGGACACAGGGGGGACGCTGGAGTCGCGTCGTTATAACGGTGAGGGGTGGGGTGGGGCGCAGAGGGGAGAGAAGGGGAGGCAGGCCTGTACCGGCAGGAGGCGGCCCGGCGCCGGGCTTTCGCGGGCGGTGACGTCAGCCCTGCGGGGAGCCAGTGACCGGCCGGGCTCTGGTTGGAGGCGGGCTGCCGGCGTGGTGTGCCCCGCAGCCGACCCGACGCTTCCACGCTCGACAAGACTTTGGCTTTTGGAAAGGTAAAGACACCAGAGAGGCAGCAAACGCCATCCTTCGTTATGGAAAAACACACTTTCCTACGAGTTGAAGACGAACAAGTCCGCCTAGGTATCTGCACGGTCAGCGCGACGGATTGCTAAGCGAAGGGGCCCGTGTTTGACTCCCGGCCGGGTCGGAGTTGTCTCCGTTCGGGGATCCGGTGTTGTGTTGTCATAACGTTCGTATCGTCATAACTGACATTACACTATTAAAAAGGGGTGTCAGTCTCTCCCTGCTGTTCACCCTGTATATCGAAAAAGGAACGATGGTACGTTCAGAAGTGGAATTACAGTTCAGCATAAATGTTGTCTATGATAAGATTTGATGAGGACATTCCTCTGTGAAAGTGAGGAAGAATTACAGGGCTTGTCGATTGTAACGAACAGTCTATAGAACACATCTTATCAGCAGAGACAAAAATTCTAATGTGTGTGAAATCTTATGGGACTTAACTGCTAAGGTCATCAGTCCCTAAGCTTACACACTAGTTAACCTAAATTATCCTAAGGACAAACACACACACCCATGCCCGAGGGAGGACTCGAACCTCCGCCGGGACCAGTCGCACAGTCCAGGACTGCAGCACCAAATTATCAAAATTGGTAACTACGGAGAAAACGAATCCTCTTAAACTAGAATAAAATTTTTAAAAAATCAAAAAATTCTCAAATGGTTTGTAAAATGTCTTGTCTACGGACAAGAAATAAGTTAGATTAGGGAACACTGGACACACTTCTGAGTGACGCTCGAAATGACATACATCAAATTAAGTACCGATTGAGAAATTAAACTAAATGCTTAACCCAGAATTTTAAAGAGTACTAGAGGATATTTGTCTGGTGAATTGTGATTTCGAGCATCATTTAAAGGCGCGTAAAATGTTGCTATAAACTATTTTATTTATTTCTCTGAGACAAATCAGGGCACGTCACATGTTTCTATAATCTATTTTATTTCTTTCTTTTAGACAAATCATTTCACAAAACAGCTGATCTTTTTTTATTTTCAAGTTTCGTTCAGGAGCTGTTTTCCACATGCCGCTAGGTGAATACCGGCCTGGTCTCCACGTTCCGCCTCAGTTACACGACTCGCAGAGATTTGAAAACGTTCGCACTATTCCATGGCTTACACTAGACGCAGACAGCTGAGGTACACTAATTCCGTCCCGGAGGGGTTCAGGGTGGCAACAGGAAGGGTATACGGTCACCCTCTGACACTAGCCGGCCGTTGTGGCCGTGCGGTTCTAGGCGCTTCAGTCTAGAACCGAGAGACCACTACGGTCGCAGGTTCGAATCCTGCCTCGGGCATGGATGTGTGTGATGTCCTTAGGTTAGTTAGGTTTAAGTAGTTCTAAGTTCTATGGGACTGATGACCTCAGATGTTAAGTCCCATAGTCCTCAGAGCCACCCTCTGACACTAATACCGCCAAATCCGTAGCAACAACGCAGACTCCGCGTTGAAGCGGGACAAAGGCGCAATGGAAATGATGATGAAGTTTTGTTCAGGAACCATTACACATAAGACACTTAAATATAGATTAGTATTCTATTACGATTATACAGATCGAGGGAAAGCAGACAAATTTCAATTTATGTTGTGATTTGATTTCTGTTTTATTTTTTTCAAGATGAAAGAATTTTTCCTTAAATCAGCGATCAAGTTTTTATTAATTTCCCTGGTTATTTTCAAGTTTTCTTTTCATTGAAGTATTAGACCACATGCTGATCAGTTTGATATCCAATTTGTCCATTTTGCACACTTCGTTTGGTTATGAAGATTTCAATGAGTGATTTTTAGGTAATCATGTTTCCGCTTCGCTCAAAAATTTATGAATTGTGGAGAAACCAGAAAAAAAGAGAATCGAAAACTTTAAGAGGTAATGTAACAAAAGCAGGAAGAAAATTAGGGCAACTGATGAGCAAAGAAGGGCGAAGAACACGTGGAAAAATGTAAGTAGCACAAGGAACAGGATGACAGCAGATGATAGCACTATTGTTAAGGCATTATAATCTCCACAGTGCTAGAGCAAGCCGAAGGCGACAAAGACTGTACGTTAAAATATGGCTATGGGGCTTTCATCACTCTAAGATTTACCATAAAATAAAATATTGGCCACAGATACGAGGGTTTTTCGGAAGGTAAGGAACGATTTGTCGCGAAATGGAAACCACAATGTAATTCCGATGAAGTTTTGCATACTTGTATTGGGCAGTGTCTCTAGTATGCCCGTCGATCGCGTTAAGCCCTTCAGTTAAGCCCCTCCAGTTCTGAGCACACAGGGAGCAATAAAAGATACCTAGAACAATAGTGTCTCCCGCCAAGTACGATGGCCTGGTGAGAAATTTCGCCTGAAACTATGCACCCAACATTACATAACTGTGGTGCGTTTTCTTCTTCAAGACAATTCTCAGCCGCATTCTGCAGGGGCAATGAAGATGCTCCTGCATCGTTTTCAATAGGAAATGATTGATTACCCACAACACAGCCCGTAACTGTCTCCCTCTGAGTTTCATCTCTGCTCACATGAACTGCTGGCTATGAAGACAACATTTTGGCACAGGCCAGTGTAGAGAATTGGCGGAAAGTGCTGGCAGTTGCCAGGGTATTGGAAAGATGATACAACGCTACGACAAACGTCTAAGTCGGATCGGCGACTATGGAGAGAAGTAGCTGGAAGTTGTAGCTAACTGTTGCAAATAAAACAGTTTTGATTTTCACTGTGGTTTCCATTTCGCTACCTATCATTCCTTACTTTCCGAATAGCCCTCGTATATGGATACATAGACCCTACTGCTTCATCAGACGATGATGTATTCAGGTAGAAAGAGGTACTGCTTCTACTATCGATTCTCTCGAAGCAAAATTCTTGAGCCAGGGCCACGCAGCCCCTCCATTACGATTTCTTGTGTACGATTGTCCACGGACGTGATGTCGGATCGTGTGACCGCTTAGCAGGTAAACACGTAAAAAGTGTGACGTTCTCACCAAGTATACGCTGCCCTAATTGTGCTAATATACAGTACATTTATATGACTCATGTTCAAACAGATTCTTGTGCCAGTTATGTATGTTCTGCACTTGCGTGTGTCGTATCTTCCGAAAATGTATTTTTGATCCATTGATGAATACCGTTTTTCTTCTGTGAATATGACTGTTATAACTCAGACCTGTAGAGAATAAAAATACAATTGTACACTGATGGCGCATATATGCTTTTTTCAAAATAGCATAGTACGAAAAATGGTGGTTCCGCTTACAAAAAAGGGTGTGTGTTTCCTTCTTCAATTTTCGTTCAAACAAGTACACAATATTTAGAAAACACATTTTAACGATTTTTGGCGATAACTTAAAACGCTTTGTAAAACATGAGCCTAAGGCAAATTGAAATCGCTGTGTGACTGCAGAAGAACTTCGTTGTCTAAACACTCAGGCGAGACATAGCTGCATTCATCACTTTTTTTCTTTTTTCTTCTTCAGTGACCACTTGTCGTCCACTGCTGATTACAACACACTCCAAATTTTTACAGCAGATCATATAATGGAAAATATAATGTATTACGTCGTAAATGCCCCAGAGAGAGAATTAAATTGCTTTTGGGTTACTTACTGACATTTTCTATACTTTGTTCATCGCAAGTTCAATCCTAACCCGCTCAGTACGACCAACGACTGCAGCGCGATAGACCTGCACCAGATTTTGTGACATCACTGGAAAACCCGTATTACCGTATCAGTTACTTCATTATTGTTCTAGCTTGAGGACGCTCTCAGGCCTACTAATGGATTTAAACTCTTCGCCAGCCGCCGTGTTAAATGATTAGCTTGTGAAGTTTTCGTTTCCAATCTCATTGGACAATAGCTTTCTCTGTCCGACCTGTCGTGCTCATGTGGACTTCAGTCATATATAGGCGCTGTCAAAATGCTGCTAAGTGTTCTGTAGTGCAGCATAGTAAGCGCAAGCCGTTTCTCACACTATTTTAACCCTTAACGTTCCACGTTCGGTCTCACAGACCGCTAGTGTTTATCCATACTCCGTTGCTAATGCATAGGAGTGGGGTAGGAGATTACAGCCTTGTCTAGTTGTTCTTCCCCGAATCTGTCGTAGCTTCCTTTGTCAACAGTCACCTGAATGTGACGTCGATGTACACTCTTACTGTTTCTTTCGTACTAGCGGCACCTGAGACCGCACTTGGGACTTTGCATTATGGATTCAGTAGCCTATGTCTGCTGAGGTTGAGGATATTGTTTTAAAGTGGTTTGAGGACAGTTTAGCAAGTGATTTTGGATTACATGGTGACAACGAAATTGAAAGTTAATGCAATTCAGAATAGGAACAGTGCGAAAGTGAGGACTTCTATGCATTTTGTTTTTTACATTGCTTTAAAATTTATGTGGCTATATCTTTTGTGTGGTATTAAAGTAACCTTTCACATAGAAAACTGAACTGTTTCACTGAAATTGCTGAATACAGTTTTTATGGCTATTTAGATATAGCACCTGGGACAGAATGTGACAAAAAAACTATCTGGGACGCTGAGGGATAATCGTTTTCTGCACATGTATTCGATAAGGTTTTTTTAAAAAAATTGTCGCTACCAATACGGCAGATTTCAGAAATATGAGTTTACTGGATTATTTGCGCGAAAGGTAAACTACAACACAGGTAAACAGACAGCTCCTGGCAAGACGGGAAGGCGGATTTTAAAATTTTATGAGAAGTTCTGCGCATTAGAAGGTGTATGCGTGGGAACTGAATGGCTTTACCGATATTGTTGTCGATCAGCTTCACACCAATCTACTACACCAATGTACTAATAATAGAACTGTAAAACTGTTGTGTCTGTACATTGAAAATATTTGCTAAAAATAGATTGCGCGTGATGTAGGAAGTGTAACAGCATACAGTAACACTGTTTCTAAAAAATTTATCTGTCTGTTCGATCACGTTAATATCCAAACATTCTAGACGAATTTTCGTCGGATTTTCACAAATAGCTTGTGTGTACATCGGGCAACAAGTAGACTTTATTTCAGCAAAATCGGATCACAGAAAAAAAGTATCTTAATTTAAAGTTTCAGGGGTCTGCTCAGCTTAGTAGTTCGGATGTATACTTCAGTGACACTATGGCCCTGTTAGTTCTTTGCCTCAGTTACAGAAGTATTTTCGAAAGTTTACGTCGGTGACAAAATTAATCACCGCAGTCTTATATTTACAAATTTACTTGCTTAGGATATACATATTTACTGATTTCGCTTTGTGCATGAAAAACTTAACGAAATTGGTTTGCTTCTTTCCACAGGTTTCATGTATATTTGACTTCTTGGCTGCTTAGTAATTTGTCTGCTTAGTTATTACATTTTGATTTTTTGTTTACGATTAAATATTCCCAGAAAACGGTGTAGTCTTTCTCAATACAGTAGAACAGATAAAAGACTGAGGACTATGTGGTCTCAACAATCCAATGAATATCGTGAGGCGAGACTTGATGTGGCTCAAGAGATCACGCTTTAACTCGCTCTTTGGAAATTCTTTTCGAAAGCAAGGTACGACGTTAACACTGATGGAGGGCGTTACGCATTATCTCGTTCCTCATTACATATTATAAACAAGTCCTCCAGCCTTAGGCACTTAGTGCTAAACGTGCGAAGCCGGGGTGGGTAGCTAGTGATGCGTATGACAGCTTCAGTTGGAAATGGATTACTCGAATTCTAGTATAAAAGGAGCTGAAAGATTGCCAGACAACTTGCTATAAGTATTGCCTTATATGGCTTCATTATTTGGGAGAAATCTCGACAATAGACCTATATTACACATCTCTCGCACACGTAAAATACCTTACGTTTGCGACAGGTTTTTCTGCTGCTCCTTCTCTCACGTTAACTTTTGCTTTCCGCCTAGTACCTTGTGAGGCATATTATGGAGTTTTATCGAATATGATTTTATTGTCCTCACAATCACTGTTTACCTGCTGTTCATCGTTTTTACAAATCAATATATACCGGGAATCTGACGTTTTATTGTTGTATTATTGTGCTGCTACAATACGTCAGTTGTAGCCAAATCCTGGCGCGGATCCCAGCAGCGGGAAGGTGAAAGGAAGCTCGTTTTGTATTATCGAGAAATTGAGGAGAGAGTACCACGGATATGATACAGGAACTAAGGTGGCAGTCATTAAAACAAAGGTGTTTTTCTGCGGCAGGACCTTCTTATGAAAGTTCATTCACCAACTTCCTCCTCAGAGCGTCAAAATATTTTGTTGGCGCCCAGCTACATAGGGAGAAATGATCATCATACTAGAATAAGAGAAACGG
This sequence comes from Schistocerca cancellata, assembly GCF_023864275.1. NCBI lineage: Eukaryota > Metazoa > Arthropoda > Insecta > Orthoptera > Acrididae > Schistocerca > Schistocerca cancellata. Next base: position 254,859,360 of record NC_064630.1, on the reverse strand, counting down.
AGCTCGCTTGGCAGTATTTCCCGCGCTCTGTTAGAGAGTGGAACAGCAGATAAGTAGCTTGAAGATCTTTCGATGAACCCTCTGCCAAGCACTTAACTGTAAATTGCAGATTAATTGTGTAGATGTATCAGCCGGTAAGGCGATGTGCGAGCTGCGACGCTGCAGTACATAGTACCGTAGTAAAGGTACGTTCGCGATTGTATTTGACAGGGCGTGATTTACGCTTTGCAGAAAGGAGATTGCAATTAAGTAACAACAAACGCGGAGGAAACTTAGCGCAATGCTTACTTTCGCTGTAAACTTAACGGCACTCTGCATCAACAGCGCTGACCTCATGAATGTGGCACATTTCAGCAGTCACAAGTAAACAGGCTGTAAATACAAATGTAATACTTCTTCCATAACGCAATAATCTGATTCTTAAATAGCTAAAAAATACTTCCGACGTCAAATATACTTTTAAGATTGCGCTTATAAATTTATTAGAAATAATTTATTTAAAGGCACACTTCCAGTTACTGAACTGAAGAAAGTTCATCAGTATTTTAACAAATTCTACAGAAACTTTCGAAATGCTTTTATATTACAGGAATAGTGCATTCTTTACTTACCAGGTCAATATGAAAAACTTGAAATTAATTAATGACATACCGGATGCAATTCAAGGATTTCATGGACTATGTCCACAAATAAAAGAATAGGTACTAAATTTCACTAACTGATATCAATCTCGGTAATTTGTGCATATAAACCGAGATTCATTATACGATTCTTCGCATTCATCAAAATGTTAACGATTAACAGAGCCTCATTCACTCAAATATAGGCGTTAAGTGCCTCAGAAAGAGTGTAAATACCTGTTATCTAACACAGTTGCGTTATACGTATTCGTGAAGTAAACAAGTTGAACGACATTGACAAGGGCGTGCACAGAGGCAGGCGTAAGATTCAGCATCAGTTTGAAGCAGAACTGCTGTCCTGAAATCTGCTATTCTTTTTGAAACTTACAATGCCAGATGTCTCAGAATTCTAAAAGCTTTCAGTAGCTTTGTATCTTCAATCCGCCTTCGTTTGTTTTCCCCAGTGCTGCCAGTCAGTGCCCAAGACTACTAAAATATGAATACATAAGGTATTCGCACATATCTGAACATTACCTGTCTGACAGCAATATAATATGTACAAATATCAAAGCCTAACATGGTTAGGCTAAGTACATTGAAGGCAATAGATATCAGTTATGAAGTATCAGCTCTAATAATTAATTTAATAATCCGCCATTCCCACCCCTCCTTTCAGTTCAGGTCGTGCGTCATTGGTTATCGACTTCCCTACAGTGTAAATAATGGTGAAAGCCAAATAACTGTTAAGTTTTCAAAAAAAATCTAATCTTTTTGCAGTGCTCCATTTGGTGGTGAGTTCATGGGCAGCCAGTCGACAGATACTACATATATTTATGCGACTTTCCACGTCGTCATTAACAAACTTGAGTTACCAAATGATGATGGTGGTGGTGATGGTGTTGATGTTGATGATGTTGTACGTGGCTATAACCTTGTGTGAATACGACACAATTAACTCGCTGGATTCCTATAAATATCAGGCTCATCGGCATCAAATGATCTTTTGGATTCAATCAGCATTAATCTGAAGCTACCACTTTGGGCCATAAAAATGGCTTTGGCTTGCAAGAAGCGAATTTGATAATCAATTTACACCACGGATTTAAACAGCTCGTCTATTTTAAAAGTCGCTATTGTGAATGTCACATTATACACTCGACAATGGTGCCTCCTTTTTCCCTTCAGACTGCGCTGCGCTGGAATGCTGGGTAAATCTGGCGCGCATATTAATGTGACGTAAACACGTGAGTCACGCGAGAGGTCTGCAGGGCGGCATCACGTTTCCGTGATAAATAACGCACGGGACACGGCGAACGGTCCAGATGGTTAGCACTGGCACGTTTTCAGCGGATATCCCTGGGGCTGGAAATGTTTGAAGAAACGTACCCTACCAACAGCGCTAAAACTCAATACGTATTACGGAATAGCATAGAAGACAGACGGGCGTGCAGCTGCGACTGATGTAAGGGATAGCGACGGAAACAAAATAAATTAACCACTTTCACCTTATATGTATGCCTATGTGCAACTGAATGAAGGAAATTTTCGTTTTGTCTTAATTTATTGTGGTATTTTCAGTGTTGCCGCCAATTAAGTGGCAATATAGGAAAAACGAAAATTACATTTATTCAGTGACACATAATCATTGTTTCAGTATGACTAGAGACTGAAGACGACAGAGCAGCAGCTTTGAAGAGGTAACAACATAACCACTGTTTCCGCAGCAGAACCTTTTATTCTGGTCAATTTCATAAGATGCTCACGTATTTTGCAATACCACATCTACGTGGACGTCGCTTGGAGAGAGCAGAATGTTTCAGACAGATTACACAATGGTAAGATACAGAATAGGAAACCATATTGGAAACCGTACAGTATTTCCAGGGACTCTGAACACAATTTATTGGTTATAAACTATAGACTAAATCTGAAGGAATTGCAGGAAACTAGAAAATCAAGGACCTGTACAAACTGAAAGAATCAGAGGTCACTGAAAGTTTCAAGGAGATCATTAGGCAACGACTGACTTAAAACATGGGAAAGAAATACAAAAAATAAAGAAGAGGTACCTTTCGCTGATAAAGATAAGCAATTGAAAAACTTGGATAACACACGAGATATTGCCTTTTAACTGGCGAAAGGAGAAAACATATGGATGCAACAAAAGAAGGTTGCCAAAAGGAAAACTTACGGGAAATGTGCTTCGTTTTCCAGAACTGTTTTATGATAGCTCGGAAATCGTATATTTTACGATGAAGAGCAATCAAGTTCCATTTCTGATACAAAGAAATTATTTTCACACGTGAAAATATGAAATAATTTAAGAGTTGGGGAGAGTGTTATATTTTGAGGATAATATGCGCACATGTTGTTTCCCGGACAATTTTAGAGTGGCATGAAGCAATTCGCACTAGAAGCCGCCGTAAGATCTTTGACATTTTCTACTGTTTTTCTTGTTGTGAGACATTATGTTGTGTTTTGTGCAGCGATTGCAAATATTCCGAGTTCTACAAATTTAAGAGCTCTTTAATACAATGAAGCTAATTTGGAGATTTTTTAATTCTTCGTTAACAGATTTTTATATTGACTAAACTTCTATATATTTTCAAAGGTAGTTGCACAACATGAGGACGGTTCATCCATATATCGTCTGTCGTGCACCATCTTGTACCTTGAAGCGGTAGAATATCTTCTACCATGAAACGCGTGATATTTGAAAATGAACTGACTTTCGTTAATGTCTTAACAAATTTTCCTGTCTTGAAAATGGTAATTTGTATTAATTGCTAATAGCATCTATTTCAAAATATTTTTGAAACTTTTAACGGGTTTTGATATTTCTGCTTAGTTTGATTTCACTTACTGATTATTTATTGGTGTGTAGTTGAGTACAATGTATGGGATAGAAACTATTGAATACAATAGTGACAAGATTTTCTCGATTGCCACGTTTTTAAATTTCAGCCGAATATTTGATCCTAGGTACCTCACCGTGTCATACCTTGGAACGTGTTTTCACGTTTGGAAAACCCTTAATTTTCCCGGATAATTTTTGTAATTTCAAAAAAAAACTGCAGCACACATGGATGCTATCATTTCAAGATGGAATGAGAAACTACATTACACTTACGTAAGTCTGCAGGCTTTCGTGGCGTTGTCATTGAAGTTAAAATCTGGGTTATTAGGACGCGTCATATTTCCTCTAGAATAATAGACTTTTCGACCCCTCTGCTGGGATTTTCTTCAGGATTTTCCGGTTCCACTGCTGCTAGAAGAATCTAGCAGTAGACACCGGAATATCCTGAAGAAGATCCCAGCAGAGGGGTCGAAACGTCGAGTATTATAGAGGAAATATGACGCGGCATAATAACCCAGAAGATTTTAACTTCAGTATATTAAACTTCTATTACAGGGCTGAGTAGAGACAAAAGTCTGAAAAGCGTTCCAACACAGTGCTCTACAGTGTATTTCATCGATGACCAGCCAAAAGTCATGAATTGTTTGGCAACAACGATTCTTTCTTAGATCACACGACACGAAATACGAGCCGAACAAAAAGTGTTCATATTAAGGAACGTCTATGGTTGGAGTCGCCTAAACAAGCTCTTTCGTGATGGATATACATCACTAGGCAAGATGTCGTGATACTCCTCGTATTTCACTCAACACAACTGCATAACTTCCACGGAGCTGACTATTCTCCGAACTGGGGGGGGGGGGGGGAGGTAGCAGATAAAGTTGTCTTAGTCGGAATGAGCGAGTGACTACCACAGCTGATGACGCAACCTCCCACCTCTCTCTGTTCATCGCTACAGGCAGCTCCACGGTCAAAGCTACACCTGGCCAGCGACACACACGCACCGCCCGTTCCCTCACGCACAAACTTCCTGTGCGTAGGTGTTGCTGCCTGTGTCTAGCGTGGTAGGGCGACAAGCTTCCCATCCCAAATCGATGTACGCAAATAATTTATAAGATCCTGACGCAGCGTCCACTTGTATTGAATGTTCGCTTATGTACGACAAAGTACGCTTTACGGTCTACTTCCACATGCTATGTTTAGATATACTGCAGCTCTCGGCTTCAGAGGTTTGGTGCGACTTGTTTCCAGTCTCTCAACCTGCTTACTCATTTCACATTGTTTACTTGAAATTTTCATGAAAAGCTCCGTAACGCCACTTATGAAGACTACGAGCCATTTTCTCGTCTCTCAACACATAATCCGTAATACACTAACATAGTGTTTGCTTGAACTTCTTATAGTAAACAAATAAATACAGAACAAAAAATCAGAGTAGGTGTGAGCAGATGGTATAGCATTTATTTACTTGCAACGACCGTGAGAATATCTGAAGCCACGCTGAATTTGTCGATCTGTTCGTAAGTACCCATTACTCACGTTTGATGGTACCTACTAATTTTAGTTCTGAAAATTTCATTCTTGTTGTTGTTGTGCTCTTCGGTCCACAGAATGGTTTGATACAGCTCTCCATGCTACTCTATCCTGTGCAAGCTACTTCATCTCCCAGTACCTACTGCAACCTACATCCTTCTGAATCTGTTTAGTGTATTCATCTCTTGGTCTCCCTCTACGATTTTTACCCTCCACGCTGCCCTCCAATACTAAATTGGTGATCCCTTGATGCCTCAGAACATTTCCTAACAACCGATCCCTTCTTCTAGTCAAGTTGTGCCACAAACTTCTCCCCAATCCTATTCAATACCTCCTCATGAGTTATGTGAACTACCCATCTAATCTTCAGCATTCCTCTGTAGCACCACATTTCGAAAGCTTCTATTCTCTCTTGTCCAAACTATTTATCGTCCATGTTTCACTTCCAAACATGGCTACACTCCATACAAATACTTTCAGAAACCACTTCCTGACACTTAAATCTATACTAGATGTTAACCAATTTCTCTTCTTCAGAAACGCTTTCCTTGCCATTGCCAGTCTACATTTTATATCCTCTCTACTTCGACCACCATCAGTTATTTTGCTCCCCAAATAGCAAAACTCCTTTATTACTTTCATGTCTCATTTCCTAATCTAATTCCCTCAACATCACCCGACTTAATTCGACTACATTCCATTATCCTCGTTTTGCTTTTGTTGATGTTCATCTTATATCCTCCTTTCAAGACACTGTCCATTCCGTGCAGCTGCTCTTCCAAGTCCTTTGCTGTCTCTGACAGCATTACAATGTCATCGGCAAACCTCAAAGTTTTTATTTCTTCTCCATGGATTTTAATGCCTACTCCGAGCTTTTCTTTCGTTTCCTTTACTGCTTGCTCACTATACAGATTGAATAGCATCGGGGAGAGGCTACAACCCTGTCTCACTCCCTTCCCAACCACTGCTTCCCTTTCATGTCTCTCGACTCTTATAACTGCCATCTGGTTTCTGTACAAATTGTAAAAGGCCTTTCGCTCCCTGTATTTTACCCCTGCCACTTTCAGAATTTGAAAGAGAGTATTCTAGTCAATATTGTCAAAAGCTTTCTCTAAGTCTACAAATGCTACATATGTAGGTTTGCCTTTCCTTAATCTAGCTTCTAAGATAAGTCGTAGAGTCAGTATTGCCTCAAGTGTTCCAACATTTCTACGGAATCCAAACTGATCTTCCCCGACGTCGGCTTCTACCAGTTTTTCCATTCGTCTGTAAAGAATTCGCGTTAGTATTTTGCAGCCGTGACTTATTAAACTGATAGTTCGGTAATTTTCACATCTGTCAACACCTGCTTTCTTTGGGATTGGCACAGGAACCCGATGAAAATCCATGCCAAGACTGGGACTGGCTGTTAACAAAGAGCTCCTCAACGTATAGACAAGTGATTAAACGACAACCTTCATAACATTTCCAGTACTGTTGGGATCGGGCTTCGTCACGGCGCGAGATGTAGCTTCATCGGGCATTCCACCCCCTACTCGCAGCCGGTCCGGCCCTCGCAACGCACGCAGTGAGTCACGCCGGCGCCTCACGCACAAAGGCGTCGTGGTGCCTCACGCACGGCTGAAGGGGGGACCGTCAAGTTCTGCCCGCTAACCGGTGTTGCTCAATATTCCTCTTCGGCACCTGTGTGCGATTTCGCTAGAAATACGACGCCTTCGGTTCCTCTCCTCGGTAGCAATTCAGTAACGAGTCGGGAAACTACATGGCAACGTCGTAGAAGTAAATCAGGAGTCAGATACAGGGTGATAACGTACTCGCCAATTCAACTATGTGACGAAACAATGCGGAAATGTATCGGGAGTCTAGTAACGCAACACCGACATCGGTGCCGTTAACGAAAGCCTTCTGTTCCTAGTGTAGAAACAGAAAAAGCTGATATATACGTAAAATATAGTGGCTGGTGTCAACCATGTTAAAACCCTTCTGGTTGTACTGCTAGCGTCACTTATAAAATACTTAAAATGCTATAGATACCACAATAAGCTACGTTTCGGCCGTATTGCAGCGACCTTCGACGGAACGTAGACTAATTAGATGGAGCGAAACTGCTTCGGTATATTGCATTTATAACGTAGGATGCGGGATCTGATAGCGTCTACTAAGGATGCAGCAAAACGCCTTAACAACGCTGGTGTACACGAGATACAGTGTGGGGGCGGTGTCCCTTCAGTGGCGAAACAGGAAGGCATCTTTGCATTCACATATCACAGCATGAGCGCTACGTTCGGTTGTGTCAGCACTACAGATCATCGCTGTTCTGGGCAAAGTTTCAGGAAGTCCGAGCACTTGTAAGACAGCAGGTATACGAACACGCAGAATAAAAGGGTCTACTAAAATCATGACTGCATCAAAAGAGAGGACGGACTCACCAGCAAGCCATAAAGTCCATGAGCTGTCTGCTATGCATCCCCCCTTCTCTCCTAACACCGAGCACTTTTATTTTAGCGCTAACGAAATGTAGGAAATGTGACGTCGTTGGGATAAAACATTTTTTTTAGAAATGTAATATATTGCAGCACCTATTTCTCAACTAAAAAATCTGTGTCCTGAGCAATCTCCCTGCAACACGAGTACTTTTAGCCTTTTAAGTATTTTATAAAATGACGGACAATGCACACAAAAGAATTTTAATGAGAAAGATTTATGAGTTACACGAGATCTGTATTTTCGGAATCCATGATGATTCCCACGGAGAATAGTTTAGTTATTCAAAAAGGTCATAAGACGTTACTATAAAACATGTTCCATAATTCTACAACAGAGTGGTATGAGTCTATAATACGGTTAGGCCGGACAACCCTTTCTGAAAACGGAAATGGTTGAAAGGTCTAACCGCTTTACTATCTTCCGCAGTGAACAAAATCCGAAAGGTCAAATTCAGTATTTTGACCTTACCTCTGTCCCCTTCTACTTTGGTGCTACGATGGCCACTTAGTAATCTAATAAATGAGTATGACTTTTACCCTTTTACAGATGTTACGCAAGATCTAAACTACTTAGCGTTTTAAGTCAGACTGGTGTTTAAATTTTACATTCAAGTTTATTTCATTTATTAACAAGGCTTTGACTTGGATTTAATCTGTGCTGTAGCACTCATACAAACACGAATACAGAACTTAGCTGCACAAGCATTTCAGTCGTACAGTCGGCATTATTTACAGGTTGGAGTAAAACATTAGAAAGAAAACACCTCTGGAATTCCTGCATCGCCTCTAATATTCATGTACAGCCAACATGCCCGCTTCTTATGCTGTCTAGCTACACCTATGTTACAGCACAAAATTGAGCTGTAGCGAAAGAACAACGTGTATCGTCGCCGACGAGAATGCCCTGTATAAAAACATTGCGCGAACACACCACACAAGATTCCGTTGCCCCAGCTATACAATAGCATTTCTGTCACCAGATTTGAAACAGACCATGTGCTACTGAAGACACCAAACATTTCTTAGAGCAGCTTCGCAGCACGGAGGCGCATTGCTGTTTCGCACAGCTGTGGAGGAAGAAAAGATCGATAAAAGGGCGTCCTGTGACGGGAAAGAGAGCCAGGCCGCCTGCCTAGGTTCGCCCCCCCCCCCCCCTGTCATCGTTTTCCCAGGGGAGGGAGGGCTGGGAGCCCACATTGCAGTCAGCGACCCAGCGCCCGTTAGCAGATGCGACATGATGGCTCAGACCACTTGACACAACTGACATGTGATGTCTCCTTCCACAAACATTTTGCAGTTCTCGTGATATGGAGATAAACACAAACTAGGCATAACTGCAGCTATCCCGAGAGGACTTAGGCCCATATTGCACAGGTTTTCGTAAAAGTCTTGGGCCAAAATACTTCACTGGAGCTACTACTCTGTCGTAAAAATTTTCGTCATAGTTGATCAGGAATAGATGCCAAACATATAATCGCCTGTGTAGCAGCATTCAGTGTAATGTTGGCGGCAAGCGCATCGCTTGAAAAGACAGAGAAATGGAAACGGTTGTATTTGAAACTGTGGATAGCGTAAAAAGAAGCTCGAAGCCTGAAAGAATTTACTCCGTGAGCTACAGGACCTAAAGAGCTACAAAAATAATTTTATAATGGACGAGCAAACATTTCATTTTGTTCTTCTGTAAGGGTCAGACAAATGAAAAAGAGACAGATGGTTAAAAGTAGGTAAAATGTTTACCATTTCAAAAGTAATCGCCATAACTGTTAATACATTTACCCCACTGTGAGACTGTCGGCCAATACCTTGATGGGAAAATGTTTGCAGTCGCCTACGAAATGTTGATTGTACCCACGGATGCATCTCTTCGTCTGAAGCAAATGGGCAGCCACGAACGTCTTTTTTCAGGGCTCTAAAGACATGGAAATCACATGGTGATAGATCGGGACTGTATGGAGGATGTATACGGACTTTCCAGAGAAATGTCACAACGTGGAGTAAACAATCTTGGTAACATATGGGCGGGCACTATCCTGCAATAGAATGCACTGGCCGTCTTGTTCCACAGCGGGAAAAATGTATTGACGGTTATGGTGACTACTTTTGAAGTAATAAACAGTTTACTTACTTTTTTCCATCTGTTTCGCTTTCATTTCGCTGCCCTAAATAGATACTAAGAAATGCGATTTCTGCTGAAGATCATCTCATAGTTACGTTAAGAATTTTAGCAACATGCGAATGCTATTCGAGCTCGCAGTATAGTACTCACATTCCACGACGTAATGTTTCATGTAATGTTCCAGAAACACATGAAGCTATATATTAGTAAAGGAGGAATTTTTGAAAGGAAGCATAACATCTTAAACTCCGCCTGAAAAGGTCTCGGAAGGCCCAAAGGTGCCGACCGATCACAGTTTCATCAACCGATAGGCGTTCAAATGGTTTAAATGGCTCTAAGCACTATGGGACATAACATCTGAGGTCATCAGTCCCCTAGACATAGAACTACGTAAACGTAACCAACCTAAGGACATCACACACATCCATGCCCGAGGCAAGATTCGAACCTGCGATCGTAGCAGCCGCGTCGTTCCGGACTGAAGCGCCTAGAACCGCTCGACCTCAGCGGCCGGCCCCGATAGGCGGCACTGGATGCGGATATGGAGGAGCACGTGTTCAGCACGACGCTCTTCCGGCCGTTGTCAGTTTTCGTGACCGGAGCCGCTACTTGTCAGTCAAGTAGCTCCTGAGTGTTGACTGTCACCTGTCCAAGTGCTCGGCAAGCACAATAGCGCTTAATTTCGGCGATCTGACGGCATGGAATTTTACCTGCGGTAAGGCCGTTGGCACAGCCTTTTTATAGTAATGAATAAATACGTTAATTTCACTTACACACACTTTATTAAGACCACACGGAATTCCACATCACCATAGAGTCTTCTTTTGCTTCAATGTATTTGCACTTCCTAAAATAAATGCGTTTACAATTAATTCCATTTCTAGATACTTTCTTTTAACTTTTTCGCCAAGTACTTACTCCATTTCAATTCTTCCTTATTTCACCCACAGAACAGTCACTTCGAATGCAGCTGACCGCTACAGTTATTTCTTTATAATATGCCAGCCAATTATAGCGGTTGATGTACTTACAACAGCGAGCTCCGTGTTATTACGAATTTTGTATTCTTCATACTTTGTAATGATGATTGTGGTGGTAGCCAGGCACCAAATACATTCGCAAGTGAAGTGACAAATTTACAACGACGAACTTTTGGAGAGGTGAGATGATAGCACCTGAGAGATACGGGCCTTACTGATCCGCAGCAAGAGTCTCCAATCCCAGTTAATCCTCGTATTATCAAGTCAAACCTTGAGTCGTGTATTACGTAACGAACTGAGTGAGACAGGTCAAACGTTGGAAAGAGACGAGGTCACATCCAGTTCTACAGCCTCCTCCTTTCGGTAAAGTGCAGTGATGTTCACACAAAACTACCACTTGATGACGCCTTTTGTTCAGTGTTAATCACCACGTTACCGGGGCTCCCAAATATAGTTTACGTAACTGCAGGTAAAGTCTGTGCCAGAAGCAGGCAGAGTGCAGCCCTTCTTCGCCTCGGCACTAATATGGAGAGGGTAGCAGGCACATCGCCTCAGCCACACTTTAACCCGTTAAAGATTCGCGCTACTAATTTGACAGCAGCCTTAGTGGACCTGTGGCTATCCTGTAGAGACTGGAGCGGTTACAAAATCGCCGCATTATCTGGGATTGCACTCCGGACATCGAGGTCATTTTTCAGTACCAGTTCTGGTTGGGCATATAAACACTTCAACATCATTTCTCGAAACGCAGCTCTCTGCTCTTCCATTGTCGATGCTCGCTCACTTGTAAATGGCCAACTGGTTTTGCGATGGACTTGGTTTGTCACGATCCTACTTGCTTTTAAAAAAGGCGGCTGATTTGTCTGGAGTAAATTTGTTCGCATCTACAGATAAGAGGACATATTAGACTTTTGGAAAACCATTTTGCTGACTAAATCGGAAACGGAAACAACCGATTTTCAAAGGCCGTTCGTGTGAAACATATGACGACTGTCAATTGGAGAACTGATATTTAACTGGGCTAGCAAGGTCGTCTTACAAAAAAAGTGATGCATATAAACGTAGCAAATAATAGCGCGAGTTCAGTTGAGGTGGGAAATTTTCGACTTCGCTATGTTACTAATGTAACCACTGTTTACCCGTGAGTGAAGCACAGTGACAAATGGAACGCTCATGGTAAGCCATACATGGAATTACGATGGTGAATTCAGAGAAAGAATTATTGATTCATAACATGTTGGTAACAAGACATTTCGTTAAATTTTCATTTCTTTACGCAGATGTGAAACACGTAGATACGTAATTACCACTCAGAGAAACCGAGAATGCGACAGAGCTGTTGCCGGCCAGAGTGGCCGAGCGGTTCTATGCGCTACAGTCTGGAACCGCGCGACCGCTACGGTCGCAGGTTAGAATCTTACCTCGGGCATGGATGTGTGTGATGTCCTTAGGTTAGTTAGGTTTAAGTAGTTCTAAGTTCAAGGGGACTGATGACCTCAGAAGTTGACTGATGACCTCAGAAGTTAAGTCCCATGGTGCTCAGAGCCATTTGAACCATTTGAACAGAGCTGTTCTTCAGGAAAACGTACAGTAGAGACGTGGTCGCCCTAAAGCCGAGCCAATGTCATCAGCCATCGCAGCGTACCGGCCGGTCAGCGACCCGTTTGCGCTCCTGGGAACCACCTCCAGATGATATAGATCTCACATATCCACAATAAAAGTGGCCATTTTGCGCGGAGGCAAAAACTCTGCGGCTAGGTTTCTGAACCTTTCCCTTTGGGTCTCCCAGCCAACAATGCCATACGACTTTACTTTTCCGCGAGTGAATGGGCGAAGGAATAGGTTACGCGATTTGTCTCGCTAGCCGCACATAGCCAGCAGTGCACACAGATTCTGACCGTGGCTGCAGTGGGACTTGGCGCGTCGTAACGGAAGTTTCAAACTGAGTGATGGAAGACCGTGTTTTCAAGCCTATTACTACAACTAGCGCTGTATCACAAAAGCGGCCGCAAGCAAGCAGGGTCCTCTGCTGAAGCTCGTAACCGCCCGATTTTTGCTTCCATTTTGTTTGGTTCGTAATTGTGCCCTGCATTTGGTTATCTTTCCTTATGATTTTTGAACTCTTCCATTCGACAGGTGCTGATTATCTTGTCATCAAATTTGATTTTGTACTGATACTACGATGCGATTGTGCCCGTTCCGAAACGGTAGCGACTTAAAGTAAAACAATCGCGTAGTCTCCCGTAAACGCATGCTCGTGGTGGGCAACGCCTATTAAAAACTGTGGGCGGGTCCCTCGGCCGGTGGTGTGCCAGCGAAGTGCTGCACGGTTCAGGATTCAATAGGGGAGGCAAGAAATGACGTATCGGTTCCAAATCACAGTGATTGTTATGTCGTTTTCGCAATAAGAACTTTATCTGGCAGCTATTTCACTTGCAACTAGGGTAACAAGTAGCAAGTAGTAACTACAAGTGGCATTTACTACTCAGCGTCGTGTGCCATCTGCTGACAGACGTTCGTATGTCGTTCGAAGAACCTTGTGTCTCACGCTATAGATCTTTAACCCAACTATGATCGAAGAAATGAACCAAGAAGCTCATTTGCTCGGAGAAAAATGTTACACTGTTGGCAGCGGCACTGACATGTTTGTCTTGAGTGTGATGTTGAAGCCCCCTCTCCCCTCTCTGAAATCTTGGTTGTGTAGCGCAGCCCGAGGTCTAGATTAGTTTGAAAATTGATAATTCTGTTGAGAGTTGATGCAGTCAACGAATGTGAATGCCTAATAGATGTTACGGTAAAATGATCTTTAGTGTTGCCTAATGTTTACGTTCGCGCCACAGTTAAACAAACCTAAAGCAGACTTACCTGCATGTCAGAGAAAGCAACCACTGTGGGCCATCCACAGCTCTACGAAAAACTTTCACATTTATTCGTGGCTGCGAATTCTTTGACATCAGTTGGTACCCGGGTTTGAGTCCCAGTCCAGCACAAATTTTCGCATGTCACTATTGTCTAGTAAATCTGTACCTAATACAGCAGATGTCAAGGAATTCGCAGTCAGGAAATAAATTTCAGAAAAAAACACTTAACATATTTTTCATCATATAAACTAAAACTGCAAGGTAAATTCAGAAAACGTATATTGCATACGTAATGGACAAGTTCATGACGAATATTTTTATGTGTATTTACATATGTATCGTACATATACTACGACAAATGCAAGGGGGTCCACTAAGTGACTTTTAACAAATGTTTAGCAGCAGTGATTCTCAAGTAGATTTTTTTTTTCAACATTACAATACACAGGTAAACTTGTGTAAGTATCTTCAGCTATTGCACTTGAACTATTGCTGATGTCAACTTTTACCTGGAAGATCTGTACTCTTCTCTCTTTTTACTTGCCTATCATCAACCTTATAGAACACAGCAAATCTTTATCGATAACTACTTGGCAAAAAATTAGGTATTTGTGACAGCTTTAACAATAGAAGAATGGAATTTTCATTATTCTCTTACAGTGTATTTCATATTTATTTATCATCCCTTTGAAATCGCATAATTACTTCAATGACACACTTCTGAAGTACTAAATTTGTACAGTTTACAAATGAGAACATACCACTCCCGTTCCACTGACGCAGTTCGCCTATCCAGAAACACCAGATAGCGCGTTCCAATGCCTGTTAGTTTCTACTTGTGACTGCGAAAAATCACAGTGTACTATCTACGGCAATAAATCACATTTTAAACCTAGCAATACCAACACATTTTCCATAACACGTAATATCAGAGGGGAGGGTTCTCTGTGCTCATCACAAAAAAAAAAAAAAAAAAAAAAAAAAAAAAAAAAAAATTTCGTTAAATATATTTAACTTTTATTAACAACACACTTTTTGAATAGGTATTGATGTATAAGTCATATAGAGAAACTAATAACATCTTTTAGCACAAACTTAGTAGCACCAACACATTTTCCCCAAAGTTTAAACTGAATGGAGGGATACTATATAACCACTACAAAATATTTTTAAAAATGTAAATCTCGTTAATTGTCGTTGATTTTCATTCACATCAGACTTTTTAAAGTTATATAGATGCATAAGAAGGGTCCTGAACGTCAAAATATGAACATGACAGTAGTTGCGAAAACTATCATTCAAGACGAATTTTTGGGTTAAGTTTTATAGAGAAAATTAAAACAGTTACGTTATCTGATAGAAGAAATCATTAAAAACAACATACATTTTTTTAAGAAATTGAAAATGTGTAGTACCAGGCTAGATTACATTTTCAAAAGGTGGCCCCCTTGCTACTGCGAGCGTCAGTGTTGCGAAGGGGTTACAAGTTGGGAATGCATAAACTGCGAATCTAAACTGTGCCAAATCGCAACTAAAAATCGCAGTTACGGAAAAGTAACATTCACATAAGTCAGTGATATCGGAAAGTCACAATTTAGCCGGTCCGTAGGACTGAGGCTTCTCAGCTGGATGCAGGAGGCCTACCCCCCCCCCCCCCTCCTCGCTTCTCCCAACCCATGCCCCCCCCCCCCCCCCCCACACACACACACTACGGCGGCGTCAGCGCACTCGAGGACCGGTCTGAGCGGCAGCAGCGGCTTGCAGCTACATACGGCCTGTCGCTGATGCCGAGGTGTTCCCGTAAAAGCTGGTACTCTGTCGAGCAGCGGAAAGAGGCGGGCGCGTCAGGTGAGCCGGCACGTTCCCCAGCAGTTTCTGTGCGTGCTGGCGATGCGTCAGCTCAGTGTCCACGTAGTGCACACTTCTGCCCCACGCTTGTAAGAGACCTGCTGCTACCGAGTATGAGCACCCCCACACTGGAATTCCTCCTCCGTGCCCCAGTACGTTCCTTCGAATTCTACAAGGCTTTCGTTGTTAGAGAGATACCTTCATTGATAACGAAGGACCACTGGATGTTGAACACTGCCTCTGCCCCAGAAGGCAACTACACCTGCTAGGACCGTCAGCCAAACTCTTGTTTTCGCGAGCTACCCACACCTCTATGAAATTCTTTTAACAAATGGTTCAAATGGCTCTGAACACTATGAGACTTAAGAGCTGATGTCATCAGTCCCCTAGCTCCCCAAAGCCACATAAATCCTAAGACCCGCGTGTCGAGGAAACAAAACGCATTCGATGTGAGTCAACTTTTTGTACTTCGCCACAAAGGATCCTAAAATACCGTCCTTCGCGAAGTGTTTTTTTTTAATTATTATTATTTCTTTAGAGTGTCTTTGTTGTGGAAATAAATGTAATGAGTACGTGGAGAGTGTCATGTCGCGTTCGTGCTGTTGATAATAACACGTAAGAAGAGAGTGACACATGGACTCACGCCATGAGAAACTGCCGAGGCGTGTGGGAATGGACACTGGAGCACACTACAGAAACTTTACCGCCTCTCTTTCTTTGCCAGCCGAATACAGCCGATACATTGAGTCCAGAGCCAATACGCAATCGCACGTACCGACCAAAGCTATGGAGACGGAGAGGAATGCCGACAAGCTCACAGAACAGAAAATCTGGGCGAGGATTGAATGTCATTACCGTGTTTTAACTTCATGTTCGATATTGCATCTTCATGCCGTAACAACAAATATGAGAAAGTTATTTATCAATGAGTATCTGGCATTGGATTCAAGCCTGCACCATAGTTGGGACATAAGATGAAAATCCCAAATTCACGTAAATGCAATGCTTCGATAGCGACAAAACTTTGGGAATGGAACGAAAGAGGGAACGGTGGCTTTACATTGCGCGTAAAGTTGACTTTGCTCCCGTAACCCATTCATTAAAAAGGTTACAGACTGAGATCGCATCTAGAATCCCGCAGTTTATTTGTTGGCGTTTCATCAAACACTGTCGTCATAGAAGCTAAGTGACACTACATTAACTTCATTTTGTTCAGGTTACAAATATAATCTTTTTCGTAGCATAATGAATGTTCAACATAACGTACTCTGCGCGATTAAATGAAATGACGTTGGTATAAAGCCACCAGCAACTGGCTAAAGGAAACTTAACTACATATGTGTGCTATGCGTTTATTTCTATTCTACAGACGTTGAAGGTTACACAGCTATATCGGTAAGACCTATACCGCACTAAATCAGAAATTTGTGAAATATTTTTATAATATTTGTTTTTATACAGTCTTTGTTGATGTAATACGGTTTACCGTGTCTTTTATGAAAGTTACAGCGTGGTCCTAATTTTTGAGAAAGACGTGTCGAAGAACTTTGACGGTGTAATGCGATCCTTGTCGTGCTTCTTAATCTCAGTGATTACATTGTATCTACTCTGCTTGGTGTCCTTTGGCTGCTACGATTCTTTGCGTTACTCGACTATACGTTAACTCTGTGCGGACTGGCGCTATTCTAGTACTAAATTCTAGTTATAATAACACTGCAAAAACAAATATGTAGTCACAACACTTCAATATCAATTAACATTTCTGCGGCTTATGTAGAGGAAATGCCACTTAAATAGAACGATATGATAATTTTTAGTTCCTGCCAGAGACCGCCTCCAAATTCACACCGACTGAAGCGGCGCAGAGCTTAGCACACTGGACTCGGTTTTGGGAGGAGGACGGTTCAAATCTGCATTCCTTGAAAGGGCACGGTTGATTTTCTTCCCCGTCCTTGAAACGATACGAGCTTGGGCTCCGTCTCTAATGACCTCGATGTCGACGAGACGTTGAACTTCAATCTTCTTTTTTTTCGAATTCACCCTAAGAATCGTGGCTTGTTGCGCGTGGGACACTTGACATCATAATGATTGTTCTTTCACGTGCAGTACTCACAATCACTCTACGACCGCTTTCGCTTACGGAAGTTACGGAGCTCTAGTTTGGAAACTGTAAGGGCGGATGTGTGAACGGAGGACCATAGTTGTGTCTCTCTTCGCAGGTTATACAAAACTTGCATCGGAACGTGCTCCCTAACGTTCGCCCGAAATGGATGAACTACTACTACGCGCTCGGGAGACCCGATCCGTCCACAGTCCCACATTTGTGGGTGCAGTGTCCAAACTTTTAAACAAATACTGCAGGCACTGTGAACACTAACTTGGGTTCTCTCTTCTCCACCTATATAAATTGAAGTCACTTCCTGCATGGGCTGGCTAATCTCAGGAATACATTATGTGTATTCGCAACTGCGAATACGGACAGCCATCAGCTGCATAACTGATTGGCGAGACTGAAAACCGCCGGACCTGGACTCGAACATGGGTTTTTTCGTACAAAAGTCAAGTTGTGAAGACGATACCATTGCCACCTGGCGACATGGGACACCTAGGCACGTGCAAGCCACCTAAGTGAGATCCAATTGACTGCAATCTCTTCGTAACATTGCACAGCAAAAAAAAACATGCGACTTCGAAACCTGTGGTTTTGAATCATTTACGCATGGAGTAAAACTCAACATGGGATCACCTTTACTTCATTTACACAAAGAATTTCTTGCAGGAGCGCAACAGATGATACAACTTTCAGCTTTTTGCTTTCCTTGAGTCAAACGTACATGCGGACGCGATTCTAAGCGTGGTGGGGCATAAGATAGTATTTGTTTGGACACTTTCAAATTATACACATCTACATTGGCGAGAAGGATATTTATGTCTTTAAAAAATCATAAAGAAATGGGCACGGTCTTCTTGAATGAGATTCAGGAATTTCTTACGGATGAATGCACAAGATTTCGAAATTCTTTTATAGATGGTTGATGGACACATTTCCAAATATTACGACTATTTCAAACATCCAATTTCTCCTTACCTCAGATTACCAGATGCAATTCACTCTCCTAACTCACTGCTAATTCTTCGAACAACGGTTAAGGGAGATACTCATCTTAGAAGTACCGTAATAAATATCACCAATAACGAAAATATAACTACCTCATCTGATGTGAGACGTACAATTTGGAATAATCAAATTATTTTTAATGAGTAGTTGCCATGCAATCATTTGAGAACAACTACTTAGCGAAAAAACATGCGAATCCAAAATATGTGTTTTTATTTTTTGTGCTTCAAGTAAAATGTTTATACCGAAAAAGTACTTCAGTAACTTAGCTGGGTTCACACACAGTACGTTGTTTCAGCAGCACAGAAGATGGCTAACTTTCAGCTTTCTTCTTTTCTCTAAGCAAAGTTACATGTGGACACGAGTCTTTGCGTGACGCGGAGACGATGTCAGCCATAACGTGTCGACGACAAAGAACTGTGGCAGTGAGTCTGAACAGTTCATCTCAGTGCGAAATATCCTTCACAACAGGAGTGCTGTAACACGAGCTAAATCATGCGTGATTTTTTTCTTATTTCTTCTTTTACTTATTTTTCCGCTACATATTGAATCACACACACACACACACACACACACACACACACACACATACATACATACATCCACGAGCCGTATACAATATTTAAATCGGTTGTAAACATATTGCTTAAATCATTACGTGCCCACACCATTGCGTCAATGTCCTCTAACGAGTTGTTTGTTTGGCGGTGGTTCGCGTCTTGACATTTCCAAAGTTTTTTCCTAACATTCGCGTTTTTATTAGGTTCGTATACTTTATTATTAGTTTAATATATAGGTATATACTGTAATATTTGATGTTATGTAAATATAAGTTCATCGTTTTTCAGGGGTGACTTTGTTCGATTGGCTTAATCTGCAGGACAGCTTGCGCTAATTGTATAAAGATATTTTGCCCCTTTTTCTTTTAAGCTTTGTAATTCACATGTTGGAAAGATTCTGCTACAGGGTAGGAACAGTGATCAAGTGAGACTGACCTTGCGGTTTTACTAAAATGTGGGAATGATGAAATAATGTTTATCTTATGCGGAGAAGTATTCCAAATTTGTACAGCACTATCTGTAATGGAACTTTTATAAGCCTGTGTCCTTATTGATTGGACATGGTACTTTCCTTTCGTGGACGATGCAGGAAATGTGCGATTTAATAGAGCTAATGTGGGAATTTTACGCGCGACCGTTGAGTAAACAGTGTGATTTACAAACTAGAAACATCCCTCAACTGCTGCTGGAGTGCGTTGCAATCGCTTATACCATGTTGGGGCCCACGTACCGTATGCACGAATCGCATCGTTCCTGAGCGTTCAGCAGCACGTTGAACTTGGCACGCTCAACGTTAACGTTCGACAGCACCGTCCGTGTGCTGACGGCTTAATAGTCGTGAACATGCGGTGCACTCCGGTACCAATGAGGCTGCCTTGGCACAGGAAGAAGCTGCGGGGACAGGACGCCGGCGGCCTTCTGGGGTCTTCGTCCGCTGCGGGCCACGCCCGGCCGCCGCAGGCGAAGTGCACTCACCGTCTGCCACACCGCGCCGCGATCGGAGCAGCCGTCGGCGCGCAGTACACGGTCCGCCCTGCCACGTAAGGTGGCATAGCACCGTAAGCCGTCGGCACACGGGCCGTGCTATCGAACGTCAACGTTGAGCGTGCTAAGTTCATGTTGCTGAACTCTCAGAAATGATGCGACTTGTGCATACGGTACGTGGGCCCCAACGTGGTATACGCGACACAACGCACTCCAGTGGCAGTTGCGGCATGTTTCTAGTTCGTAAATCACACTGTTTACGAAGCGGGCGCGCCTAAAATTCCCACGCTAGCTCTGTTGAAGGCACATTTCCTCCATCGTCCATGAAAAGGAAAGTACCGTGTCCAATCAATAAGGACACAGGCTTATAAAAGTTCAAAATGGTTCAAATGGCTCTGAGCACTATGGGACTTAACATCTGAGGTCATCAGTCCCCTAGAACTTAGAACTACTTAAACCTAACTAACCTAAGGACATCACACACATACATGCCCGAGGCAGGATTCGAACCTGCGACCGTAGCGGTCGCGCGGTTCCAGACTGAAGCGCCTTTAACCGCGTGGCCACACAGGCCGGCGCTTATAAAAGTTCCATTACAAACAGTGCAATACAAATTTGCAATATTTTTCCACATAAGATCATTAATCATCCTCACATTTTAGTAAAACCCCAAGGTAAGCCATGCTCGATCACTGTTCCTACCCAGTAGCAGAATCTTTGCAACATGTGAATTACGAAGCGTAAAAGAAAAAGGAGTAAAATGTCTTTATACAAGTAGCGCAAGCTGTCCTATACATTAAGACGATCGAAGAAAGTCACCCCTGAAAAAAGGTGAACTTATATTTACACAACATCAAGTATTATAGTATATACAGGGCTATTACAAATGATTGAAGCAATTTCATAAATTCACTGTAGCTCCATTCATTGACATATGGTCACGACACACTACAGATACGTAGAAAAACTCATAAAGTTTTGTTCGGCTGAAGCCGCACTTCAGGTTTCTGCTGCCAGAGCGCTCGAGAGCGCAGTGAGACAAAATTGCGACAGGAGCCTAGAAAGCGTATGTCGTGCTTGAAATGCACTCACGTCAGTCAGTCATAACAGTGCAACGACACTTCAGGACGAAGTTCAACAAAGATCCACCAACTGCTAACTCCATTCGGCGATGGTATGCGCAGTTTAAAGCTTCTGGATGCCTCTGTAAGGGGAAATCAACGGGTCGGCATGTAGTGAGTGAAGAAACGGTTGTGCGCGTGCTGGCAAGTTTCACGCACAGTCCGCGGAAATCGACGAATAAAGCAAGCAGGGGCTAAATGTACCACATCCGACGGTTTGGAAAATCTTACGGAAAAGGCTAAAGCAGAATGCCAGTTCGGCATTTCTTAAACAGGAGATTGGAAAACCGATGGATCGGTCGTGGTGGAGATCATGATCAGCAATTCATGTCATGGCCTCCACGCTCTCCCGGCTTAACCCCATGCGACTTCTTTCTGTGGGGTTATGTGAAAGATTCAGTGTTTAAACCTCCTCTACCAAGAAACGTGCCAGAACTGCGAGCTCGCATCAACAATGCTTTCGAACTCATTGATGGGGACATGCTGCGCCGAGTGTGGGAGAAACTTGATTATCGGCTTGATGTCTGCCGAATCACTAAAGGGGCACATATCGAACATTTGTGAATGCCTAAAAAAACTTTTTGAGTTTTTGTATGTGTGTGCTAAGCATTGTGAAAATATCTCAAATAATAAAGTTATTGTAGAGCTGTGAAATCGCTTCAATCATTTGTAATAACCCTGTACTTATGCATATAAAGTATCCACAACCTAAGAAAAACGCAAATGTTAGAAAAAATTTTGCAAGTGTCGAGTCGCGAACCACTGCCGAAACATACCACATCGTACGGATCAGTGATGCAACTGACTTCGCTATGCCGGCCGGAGTGGCCGAGCGGTTCTAGGCGCTACAGTCTGGAACCGCGCGACCGCTACGGTCGCAGGTTCGAACCCTGCTTCGGGCATGGATGTGTGTGATGTCCTTAGGTTAGTTAGGTTTAAGTAGTTCTAAGTTCAAGGGGACTGATTACCTCAGAAGTTAAGTCCCATAGTGCTCAGAGCCATTTGAACAATTTTTTTAGACTTCGCTAAACCAACAACACACTATTGACACTTAATCATAGCGCGTTAGCACTTGCTAAAAATCTTAATCGTAGATATGTTAGTAACTGAAATTTAATTATAACAAATTGTACCAAGAACAATGCGTTTTGGGTGGATCTTCAGTGTGTCGCTGCCTTCACATAGCCTACTCTCATAATACGCAAGTTACAATAATTCTTTTGCCACGAATATGATGTTTCTCATTATTTTATTGGAACGAATCACACAGTTAACAACGGGTTTTCCAGTGATTCTCAATTTTCTGGTGCCCAGAAACGGCACATGTATGTATAGGCTTGAAATGAATGCCAATATGGCGCCTCACAACTCTGTACTGAAGGGAGACGGTGTGCGTGTGATGTAGGTGGCGTTGTGCCATCTCATTGATCAACGCTCAGACGCACGCTCAGAATATCAGACATGCTAGATATTGCTCTGCACGTTCGGAAAGATTCCCGAACGTGCTATTCCACGCTGTGACGTCAGAAACTCGGCACGCTCAACGTTCACTTGCACGGTCCGTGTGCCGACGGCTTTACCCTTCACATGCCACCCTGAGCTGCACATCGCCAGACGCACCAGTATCTTCAAGGTTACGTAACCTTGTTACGGGGCCATAAATGTGCACGATAAAACACGATGGCCGGCAAAATTGTGGTGGTTGTCCAGCAATATTTTCCGAGCATTTCGGCGTAAGCGAACCGTGGTTTCAGCTACGGCGTTGCGGAGTTATAATACACAAGATAAAACACAGAGTAAAGCCGTCGTCACACGTGGCGAGGCAGCTAACGTTGACGTGCATACAGGTGCGATATCCAGCGTCACGAGACACAGCGCCGACGGCACACGGCACGAGCTGGTTAACACGTTTGTGCGCTCTCCAGCGGCAGTTCTGGGCTTCATTTGGCTCGCAAATCATAAAGTTTACGAAAATTGACGCGCGTAGAATTCCTTCGTTACCTCTGTTAAAACGCACATTTCCTCTCTTGATCATATGCTTATCATGTTGCTGTGCCTCTGATACACATAAATTAAAACCTCAATGTCTGTGAACGTGAAATCAGACAAAAATGAAGGACACATGACCACTGACTCCTGAGAGAGAGCGCACTTACATTTACAAAACATCAAATATTACAGAAATTATTTCTTAAAGTCCAGCCTTTCAGAAAACACGAAGGTGAAAAAAAAAGTGTTTATAATAGAACGCGAACCCTCTATCGATCTACCCTCCTTTGTGTAACAGAACGCCTCAACCGAATACGCTATGCTGGAACGCAATTACTTGCAACCTCGTATTTCATTTTGAGCCTTCTTACAGCTGTAATCCCGAGAATGTTATTATTTGTCATTTAATTATAACAAATCCTAATAAGAACGACACGTTGTCATTAATTAGCACTAGGTCGTTGCCTTAAAGCGGCTGATCACAACACGCGAGTTACACGCGAAAATAATTAAATTTGAAAATTCTTTAACCACCAAATGACGTTTCCCGACATTTTGTTACAACGAATGATACCAATAAAATTTCATTCTCGAGACACTCAATGCGCTGGTGCTTAGAAACAGCATACATTCGTAGTGTGTAATGTATAACACAAAACCCACTGAATGTGGGCTTCTGATGTACTCAACAAATACAGTATACTACGTTGCTTTCTGCTTATTACATAAGCAGCGTTCTTGCTTCCTATTGTTTCTACTCTACGTGGCACGTTGCCGAAATGTCGCAGAATCTATTTTGTGTTTCATTTGACAAAATAGCTCCGCAACGTGAAATAGCAGGAAGTTAAATGCTATCTTCTACGACGCCACGGCAACGATAGCTACGTAGTCCCGTGTGCCGACGGCTTAACGCAAGAACCGTCGGACGAAACACGTGTTGCCAGGCTTCGCGAGCCCAGTCAACACTCGTTATCCACGCGGTTCTGTCTCCCTCGCTTCCAAGTGGGATAACACTCATCGAGTGCGGGCTTAAGGTTCGAGTGTACTGCACCGTCTGTCGCGACACGAACAGCGTGGCAGTAGCCGTGCGGCTGTCAAATTACACTTCTTTGGTGTGACGGTATCCAGCCCTCTGCCGAGCACTCGGAAGTATTACATTCCGTGTCACTGGACAGGCGCACGGATACTGCCGCACGGTTCGTGCCGCCACAGACGGTGCACTATAATCGCGCCTTAATAGGCGCGTGGCCCCTCCCACGCAGCTAAGGAAACATGAGGGTTAGACAAGTCATCACGCAACGCGAGGCCCACGGAAGAGAGAACCGCAACTTTGAGTACTTTGCGCGTCTGCGACGTTTCCGGGTTCGTATGCACCCGCGCGAGCAGCCGTCATTAGGCGGAGTAGTGTCGGTCATCTTCAGCGACTTCCGCCATGCTATGCAAAGTGTAATCGCCCTCCCTCCCTCCACCTCTCTCTCTCATCAGTTTGTAGTACATCAGTTTGTGTTGAAATATAAGATCAGACAATCTTAAAAACAGTGTTTAATTTGAAATTGATCATTTTTAATCAGTGTCATTGTTTAAGTAAATGAAGAGAATCAATGTATTATCAGAGTCGAATCAGCAATATACTATGATAATAAAACGCTAACAGCTAAATATTTTTTACTAAACTTGACAAAACCAGAGCCTGTGAAGAAATCATACTTCTAATTTTATACGACGACTAGGCGAGTCAACAATACGTATGAGAAATCAAGTTGAGTATATTTACTGATTGCTAACTACTGCTACAATCAATTAGGAACAGCTTGTACACAATCCCGCTTTCCCGCTTAAAATATAAATTTCTGTATTAGCTGGTGCTGACAGAAATGTCGAAATTTAATTATCTTCATTTTATTACGTTTGCGATTACTGAACTGAGGAAACGGGGTTGTTACAACACTTAACTAGCCCGCTTCCCACGTTGATCATTGTACTTCCAGCGAGTTCGGTACAGCCTGCCCTGCACAAATTATGCGGCTCTAAAAACGCGAAGTCCGTTCGTAAACAGAAAGCAAAAGAGAATGAAGACGTCGTAGCAGCAACTCGGGTCCCAGAGACAGGATTTTACACTATTTCCAACACAGCATGGATGCCGGTCCCTGACACTATCATACAGAGGATCAGTAGCCGCCTCAACTGCATCTGGAGCAGACTTGCAAGATGCAACGCATCTCTTTATAAATGGGGGCTCATCCACAATCCTCAATGTGATTGTAGCCTAATGGAGCACATAATCTACCACATTATTCTATGAATGCCCGCTGACAAGATTCCAACTATATTGGAAAGACACTAGAAAGGCCTCTCCTAAGGTTATTTCATGATTAGTCTTCCTGACAGAGAACTAAGATGGAATGGTGAATTAATAAAGTATTTACTCTGTCTCTCTCTCTCTCTCTCTCTCTCTCTCTCTCACACACACACTTACTCACACACACACACACACACACACACACACACACACACTCACACACAAACATCAGAACCGCGTGAACGCCACGCGGATCGGGCACGCGCTTTCTGACAGCGGGAGGAATGAGTCCAGCAACCCCTCTAGTCGACCGTTGATGAAGTGATTGTGAAGAGGAATCGCGAAGGAATAACCACAGCTAAGCTCCGACCAGGGACACCGCATGTACTGACAGACAGCGGAGGGTGGTCGTAAAAAATCGCATGAAATCAGCGGAGAGAATCTCTCCAGAGTCCCAAATGCAACTAGCAGAACAGCTAGCACAATGACTGTAACCAGGGAGTTGAAGAGAGAAGGGAACAATAGTTGAACAGCTCCACATCAGCCACTCATTCCTGTACTGTATGTAAACAAGGGAAATTCCGCATCGCACCACCCTCCGATTTATGGGTAAGATGACCCAGTGGATAGACAGTCACAAACTTAACTCAGATCAAGCATAAAAACACGGAGAAGGTGTACTGTACTGTGAAAAAAAAGCAAAATAGAGAGAGTGAACGGTCCAAGAACAAGAAGTGCAATAACGAGCAACAATGTCTTGTTTCTCTGCCTCATGATGACTGGGTGTTGTGTGATGTCCTTAGGTTAGTTAGGTTTAAGTAGTTCTAAGTTCTAGGGGACTGATGACCATAGATGTTAAGTCCCATAGTGCTCAGAGCCATTTGAACCATTTTGAACAATGTCTTGGGTAAGTGGTCACGGAGTTGGATTGCCAAGCGAGTGAGCCGTGTTCTTCGTGCCTTTTTTTTCGCAACATTATGAATTGTCTGCAACAGCCTTGCCGCAGTGGATACACCGGTTCTCGTCAAATCACCGAAGTTAAGCACTGTCGGGCGTGGCCGGCACTTGGATGGGTGACCATCCGGGCCGCCATGCACTGTTGCCATTTTGCGGGATGCACTCAGCCTGGTGATGCCAGTTGGGGAGCTACTCGACCGAATAGTAGCGGCTCCGGTTAAAGAAAACCACACGCGCCTCCTATCCGCATCCTCAGCTGAGGATGACACGACGGTCGGATGGTCTCGATGGGAAACTTGTGGCCTCAGGACGGAGTGCATGAATTGCCCGTACGGTCATTGAAATGTTTGTTCTCTTTCTGTAATCTTGGCCGTTGTTATAGCGTTGGCTACAGAATATGAGTCATGTGGTAAGAATACGCTACGTCGCAAGTAAACGTGATGTATAGTGATAGCAGGCGAGATACCACATAGACGTCTCACAGAAATGAAAACAACAAATAAACGGGTGTGAACTGTGTTGCAAAACGGAACGCGGTGTCAAAAATATTAGAAACAAATGTTTTGACAGAGCATAGAGAAACTGTGTGACTGTGATACTGTTGCGTTCATTTGTTGCAGCTTATGTGACAAACTATTATGGTTTCATCTATTTCCTTGGTAATGAACACATTCACATTCATACGAACATCTATTTCTGGCAAGGAGGCATTTCTCACTCACTTACCAAACGTACAAATTACGTGCGTCGATAAGGGATTCCTATCATAAGACACACGTACTATCTCTAATGCTGAGTGTGACACACCGGACGTGTTTTCCTGTGGAGGATTCGGTTGACTTGTCGCCTTGTCATCAGACGTTTGCGATTCTCAATCGAAAGCCACTTAGCTTCGGCTGCTAATAGAGCAGTTGTGCAGAATCAACTGTCATTATAGGTCCCTCGCCGTTGCAAACGGACGTTACATCTCGACACAAAGTTCAATAAATCCAACAGCGAAAAAGCAAAAAATAAATAGGAGCGTCAGAAATTTGAACACAGGTTGCCCGCTTGGTAGTGCAATACCGTAACCACTTGACCACGACACCATTTCTATGCCCGGCTGCCCTGATTTGCGCTTCCTGTTTTTGGACCGTTCACTGTTTTTATTTTTACTTTTTCTCGCAGTCCAGTACCCCTCCCTCCTGTTTTCATGCTTCATCTGCGTTCAGTTTTCGACGAGCTCGCCACTGTGCCCTCTTACCACCAAATCTAAGGGAGTGCGATGGGAGTTTCCACTGTAAGCAACGCTTGTGATAGTGTAAAGACTGATGTCACTGGACATGGATGACTGGAAAGCAGTGATTCGTAGTGATGAATCATACTTTATCCTGTGGCAATCCCATGGAAGAGTTTGGCGAATGACTTGAGAATGTTACCATCCAGCAAGTGTGGTGCCAACAGTAAGGTACCGAGCAGGTGGTGTTAATGTATGATGGCGTTTCTAGTGCTTGGGTGTGGTGTCCTTATCTCGTTTAAGAAAGCACTAAATGCGAAAGGATATTAACACATTCTATATCATAGTGTGCTGCGTTCAGTGACAATTTAACCTGTTATCTGTGAGGTAATGATTTGTCATCAGTAATATTCCTGAAATGAACTGGCCACTCTGGTCACAACCCGAACCCACAGACTTTCAAGCACCTCACGGAAAGTGTCCCCTGCAGAATTCAAGCGGTCGTAAAGGCCAAGGGGGGAGACACCCCACAGTAATGTCCACTAATAGGTGTTCGGATACTTTTGTTCAGACAATGTAGGTGTATTTGTTTACGTGAATACAGAATGAAGTCGGTGACTTGCTCCACATGTGCAGTGTACCTGCCCCGCTGCTGATGTGCATTCTGTGTAGGTTGTCATTTTCGAACGGCTTTTACTCAATTACGAGAGGGTTGCGGCCATATTTCAAATTGGCTTAATTGTTAAAACTATTGAAAATAAAGAAACAGACTATGTATAGACTTTCACCAAATTTGAATGGTGATATTATCCTACAATCAAGAATTATATCACGGCAGAATACTGAAATTCATTAGTTTAATGAAAAAAAATCACACCTAAAATTAATAACACCAAAAATTTTCTTTTTGGCGTGATAAATGGGAATAAATTATGCGATTAAACACATAAGATGGACGTTACTATAAGAAATGGTGAGATGGCGGCTATATGACAGTTTAAACAGATGCCAGAGAAAAATAAAAAGAGCAAAATGAGTGAAAAAAAGAAAAAAGCTGTTGGCACACCAGTATACGACTTCCTGTGCATTTCGCGTGGTCTGTGCGAATCTATTGTGCTCCTTCCACACTGCTGTTTTCTCCTATAATCTGTCTTTCTAGACAAAGTACTGGTAAAATTCGTTTTCTATAAATAGCTGCGTTATTGAAACAGTGACAAGTTTCTTCAGTTAACACGGTAGTCATACATCCTATTGTTCGCAGATATTCTGTTAGCGCGTAAAATAGAACTGGAATTTTCGTTGCATTTGTTGAATGCGCTGTAAAAATATACTTAATGTTATTATTCCTTTCCTTGTTCTTCTTTGTTACACAACTCAATTCAAACTGCCGCAGTTTTCAAAGGCGTTCCACTGTTGAGACGGTCGCTCATATACGGCCGCGTTCGCCGACCGCCATAACCCTTGCGTCGACCCCAGGCTCTTGCAGAAGCAGGAGTGGAGGAATAAACGGCAAAAAGGAAATAAAAGTAGACGCAATTACCATTGTATGGCCGCTGCGAGGAGTCAGTTTTTCTGTTTGACAGCACTTGTCGATCTGCTTATTTATTCAGGCAGCTCCTCTGAATTCGCAGCGAATCCTGTTCCAGAAGTACCGTCCCAGAAAAAAGAAGTACAGTGCACTCGGCCCCAGACCTCCAGTGTGAGCACTGCAAGTCAGAGAGAGTCGATTTCGAGTTCGGTATCGCCTCACTGATGTTCGCGTCATTCGACTAATGTCCAGCTCACAACACAAGTGTCGTCAGTGCACAATTACGTATTTGACAAATGCACAAGGAGGTACCTACAATTTTAATATGACATAAAATCTAAAATGCAGTATAAGTAAAATCTACATTAATCTCATCCCGAACATGCACAGAAAAAATCTACTGAATTAACAAATCCCCTAGTCGAGCGTCTTGTACTGCGCTTCTTCCAAAGAAGCTACACCATAATTCTATATATACAGTTTATCTTCAAGATATTGATGCGTACTGTTTGTAAAATCGCGCGACAATGATGCGACACATGCCAACCTTGCGTAATGGCCGGGAAAATTTATTCACACGTGTGTCAGGCAGTTATTGCTTACGAAAGTATCCCTGTGCACTATAGTCTATTTGCCAAATCCACGAGCAACTTTTAAAATCACATTAAATCTAAAATACACTACTGGCCATTAAAACTGCTACACCAAGATGAAATGCAGATGATAAACGGGTAGTCATTGGACAAATATAGTATGCACGCAATTTGAGTGCATAGATCCTGAGAAATCAGTACCCAGAACAACCACCTCTGGCCGTAATAACGGCCTTGATACGCCTGGGCATTGAGTCAAACAGAGCTTGGATGGCGTGTACAGGTACAGCTGCCCATGCAGCTTCAACACGATACCACAGTTCATCAAGAGTAGTAATTGGCGTATTGCGGAGAGCCAGTAGCTCGGCCACCACTGACCAGACGTTTTCAATTGGTGAGAGATCTGGAGAATGTGCTGGCCAGGGCAGCAGTCGAACATTTTCTTTATCCAGAAAGGACCGTACAGGACCTGCATCATGCGGTCGTGCATTATCCTGCTGAAATGTAGGGTTTCGCAGAGATCGAATGAAGGGTAGAGCCACGGGTCGTAACACATCTGAAATGTAACGTCCTCTGTTCAAACAGCCGTCAATGCGAACAAGAGGTGACCGAGACGTGTAACCAATGGCACCCCATACCATCACGATGGGTGATACACCAGTATGGCGATGACGAATACACGCTTCCAATGTGCGTTCACCGCTATCACGCCAAACACGGATGTGACCATCATGATGCTGTAAACAGAACCTGGATTCATCCGAAAAAATGACGTTTTGCCATTAGTGCACCCAGGTTCGTCGTTGAGTACACCATAGCAAGCGCTCCTGTCTGTAAGGCAGCGTCAAGGGTAACCGCAACCATGGTCTCCGAGCTGATAGTCCATGCTGCTGCAAACGTCGTCGAACTGTTCATCATGCTGCTGCAAACGTCGTCGAACTGTTCGTGCAGATGGTTGTCGTCTTGCAAACGTCCCCATCTGTTGACTCAGGGATCGAGACGTGGCTGCACGATCCGTTACAGCCATGCGGATAAGATGCCTGTCATCTCTACTGCTAACGATACGAGGCCGTTGGGAGCCAGCACGGCGTTCCGTATTACCCTCCTGAACCCACCGATTCCATATTCTGCTAACAGTCATTGGATCTCGACCAACGCGAGCAGCAATGTCGCGATACCATAAACCGCAATCGCGATAGGCTACAATCCGACCTTTATCAAAGTCAGAAATGAGATAGTATGCATTTCTCCTCCTTACACGAGGCATCACAACAACGTTTCACCAGGCAACGCCGGTCAACTGCTGTTTGTGTATGCGAAATCGGTTGGAAACTTTCCTCATGTCAGCACTTTGTAGGTGTCGCCATCGGCGCCAACCTTGTGTGAATGCTCTGAAAAGCTAATCATTTGCATATCACAGGATCTTCTTCCTGTCGGTTAAATTTCGCGTCTGTAGCACGTCATCTTCGTGGTGTAGCAATTTTAATGGTCAGTAGTGTACAATGAAGTAAAATATCTATTCATTCAAACTTACAATTTGGCGTCGTTGAAAACGTTCAGTAAAACAGCAAGTGTAGCCAGGACACACACAGACAATAAACAGATTTCTAAAACCCTTTTGAATAACCTTTATCTAATGCAGCCGAGATGACGCAGTCACTAAAACACTGGACTCGTTCTGCGGAGGACAGCGGTTCAAATTTTCGTTAGGCAGCCAAGATTTAGGTTTTGCTTGGGTTCCCTAAATTGCTTAAGGCTGTGAAAATACATGGCCGATTTCCTTCAACATCCTTCCCTAATCCAAACTTAAGCTCTAACTCTGCAGACCTCGTCATGGGCAGGACCTACAAATCCAATCTTCCTTCCTTCCTTTTATGCAGGGTGCGGCAAATAAAAGAGGCTCGGAGAACAGAGAAGGGAAATACAGTATTAATCTGACTATAGCAGATGTTGAAAGTGACCACTATTCATCTCTTGGCCCGTTTGGGCCCTAGACAGCAAGTTGCTGGAAGTGGATCGAAGCTGGATTGCTGGAACTGCTGCATCCGAAATGTTATGCTGCAGTTTTCGAAGACAATGAGGGTTGTTGCGATACACCTTAGACTTGAAGGCTCCCCACTCAAAGTAATCGCACACCGACAGATCGGATGGCCTGGGTGGCCCAGCAACGGCCGCGACCCGACTGACCTCTGTTAGCAACTCTGTCAGGCGTGAAGACTGTGTAAAAGTGCTCCGAGGTGCACGTGGCTGGCGTACACGTGGTGTGGTTACACGCATACATTCACGTCTAATGGTATCCCCTCGTCCGGGCCACTTTCATTTGCTTCACCCTGAAGCGTCTGTTCTTTTCTCACATATCAATTTTTGCACTTGATCAATATTTTCTACGGATCATACCATTTGTATCCTCACTACGCATGCTGATGAGTGAAACAGCTGGCGTTAACTACGCTTACAAAATGTCTATTTAACTCACAGACGCCGTCGGCTACGTAAATATAGTAGACTATTTTTGAAAGAACATGCAATGCGAATTGGAAGGAAAACTACAACCTAAACACCACATTCACTACAATTCAGTTGTAGCTAGCTTCTTTGGTCAGCTTTCTGTTTTTTTTTTTCATCACATAAATCAAATGTGTTTTCTGAAAACAAGAGTAACATTTTTTTGTTATTGTAGAAACTTCAAATCAAAAAAGAAAATTAATTACAAGAATGCTTTTTGACATCTGTGGAAAATTTTCGGGCATTTAAATAAAAAGTTTGCTCTCCAGCAATATAATAGAAGCTTCCTTTTCCCTTCTAAAGATACTACCAGGTACCGAAGGCCGTGGCGGGGAGAGAGAGAGAGAGAGAGAGAGAGAGAGAGAGAGAGAGAGAGAGAGAGAGAGAGTGGGAGGGGGGGGGGAGTTTCTGGACAGTGCAAGAACCTAAAAGTCTTTGAAATATTACACGCCAACTACTGGGCGTGATGCAGGAATTGCGCCATAAACTGGTGCTGATGTCCCTGGCGGTGAGGACGACTCTATAGGTGGCAGCTGAAAATAATCGGCCGCCTTCTCAAACTGATGAGCAGTTAGACGGGAGTTAATTTACTAATCATTAACGCGAAAGGGCAAATGATTACCGTCAATTGTACAATCTGTTGGCAAGCTCAGAGATAGCACAAAAAGTGAAAGACGTTGTTCAGACGCTGGCTGGTACATCAGCAAGAAAGCAATAGGAGCGAAAGTAATTACAGCACCAAGGAAGGCCGCACACTATTGTGAATGGAGTCAGGCAGGTACTGCAAGTACTTATGGCCGCTAACTGCCAGTCACGGCCACCGTTTAATGTTTCATGCAGAGCCAAAGAACGCCGAGCGCAAACCATAAATTTAGTAACCAAGGTTCCTTTCTACAAGAAGTAGTTGCCGATGGCAGCACGATTCACGACCAGTGGTGTAGGAATATGTATGCACTCCGCTTGATGTATGCACTCCGCTTGTACATCCTTCCTGTAGATCAGAAATTAAAATATGCTACTAGTTTTCGCAACTGTCACAAATAGTTTTTTTAGTTCTTAACAATAATTTTGGCTATGCGTTTTGGCAGATCTTTAATTACTGACCTTGCTCCTTTAACAGTCAATTACAGGGCAACATTTTACTGTAGCTTCTGTAGCCTGATGGCATGAATGTGCATTAAACTCAACGAATAACTGAAAACGATAAATACAATTCACTTTTAAAACATTCCATAGCACCTATACAGGTATCATAGTGCCTTCTACCTTTACGTTATATAATGGGGAATTGTATCCAGAATTCTGGAAACAATTCCCCAGGATGTTGCTAAGCCGTGTCTCGACAGTAACCTTTCTTCCAGGAGTGCTAACCCTGGACGTAGCGCAGGAAAACCGCCGTGAAGTTTAGAAAGTAGCAGATGGGGTGCTGGCGGAAGTGAAGGCATGAGGGCGGGTCATGAGTCGTAATGGAGTAGCCGAGTCGTTAGAGCGCTTGCCTGCGAAAGGCAAAGGTCCCGGGTTCGAGTCCCGGTCCGGCACACAGTTTTAATTTGCCAGGAAGTTCCATATCAGCGCAACCTCCGCTGCAGAGTGAAAATTTCAATCTGGAATGAAGTTAGAAATAGATAAAGTAGATAACATGAACTGCAATATCAAACTTGGACAACAATCGAAGTGTCAGAGATAACCCTGTCGCCGCTGTGGGTCGTGTTTTCCTTCGCTATTAATCGTCCAACATGATGAATAATTAACTTCGAAAACGCTTTCTTACACGCACAAATCGGCCCAAGAAGCATTCACAAAAACAGCACTAGCGCTTCCTTCTAAGACTACGATTTCACCTGTCTCAGAATAATAATACGGGCTGCTGCGACACTTGCTGCTAGCAAGGCGGACATCTTCAGTGGAGCGTCCGAGCCATCTAGCTCGGTGGAATGGAATCAATCATGTGCACGTATCGTGACTAAGGTATGCAACTGAACGGATGTCTCTTCCTGCGTCTGAGACTCGCGCCGACACACGACGACTTGGCGCAAGTTGCACAGCTGCAAATGCTACACGAGGCTTCCGATAAACGGAGAATGTGCGCTACCGTACAGTTTGAAGATCTGCCGAAAATGACGCTTTGGCTCGCGCCTGTGGTGTCCGGAACTGCACGTGAAATTGCTCTCCCGATTTAAATCCTTCGACAATGCACCACAACGGGCCTGGAATACCTAAGTTGTGGTTACAAAAGTGAAAGCCTCGACCGACAAGAAGTTGCGCTCGACCTGCTAGATAGCGAGCGCAATGCCTCCGGTGACGCTGAGCTCTCTGAGAGCTGGAGGGAGAGGGAGGCGGCCTAGCCGGCTGCAGCGCGCAGCTGTTGCATTCCAGACTCCCCCCCCCCCCCCCACTCGCCCCTCCTCATCGATCCCGCCCTTTGTCCCTTCACAGCCTTGACCGCCACCTCACCTGCGCCAACTCGTCGGCTTCTAGTACAGATGGCAAAGTGCTGGAGCTTCGTCTTGGTCCAGTTACCCGATATGTTTACAGCGCGAGATGCCCTTGGTTTTCCACCCAGAAAACCTCTTTTGGTAGCTGAGCAATTTTTTACAAACAGTCTACACTGACCGAAGGCGAACAGGAACTTCTTATTCCTTTTTGTTTAGCATGCTTTGGGGTCGTTTGATTATTCTACTTACGTAGACGATGCACACAATTCACTACAGCTGTCATTGTGGGTACAAGAAAAGTGTCAGCTCAAAATCGTGAATATGGAGTTGTTGGGGCGGGATGAGATTTCAGGCCATATTTGGCCTATTGGCTGTACGATGGATGGTCATAAAGTTTTAATTATTACCGCTAAAATGTAAACAAGTAAACTTAGGAAGTATTTATTTTGTTTATCTGCAGGTGCATGATTCAAATGGCTCTGAGCACTATGGGACTTAACATCTGAGGCCATCACTCCCCTACAACTTAGAACTACTTAAACCTAACTAACCGAAGGACATCACACACATCCATGCCCGAGGCAGGATTCGAACCTGCGACCGTAGCGGTCGCGCGATTCCAGACTGTAGCGCCTAGAACCGCTCGGCCACACCAGCCGGCCGCAGGTGCATCTCTGCAGTCATGGTACACGTTGAAAACCTCGCGCCAAAGTACCGTGAAATTCAAAAAACAAAAAGACCCAACACGTTGATAAAGCTGTGTTGCTGTGGTCTTCAGTCAGAAAACTGGTTCGATGTAGCTCTCCAAGCTAGTACATCCTCTGCAATCCTCTTCATCTACTGCAACCTAAGTCCATTTGAGCCTACTAACTTTATTCGTGCCTGGGTCTCCCTCTAGAATTTTGACCTCCCTCACACTTTCTGCCACTGCAAAATTGACAATTCCTAGATATCTCAGAATTTTCCCAGCAACCTATCCTATCCTTTTTTTTTTAGCGAAATTCTATTATACATTTCTTTTTTTCTCCAACTCAATTCACCACCTCCTCATTAGCTGCTCAATCTACCCACCTAATCTCTAGCATTTTCTGTAACACCACATGTCAAATGCTTCTATTCTCTTACTATCTCAAATAATATTGCTATTGCCGCCCGCTCGGTTCCGCGACTGCTCACACTCATACTAAAAGCTCACCGAACCAAGGCACTAGCGGAAATGTTGCAGCTGTGTCAGGTCAAAAATGAATTGTATTTAGCTGCCTTTATCATCAATGAAGGAGTGCTGAGTGTACCAATATGGCCGCGAGACAACGCTGCAAAACAAGCAACAGAAACATGATTCATTCCCGGCGGAAAAGGTAAAGGTTCTACACCATGGAGCAAGAAGATGCTAAGTGTATTCTGGAACTGCCATGGTGTGGTGCTAACCCATTATGCTTGCTAACAGATCATGCTTGTACGAGGTAAGTCGCTAAAGGAGCATACCACCGAAATCTCCAGGCCAAGTTACGGAAACTGTCACGACAAAGCATTGCGGGAAGCTGTCCAAGACAGTTATTTTTGCTCCACGAAAATACCCAGCTGATTCTGCATAGGAAAGTTACAGATATTGCTTCTTTGGACTACTAAATTTTGCCTCACCCCTGATTCTCCTGCCACGTCGCCCAGCAACTTCCTTTTTCCAGAACGATAACGAGGTGATTTTAATGGAACGTTTTCTGACAGCCAAAATGCAGACTTCTACAATCAGTCTCCGCCAAATCATCCAACGTCGAAAAATTTGACGCGCTGAAGAGTGAATACGTGGAGAATATCTTACAAGTGCAGCATTATCTTTTCGAGGTGACAATTGAAACTATATGACTGTTCTCTTAGATGACGGAGGAGCCTGTACAGAATTGAAGGATCACTTTTTCGAAACCCCGTAATTGTCTCCCATTGCGACGCATAAATTCGAAATCTGGTTCAAAACTGCCTACACTCTTCCCCTGTAGTGGTACAAAATCGTGGACCTTGCGACGTTACCCTTGGGCTCGACGACCCTTGAAAAAACAAGGTGTCGACTTGCGAAAAAAGGCCAGAACTGAGATAAGTTAACGTGTAAAGTGAGTTAATAATGTGACGCGCTATCGCCGACCGTGCGGCGGACTTGCGCTGCCGCTAATCGCGTCATCCAGCGCAGGGCCTCTTATTATAATTACGGTGTTCCTCAAGAACAGTGCATCACATACCAGCGATCAAACTGTTTCCGTTTGTGGGCGTTGGTGAAGCTTATACGCAACGTAAGCGACCCCGATGCGGGTATGTGTAGAGGGTGAGTCACTAACTATTGCCACCTAAAATAACACTGAACGTATCATAGAAGCTGAAAGGTTTGAGAGACAAATGTTGCATGGGACAGCGGGGGCCATAATATGACGTTGGTTTTTTGTTGCTCACAAGGGAACTTCCCCATCGCACCGCCCCCCCCCCCCTCCTCAGATTTAGTTATAAGTTGGCACAGTGGATAGGCCTTGAAAAACTGAACACAGATCAATCGAGAAAACAGGAAGAAGTTGTGTGGAACTAGGAAAAAAATAAGCAAAATACACAAACTGAGTAGTCCATGTGCAAGATATGGAACAACAAGGATAGTATGAGCTCAGGAGCGCCGTGGACCCGTGGTTAGCGTGAGCAGCTGCGGAACGAAAGGTCTTTGGTTCAAGTCGTCCCTCAAGCGAAAAGTTTACTTTTTTTTATTATCGCAAAGTTATGATCTGTCCTTTCGTTCATTGACGTCTCTGTTCACTCTAATAAGTTTAGTGTCTGTATTTAGCGACCGCACCGCAAAACCGTGCGATTAGTAGACGAAAGGACGTGCCTCTTCAATGGGAACCGAAAACATTTGATCGCAAGGTCATAGGTCAACGGATTCCTCCACAGGAAAACACGTCTGATATATCCTATACGACACTGGTGACGGCGCGTGCGTCACATGACAGGAATACGTTGTCGACACACCTAACTTGAACACTTGACGAATGGGTAAAAAGATTCTTCTTCCTTGCCCGATTTTGGCTTTCTTGTGGATGTGATAATCACTACCAAAAAAGTGATGAAAACATAAGAGTTTGTCACATAAACTGCAACAAATGAATGCAACAGTCACAGTCGCACAGTTTTTCCTGTGCTCTGTCGAAACATTTGTTTTTAACGTTTTCAAGTTTTTCCGTGTGTAGACCGTCAAATCCTGCATATTTCCAAGCAAATCTGAAAATGTCCTGGAATTTTGGAGAGCGAAGTTGATTATGTGTGAGTGCCTGAACTTCGATAATTGACACACGATCACGTAAACAATACTGCTCTGTGTAGCTGTGCAGGTTCGCAAAATAATAGTGTGAAAATAAAAAAATTAAACTTTTCACTTGTGGGAAAACTTGAACCAAGGACCCCTCATTCCGCAGCTGCTCACGCTAACCACGGGACCACGGCGCTCCTGAGCTTACCTTGTCCTTGATGTTGTAAATGTTGCGCATGGACTACTCAGTTTGTGTATTTTGCTTATTTTTTCCTAGTTCCACACAACTTCTTCCTGTTTTCTCGACTGATCTGTGTTCAGTTTTTCGAGGCCTATCCACTGTGCCAACTTGTAACTAAATCTGAGGGGGGTGCGATGGGGAGGTTCCCTTGTCAGTGGGGTCGCGTCAGACATATGAAGGTCAATTTTGTTTCTTAAAATGGGTACTATAGGTTTGTATTTCTTATAGCGGCTATCGACACGCAGCGTTAAATTCCTGCGAGTGGCCAAGGAAAACACTTCAGACTCACTGCCACTCAGAGTCGACAAGGGAAAGCCTCAGGGGGTGGCATAAAGAGTGTCAATGAAATCACCCCTTTCTTTGGGACGTTGATTCCCTCACATTTCGAGGTCGAAAACGACTGTTTGCGTGCGATGAGCAACAGGATGACGTTCTTGACAATCTTTGATACTGCTGACATACTCCTGACGCTTCAACCCTTCTTTAAGGGTATTGTGGACTAGAAACCCCATTTAACGTGATATTACTCCCCTTTTGAGTGCCGTGTGAACGCAGGTTTTGCTCTCGTGTGTAGGTTGAACCACCACTGACAAGTTCAAAACCATTCGATGAAATATAAATGTGATCCGAAGCAGCGAAGAGGTCTTTTTCTTATAATGGTCCAATGGTTCCAACTATACATCACAACAAAAATTTCCGTCGTAGTGCGCTCCAAACAGGTACGGAAACGAAGAGAAAAATCACCTGCCCCAGTCGGGAATCGAACCCGGGCCCCTTAGCGTGACAGTCCGCCGCGCTGGCCACTCACCTAACGGGGCCGGACTCCAAACAGGTGAAATCATGTTTAATGCGGTTGCTAGCTGACGATGTTTTTAAAGAAGACTTCAAGCTTCAGGGATACGTCAGTAGTATCAACGATTGTCAAGAATGTCTTTCTGTTGCTCATCGCACTGCGAACTGTCGTTTTCGACCGCGAAATGTCCCAAGGAAAGAGGTGATGTCATTGACACCCTGGACGCCACCCGCTGAGACCTTTTCGTTTACGTTCGGAGCAAGCGGTGCGTCTGAAATGTTTTCATTGGGCGCTCGTAAGAAAATCGCGTGATTTCAACGCCGCGTGTCGCGGTTCTGATCTACATCGCAGATCCGTCAAAAAAAAAAAAGAGTGAAATGCCAGTGAGAGGGGCTGTGACGACCTTCTCATCATTATGACACGTCCAAAGCGGCGTTGGGCAGAATTTCAGGGCGCCACCCTTTTGTACCATTACAGAGGCCGGTTGTACGTACTTTTGAGCTATATTTCAAACATGCGTTGCAATGTGAGACAATTACGAGGTTTCGAAAAAGTGATCCTTTAATTCTGAATAATTACAAATTCTCACATTAAGATTTCCTTCGATAAAATTGGGGCCTATAATTTTGTCCTCGAGAATCCCACACCATACATTCACCGACTTCTGTTTTTGATGTGCAACTTGCCGCAGCGAAAATGGATTTTCAGTTGCCCAATAATGCAAGTTATGCAAACTAACATTTCCATGGTTCGTGAATGTGGCATGTCAGTAAATAAAACAAAATTAATAAATGTGTCATTCCTCTGAATCTGAAGTTGAGGCCATCGGCAGAATTCAATGTGACGCATACAATCCGTACCAGTTAATTCTTGGTGGAGACTGATATGGGAAGGATGATATTTATGGCGATCGGAACACGAATAACACTACTCTGGCTCATGCCAGATTCCCTTGCTGTTCGATGCGAACTAGCACAAGGAGCTAGAACCACAGAGGCAAGAATACTATTTCCGCTTCCTCGTTAGTAATTTTCCTTTACCGGATATGTTACCGATGCTTTAAAGATCCAGTTGTTCTGAATTTATCACACACATGTTTAAATGTACGACGTGTTGGGTGAGTATGTTGAGGATATCTCTCAGCGTATAAGTCTCTAGCTCCTACTGAATTTCGTAGGCATTCTCCATAAATGAGGGGCATATCGACTAGTTCTTCGAAGGAATATATCATTCAAATTCGCTTGATTCGACGATACTAGTCTTACCGTTCCTATTAGTGTTGTATTGCGAAACCGTCGAAAGGTTTTTACATGTGAATAGCGCGTTAGATGGATACGCTGTATTCGGCGAATATTTACTATTCGCACGATATATTGTCAGAGCATGTGCTTCGATAAGTGCTGAAGTGATATGAAATACCAATAAATCCATGATAAGAAGATTGTAGCACTGCATTGCTGTAAATGGACGTTCACGCCACCTTTTTTACCTTCGTTGACTTTCAAAGACCTCACTGTTACACACCATTGGATTCTTGTCGATAGCCGGCCGGGGTGGCCGAGCGGTTCTAGGCGCTTCAGTCTGGAACCGCGCGACCGCTACGGTCGCAGGTTCGAACCCTGCCTCGGGCATGGATGTGTGTGATGTCCTTAGGTTAGTTAGTCCTTAGGTTAGTAGTTCTAAGTTCTAGGGGACTTATGACCTCAGATGTTAAGTCCCATAGTGCGCAGAGCCATTTGAACCATTCGTGTCGATAGCTGCTGTAAGTACCAAACTATAGTATTCGATAAAAAAAATAAAGTTGACCTTCATATCTCTGACGCGACTCCACCTAGCAACAAAAAGCCAACGTCATATTATGGCCCCCGTTGTCCCATGCTACATTTGTCTCACGAACCATTCAGGTACTATCATACATTCGGAATTATTCTAGGTGGCAATAGTTAGTGACTCACCCTGTATATACACGCCTATGTTGCGTATGCGCTGCACCAACTCCCACAAACGGAAACGGTTTGATCGCTGGTATGTGATTCACTGTTCCTGAGGAACACTGTAATTATAAGAGGCCCTCGCTGTATGACGCGATCAGCGGCAGCGGAAGTCTGCCGCACGGCCGGCGATAGCGCGTGACTATCTCGCGTCCGAGAGACCGCTGACAAACGGCACGCGGTAGCTCGCGCCCTTATCGCTGGCCTCCATCGCGCGCCGCGCACATCAACGAAACGTCTCGAGACCCGAGAGGGGCTTCGCGTTCGCACGTGACTGTTCTTCCGGAAGACCCTAATTTTACTGTGGCTCATGTTTACATCGTCATTCCAGCGTCTTTAGACACACAATTGCGCAACCAGAAATCAGAAATATATCCATCAGTGCTAATAACTATACATTGCTTCACAGTTTCCAGCCGATATCACGTAAAAAAAAAAGTTTCTTAATGTACAGGATGGTTATAATCAAAACTTAACTACATAAGAGAGCCCCCATGAAATACAAGTGCTCGTAGGTCAATGAAACTTTGTCGATACATTTGTAAGAACATGTGGAAAATAAGCACTAAAAAGCACTCCGTCTTCAGGCCACGAGTGGCCTACCGGGACCATCCGACCGCCGTGTCATCCTCAGAGGAGGATGCGGATAGGAGGGGCGTGTGGTCAGCACACCGCTCTCCCGGTCGTTATGGTGGTTTTCTTTGACCGGAGCCGCTACTATTCGGTCGAGTAGCTCCTCAACTGGCATCACGAGGCTGAGTGCACCCCGAAAAATGGCAACAGCGCATGGCGGCTGGATGGATGTGGAAGATAAACAACCAGTAATTTATTGAAAGAAACACATTTTAATTTCGACATGAGAGGGTTCAAATGGCTCTGAGCACTATGGGACTTAACTGCCGTGGTCATCAGTCCCCTAGAACTTAGAACTACTTAAACCTAACTAACCTAAGGACATCACACACATCCATGCCCGAGGCAGGATTCGAACCTGCGACCGTAGCGGTCACGCGGCTCCAGAATGTAGCGCCTAGAACCACACGGCTACTCCGGCCGGTCATATGAGAGGGTAACAACTGTTAACTGCATATCATGTTTACGTTCCAGGTTACAGACGTTACCCAGTGTGACTACCATCTACATCCACGACAGCTAGGAACCGCACTAGAAATACCATTACACAATTGTTCGCAGCATATTTCGAACGGAGGAGCATGGATGTTCGATTGTCGCGACAAAGCTCGTGCACTGCTTGAAGAACACACATGGGGTCCAGCATTCTCAGCCGTGACAACAGTAACTTCTCATTCGAACATCCGAATCATGCTCTTCAACTCCGGCGCGGAAAGAAGACCTCACCGTATTCCTTTAATGCGTCGATACCTGCGCTGAGCAGCAGCACAACTGCTGTGGTTT
This sequence comes from Schistocerca cancellata, assembly GCF_023864275.1. Taxonomy (NCBI): domain Eukaryota; kingdom Metazoa; phylum Arthropoda; class Insecta; order Orthoptera; family Acrididae; genus Schistocerca; species Schistocerca cancellata. Next base: position 254,817,036 of record NC_064630.1, on the reverse strand, counting down.
TGATAAAACAGCTTTATGAGTAAAGCCCTGCTTGCCTTGCGCGGATACACGCTGACTCTGCAACTGTTATGCCAAGTGATGCTTGTGTTTCCACCCTACGTCGCCGTACCAGTACCGGCAAGTCATAACACTAACACTACAAACGACGCAAACCCTGCAACACACAGTCTGAACATCATTCCGATAAATTTGGGACCCATACACTGGCTCAATTGGCGTAAGTTTAGTTATGAGCACCCTGCGTTTTTATCACTAATATTTCTTTATTCATTTTTAAGTTTCTACTGCATAATTAATCACGATATTTTTCTGGAACGGTGAAAGTGATACTGAATTTTCTTATAGTAATACTTCCCGCAGCAAAAGCTCAACCACATGACACGGGATGTTCGTTTGTAGCTGTAGTAATTCAAAAAAGGGATTACGCCAACTGAGATGCTCACATATAAACAAAAAAAAATTCTTAAACAATATGTTATACGAGTAACATAAAGGTAAGTCTGTCAACAAACTGAGGTTGATTTGAAACCCGCAAGCATGGTCATGGTGCAGGTGGTATGATCTTACCAACGTCTGAACTCGACTTATTGACTTACCCAGCTAGTTATAAGATGTCCAACAGTTTTAACGTGGTCTGTGAAGCTGTCACTTTCAATACGGTACAAATTAGCTAAAACAGCGACAAGGAACAGAAAAATGTCTTACAAGACAATGGGGATTGAATTCCGCATCTTTGAATGAGAATAACTAGAAACTTATCTCCAAAATTGATGAATTAGATGACGTTAAGGAATTCTGCTACTTTCGAAGCAAAATAAGCCATGATGGACGAAGCAAGGAGGACATAAGAAGCAGACTAACACAGGAAAAGGGGGCATTCTCAGCCAAGATAGATCTACTGGATTCACACATAAGCCTTGTTTTGAGGAAGAAATGTAGTGGAAGTGTGCATATGGAGCATAGCGTTGTATGGAAATGAAACACGGTCGGTTGTAAAACTGGAACAAAGGAGAATCTAAGCATTTCGAGATGTGGTGCAGCAGAAGATAATCGAAAATTAGGGGGACTTATAAAGAATGAGGAGGTTCTGCGCATAATTGATGAAGAAAGGAGCAGACTCGGGGACAGGACGATACGGCATGCATTTAGACATCAGGGAATAACCTCCGCGGTTCCAGAAGCACATGTGGAGGGTAAAAACAGTACGGGAAGACAGAGACTGGAAAACATTCAGCAAATAATTGAGGGCATAGGGTGCGACAGCTACCTGAGATGAAGAGGTTGATCCAATAGCTAGAGTTTTGAATAATAGATGACTGTTTATGAGTTTTATTTTCTTAATGTCCGTGTTCATACGATAAAAAGTGACTTTCTGACACATGAATATCATCCTCAGTATACTGGGAACCGCATCCCCTAACAACGATTACATGTAGGCGTAAATGACACAGAACCAACACAAGAAACGAAAACTGAATAGTAAGAAAGAGAAGCAATTACCTGTAAATAGACATCCTACGTCGACCCAATACGATGACCTTGTGATTTAACGATAGCCACATGGTGGTCACCCTTTCCTTGGTGAAGTGTTCCAATAGCCCTACTCTCTGCCGCTGTTGCGTGTCGCTCACGTAAACGTCGATAGTAGAATCTATTTGGTTCATTTGAATTGGCGCCGTAGCTGATTTTCATGGTCGCCACCAACTTGACGTCATATTTTGACGAGGAAAAAGCACACTTGCAAGATATCAGCCGCAGAAAGCGATCCCACGCAAAAATTTGGGCTTAATTCTGATAGAACTCGGTCATGATCTTCGAAAGTACAGCTTTTAAACTGTTTGTCACTCGTTTCGCCACACTACAGCCGCCTAATATTCGAGCGTAGCGGAGTGACAACCACAGCCCTCATATTCACGGGATGTTGAAGGCGATGGAATGGGAGGGGAAATGTGGACATATCCATCCGACGAGTTTTAAAATCTTGTTGAAGAACACATGTTATCTTTCGCGGAAAGTAGTAATAGGCCTGTGTAAGCTCACGCCGATATACGCTCAATATTATTTTAACAATATTCTCGTACTGATCATTCTGCAGTTATGTATACATCTCAAAATCAAAATTAATGAACCCAAGTAACTGAAGAATTATTTTGAAATGAGGTAAAATATTTTAAATTTACAATTTAAAAATACCAATCACGTTGAACAAAGTGCATCTTTTGCAGATGTACATCACTTTCACACTGCCAGCCCTATTTTTTTAAACTACACAACAGCGATGTTAATAATGAAACAGCGCTTCGCTATTTCTTTGCTGAGACATTAATTCGTTTCTTCCAGTTGCACTTCATTTGTGAATTGCAACACAAAAGTGTTCAAAGCAAAGAGATCTCTAGGACCAGCTACAGGTTAGAAATCGCACATTTTGACACAACAAACAAACATGTTACTAACGTCAAAACAATATTTCACAAACCTCATACTCAATCTCTGTACAGCACTTAGCCGGCCGCAGTAAGGTGGAGCGAGTGACGAACAATCGGTGAGCGCGAAAGTTTAAAAGCCGTACTTTCAAGAGGTCATAACCGTGTATTGTCAGAATTATAGTCCGAATTTTCACTCGGTTTCGGTTGCTCAGGCTGTTCCCCTGCAAGTGTGCTTCTTTCTCCTTAAGTCGAGTTGGTGATGTTTCCTTGTAAGGGAATTTCAGGCGATGACATTGAACAGCAGCAACACAGATATTTTACTTCCCCAATTTGCGCCTGTGCTCCGTCCTTATTGACTTCACCTTCGACGGAATATTAAACACTAATATTCCTTTTTTCCTGCTCCGCTGAAAAGACGCGAACGATAATCGCTGAAAGCTAACTATCAGACTTGTTGGCTGAAAGGAGGGCGTCCATTAATTACGTGAGAGATTTTTTTTTCTTAATTTGAACCCCCCCCCCGCCTGGTGAGATGTTGTACGCCTCCGTCACCTCACGTACAGTTTATCCTAAACTTTAAGTAATTATATATATTTGATATGTTAATGTGTTTGCTTCATTACACTAAAAACATCTAAACCATATCTTTTATATACCATAGTTCTTCTGTGACATAGAGGATGATTACGTAGCCTTTCAATCTCTTGGTTTATATGGCCACTACAAGAATCTTTGTCGGTGAACCTCAGCTTAGCTTCCTTCCACGGACGATTAACGTCTACTGGCACGTTTTTTTCGACTTGTCGGCATGTCGCTTAATATACACACTGTATAAGTTTTCATACAATTTTTTGGTTGAACACTATAAAATCGTCTTCATATGCATTGCATTACATCACCACTGACGCTGACTGACAAGCAGTGATTTCGACCTGCGTGGCCCGCAACTGCCGAATGAAATCTGACGCTTGTGCGGCACTTGTTTCAAATCCGGGAATCTTGGACATACACAAGTGTAAAGCATTAAGTTCAATTCAGGAAGGCCATAAAGGTTGGAGAACACTTCAATATCGTCTATGCTCGGTGTTAATTTTATAAAACAAATGTTACCCATTATAATAACGCATATTCTCTGAAGTAAAAAAGTTGACGTGAGATTTTCATTGCCTCTCCCGCATTCCGTCTTTAAATGAGATTGCCTGAGGTTCTGCCGGACCTTTCTAGCCAGATTTTGAGCTTACGTATCACCTAAAGGTCGCGTGATTTGGATCACAGATGTTTCCATTATTCTGGTAATCAACTGTTAACACCACAAGCAAAACTGTGTTGTGTCGCCGTTGAATCACCCATAGCACAAAGAATGGGTGTTTCTGTGTGTGCTCCGAATGTATCACACGTCCTGGTCTAGGAGGGCCGCCAAGTGGGACGTGATAGTAGTGTTAGCGACCCACTCAAAGCACATTACTCTCTGCCTTGGAATCACCCTGGGGCCACAGTGTTTACTTCAAGGCTGTAAACATTTACAAAGTTACCTCCGGGTCCTCCGAAGGAAGTGGAGTTTCAGTGTAGACTACAACGTAAAACTGACTGAACGATTAAAAGAAGCGGCATTTATTCGCCAACATTTTTTTTTTCAGTTCTGGAGTCACGACTGATAAAAAGTAATTGAAAACTTTACCGCTTACAATAACAACTACCGCCGCATAACGACTAAGCACAAAACTGTAGCCCGCATCTCGTGGTCGTGCGGTAGCGTTCTCGCTTCCCACGCCCGGGTTCCCGGGTTCGATTCCCGGCGGGGTCATGGATTTTCGCTGCCTCGTGATGGCTGGGTGTTGTGTGATGTCCTTAGGTTAGTTAGGTTTTAAGTAGTTCTAAGTTCTAGGGGACTGATGACCATAGATGTTAAGTCCCATAGTGCTCAGAGCCATTTGAATCATTTGAACAAAACTGTACAATCGAGTGATCGAGTAGCATGAAGTATTGTCTTTATATTTTATTCTTTCATATCTCCTTCCACGCATCATTTAAAGTAAAAAATTATAGTTACTCAATTCGGTAATAAATTCTGAAATGCTGTCGAAAATAGCTATCAACACTAAGCTGTAATAAAAGTATGCGCATTGCGGAATAAAAGAATCAATAAAACAGATGTTACACTGTTGAACGAGGATATTATTATATCCTGAAGGATAGATGTTATGGTATAGAAAAACGTTATATCGTATATTAAAACGTTAAGAGTGTAGAAGTTATCTCTGATAGAAGTCTGTTAACGGAATCACACTCTCTCAACTGAGAACAGGGAGAATAACTCCTTTGGAGAATAATTCGTTCTTCGAGTTTTGCGAAGTCAGATAACGATTTTCACAAAAAAAAAAAAAAAAAAAAAACAATTGGTTTGTGAGGATAGTTAGAAAAAATGGCTCTGAGCACTATGGGACTTAACTTCAGAGGTCATCAGTCCCCTAGAACTTAGAACCACTTGAACCTAACTAACCTAAGGACATCACACACATCCATGCCCGAGGCAGACCGTAGCGGTCGCGCGGTTCCAAACTGTAGCGCCTAGAACCGCTCGGCCACTCCGGCCGGCTGATGGTTATATAGTGGGCACTTAAAGGTTACTAAGTAGCACATTTCTTAAATTTCATAAAAATGAATATCTTAGTCGTTACGAATAAGTACCTTCCACAGCCCATGCACTAATCATCATTTGCAGAGAAGAGGGGAAGCAATAATGATCGATCATAAATCTTCATTTTTCGATTTGTCCTGTCATATTAAGACTATTAGGTAACAATAGACATAGAATTTAACATATAATTCCTCTTTTATTAAAAATGATATCTGTTGGTTGAAATATGCAGACGTTATCACTTTTCTTAGAGGAAGACTTGTATTTGTAACATGTAAACGCTTTTTGAAACTCCTCGTCTACATAAACGATTCACAGTGCACGCAACTGCGCTCTGAACATTTTAAGTTCCTTCAGTTGATCCGACTTAATAGGGATCTCTATGATAAGAAAAAAATCAGGCTGTATCAAGTTTACCTTTCTCGTTGTAAAACTGGCCATCTCTAATGTACTGATTACTAAAGGTGGTTGCTGACGCAGAGATTCCGGGTTCTACTACCAGTGTTTCCTATGAGTTTCCCTTGGTAGAAAGTTCACTCACTTTTGCAATGCAAAACGAGAAGTTGAATGACTCGGCGGGGACAGAGGCACGCTGGCCGCCGCAGTCGCCTGTGATGCTTAGCTTCCTTCAAGCCATCGGCTTCACACCGTCCCCTATCTTTCCCTATCTTTTCACCTCCACGCACCTACTGCAACCATCGCACTCTCTAATCTGTTTCGCATATTCTGGTGTCTTTCTGCCCCCTCTTGTTTTTCCGTCTATGGCTTCTCACAGCACCAAGTTCACTATTCTGTATGCCGTAGCAGACGTCCCGCTAACCTGTCCGTTTCGGCAAGGGTCTCCCGCAGATTTCATTCCTCACTCATTGGTTTTATTACCCGTCAGGGAAGAGTTATGACAAGACACTGGACTTGTATTCCGGAGGATGGCGGTTCAAACCTCCCTCCGGTTTACGTGACTTCCGTAAATAGCTTAAAACGAATGTTGAGATTTAATAATTTTTTCATAATGCGGGACCATCCATAATATTTTTCTTTAAAGTCAGTACCGCCATTAGACCGTTGTTTATTTACAGTGTTACATTTACACTTACACAATCATGATTTCGGCTTCAAAGTGCCATTATCAAGTGTTTTAAGTGTTATAAATTGCCTAAGATGGCAAACTGTCGTATTAAATTACACTATTACACAGAATGTCTTAGAGTCGAAATTTCTGGCAGCGTCTACTGCTTTCTTTCATTACTAATTACACCATCTTGACTTTTGAGTACGCTCCGGGGACAGAGCCAAACTTCCCTATGTACCAGTGTCTGCTACCCACAGTCCTCGCACAATTTTGTGATTCCCACACTGCACCGAACCTTACAGACACTGTTGAGTACAGACACTGCACTTATGTACTCAGTAGCTATTAAAAGAAGGTGGCATTTTCAGCTTTTGCTGTATAATTTAATAAATTCATTGTAGTGGTACCTGGTATGAGGAAAACAAAGAAGGTATCCCCGAACAATCTCTAAGTTTGTCGGTGGATTTCTGTTTCACCAAGTATTTATCAAATTTAATAGCGAAAACTCTCGTGAGTGAATATAAGGTTAATACTGCAGTAAACATGCGTCCGCAAATCAGCCGTTTGCGAGATCGAATGTTCGGTTATGATTTGCCACTGATTCCAGTATGAAATATTGTCTATTATGTACAAATGTATTTGAAATGTAAACTTCCTAATTAAGTAATCGGACTCAAATTTCACCCACTTGACTGAGGTTCGACAAAATACGTACTGACAACGTTTCGAAACGAGGCATTGTTAGTGCTTATAATGTACACTTTAACTCTACACCTTCCATTAGCCTCCATCAGAGTAGCAAGAAAATCAAAACGGAAGAATAGACTGCAAGGAAACAAATCCGAGACTAGTCTCTGCTTTTCTAGAGGAAGTTGTCAAATCCATGGACTCTGAAAACTAAGAAGTAATACCTATTAACGGAATATATTTGAACCACCTTCCCCTTTATATTTTATTTTATTTTACAGATTAAGTTTGAAAGATCAGTTACAGTAAGACTAAAATAACACATAACCAATACATCGAGAAGAGAAGCGTAAAAATTAACAGCGAAACCGCAGAAATAGTTGGTTAGTTTTTGTATTTAAGGAGCAAGTGAAGACAGTTGTAAAAGGGCTAAAAGAAAGACTGAAAATGTCCAGCAGTGTTTTTGGTTAATGAAATAGGATACCCAAAAGTGAGTTTCCGATGAGCCTGAAAAGCAGAAGTTTGCAATGAGTGTTAATCGCCAGTTCTGACTTACTGATCTCTTGTATCTTCAATGCGAAAACGACTCGAAAACGATGTTTGTAAAGGGAGTGATATACAGTTGCATGTTGGAAACCACTAGGGGCGTCAGGAAAGGCCACAAATACACCAGCGAACAGAATGGAGTGCAAGATGTAATTACGACCTCCATGAAAATGAAATGGAGTCTGACGAACAGTGGAGTTCTCTACTAAATTCTGAGAGATAAAAGCACTCCGTCTTCAGGCCACAAGTGGCCCATCGGGACCATCCGACCGCCGTGTCATCCTCAGCTGAGGATGCGGATAGGAGGGGCTTGTGGTCAGCACACCGCTCTCCCGGTTGATTCTAAGAGATAAGGAAAGATATATACGACTGCCTAATAGATGGCGGGTAGCTGATACTATACATCATGTTAGATTCCATGGGAATGATGAGCCATGACTATGGTGTAATGCAGGAGTTGGATTAATTGTTGTACATGCCTGACTTGTACTGGAAAATGTGTTGTTATAATTACGTTGAATCTATATGACTACTGATGCTGAAATCTAGACCTGCAGTATTACGATTGATTCTGACCTCCTCTCTGTACCACTATTAGATAGTTTCAGGGTAATAAAAAGGTTAAGGAGCCACCATGCCAAGAAGGTCACTACATAATATCTAGATAAGCATGGAAGTTATTTGCATGCTCATCGGATTCCTGCGAAGTGTCGAGATGACCTAGTTCGATAAGCGATAAGACTGCGACGTCACATTGTTTACCCGTTTACAGAAAATACGGTATCTAAGGGAAATGAGAGTTCTCCTCCCTTTCTCTATACACTTCCACAATCCTCCACTTTCTATCTTCTCCTGTCCCTTTCTCTGTCCATCTACTACTCCTCTCTCTCTTTATTCCTCCGCCCTCCTTCTATGTACATTGCTCGTCTCCACGCTCACTATCCATCTGCTCGCTACTCCTCTGTTCATCTCCTCCTCCCCCTCTGAATATATCTCCTCCCGTCCAATCTATCTCATCCTCACACCTTTTATCTCCTCTTCTCCTATCTGTCAATCTTCTCCTCCCCCTCTCTCTATTCATCTCCTCCTCCCCCTGCCTGCTCCTTCCCTCTGCCTGCGTCTATCTCTTCTTCCCTTCCTCTGTCCAATGCCTCCTCCCAGTCTCTTTGTCCAACTACTCCTCTGTCCACTCTCAGTCCATCTCCTTCTCTCTCCTTCCTCTGTCCATCTCCTTCTTCCCCTTTTGTCCACCTCCTCCTCTCTCCTTCCTGTGTCCATCTCCTCCTTTCGGTCTCTGTTCATCTCCTTCTCTGCCCTCCTCTATCAATTTCCTCCTCTAACCATTTTCCCCTCCCCACCTCTGGCCATCTCCTCCTCCTGCACATTTGTGTTCATGTTCTCCTCTGTCTATCCATTTATTGCTTCCCCCTCCTCTCTCCATGTTATCACCCTCATCCCAATAGGAGGTTGCTGTTTCTTGCCCCCGCAGTATCTTTCCAAATAGTAAATAATACACATGTCTGCCAGGTTTTTCTGGAAACGATGCAGGGATTTACGACGTCTTTAACCGCGGCTTGGCTCGCATTGCCCGTCGTATATATTTCACGTATTTTTAATATATTCCACAAATATTTGTGCACTTATTTCACTTGTATATCTAGGGAATTACGCCCACTGTTTGGATTTCACGCGTGGGTTGCAAAGAAGTAATAACTTTAAACGTCATGCACAATGCGGCAGTTTTTCACGCGTCTCACTATTTATGACGTCATATGTCCTGATATATGAATCGTACAATGATACAATTTTGACGGTACTTTCAGTATGTGAATACTGCCTGTAAAATGTGTCTGAATAGAGTTAGTAGCAAAGAAGAAATAAATTAAAACGTCATGCCTGATGCGGCAATTTTACTGCGTGAACGGCGAAAATGTAGTAAGTTATAAACTTACCCGCACAGTGATTATTACCAGACAGTAAATTATTTGTGTACCAAGTTTGGTTGAAATAGGTCCAGTGGTTTATGACGAGTTGTGAAACATTCATATATACGTACATTTTTATATGTATGGATACGTACAGAAAATGAAAAAACACGTAACTTCTAAGAGCACAGTCCGTTCCAATAATGTCTATCAGCTGCAGATCAGTGAATAGTAATTTTCATTGTAGTCTGAGGATTAGTAGCGTCGGGCGCTGTTTGTTCTAACATCACTGTGAGTCTTCCGAGATCAGACCGCGGAACTCGGTGAGCGGCGTGTTGAGAAGACGCGCAGACACACTGGGACGCTCAGAGTGGGGCTGAAGCCGGCGTTCTCGATGGCGTGCGTAGCGCCACTAGTAAGAATACGGAGAGCCGAGACGCGGTGGCGCCAGCAGTCCGCGAGTTACGTGGGCAACGCGCCGTGTGCGTCGCACATAACATACCGCACCATCGATAGTGCAGACGCTAGTAGTGCTTGGGCTGGAACATGATAAGGTTCCTTCAACGTTCCTACACCGTTTCTTTGGCGCTACAAAATTAACCAAGCCACCACTGATTTCTATCGAATGAAAATATATTCTCTCTCTCTCTCTTTCTTTCTCTCTCTCTCTCGCTCTCTCACACTCTCTCAAGCAGATGTCAGATGGAAACAATAGAGGAGAAGGAAGAGGACGACAGTAGTGTTTAACGTCCCGTCGACAACGAGATCACCAGAGAGGGATCACAAGCTCAGATTAAGGATGAGAGGGAGAGGAAATCGGCCGTGCCCCTGCAAACGGACCATTCTGACACATGTCTGAAGCGATGAGAGAAAAAACTGAAAACCTAAATCAGGATGGTCGGACGTGGGTTTGAATCGTCATCCTCCCGAACGCAAGTCCAGTGTGAAAACCACTGCACCACCTCGCTCGGTGCGAGACAGTTTTTGGCAGAGTGGTCCGCTCTGTTATTTATTGAGCACGCGTCTACAGCCCGTCCTGAAGGAAAGAAACTGACCCGCTGTTGGCGTCGAGGCGCCGCGTCGCTTGTCGCGCCTGCTTGCGCGAGATATCGCCAGCTGATACTGAGCTACTAGGAACGCCTCGATTGCATGACATCTGCTCAGCGGCTGTGGCTGCTCAGTGTCAGAGATAACAGCGCGTCACAGCAAAATTCACAACCAAAACAATAAAACTTCAGCTGCAGGTCAGTGTCCCCATTTCTAGGTATTTCTGAACACGCAGTTATCAAAAGCTAAGCATATCACGACGACACACTTCAACTGAAAGCACGTGAAATGATAACGACGCGTTTGGTAAATTCAGTCCTCGTCGCTAGATATAAGATCATCATAAACTCTTAAAACTGACTGACACTCTAAACTTTAGTCTTTCGACCGAAAAAAATGTTAATATGGAACGTGGCAGAGATTACTTCCGTTAACCCTACCGTTTCTCCCCTTTCCATTTCAATCCGCGAGTAGTCTGCGGTTCGAAGGCCGACGAACGAAAATGCTGTCTACGAAGTGAAAACAGGAATATACCGGAATACGAAGAGGTTGACCTGGAACAGGATCAGATGGGCAGCAATGGTCTCAGAAACATGCCAGCGGACAGAACACGTTATGGAGATGATAATGTAAAACTCCAATCCTTAGTGTTTGTCGCTGCCCCACAGTACAGGGTGTCTATAAATGAATATCGGGGTTTTAACGCTTTATAATATTTATTATATTAAACTTACAGTTATAAATGATATGTCAAATGAAAGAGCAACTCAAACAGTTTTACCAAGAACCTTGTAAACGTTCAATGTGAGTACCATTTGTCACATGGCACACATGAAGTCTATAGCCGACTTCTTCCCAAACGTTGATAAGTGTGTCTTCAGTGATTGTAGCAACGGCTGTTTCAGTCCGGTTTCTTAATTCAGGGAGGTCTGTTGGTAGCGGAGGCACGTACACACGATCCATGTTGATGAAGCCCAAAGAAAAAAATCGCACGGCGTTACGTCGGGTGAACGTGGAGGCCATGCAAAGCAAGCTGTGTCATTAGGCCCCTTGCGGTCTAGCCGGCCGGAGCGGCCGAGCGGTTCTAGGCGCTACAGTCTGGAACTGCGCAACCGCTACGGTCGCAGGTTCGAATCCTGCCTCGGGCATGGATGTGTGTGATATCTTTAGGTTAGTTAGGTTTAAGTAGTTCTAAGTTGTAGGGGACTGATGACCTCAGAAGTTAAGTCCCATAGTGCTCAGAGTACCTACCTACCTTGCGGCCTATTCAGCGCTTGGGTACATGGGTAAATAGACTCGGCGTGTGCCGTGTGACGAATGGTGCTCACACTGAATATTTATAAGGTTCTTGGTAAAACTGTTTGAGTTGCTCTTTCACTTGACATATCATTTATAACTGTAATTTTAATGTAATAAATATTATAAAGCGTTAAAACCCCGACATTCATTTATAAACACCCTGTATTTATCAACCGACGGTTGAGTTCACGTTCATTGTTGGTCGAGTAGTAGTGTCTGCATTGCGAGTCTGACATTGTCAATCGTTTACAGGGTATCCCAGGACATCATTAATTCAAAGGCGTTTTTCGTTGCGGATGAATCTTCTCACCAACTTTCTCTTCTGAATGCGAAAATATTTTGTTGGTGCCGACCTACATAGGGAAAAACGATCACCATGATAAAATAACGGAAATCAGAGCTCGTGTGGAAAGATATAGGTGTTTGAAGCAAAAAACTCCATATAGACATGTGCTCTATTTCGAATGGTTTCCAACATAGGACACATTTAATGTACATTGTTATTTATTTTCTGAACTATTCACAACATTGTCATTGTTTACAACGCACCACAATAGTGCAGAGGAATTGGATATAGGGCACTTGTCGTCTATGAAGCCAGAAAACTACCTAAAATTTGCATGTAAGAACTACCTAAGGTTAAGCGCATATGCGTCGGGGAGATTTTCAAGATTCTCTCGCTCTCTTCGCTCAAAGTACACTGTCCAGTCACATCAATATGAGCATTTGTCAAAAATCTGGATAACCACCTTCTGCAATGCGAGACAAAAACATTCCCCAGACCGTAACGCTCCCAGGTTTCTCGCTTTCAGATGTTTCACGCGGTACACGCCGATGGGCGTCTGTCCGAACATGATTCATCTGACCAGTTGCGGTAACGGCGTGCAAATTCCAGCCTTCGTCGTCGATGAACAGCCTTCAGCATGGGTGCACGAACCAAGGCGCCTGTTAAAGAGGCCCATACGCAGCAACGTTCGCTGAATGGACATTGAGGAAACACTGTTAGTAGCCCCTTGGTTCTTCTGGGCAGTGTGTTGTTAAACAGTTGCACGTCTATTCGCCTGTACTCATTTTCGCGGGCGTTGTTCACTCGTGTCATCTGTGGCCCGTACTGCAACGTTGTTATCTCGGCGCCGGTTTTGGACAGCGCCATTTTGCCATGCAGGACATATTTAAGCACGGCGTCAGGCGGACAGCTTACAAATTTAGTCGTTGAAATTCTTCCACCCTTTGCCCGAAAGTAACTGATCATGCCCTTTCGTAGATGAACTCCGTTTCCGCATTACGAGCCTGCACTCTCTCCTATCAGTGTTTTCCACATATTCTTTTCCTCTCCTATTCTGCGCAGAACCTCGTCATTCCTTACCTTATCAGTCCACCTAATTTTCAACATTCGTCTGTAGCCCCGACTCGTAGAACGTTATCCTTCCGTTGATTATTCAATCTTTTTCTCAAGGTAACTTCCCCCCTGGCAGTCCCCTCCCGGAGATCCGAATGGGGGACTATTCCGGAATCTTTTGCCAATAGATAGATCATCATGACACTTCTTCAGTTACAGGTCACAGGTCATGTGGATACACGTTACGTGTCTTTAATGCTTAGTTTCCATTGCCTTCTACATCCTCATGCCGTTGATCATTGCTGATTCTTCCGCCTTTAGGAGCAGTTTCCCACCCCAAGGACAAGAGAGTGCTCTGAACCTCTATCCGCCCCTCCACCCTCTTTGACACGGCCGTTGGCAGAATTAGGGGTGACTTCTTACGCCGGAAGTCTTCGGCCGCCAGTGCTGATTATTAATCAAAAATTTAAGCAGCGGCGGGATTAGAACCCGGGACCGAAGAGGTTTTGATTATGAATCGAAGACGCTACCCCCCCCCCCCCCCCCGTTTTTATTTTTTAAACATTTTGTTCGTTGTCGATCGTTGTGTTTGGTCTTTGCGGACGTTACATGACATTCGTTCAAGTTCGTTTGTTGATCCTTCCACTCAGTGTTTTATTACAGAGGCCAACCAGCTCTCTGACCGAACACGCTGAGCCACCGTGCCGGCTCTACCCCTAGACCAAGGGTCTGACCATTCGAGTTATTTAAGAAAAACGTACAATAGTGACATTAAATGTTTTATCTCGAAAATCCTTCGGAATAAGACATAAGTCCATGTGAAGTTTTTGCGCCGGCCGGTGTGGCCGAGCAGTTCTAGGCGCTTCAGTCTGGAACCGCGCGACCGCTACGGTCGCAGGTTCGAATCCTGCCTCGGGCATGGATGTGTGTGACGTCCTTAGGTTAGTTAGGTTTAAGTAGTTCTAAGTTCTAGGGGACTGATGACCTCAGCTGTTAAGTCCCATAGTGCTCAGAGCCATTTGAAGTTTTTGCTTCAAATGACCTTTCCTGTCATATCTCCGAATATTGACCATTATTCCTGGGACAACCTGTATATTAATAACCAGTTGACAAATGAAATGAATGTTACAAAATACGTTACGTGTCAGCACTCGTGTCGATCGTGAGAAGCAGCGGCCCAAGGACGCTTTCTTGACGTACACTTCGCACTACTTCTTGCCTCTGATAATGTCCCATAATGATGTACCACATAACTTCTGGCTATTAGCAAATGCTCACTCCAGTTACATGTCTGTCCGTATGCACATATCTTGTTTACTAGGTGACGGTGCGGTATTGCACGCACAGTTACGCATCTGACACGTCACACTGGCAGGTCACAGAAAAGGTCACGGCAAACCACATTCGCTAGGCGTTCGCTGTGAGCGGATCGGGAGCGTAGGCTCCCTCTCTGCCACTTAAGTCCCAAGAAGCCACCAGTTACTTACGAGAAGCGCTGCGCGGAGCCGCGGTTAATGACGGTTCGGAAGAACGGACCTGGCATCGAACCCGGATCCGTCTGGACGCGAGCGCGGCAAATTGGTAGAAACCGAAATGACGGCAAACAGTCACGTCATGCGGCGGGAGAAGAACGCTTTCGGATGGCAATGAGCAAAAAGCGACGGCCTTGGAGCAGCCAGCGGGCGGCGGCGCCCACAATGGAGGCGAGCCTCGGCGCATTAATGGCACCGGTTGCGTCGGTCGCAGCCCGTAGCCCGCGCGCGCGTGCCGGCGTAACCCACTTCCAGCACTGCTCGCTGGCGACGGCAGGGGTACCCAGTCAGCAACCACTAGCTCCATCTCCTGCAGCACATATTTTATACTACCGGTACTTCTGACAGGGGTGTACCAGTTATACCGAGAGATCGGTTAAAAATTAAATGGAATTTTTTGCAAATACAAGGTCGTATATAGGGTATTTCTACGTATTCCTACAACAGGTAGTACTGCTTTGCAACAATGTTATGTACGGAAATCAATATTTCTAGATGTATGCGAGAAGAATTCGACAGGGCACTGAAAGATATAATTCGAAACAGGGCCCGGGAGCAGACGACATTCCGACAGGATTACCGATGGCCTCGGGAGAGCCAGCCATAACAAGATATATGAGGCTCGCGAAATACCGTCACACTTTAAAAAGAATGTAATAATTCCTGCTGCAAAGAAAGGAGTTCAGTAAGTCACAATACGAAGACGAATTATTTACAGAACAATGGTAAAACTAGTAGAAGCCGAGCTGAAGGAGGGTCGATTTGGGTTCCGAAGAAATGTACGAACGAGCGAGGCAATACTGACACAATGACCTATTTTATAAGATACGTTCAGGAAAGCCAACCTACCTTTATAGCATTTGTAGACTTAGAGAAAGTTTTAGACAATGTTGACTGGAACATTCTCTTTGAAATTCTGAAGGTAGAAGGGCTAACACACAGAGAGAGAAGGGCTATTTACAACGTGTACAGAAACCAGACGCCAATTGTGAGAATCGAGGGCCATGACAAAAAATGGTTCAAATGGCTCTGAGCACTATGGGACTTAACATCTGAGATGATCAGCGCCCTAGAACTTAGAGCTACTTAAACCAAACTAATTTAAGGACATCGCACACATGCATGCCCGAGGCGGGAGTCGAAACTGCGACCGTTGCAGTCGCGTGGTTCCGGACTGAAGCGCCTAGAACCGCTTGGCCACCGCGGCCGGCAGGGGCATGACAGGGAAGCAGTGGTTGAGAAGAGACTGAGGCATGGTTGTAGCCTATCACATATGTTATTCAATCTGTACATTGAACAAGCAGTAAAGGAAACCAAAGAAGAATATGGAGTAGGAATTAAAGCCAGGAGAAGGAATAAAAACTTTGAGGTTTGTCGTTGACATTGTAATTCTGTCAGAGATAGTAAAGGACTTGGAAGAGCAGGAGAAAGGAATGAACAGTGTCTTGAAATGAGGATGTAAGATAAACGTTAACAAAAGCAAAACATGCATAATGGAATGTAGTCAAATTAAATAAGGTGATACCGAGGGGATTAAATGAGAAAACGAGACACTTAAAAGTGCATGATGAGTTTTGCTATTTTGGCAGTAAAATAACCGATGTTGGCCGAACTAGAGAGGATATAAAATGTAGACTGGCAATGGCAAGAAAAGCATTTTTGAAGAGAAGCTTGTTAACATCGAACATAGTTTAAGTGTTAGAAAGTCATTCCTGAAAGTGTTTGTATGGAGTGCAGCCATCAACGAAAGTGAAACACGGACGATTAACAGTTTGGAAAAGAAGAGAACACAAGCTTTTGAAATGTAGTGCTACAGCAGAATGCTGAAGGTTGGATGAGCAGATAACGTAACTAATGAGGAGATACAGAAGAGAAGTGGATAGAAAAGAAATTTGTGGTACAACATGACTAGAAGAAGGGATCGTTCGATAGGGCACATTCTGAGACCTTAAGGGATCACCAGTTTAGTATTGGAGGGAAGTGTGGGGTAAAAATCATATAGGGATACCAAGTACTGAATACCACAGGCAGATTCAGAAGATGTAGGTTGCAGTAGTTATTCGGAGATGAAGAGGCTTGCGCAGGATGAAGTAGCATGGAGAGTTGCATCAAACAAGTCTTCGGACTGAGACCACAACACCACCATTGAGTATTTTTTAAAAATGCCAAGTGTTCCTAATGAAGTTAGTGTTGGTAAGAACAGTTCCTATAATGACGTGTACGGAAATCAGTAACTGCTGAGATATGGGTCAATGTCTCTTCTCATTCTCATCTGTCTGCTACGTGGAGATAGACACTGTACGTAGTGTTATTTGTGGTTACCACACATCCAGAGACATCCTTCAGCCCTTCTTCGCTGTCAATCACGCACTCTTTCAAATACACTGGGCTCCATTCGGATTGGGTCACATGCATTGGTCAGACGCTCCTGCAACGTCTCCCTACTGTCGATGGTTGGGCGTACACAAATGCCTACACATATGCCTTTAAATGTCCATGTAGCCGGAAATCCAACGGATTTAGGTGTGGTGAATGGGGATGCCACGTTACCGTACCTCCTCAGCCAATCCGTCGCCCACGAAACTTTGCGATGATGTACTATCGCACAATCTGTAGAAAATGGCTTGGAGTCACGTAGTGCACAATGGGTAACGTTCTCCAACAGCGGTGGTAACACGGCGCACAGAAATGGGTGATACGCGGCACGTGTTATTCTGCTTGAAAAGGTGCACGGCCCTATGAGTCTGACACGGATAATTCTACACCACAGATTGATACTGGGAGACTTCGGCCGCTCACTTATGTAAGAAAATGAAACACCTACAGCCGTCCTTACGATATCATTCACTGTATCGCTACCAGTTTCGGTGTTTCAATGCACCATCTTCAGGCCTTAGCTGATGCTGAGGTGGTTAACACCATCCGTATACACGATGCATCAGTGGCCAACATCTGCAACTGGTTTTCGCAGACCACCTTTAACCGTGATATTGTCTCTCCAACCATTAACTGTCAACTGACTGGTTATGACCAGACCTACCTGCTGTAAGAATACGTGACACTTAGAAAAAAGATGTGTGTAAATGTATATTGTATGTGTTATCACACTGCATATGGGGGTTACAGGGCTGGGTACAACAGGGCTTGCTTGAAAAGAACTAATTGTATTGCAGAATTTATGAGTGGTGAAATGAAGTTATGAAATCCTGTTTGCTTTGCAGCATCGTCAAGTGGTTAAATTCCCACGAGCTACTACCGAATGTACCCATCTAAATAGCTGAATTATTTAATAAAATAACGAAATAAACAATGTGGTCAGAGCGGCTGACTGCCGTGCGGAAGATCCGAGTTCGATTCCCGGTACTGCCAGGGACTTTTCATTGGTACGAGGAATGGAACGGGGTGCACTCAGCCTCGCGATGCTCTTAGGAACTGCTTGACCGATGAAGTAGAGGCTCCACGTCACAAAAACTGACAACGGCCAGGAGAGCAGTGTGCCGAACCCACGTCCATCTGTACCGTATCCAATGACGCCGTTGGCAGAGGATGACACGGCAGTCAGTAGGTACCGATGGGCTCGTCAAGGTCTGTAGAACCACTTTAGGTTTCACCGTGAAGTGACAAGTAACTGCTGTGTCATCGATGGTCACGTCATTACAAGGCGGTTCATCTTACTGGACTCCATACTCAGCATCACAATCCGTATCATTTATAAGCCAGCGATCAGTAGGAATCTCGATCGGCCATCTTTTCAATACCTATTTTTTAACCCCACACACTTCACAGCAATGACTTACAACCGTGGAATCATCGAAGAAGAAATAAGAACAGAAAACATAGCGACAACTTCAAACGACGCGTAGTCGATGGATTTTAGGTTATGAAGAAAATTTAGGCAAAAACCTTGTACCTGCATGTACATACCACCATAAATAACACGATCTGAACATTGAATTAGAGTGAAGAATAATTATCAAATATCTCAGTGACACTTCCCAGAAGAACTACACACGGTGTCTCTTCAATGGGTCTATTTTTTACAACGTGGAGCTGGAGTCAGCCCAAACATGTCTTGTCCAGCGTCAAAGGAAAGCGTCTGTTTGTTTCCCTTCAAAAACGAAATTATTTTTAAATCGTGATTTTACGGGTACATTCGATAGAGCGTTCCAAAATTAGTCTACTAAGCTATTCGTTTTATGGATACGTATTATGAGGAACAGTAAATCACGAAGAACAGTACACCAGTAGCGACCGAATAGCGCTTCTGAACGGCGGTTGCATTCAGTGCGGGGTGTTGTCGCTGCTGGAGTACTCGTTATTCTTCGTGTTTTAATGTCCCTGTTAGCACACAATAAAACTAACGTCGCACCAGACTAATTTGACCACTTTGTCGAATGGGCACGCAAAATTACGATTTCAAAATCATTTTGTTTGTAATGAGAAACAATACTGTCCCACGACACTGAATGGCGAAGAGAGCAGTATTTGTTTGGGCTGACTCCATCCATCTACAGGTTCCTAATACGCAATTGCAAATATCCGCCGAAACACCAGGGAAAATGCGCCTGATGACTCTTAGGAGAGACTCCCTGTATATTGAGAAACTCAAATACAATATACAACTAACATCACCAAGGTACGATTATTTGAGATAATTCCTCTGATTCCTGTAGTATCACGAACGCAATCCCGCATCATACAACTCAAGGAAACAATAAAGCGATGGTAAACCATGATGGTCTTGAAGATGTACCACCATGATGATTTCTGGGACAACACTGAAGATGTAGTACGATTTTCATACCACCGTGCTTCATAGCACTTCACGTCCAGGAAGGAGAAGAGCAGTAGTGTGTACAATGCCACTATGGCTGTTAACAGAGGAAAATGACAGCACCGCTCCAAAAACACTCCGTAGCTAAATCAGAGCCATTCTACGGGGTTCCGTTTTCCCAGGGAGTGCTAGTTCAGCAAGCTATGTAGAAAAGCTTGTTATGTTGTTTTCTATTAGTGATTGTATTACAATTCATTTCGATAGGAATCCAAGAAATGCGTGGACTTTGGAAAAGAAGAAAGAAGATATTGCAGATTGGACAGTTCTGTCGAGCTTTGAGCCAATCGGGATGCTGCTAGAATGTTGTCCCCGAAAGCGAAAAAAATGGTTCAAATGGCTCTGAGCACTATGGGACTTAATATCTGAGGTCATCAGTCCCCTAGACTTAGAACTACTTAAGCCTAACTAACCTAAGGACATCACACACATCCACACCCGAGGCAGGATTCGAACCTGCGACCGTAACAGCCGCGCTGTTCCGGACTGAAGCGCCTAGAACCGCTCGGCCACCGCGGCCGGCCCGAAAGCGAAGATCCGGACTTAAGGCTCGTGCACCACAGTCTTATTCTGTTATTGATTTTATAGCAATGTGGAAAGGGAGCGTCTCACCTGCAGTACATGAATTCTGCTTATTCAGTTCACTTGACCATAAAACAGCGTTTCAAATTTACTCTCATGCAATCAATTTCGGGAACCTCAAATTCCATGCTCAGGTACGTTTCAGATGCAGCCAATATTTGCAATCGAAAACATAATGCCAATCAAGACGTCAAGCCTGAATGGATCACAAGAGAGATACAACCACCAGCCCACAAACCGAAGTAGCGTGCGTGTAGATTGATATTTTCTTTAAAAAAAAATGCACACTTGTCTGGGCAGGCGAATTGAATAAACAGAAATCATAGTGTGCCTATGCTCACAAGATTCATTAAGGAGCACTGTTCAATGGACAGTCAAATCTCAGCTGTTCAGTAACAGTATTCGCTGATATATTTTTTGGAGGGTCCAAGGTAAATTAGATTCTCCCAACAATATTAATAACAAGTATAAGAAGTAAAAGAAACAAAACAATAAGAATATAGATGTATCTCTTCCATTTATACAGAAACTATGGCGTTAGCATAAACACGACGGATCAAATTCCTCAATATAAATAAATAAATAAAACGTAAGGACTGGATTCGAGAGCTTAAAAAATCTAAAAATACAAAAAAAGGAAATTTGAAGCGAAATAATAATTTTCTAAATACTGGTGCTAAAACTAGAACTCCGCCATAGGAATAGTAATAAGACAGGAGTAACGAAAGGAAAAAAATAAACGGCATAAAAATGAAAGAACGCTGTACCATAAAAAACGACAAATGAAAAATTATTCAAATGGTTACAATGAAGGAAAAATAAGTATGAGCAACAATGTATGCAGATAAAATAAGACATCAGCCGAAATGTCCTCACGAGGTGAAAGAGAATAGTTAAAATTTATCAATTCTGTAAATAGAAAATGGCTATTTTTGTAGACGTGCGTCAAAGTGCCCAAAGATTTCTGGTTTTCTCCCGCATTTTGGTCACTGGTATTTAATATTTCCCTGAGCACTACTCAACTATTTGCTTTTGACTGATTTAGGCGCAGAACGACAGAGACAAGCATTACTTGAAAAATTACAAATGAGCCTAACACAGTAAGTGAATCTCCTCATATATTTCAAAGACCAGACGCCATGCTGGCCGGGGTGGCCGAGAGGTTCTAGGCACTACAGTCTGGAACCGCGCGACCGCTACGGTCGCAGGTTCGAATCCTGCCTCGGGCATGGATGTGTGTGATGTCCGTAAGTTAGTTAGGTTTAAGTAGTTCTAAGTTCTAGGGGACTGATGACCTCAGACGTTAAGTCCCACAGTGTTCAGAGCCATTTGAATTTGAACCAGACGCCATTCTGCGCAATAAAACAGCACTGGATTTACAAAAAAATTAACTAAACGATGACCATCTTAGCTGATTTACATCAGTTTCCATAAAGAAAACGGAGACAGAAACTTTATCATCAGCCAGTCACATTTTTAGAACCAGGAGCTTATTTTCTATTACCAACTTCGAGAAAATCGTATTGCTGTTGCGGCACGCGAAAGGCTAGTGTTACGTTAAAACTGGTTTCGTAACTTTGGCGTTGCACTGAAACGCAATGGAAGCCCTATTGGTCTGACCTCGTCTTAAAAAATGTATACATACCGGCGTGGCGTTTATTGCTGAAACCATGGCCAGCGTTTCTGAAATATGGTGAAAAGAGATATCTTGGATTTCCTGGGAAACTTAACAACTTTGCATGCAAATCCGTCACGGATTGGCATGCTTCAGCACAAGAAATTGGCTCACTGGTTCCCGATGGTAGGAAGGAAGGAAAGGATACAGAGTTTAACGTTCCGTCGACAGCGGGATCATCAGAGACGGAGCACAAGCTCGGATTACGAAAGGATGGGAAAGGAAGTCAGTCGATCACTTCTCAAAGTATTCATCCCGGCATTTGCATGGAGTCATTTAGGTAAATAACGAAAAGCCTAAATCTGGATGGCCGGATGGGGATTTGAGCCGTCGTTCTTCGCAGCGCGAGTCATGCTAACTACTGCGCCACCTCGCTTGGTACCGGCTCCCAAAAGAGAGGACAACGTTACGTTGGAGAAACACCTTTCGAGAACGATTCCAAGTGATAACTATAATCACTGTGCATCACAAGGGGTTTTGTTGTTTAGTGAAAATGTGAAACAACCGTGAAACTCATTACTTAAGGCACTATTTAAACAGTGCTTGGCGTAATACTTTAAGTAAATCCTGAAAATGGTGGGAAAGTCAATTCAGAGGTCGCAGGAAGGCAAGGGCATACCACTTCCAATACGACCATCCCCATTTAAGCACTGCGCTATTCAAAACAACTTCCGGAATGACAGCTTCCTCTTTTAATAGCCGAAAGAAAGTAGGCGGAAACCATTTTTACTCCGGTTAAAACCACCCAAGAATTGCTGCTCCACTGAGTGTTTTCATAATGTGCTTTTTCGAAATAATTTCTACGTGGACAATAACACCAGCACAAGCACAGCAAGGTACACTGAATAGAAGTGTCACAATCGTAGTTTACGAAAAAGTTCAGAAATATGAATATTCTTCCTCAGAATGAGATGAAGTCATGGCGTGTTCGAATGACGAGCAGGATTCTCTGGCTTTTTGTATAAATCATTTCCGGCGGCATTTTTTGCAGAAATAAGAACTTAGGGCTACTGACAGATTTAGTTCCTTGCCTAAAGGGTCATCGGTATTTATACTCAAACTCATGCAGTGCCAACTGCACCGGAATGGGAAACTGATGACATGACACTCTCTCGTCGGGCTATTTTAGGGGGGGCAGCGGGCGTACGCAAATCTAAACACGTCATCGGCTCAAGAGCCTGCATGTTGCCGTCAGGACTGTGAAGGAATAGAGCAAATTACCTGTTCTACGTAAGATCAGCGCAATTGAGAGATTCATACTATTATTGAGTGTGGTATCATCCACGCACGTTCCCAACTGTCGTAAAACACATTTGTGAAACAGTCTAATAAGACGTATCACATGTCAAGAATTATATAGAACTACAAAGTGGTGTGTACTTCGTATTGTGTAACGTCTGTACAGACACCGTTTAAAGGTGATGTGATACTGTTGTAACAAATACATTTCTCTGTGAGATTCATGTAAATATTTGATTAATATCGAGCAAAGATCTTAACAATTCCCTGTAAATAATATTAACCAAATAAGTGATAGACCGTGAATTTAAGTATCTGTAGCAATGTCAATAACTACAAGAATATAGTCTGCGAGGATGTGGCGGCACAGTCGGGTACGGCTACGCATAATTTATCTTTCGCACCTATTTACTTTTTTATTGGGAAATATTTGACGCCACAAGATAGTTCCGTTAAACATTGACTCAAACAAGTTATCTCAGAGAAGATAAGTAGGTATAAGATCATGCAAACTACTACACAGAAAAACAACAAGTTCGATTTTTTATCCTTTATAAACATATTCTTGCCTGCAGCAGAAAATTTCAATCAACGAATTTCCCCGAAGAGTCCCCTGACCGTACGTAAAATATTAGTGTACACATACAAATAACAATCGTAAGAAAAGAAACTCAGCGCTTCTCAATAGACGTATAGCCATAACGACGGTCAGCGGAAGGACATCGAATATGTTACAAGAGTTCTATGTCCTCCCACTAGACAAAAGATGCATGAAATTCTATCAACGAGTCTAGTTGACTAATTACAGCTGAGATAGTTCGAAAATACCAATGCTGATCACACAAAATATTATTTCATTGAGTTGGCAGTACAACAGATGGTGGACGCAGTATGAAAACAATTGGTTTGTGCAACGAGAAGGATAGATTATGATAATACACGGTCAGATGATCTCTGTATACTCGTTCATTGTTGAAATTCAAATTTTGCTTGCAAGCAAGCGTAGAATAAAATGTTTGCTTGATTATGCGCTGATTATAATAATCCCGCAATGACTATGTTTCTACAAAAAAGAAATTTTATAAATGTTCTTTTTTATGTCTTCTGCGGGAAATGACACTGCATAAAAAAAAGAGAGAGAGAGAAGAAGAAGAAAAACAACAGAATATGATTAACTTGCGTAGAACCATTTATTAACTTCTGAAACGTATCGAATCAATTATTTATATCTTTGCGACATAGTCTGCTACGAGGCAATAGGAGCACAGAATTTTGTTTTGTCTAAAAATCGAAAAACTTATAATTTTTTAGAGGGCTAAGCTTTATCACAACATGCAGAAAGAAGCAAACGTTTGTTTCTTTATTCTTATGGGGACTTTTTTGTTTCGCTTTTATGATTTAGTTCTCCGACCCGCCGATGCGTGGCACCTGCATCCTTTAATGAGATCCTAAAATGTACTGTCTTGTTGAAATAACCTGTTCTTTCGTTCAAAATGAAAATGCTGTTTTTCCTTGGTCGGAGCACTAGAAGGGGGTCCATATAATACTATGAGAGCTACTAAGAAGCTACTCGAAATTGCGGTGCCCGTTCGAAACCTGGCACTAACGGCTGTCTTTTTGAAAGTAACGGCCATCACAACTGCGAACAATTTCGCTGCACTTGTCTACGTTCTCGCTTCCCACGCCCGGGTTCCCGGGTTCGATTCCCGGCGGGGTCAGGGATTTTCTCTGCCTCGTGATGACTGGGTGTTGTGTGATGTCCTTAGGTTAGTTAGGTTTAAGTAGTTCTAAGTTCTAGGGGACTGATGACCATAGATGTTAAGTCCCATAGTGCTCAGAGCCATTTTTGCACTTGTCTAGGAAATTGCTTTAAAAGGAGAACTAGGTTTCCCTCTATGGCTCTAGCAGCGGTCGGAGTATCACGTACCACAGCTAGAAATATTTTGGCTGTGGCTTGGCACACACACTCTGAAGCTCGTATTGCGCCAGGTAGACGGACGCAATCAATAAAATCGACCTACGTGAAACGAGCGATGACAAACTCCTCATTATGAACTGCATACACTACGTATTGTGGATTAGCTCCCATTTGTACTTGTATCTACTGTAAGAATGCGGAGGCACAAAAAGATTCAAGGTACGCGTCCTTGCGCAAACTTGAGCTAACAAGTACTTGCATAACGAACAGGTTGTAGAGCCGTCATTTCTGTCTTCGAATTATCATTGTCTGCGGCTGTATTAAATGTGATTCGATGCGCAGTGGTTACATCGTCTACTTGTTGGCTCACAACGAAAGCTGTTGTATGGTTTTCTCTGTTAAATGACAGCTGTAGAGGCATGCTGCATTTTAAGTGTGGTCTCGGTGGCACTGTACACTACAGGGCCAGCAGCGTGTCATACAGCCAAAGAAATTATAATTATTAAAATGCTACTAGCCGCTTTTCTATATTGGTTATAATAACTGAGTGTACAGAAGCATTATATCTCGGTAAGTCAGAGATAAAAACCATTATGCTTGAAACAGAATTTTTTTTCATTTATATGAAGGTAACAACGATTTAACCAATTAAGCGATTAGACGAAGCCGGAGAACTTGATTTTAGTTCAATAATTCTAAAACTCAGGTTTTCATGACTTTAGTTCCCTCTCGCTGTCGTCCATGTGATGCAGCCTTATTTCGCCAAAATTTTACTTCTAATTCAAAAAAACCTTTAAAAAAATCCACATCGGCCGAAACAAAGCCAACATTACATGAGCCACTTGGCTGTTGTCTGGCGGATTGGCTTTGATATGAGGAGTTGGTACGAGTGCGTTCGGGACTGTTGTCAGCCTTGCATAACTTCTGCATGTCACGATCACCACAGATTTTAATGTGCGCGCTAAAGTGCTTGATAAATAAGCTTGGTCGATCTTTCAAGTCACATTTTTCAAATATGAAAAAGCCATGTTATATGGAATAAATTCGGATACGCTTTATTGCCATTGCCTTTCCTATATTGCCTCACGATCATTTCCAGTCAAGTCTCCATAGTACACTTATACTGAGATCACACAGAGATATAACGAACCGAATAGTGTAGGTGGGGGTAAAGTGCCGCCAAGTATGATTTTTCCCAATATTGTGGTTAATGAGTGATAGATTTTTCCCACGATTTCAGAGTGAAGTGATGGGTTGTTACCTACAACCCAACCAAATTCCAGCTCTGTCTGACTGTTAATTATAGATAAATTTACAATTCAGCTAAAACAAAAATTGCGGGGTTTTACCCCACAAAATGGGGTACAGTTTCGCAGTGCGGGTACTTGCCCCATTTCAGGTAAATTTAGTTATAAACGTGCGACTGCCTAACATGAACACTAGCAATAATCCTTTGTAATCTTGTTGTATAGTAGCCAAGTTACCCAATATAATACTGAACTGAAAGGTCTCGTAAGTTTGACCACATTGCTTGGAAATAGTTGAACAAAAATAGCAATTGTTTCTCCACACGAGGAGGTTAATAGGATAACAGGTAAGAGTTCAACTAGTGAGACTATGTTAACTAGGTACTTAGTAAACAGTGTACTTTGTGAGGTCCTCTGGTTCTTCCTGCAAGTTCCAGGCTCTTGTTCTTCTTTTTCTTAACATATTTCTTCGCCATATACTAAGTTGGTATCTGTACATTAGCTAATGTCATGATGTGAGAAGTCAAATACAGGTACAGGAAGCGGTGGATCAGTTCCTGCCCTCCATGTCCTCCGGACTTAAGACGTATTTGCGGAAACATTTGTAAGTTCCTGAGTATCGAACTCCGGAGTAGGAAGCAGAGAGGGTCCGTGTTTGCACGATGAAAGGCTGTGAAACCAAACGCAGTACTACAGTGGTATATTAGCGCATCAGGGAGTAGCCCGGGATTCAATGCGGCGTCGGTTTATGACGCCACAGCCCTAGCGAGCTTCATCACCCGCCGAGACGCGCACGTGTCCGTTCTCAAAAAAGGTTCAAATGGCTCCGAGTACTACGGGACTTTACATCTGTGGTCATCAGTCCCCTAGAACTTAGAACTAATTAAACCTAACCAACCTAAGTACATCACACACATCTATGCCCGAGGCAGGATTCGAACCTGCGACGTAGCAGTCGCGCGGTTCCGGACTGAGCGCCTAGATCCGTTCTCAGAGAAAGACACTCCAGATAATTAAAAACCAACACATATCATTTCAGGTCCCCAACTCATTTTAATGACTGACTCACTGGTGAACATATCAAGTTAGCAATTTTATTTCGAAGTTCCCCAAACATTAAACACAAATTTACCCCTGATTAAAAATTCTGAGAGACGAGTGACCGTAACAGATTTGTTCTTGACGTACATGGTTATCATATATGATTGAAGTGATTTCAGAAATTCACTGTGGCTGCATTAATTCACATATTATCACAAAACTGAAACTCATAAAGAAAAACTCAAACATTATTGTACTGTTGCAGGGCACTTCAGATTTCTTCCACGAGAGTGCAGCATTGAGCAGTTAGACAAGATGGCGACAGGCCCCAAGGAATCTTACGTTGTGCTTATAAGACTTTCATACCAGTTTGCCATAACAGTGTAACGACGCTTCAGAGCGAAGTTCAACAAAGATTCACTAACTGCCAAGTTAATTAGGCGTTGGTATGCGCAGTATAAAGCTTCAGGATGTCTCTGCAAGAGGAAATCAACCGGCCGGCCTGCAGCCCCTTTTTTCTTCTGCGAACAGACCGTTACAGGGCACGTTTACATCTACATCTACATTTATACTCCGCAAGCCACCCAACGGTGTGTGGCGGAGGGCACTT
The DNA here is from genome assembly GCF_023864275.1 of Schistocerca cancellata. Classification (NCBI taxonomy): domain Eukaryota; kingdom Metazoa; phylum Arthropoda; class Insecta; order Orthoptera; family Acrididae; genus Schistocerca; species Schistocerca cancellata. The sequence goes on along the minus strand of NC_064630.1, from coordinate 254,789,385 downwards.
TACGTGCCACTGTCATTACCTCCCTTTCCTGTTCCAGTCGCGTATGGTTCGCGGGAAGATGATGATGATGTTTGGTTTGTGGGGCGCTCAACTGCGTGGTTATCAGCGCCCGTACAATTACTCAATCTTTGCTCAGTCCAATTTCGCCACTTTCCTGGATGATGATGAAATGATGAGGACAACACAAACACCCAGTCATCTCGAGGCAGGTGAAAATCGCTGACCCCGCCGGGAATCGAACCCGGGACCCCGTGCTCGGGAAGCGAGAACGCTACCGCGAGACCACGAGCGGCGGACGGTTCGCGGGAAGAACGACTGTCTGAAAGCCTCCGTGCGCGCTCTAATCTCTCTAATTTTACATTCGTGATCTCCTCGGGAGGTATAAGTAGGGGGAAGCAATATATTCGATACCTCATCCAGAAACGCACCCTCTCGAAACCTGGCGAGCAAGCTACACCGCGATGCAGAGCGCCTCTCTTGCAGAGTCTGCCACTTGAGTTTGTTAAACGTCTCCGTAACGCTATCACGGTCACCAAATAACCCTGTGACGAAACGCGCCGCTCTTCTTTGGATCTTCTCTATCTCCTCCGTCAACCCGATCTGGTACGGATCCCACACTGATGAGCGATACTCAAGTATAGGTCGAACGAGTGTTTTGTAAGCCACCTCCTTTGTTGATGGACTACATTTTCTAAGGACTCTCCCAATGAATCTCAACCTGGTACCCGCCTTACCAGCAATTAATTTTATATGATCATTCCAGTTCAAATCGTTCCGCACGCATACTCCCAGATATTTTACAGGAGTAACTGCTACCAGTGTTTGTTCTGCTATCATATAATCATACAATAAAGGATCCTTCTTTCTATGTATTCGCAATACATTACATTTGTCTATGTTAAGGGTCAGTTGCCACTCCCTGCACCAAGTGCCTATCCGCTGCAGATCTTCCTGCATTTCTCTACAATTTTCTAATGCTGCAACTTCTCTGTATACTACAGCATCATCCGCGAAAAGCCGCATGGAACTTCCGACACTATCTACTAGGTTTATCGGGATATGCTGGAAAACTTGCTCGTGTCACAATTGAAGACCGACACTGTAGACTTCATCTACCAACAGAATGGTGCTCCACCTTACTTTCATCGAGATGCTCGTGAATTCTTAAACAGGAAACTGAGAAACCGATAGATCGGTCCTGGTGGGGCTGATGATTAGCAATTCGTGTCATGGCCTTCACGCTCTCCCGACCTAACACCATGCGTTTTTTTTTGGGGGGGGGGGGGAGGGGGGGGGTGAAAGATTTAGTGTTTACCCCTTCTCTAGCAATAAACCAATCAGAAATGTGAAATCACATCAACTGTGCTTTTGAATAGATTATCAGAGACATGCTGCGCCGAAGTTGAGAATAACTTAATTATCGACATTTTTAGTTTTTTTATGGGTGTGTGACAATATGTCATACTAAAGCTACAGCAATTATGTGAAATCGCGTCAGTCATTTTTAAGAACCCTGTACTGAGTAACAGCATGCCTGAATCTATGTTCAGATGTGATCGTTTTGAGAGGATTTTATCATTTGCACAAGATGGCGGCGGAAACCGATCAGACAAAAATTCAAATGCCCTAGAGGGGGTGCAGGGCTACAAAAAGACTATGTTTCGATCATTAGAATCAAAGCAGGAGAATAAATCTCTGTTCTCGACGTTCAAAAATGGTTCAAATGGCTCGCAGGTTCGAATCCGGGCATGGACGTGTGTGACGCCCTTAGCTTGGTTAGGTTTAAGTAGTTCTAAGTTCTAGGGTACTCATGACCTCAGAAGTTAAGTCCCATAGTGCTCAGAGCCATTTTAACCATTTTTACGATATTAGGAGGTAACCTATAACTTTTGTCTCTTTAGTTATTTGGAAAGCCTAGCGACAGACAAACCACTTCCCTGAACGAGTATCCGTAGGCAGTCTGTTACGATATTAAGAGATTAAAGCCTGAGGAAGTTATTCCCAGTTGAGCACGTGTGTTGCACATCTAAAAACCGTTGCACAACATCTGAGGTGAAGATCCCGCTCTCACGTGGCATAAAGTAGACAGCGTGGTAGATCTCCCCCTATCTCGCCTGCTGTAATCGACATCTGCGTCCCCGTGCCTGATGCAGTGGTTGGCTACGCCGTCTCCGGAACCATCTCCTCACCCCGCGTCCCTTCCACTGGAGGCGTGTTGTGTCCGGACAGGGAGCTTTCTCCCGGAGCTCTTCACGTTACATTCGGTTATCTACGCTTCCTTATGACTTCTCTCCAGTTAATGTTACGTCCTAACATTAAACTTCATCACCTACTTTCAATATGGTCGACTGTTTCCAACAGTTTTATTACCGTGGATAATTTTATCCCGCGTGTGCTGCTTCAAGGATTAACGGCGGAAACGTTGATAAAGGTTCTTCTTAATACGCTTGGGAGCGTATGAATGAAGTATAATTAAAAACTCTGTAATAATTCCTGACAGTGTCGTAAATATGCAGTTTGGCTTTTATACAAATCCCCAGTCTCAGAAGCCGACCGTAGTGGCCGAGCGGTTCTAGGCGCTTCAGTCTGGAACCGTGCGATCGCTACGGTCGCAGGTTCGAATCCTGCCTCGGGCATGGAAGTGTGTGATGTCCTTAGGTTAGTTAGGTTGAAGTAGTTCTAAGTTCTAGGGGACTGATGACCTAAGATGTTAAGTCCCATAATGCTCAGAGCCATTTGAACCATTTTGAACCCAGTCTCAGATATGGCCTGAAATTGAGAGCTGTAATTTTTTTGGGTATTTACAATATAAGAATTACGACAAGAATAGCAGACGCCATATTTAACCCTTACGATGAATATCATGTCCTATGTCAAAAACCACTGCGACCTAATAGATTACCTGCTCGAACCTCACATAGTTACTTTTTTTACACGTTCTTCCTTTTTCTTTATTTTAGTTGCTAAAGGTTCTTCTTAATATGCTTGGGAGCGTATGAATGAAATATAATTAAAAACTCTGTAATACTTCCAGACATTGTCGTAAATCTGCAGTTTGGCTTTTATACAAATCCCCCGTCTCAGATATGGCCTGAAATTGGGAGCTGTAATTTTTTTTGGGTATTTTCAATATCCGAATTACGACAAGAATAGCAGACGTCATATTTAACGCTTACGATGAATATCATGTCCTATGTCAAAAACCACTGCGACCTACTAGATCACCTGCTCGAACCTCACGCAGTTACTTTTTTACACGTTCTTCCTCTTTCTTTATTTTAGTATTCTAGTTTCCTTTACTTAAGACTGATAGATTAGTTACGTAACGCAAGAGAGCACGTGAAATAGTATGTAACGTATATGTCGAAAGAACATCCGAATAATTTACTCTCCTATTTTCTACACCTCTTACTTAACACACGGTTCAGTCGCATTAGTGTGACCACCGACTGTGTTCGATGTTAAAGTGCAATAACGACTCACTGACGGCAGGTGGCAGCAGTAGCGATGGAGGGTATACAAAGCGTGTCCGGGGGACATTGCAATCGTAACGCGGATACGGAGCGATTTATCTGACGTCCAAATGGGCGTGATCATTAGCTTTCGATTAAGAGTGGAAGCATTTCCGAAACGGCTAAGTTTGTAAAATGCGCGCGTGCCGCCGTGATTAAAGTATACCTGTTGTGTTGGCAGAAGAGCCAACACCGTGTTACGAGTGGAGGCCGAAATGCACGCGTGTTAGCTCACGCAGGCTGGCGTAAGGAGGGAGGGACTATACTGACGTGAGGTCTGGAACATGACAAGGAATTAGAATTCAGAAAGAGGACGTAATTAGTTTGATACTTAACTTTAATCCATTAATGATGAACGTCGCTCTTGACGGTACATGATTCACAATATTACCTGTTCAGAATACATTCGTAGTAACTGAATATTGCGCCTTGCTAGGTCGTAGCAAATGACGTAGCTGAAGGCTATGCTAAACTGTCGTCTCTGCAAATGAGAGCGTCTGTAGTCAGTGAACCATCGCTGGCAAAGTCGGCTGTAAAACTGGGGCGAGTGCTGGGAAGTCTCTCTAGACTAGACGTGCCGTGTGGCGGCGCTCGGTCTGCAATCACTGATAGTGGCGACACGCGGGTCCGACGTATACTACCGGACCGCGGCCGATTTAAAGGCTACCACCTAGCAAGTGTGGTGTCTGGCGGTGACACCACAATACCGTGCATGGGAAAATGGCGTCATCCAAAACCGACGCCGAGACAACTGTGGTGCCCCACAGGTCTAGATGACAGGGGTGAACGACCGCTGCGGAGATGTTTACGGGCGAATAAATGCGCAACTGTTGAGCAACTGACCGCTACCAAAAGTGTCTCCTAAACGACCGTTCAGCGAATGTTGCCTTTTATGGGCCTCGGCAGCAAACGCCTGGCTCATGCACCTATGTGCTACCTCCTTTTCATCGGTGACGAAGAATGGAATTTCCACGCCCGTACCGCAACTGGACGTCCGCTGACTGGTGACAGGTGGCCTTTTCAGACGAATCTCGTTTTATGCTCCATCGGACAGATGGTCGTTGGAGTGTACCGCGTGAAACGTCTGAAAGCAAACACCCTGCATGTGTTACAGCTTCGGGAATGTTTTCATGCCATTCCCTGAGTGATCTCGTCATTATGGAAAGCACAATGGATCAACACCAATGTGCAACTATGCATGGGACCTTGTCTACCGATACATGCAGTTTGTTTTTCGTCAGCACGATGACATCTACCAGCAGAACACTGCCACGTGTCTCACAGCTCGCACTGTACGTGCGTGTGGCGTCGAAACCCCTCGAATTAAAACCCAACCGAAAATCTGTGGAACCACCTAGATCGGGCTATTTGCGCCATGGATCCGCAACTGAGTAACTTAGCGCACTGAAATTGGCATGGCTCCACAGTCCTTTCAGTACCTTCCAGACCCTCACTGACTGTCTTCCTGCACGCCTTGCAGTGATCCTTGCTGCGAAAAGGTAATGAGCAGACAAAAATTACTTTGCCTCAACACGGCATGTGCCGAGAGTGCATCGCGTGCTTGTTGGAGCCATCTTGTAACCATTGCTCCGGTTTGTCCGAAAAGAAGCTGACAAACTGAGGCTGGTGCGGTTCGCTGTGAGGTTCTGCGCTTATGAACGTCCACCAACTGGTGTGATTCCAATCTTAAAAAGTAGTGATAGTACCAACCGTAGACAGGAACAGTACTCACGTATTGTCTGCCGGGACGTCGAGAACCCCGGCCGAGGTGGCCGAGCTGTTCTAGGCGCTACAGTCTGGAACCGCGCGACCGCTACGGTCGCAGGTTCGAATCCTCTCCCGGGCATGGATGTGTGTGATGCCCTTAGCTTGGTTAGGTTTAAGTAGTTCCAAGTTCTAGGGTATGCCTCGGCGTTATACAGTAGCTCGACGTGGCATGGACTCACGTCTTTGGAAGTCCCCTATAGGAATATTACACCACGCTACCTCTACAGCCGCCCATAACTGCGAAAGTGTTGCCGTTGTTGCATTTTGTGCACGAACTGACCTCTCAATTATGTCCCATAAGTGTTCCACGAGATTCATGTCAGGCGATCTGGGAGGCCATATCATTCCCTCGAACTGTCCAGAATGTTCTTCAAACCAGTCGGGAACAACTGTGGCCTTATGACACAGCTCATTGTCATCCAAAGAAATTCCATTGTTATTTGGTAACATGAAGCCCATAACGGCTGCGTATCATCTCCAAGTAGCTGAACATAACCATTTCCAGTCAATGATCGGCTCAGTTGGACCAGAGGACCCAGCCCATACCATGTAAAAACAGCCCATACCATTATGGAGCCACCACCAGCGTGCACAGGTGGCAACTTGGGTTCCATGGCTTCGTGAGGTCTGCGCCACAATCGAACCTTATAAACTAAAATAGGAACTCATCTGACAAGGTCACGATTCTCCAGTCGTCTAGGGTCCAACCAATATGGTCTCAGCCCAGTAAAAGCTCTGCAGACGATGTCGTGCTGGTAGCAAAGGCTCTCGCGTCGGTCATCTGCTGCCGTAGCCCATTAACGCCAAATTTCGCCACACTGTCCTAACGGATTTCTCCGTTTATTTCATGCACCGTTGTTTCTCTGTTAGCACTGACAAATCCAAGCAAACGCCGTTGCTTTCGGTCGTTATGTGAAGGCCGTCAACCACTGCGTTGTCCGTGGTGAGGTAATGCCTGAAATTTAGTATTCTCTGCTCACTGTTGACACTGTGGATCTCGGAATATTGAATTTCCTAACGATTTCCGATTTGGAATGTCCCATGCGCCTAGCTACAACAACCATTCCGCGTTCAAAGTCTTCATTGCCGTCGTGCGGCCATAACCACGGCAAGAATCTTTTCACATGAATCGCCTGAGTACAAATGATTGCTTTCGTCAGTGCACTAGTGCGGAAAAATCGGTCGTGGTTTCTTGGCGTCTGTCTGAAGTGACTAAAGGAGACCACTAAATTAAAATGGTGACAGCATGATTTGAAACTGGCTTCTGCGAAGTACGAGCCTATTATTATGCCGTCTGAGTCATCTCCCTCAGGCTTACCTTGCTGCGAAGGACAGCGCTCTGTGGAAGTTGTTTCTCGAGCTCTTTTCACAAGCTTATTACCCTTAACCAAACGACACTGTATGAAAATGATTGCCTTTCTTCTTTGGGCTGCAGCCTAGCTAAGCATTTCAGTAACACAAGTAGCAAAAAGAAATAATAAAGCACCACTGATTTTGTGATAAGTGGTGATATCCGGATACGGCTACTCTTCGCTTCCAATGTGGCAACTTTTCACCAGAACTAACAAAGCAGTTGGACGTACAGTTAAGTATCCAGTAACGTCGCTACGATTAACCCCTAGATGTCACGTTTACAGTACGCCTACACTAAACACAGCAGACATATCACGCTGATACCGTGAAACACAGCCTCTAGCCCTTATAAAGGCCTCAATTCGACACTTCAGTCAGGCAATTCAGAGATGAAGCCACTCACTGATCATTATACACCGCAGAGCTGTCAGACAGTGGGGATGTTGACTGCTACATTTCACCTGCTGTCCCAAGCCATTTTCCATGGGATTAAGATCGAGTGATTTGGCAGGCCATTCGAGGTGTGGTAGAATGCCCGAGCGTTCGTCAAATAAGCAAAGTAGGTGGGCAGCCCTGTGAATACAGCTGTTGTCATCTTCAAAGGCGGGAATATCCACAGCACACTCCTCGAGAAGATGTAGACGGAAGGGCAACACTTGGTCACCGACTATGTTGAAAGTAACATTCTGGTTCGTGTTCACGGTGATGTGATTAACTGGCCCAAGTTATAGTAAGAAAACTACACCCAAAACGTGAAAGAACCACCTCTGGATTGAAGTGCACTTTCACGGGCGCTAAGAACCTTGCTGCCGTGCGACCGCATCGCTATACCATTCACCCACGAACTGCACCATCCATGTACTGCGAGTAATGCAGCCTCATCGAGCCGTAGGTGTACTCGACTCCTACGAGCGTTTTCAAAACAGGTAAAATCGGGATTCGTAGGCCCACACTAAACGCCTCCAGGCAGCTACTGCCCATTTTCTGTGTTCTTTGGTTCACTGAAGACATACGACTTTATATTCAATTGTGAGATATGGCCTGTTGCAAAGAACCGGACTTGGAATGTTCATTAACTTCGCAACATTCGCTTGGGATCTGCTTGAGATGCATTCCTTGACATCAGCAATCAAAACGATTATCATGGCCAAGGAGTGAAACTTACTTTCGGTCCATGCCAGTTAGAATCCTTTCACGGCCACTCTTTTTACACCATTTTACATGGCTGTAAGTAGTGCACAATTCCTTCTAGACGCGTGGGTGGTCCGCGTTACTACACCAATAAATCGAGCAATTGAATTCGCAAATCATGTGGTTATAGGCTCGTCCAAACACAGTAGGTCCTGTCTGCCATCCCGTCACGCCTTCACGATGACAGATTATCACACACGCTGATTCCATACAACTGACTGGCATATACATAGTCTACCATTTTAGGGTTTCCACTGTGATGAAGTATGTCAGCACCAGTTGTACACCATCTACAGTGCTCCAAACTGTGGTGTGTGCTCTTTTTTAGGGGTATCAGATTTGCCCGCTGAGCCCCCGTGGCTCATGACACAAAAAAATGTTCAAATGTGTGTGAAATCTTATGGGACTCAACTGCTAAGGTCATCAGTCCCTAAGCTCACACACTACTTAACCTAAATTAACCTAAGGACAAACACACACACACCCATGCCCGCTGGGGCCAGCCGCACAGTCCATCACTGCAACGCCTTAGACCGCTCGGCCATTACACAAAATGAACCATTTTGCTCAGTGAACTCATGGGTAAAACGAGCATGTTATACTAGCTGAAAAACAGAATGATCGTTAAGTAATAAGGACAACGCCAACCATTACGCTGGAACATGGGGACCAACCGAGATCACGCAGACGCCGGTTGAACAAGAGAGCAAGCAGTCTTAATAAGTAGATAAGCAACCCAGTTGTCTAGGGACTCTACAGCAAATGTTTGGAGTGAGCCGGCCGGAGTGGCCTAGCGGTTCTAGGCGCTACAGTCTGGAACCGCGCGACCGCTACGGTCGCAGGTTCGCATCCTGCCCGGGCATGGATTTTGTGATCTCCTTAGGTTAGTTAGGTTTAAGTAGTTCTAAGTTCTAGGGGAGTGATGACCACAGCAGTACTCAGAGCCATTTGAACCATTTGTTTGGAGTTAACATACACAATAACAGTGGAACACTGCACGCAAATTTAAAAAATAAAAATAAAACAAAACATGAATTTGCTGAACAGTACTGATAAAGGGTGCTGTTCTTTTGCATTAGCTACGTTTTCTGCTTAAAATGGCGGAATGTGGAATGGCGTGATGAGACCTGTGGGAACAGACAGTCTGCAACTGGTACGAAAAGTAAGTGGCTGGGGATGGGGAATGCAATAGTTTGGACAGCGTTCCCTGGCATTCTCTAGGGCTATTCAGCAACGTAGACGGAATTCTAGCCTAGTTTGATGAATTATGTATCCTCGGAGATCATTTTGTAAATGTTTACTCTGGGGAGGCTGGAGTCTTGCAGCAAGAGGATGCGCGACGTCACACGGTTGGAACGGCCCTCAAATTGCTGAGAGGTGTATTTATTTACTAACCGAATACATGAAGTTGGCGGGGTATGTACCATTCCAATCTTCTATTAGTCCATGTCTTCCGCCCGCCTCTTTCTGTGCATCTCCTCCTCCATCTTCTCCTTCCCCCTTTCTGTCAATCCATCTTCTCCTCCCCCTCTCTTTGTCCATTCCCTCCTCGCCTCTCTCTGTCCTCCTCCCCCCTCCCTTTCACGCTCACTCCAATAGGAACTGATGGTTCTTACCGCCACACAAATTTCTTTCCAGATCGTAACTAAATGTGAACCAAATTTGGTTAAATTCGTTCTTCGGGTTAAGGATGAACTTTTTATCCACGACATCGCCGGCATACGCACATGTCAAATACAACTGACATATATTTTTCTTAGTAACATTAAGTGGTACATGTGATCACTGCCTGTAAAATTTGCCCTACTTAGCAATCATATACAACCGCTCGCTCACCGATAGATCTGTACCTACAGATTGGAAAATTGCGCAGGTCGCACCAGTGTTTAAGAAGGGTAGTAGGAGTAATCCATCGAACTACAGACCTATATCACTAACGTCGGTTTGCAGTAGGGTTTTGGAGCATATAATGTATTCAAACATTATGAATCACCTCGAAGGGACCGATCTGTTGATACGTAATCAGCATGGTTTCAGAAAACATCGTTGTTGTGCAACGCAGCTAGCTCTTTATTCGCACGAAATAATGGCCGCTATCGACAGGAGATCTCAAGTTGATTCCGTATTTCTAGATTTCCGGAAAGCTTTTGACACCGTTCCTCACAAGCGACTTCTAATCAAGCTGCGGGCCTATGGGGTATCGTCTCAGTTGTGCGACTGGATTCGTGATTTCCTGTCAGGAAGGTCGCAGTTCGTAGTAATAGACGGCAAATCATCGAGTAAAACTGAAGTGTTATCAGGTGTTCCCCAGGGAAGCGTCCTGGGACCTCTGCTGTTCCTGATCCATATAAATGACCTGGGTAACAATCTGAGCAATTCTCTTAGGTTGTTCGCAGATGATGCTGTAATTTACCGTCTAGTAAGGTCATCCCAAGACCAGTATCAGTTACAAAGCGATTTAGAAAAGATTGCTGCATGGTGTGGCAGGTGGCAGTTGATGCTAAGTGTGAGGTGATCCACATGAGTTCCAAAAGAAATCCGTTGGAATTCGATTACTCGATAAATAGTACAATTCTCAAGGCTGTCAATTCAACTAAGTACCTGGGTGTTAAAATTACGAACAACTTCAGTTGGAAAGACCACATAGATAATATTGTGGGGAAGGCGAGCCAAAGGTTGCGTTTCATTGGCAGGACACTTAGAAGATGCAACAAGTCTACTAAAGAGGCAGCTTACACTACACTCGTTCGTCCTCTGTTAGAATATTGCTGCGCGGTGTGGGATCCTTACCAGGTGGAATTGACGGAGGACATCGAAAGGGTGCAAAAAAAGGGCAGCTCGTTTTGTATTATCACGTAATAGGGGAGAGAGTGTGGCAGATATGATACGCGACTTGGGATGGAAGTCATTAAAGCAAAGACGTTTTTCGTCGCGGCGAGATCTATTTACGAAATTTCAGTCACCAACTTTCCCTTCCGAATGCGAAAATATTTTGTTGAGCCCAACCTACATAGGTAGGAATGATCATCAAAATAAAACAAGAGAAATCAGAGCTCGAACAGAAAGGTTTAGGTGTTCGTTTTTCCCGCGCGCTGTTGGGGAGCGGAATGGTAGAGAGATAGTATGATTGTGGTTCGATGAACCCTCTGCCAAGCACTTAAACGTGAATTGCAGAGTAATCATGTAGATGTAGATGTATTCCATAGGTACTTGTGCACATATTTCACCTGTATCTCTAACGAATTTTGCCCTGCAGTTTCATTTTCAAGCAGCCCAATGTTTATGACGTGGTATCCCCTGAACTATGCACTGTATAAAGATATAAATTTGCAGGTACATCCAGTGGTAAATGTGGCTAATGTCTGTAAAATGTGTTGTGAATAGAATTAGCAGTAAAAGGTAATAAATCAAAACGTCATGCATGGCGCTGCAGCTTTACAGGCATTTCGCAGGTTATGACGTCACATCTACTAAGCTGTGTGTCGCACATTGGCGTAGGTACATTCAGCGGTATAAGTGGATACTGTTTGCGAAAAATGTTGCTAATACCGTTAGTAGAAACGAAGTAATAAATTTAAACATCTTGCACGATTAGGCAGTTTTCTCATGCCTCTCAGTGTTTATGACCGCCATACCTCCTGAGTCAGGTGTCGTGCACTGATATAATTTTTTTGGTAATAACCAGTGGTATACGTGATTGCTGCCTGCAAAATGTGACGCGAATGCAGTTAACAATAAAGAAGTGATAAATTAAAACGTCGTGCTTCATGAGTCAGTTTTACTGCATGAACAGCGGAAATGTAGTAAGCGATGATACTTTTTTTCCTTTCACCAGTGAGAAAAAGTTTCGTAAGGATATGAAATTATGCGTAAAGTTTGTTGCGATTCGCTATGTGATCTTATTCTCAAATAATGGATGACTGAATTATCGGTATTCGCGCGTCGTGCGTTGCATTGCATTTTCACCCCCACTCACACACCTTTCGTTGATAGATATTTCTAAGCCCCTCAGCGATTCTTTCCAGACAGTAAATGATATATATGTACCAAGTTTGGTTGAAATCGGTGATGTCGTTTAGGAGGAGATGTGGAACATACATACATACCTACATACCTGAGTACATCCATTATTATAACATGTATGGATTTATTTATTTATAAATGAATAAATCTCTCAGCAATTTGAGGTCCCTTCCAACCATGTGACATCAGCTGAGAGACGACCATGAAGATGCTTTAGCAGTTTAGCTCTTTCGACTCGCCCGCACAGATGCCACAGCGAGGCGCGGAGTCGCGCAGTCTTGCGATGTGTAGCGCCACCGAATAGCCAGGAAACGTTTATCGGCGGATGCGGATGTCACTGTCACGGTCTTAAAACAGTCTTAATAAGGTTCGCCACTCTTGTGTTAAAATCGTCACTACTCCGAAATCTATGGCGTCCCTTAGCAACGTAACAGCTTTCAGATGTATTGCGAGTACCGGTCATTGGACTATAAACTCCGGAAAATACATCTTTTAGAAACTGGCCTCTAGTAATTTCCGCAGAAAACTCCACAGGGGAAACTACAAGGTCAAGAGTCATCCCAAAGCCGTAAGTTTACCCGTGAACGGAAAAATCAGATCCAGTCTACTGAATTCAATTAGAGCTAGCTAAGCCAGTCTTTTTCATTTCACACCACCTGCAGCTAGGGGTAGGCTGCAGGATCTGATAGGAGGAAGTCCTCTGCCTATTAACCACGCGCGCCCTCATTAGGTCGCAATACGCGCTTACCAACATCGTAAAAGAGAAATAGAACTTGACGCTCGCGCCCAAGAACGCACTTACGAATTGCAGTAAGCTTTCTATACTGCAAAAATAATAATATCGACCGCTTTGGCTCATCAAATCCAGCTGACGACGTCAAAAGCCACTAACACTATTAGATAGCGCCTCCAGGTGGCTCACGGCTTACCTCCAGGATACAGGATGGCAGTAAGCCGATTCTCGATTTTTAGAGCTCCCAGAAGCCACAAAATCGTTTCATTGTCCAAATCTTTCAACCCATCAGGCTCAGAAGTAGAACGTGGACATACTCTTGCGCCGTATACTTCTCCCATTAAAAATGCTTGCAGCTTCCTGCAAGGACCTCTCGCAGTGTTCACGGTGCTGGGGCAATCACTAAACCTTAACGGGCCTTAAGCCTTCCTCACAAGGGACGTGTTTCTCACTGCCAAGGACGTCAGACATGGTGTCCGTGGTTGCTACCGCATGAAACGACCTGGTGCATCATCTCAATTTGCACCACTTGCAGCTAGTTGCTGCTTGCACCATCTGATAGGAGGGAGGCTCCTTACAATTAACCCCGTGCGCACTCACCAGGTCGCAATCATAGAATTTCACACTAGCGCGCAGGAACGCACTTGCGTTCGTGATTTGCGACCGCAGCGCGCTCTGGTGGCAGCTGTCGGCGGCATCTGGCGTGAAAATCACACAGTTTGTTTATGAACGTAGACACGCGTGAAATAGCTGCGTTACCTCTGCTCGCGATCGTCAATGAAGGATGGAGTCAGCCAGTGGTGTAGACTGCAGTCTTGCAGTTCACTGATCCATGTCCCCTGAGATGTTTACAAAATCGAACAAACTATCTCGTGAGCGTATAATAAAAAAAACCAAATGACCTATAATAAATAACACCGAGTATTGCAGAAAACACTTCTAAGAAATTAACACGTAGGTCCCAAAATCTTTAGAAAACATAAGCTGAGAATTGGATTTTCTTATTTTCAGAGTATTTAAGGGAGATCTGTTTTAATTGTTAAAAACCATTCAAAAGCCACGATCGCATAAAAATCCTTTATTTAAGATAACCGGTTTCAACAGTCATTGCTGTCATCTTCAGATCTTTAATATCTTTATGTTATAAAACATGTTCATTTTCCGCTGAAACTCACACACAAGATATCAAGTGGATGAAACTCAGCACATTATAAACGTTTGTCATCGTTAAAATATTTAAAAACGTTTTAGGGATGACAAACGTTAATAATATGCTCAGTTTTAGCCATTTTACATCGCGTGTGTGAGGTTCAGCGTAAAATGAACATGTTTTATACCAAAAAAATATTAAATATCTGAAGAAGGCAGCAATGACTGTTGCAACCGGTTGTCTTAAATAAAGGAATTTTTATGTGATCTTGGTTTTTGAATTGTTTTTAACAAATTAGGTGAGAAAAAATAATGCAAGTACACAGACGCGAACCTGGTCCCTTTTCCTTTTCAGTTCACGACTCTATAAACTACACTATCGTTCTGACATTACAGTAGCATGTAAATGACACAGTATGTTAAACGACTTATAGAAATGTCTAAAGACTGTAACCATAGATGTCATTATTTGATATTTAATTCTTAACAAACCAGAAAAATGTGCAGTATCACTGGAACGGCATACTTCTTACTACGCAAGTTATAATACGAGAAGCATCAGTATGGGAAACATTTAATCAGCGATACGTGGTTTCCCGTAATTCTACTCTAACAAATGTATCAAAAAAGACGCGTTTTCGAGAGATCGTCAACGCGCCAGTGACTTGAAACAGCTTATATTCACAGCATGTACGTAGTATAAAAAACACCAAAGATGGAGTTCAGCTACACGTGACTCAATCCAGTACTGCGTCTCGTAATTGCTCCTTGTGATGTACAACCGATGTTGCATGTCACTGGCCACGTTCCTCTCCATGAGGTAACAATCCTACCTTCCAGATTCTTTCTTTCACACTTCGCGATGTAGTGTACGTGAAATTCCAAGCTGTGACTTCATCTAGTCATTTCCTTGCCTGTTCCACCCTCAAACAGAGCGTGCGAAAAGGGATTACCTATATGGCTCCGTACGAACCTTAATTTCTCTCACCTTATCTTCGTGGACCTTACGCGAAATGTACGATGACGGCAGTAGAATATTTCTGGAGTCCGCCTCAAATTCCGTGAGAGCACCTCGCAAAAAGAGCATCGTCTTCCTTCCAGGGATTCCCATTTGATTTCATGAACCTACCGGTAACAAATCTAGCAGCACATCTCTGAGTTGCTTTGATTCTTTACTTTAGCCGATCTGATGGGGATCCCAAAGCCTCGAACAGTACTCAAGAATGGGTCGCATTAGCGTTATATACGCCGTCTCTTTTATAGATGAGCTACACATCTCCAAAATGCTCCTAATAAAACAAAGTCGAGCATTCACCTTCCCTACTACCATCCTGGCGTGCTCATTTCATTTCATATCGCTTTGAAACCTTATGCCAAGATGTAAACCGACGTAACTGTGTCAAGCAGCACATTACTAATGCTGTATCGGAACTTTACAGGATTAGTTTTCCGATTCATTCGCATTAACTTCAGTTTTTCTACGTTTAGAGGAAGCCGCTATTCATCACACGCACTAGAAATTCTGTCTAAGTAATCTTGTATATTCCGACAGCCACTCAACGACGACACCTCCCTGTACACCACAGCGTCATCAGGAAACAGTCGTACACTGCTGCTCAGTCTGACCATTAGATCATTTGTGTTCTCACACTTCTCTGAGGCACTTCCGACAATACCCCTGTTTTGATGTACACTCGTCGTCGAGGACAACTTACTGGGTTCTATTACTTAAAAAGCCTTCGAGCCACACACATACCTGGAAACGTAAACTGTCTGCTCGGACCTTCGTCAACAGTCTGCAGTGTGTCAAACGCTTTCCGGAAATTTAGAAATATGGAATCTGCATGATGTCCTCCATCCATAGTACGAGGGTCACTCCAAAAGAAATGCACACTATTTTTTTAAAAAAACATATTTTATTCTACATGTTTGAATGTTGTACAGTGTGTAGATACATCCTTTAGGAGCAATATTTTCATTTCTCCACATAATTTCCATCCCTCTCAACTGCCTTACGCCATCTTGGAACCAGCGCCTGTATACCCGCACGGTAAAATTCTGGACCAACCTTTGGAGCCACTGTTTGGCAGCGTGCACAAAGGAGTCATCATCTTCGAACCTTGTTCCACGAAGAGAGTCTTTCAGTTTCCCAAAGAGATGATAGTCACATAGAGCCAAGTCAGGACTGTAAGGCGAGTGTCTCAGCGTCGTCCATCCGAGTTTTGTGGTCGCTTCCATGGTTTTTTGACTGACATGTGGCCGTGCATTGACGTGCAACAGCAAAACATCCTGCTTTTGCCGATGTGGTCGAACACGACTCAGTCGAGCTTGAAGTTTCTTCAGTGTCGTCACATATACATCAGAATTTATGGTGGTTCCACTTGGCATGATGTCCACAAGCAAGAGTCCTTCGGAATCGAAAAACAACGTAGCCATAACTTTTCCACCAGATGGTGTGGTTTTGAATTTTTTTTTCGGAATCGAAAAACACCGTAACCATAACTTTTCCAGCAGAAGGTGTGGCTTTGAATTTTTTTCTTGGGTGAATTTGCATGATGCCACTCCATTGATTGCCTCTTTGTCTCTGGTGAAAAATGATGGAGCCATGTTTCATCACCTGTCACAATTCTTCCAAGAAATTCATCCCCACCATTCTCGTACTGTTCCAAATGTTCGCTGCATACCGTTTTTATTGTTTCTTTGTGAGCCACTGTCAACACCCTGGGAACCCACCTGGCACAAACCTTTCTTAACGCCGACACTTTCAGTATTCTGCAGTATTCCCCTATCCCAACGCAGCCTGACAATTCGTTCACTGTGATGCGTCTGTCAGCAGTCACCAATTCGTTAGCTCTCTGCACATTGTCTGGAGTGTGTGCATACGAGGCCTGCCGCTGCGAGGACAATTCTCAACACTGCAGTGCCCGCTTTCGTCACGTAACCTGCTTGCCCACCGACTAACTGTACTGCGATCGACACAATCATCTCCAAACTCCATTTTCAACCTCTTGTGGATGTTTCCCACTGTCTCGTTTTCACGGCACTGGAATTACATGACAGAACGTTGCTTCTGACGAACGTCAAGTGTAGCAGCCATCTTGAAGACATGCTGCGACGGCGCCACTCACGGGAACAGGTTGAACTAAGTTTGAAAACAAGCGGGAAGGATGTATCTACACACTGTAAGACTTTCACACATGCAGAATGAAAACAATATTTTTTACAAAAATAGTGTGCATTTCTTTTGGAGTGACCCTTGTACGTAGGAGATATTGTGGGTGAAAGGGGCGAGCTGAGATTCGGATGGCCAATGCTTTCTAAACTCCTAATCTTCCTTCCTTCTCTGAAACCAACTCCTGATACGGTCGGAAATGATGTAGTATTTCCCTAGCGGTGCACCATCTCTAGATCTTGTAGAATTCGGACACGTGTGGTCTACCTGGATTGTCGTCTACCATACAGCCTCTAAAACGTGTGGGGACCGCTGTACAGCGACGCTCAGATACACCTCGCAGTCCCGTGCAGCGCCCTAGCAAGTGGCCCCATAAAGCGAGCGTGAGGAGCCGCAAACGGCCGGCGGTCGGGCCACGGTTCTTCCCGTTAGGACGCGGCGCAGAGGACCCGAGGTCGACCCCCGCGGCCGGCCCGTGACCTTCTGCGGCGGCACAATGCGGGGCCGCTTTCCAGCCACCAGCCACCAGCCTCCAGCCTGCTGCCGGCGTCGTTGCCAGATGGCCCCGCCGCCTGCCGGTCGCTGCAGGTTCCTCCTCCTCTTCCTCCTGCCGACTGGTCCTCGCGATCCGCCTGCAGGTACGCCGTCCAGATTCAACGTCGACCCACACTAGGCCCCAACGGCACAGTGCAGCAGCGTCAAATGAAGGCGTTCACGCGAAAAACGGCACGTCCACTCGAACGTATCTTCACTTAGCCCAGTACCGAGCGGTAAAAGTGAGATTACTTTCTATGTACAAGAAGTCGAAATATAACACCAGAATTTAAAAAAAAATTAGCTACGATATAATTTATTAACTCTAATGCGAAATTCATAATATATGTTCACGATAAAATTTGTACGGTACACTTCCGAGAGTTAAAAATATAGGGAAAGTGTCGCTCTAACATTTCAAACATCGACATTTATTTACTAGACAAAATATCTACATAAAAACATCAAGCAATACATAGAAGGCAATGCATGGAGCCCTTTTAACTTATCCATTGTATGTTGTTTCCTTTCTGAGTACAAATAATGAAAAAAGTATTTTATCCTTGAATACCCCGCGACTTTTTCTCTCTTTAAAATTTGTTCAATGAATTTTTTTGTATTTACGTTTGTTGAATACACGCTGCGGGCTTTATGCTTGTTCTGGTAATGTAGAACCTAAATCAGTCAATGTTCTCTTTCGACCCACCCGAGCAGCCGTGCATGTTAAAGCGCCGCTTCTGGGATGCGGTTGTGTGCCGGGCAGTCAGGATGTGGTTTTTAGGCGGTTTTCCGCATCCCACTAGGGGAATACTGGGCTGGTACCGAAGTCCCGCCTCAGTTACACGATTCACAGACATTTAGAAAACTTTCGCTCTCATTCACATGGATAACGCTACACGCAGAAAAAAATGGAAATTTGTGGTAAGGTCTTATGGGACCAAACTGCTGAGGTCACATCGGTCCCTAAGCTTAACACTACTTAATCTAACTTAAACTAAGGGCAACACACACACTCCCATGCCTGAACCTCCGACGGGGGAAGCCGCGCGGACCGTGACAATGCGCGCAGATCGCTCGGCTACCCCGCGCGGCCCTACACGCAGGCATTTGGGGTAATCATATTCCCTACTGGGAGGAGACGAGCTGGCGACAGGAAGAACATCCAACCGCCCCCTAAGTGAGGATGCCAAATGCGTTAACAATCATGCGGACCGTGTTCCGATGTGGGACAAAGACACAGGAAATCATGATAAATCGATTTTTGTATCTTTAAAATATTGGGCATCTTTTGTGGAAGAAAATTCAGAGGAAATATGATTCAAGTTACGTAACGTTGACAATGTGTTGCATAAATTAAAGAATAAAATAAATATGCAGAGGGCAAAAAATTGACTATCAAAATTGAATGGATGCGCCGGAAAGAAGTTAACTTCAGATCTTAAGAGACGACGCTACTTCTCACCTACCAACGTCGACGTCAGAATTTTCTTCCATAGAATTATTTACGTTGGCATTCTGTCCCGCTCCGTTCCGTGTGAATGCCGCCATTTGGAACCCACAAAGTCAAATCCTTCAATGTTCCTCTCTGTTCCCTGACGTCCAGAGCTAAACGCCCTTTAATTTTTTTTTTCCGACTCCACAAAACAGCAGTGTGGCAACCGATACACTGCCTTTCAGCCAAAATGTTACGACTGCTAAAAGAAAAATGATGTAATAATTTAGCGTTGCTCAGTGGTCGAGCGCAAGTCTCAACTCGACGCCACATTGACAAATTGCGCATCATTAATCGAGCCTAATTTTCCAGCCGGAGAAAGAGGTCCTGCAGTTTAACGTGGCATCCGAACCACGTGCCGTTCCTCACGATTCTTAACCCTAGGACGCCCAAGCCTTTTTTTCTAACTTGGATGCCTAGGGGGGGGGGGGGGGGTTCGGCGAGCCCACACATATTAAATAAGTTTACTGACGAAGAATTACAACTTTCAAAATGGTTTATGTATTTTAACTAGGGCATCGGTTTATAAATGTTGTTAATTGTTACAAATATTGGATTGAGTGAATAAAAAATTGACATATTACAATACAAAATACAGATGTGTTCATATACAATAGACTACTCTGAGTCCTCAACTTCAAGGCAAGAGACACACTTCACAATTTTTTCTGAATGTGTGTTACACACATGTTTATGACACTGTCCAAAATACTGTTTTGGTTTACTTAGATTGTTGTACTTCTGCTTCTTTCTTTTAGCTTTTCTTACACAAACATGGCACCGATCTTTTCCTGCAGGAGGCTGACGTGCTTCTGTTGTCACTTCTTTGATTTTCTTTTGTAGTATAGTCTCCATTGATTGAACAATTTGGTTAGATAACTCTCTTGCATTGGCACTTCTTTCTTCTACCTGCAATTTCACTAGTTCCATCCCAGCTTGCAGAAGATAAAGTTTCCGTTTGTTGTGTTTCTTTTCATCCATCTTGGATGTTCCTGGATGAATATGATGGTTGCATTGATAGCACAAATGTCGATGAGAGGGTAAAATACAGATAGAGGCCACCTCTTTGTTCCCCTCTTGCAGGTGTACATAACGCGCCATTTGATCAATGGTATCAATTCCACCTTCAGTGGACTTATATTATGCATTTATCTCAGTTTTATTCTTCTCTCCTCCAACAGTGCCTTGATCTTGGTGCATTGTTGACAACATCAGTAAGTTTTTACTTGATTTCGTTTTTGCTGTGTAGGACACCAAAGCTACTGGAGGCCTACGTGTTGGAAACTGCACTAACCCATGCAAGTTTACGAGATAAATAACAGCTGACTGACATCAACAATCACTTCCTCTGAAAGTAAACCGATTGTTGTGAATATCAAGAATACCGACCAACAAGAAACTAACTTGCATTGTTGTAGAAATGAGAAATACGAAATCCTACTAAGGGAAATTTTCTATAGCATGGAAGCCTAAGAGGGAGGGGGGGGGGGTTTGGACCCATAATAAGTTTATTTTTTGTTTCAAACACGAATTTTCTATAAACTATATTGACACAAATGTTTCATGAAATAGCCAACAAGGGAATATGTAGTATGAAAGTTACTTGGGCAAAAGCAGGGGACATAAAAAAATTGTGGGTTCAATGAACCCCCTCTTAGACGTCCTAGGGTTAACATCACTGAGAAGGGAAGGCTAGACTGTAGGCAAACTGAAATTTTCCGGGGTCTGGTAGGGATTCGATCCCGCGACCTGTTTCCAGGGACACGCTCTACTGCTGGACCATCAGATCCGACAAGGTGAAATGAAATGCATGTGGACGATTGTGACTAGTGGACGTGCTGGTCGCAACGATGTTGGCGAAAGCATGACTCGGTAAACGAGACTCTGAAAATTGTAAGCTGCGGAATTCGCTGGGCGGGGAGCAGCTATGAGAAAGCAAGCAATATTCTCGCTAAGTCTGAGATGCGGCTTCGAGACAGATTTCACGGATCCGAAGAATGCAGATAAAACGTTTGTCGCCTTGAACCTAATGGGGTGTAGTCCTGAGCATTATTCTAGTGTTTGTGATTCCCATCCGGTCGGATTAAAGGAAGACGTCCGAGCAATTCAGAATCGTGATGCCAGATGTGTTACTTGTCGGTATCATTAGTAAGAGAGTGTCGCGGAAATGAGCTCTGATCGAAACCCTTGGAGGGATAAAGATCGTTTCACGAAACGCTACTAAGAAAGTTTAGAGGACTTGCATCTGAAGCTGTCTGGCGAACGAGTCTTCTGCCTCCAGAGTTCGTCTCGAGTACGGACAAAATAGGGGAGACTATGGCTCATATTCTGAAGTATCTACGTAGGTGTAGAACGCCTCCACGAGACTCGCTAACAGCTGCAGGTCGCATTGCCATGGACTGGATAATGCTCTATCACTGCCCAAGCACTTTTGCACGTCGAGCACAACCGTGGATGCCCTCTCTTACTTCAGGAGCGTAGTTCCAGGTAGCTTCAGGGACTTTCACTGAGGTTCAAAGCGGAGACTTTGCTGGTCGTCCGGTTGTATTATTTCTCCAAAATGTTCCTCATCTAAGAGGACACAACTGTAGCCAGGCAGGCGCAAGAATTGTATCTTGAATGAGAGAGAAAGCCAAGATGTGGATCTCGTTCGCATGACTAGTAAACAGTAAACACTGGTTACGCAATAAGCTGATGTACCGATTCCGCTTCGAAAACCAAAGTCATCATTGTGAAATAACTACGTCCCCAGAATGAAAAAGGGATGTCTATGTCATGAAACAACCCCTGCAACCTACCTAGTGGAAGGTTTCCTGGTACCTGCGATAAACGTGACGTAGCCGAAGATCCAGACAGAGGCAGAAACGTGATTCGTCTGGTCCGGGAAAGCGATTCCAGTCCTCCACGTGACACTATTGATCTCTTTTCGGTCATTATAGCTGTACGGACGAAACAAAGGAAAAGTTTAACGAATCGGACGGTGAAATTAGAGATATTGTTCCAGAAGGAAAGTGTGGACAATACGTAGACGTGCGCGGAAAGCGCAGCATCATCACAACGTACAAGAATCGACGAGAAAGCGGTTCTGTTCCACTTGGTCTTATTTTGTGCACGTTGGACTGTGTTTATGATATAAAAGGCAAACTGGAAGAATTGTCTGTGGCATTTATTTTATTTGCTTCCACGACGAGTTTCGAAGGCTTACAACCTCATCCAGAGCTGGATGCAGTGGTTTACATGTGTGTTTCTTCTCCTGGATGCAGCCAGTCGCCTGCCTTATGCCTCACTTCAAAAATCCAGTGGTACAAATGTGTGTGTTTAACAGCTTGCTGTGTTCTTCTTGCTGGAACGTTTTCCAAGTGAAACATACGGAAGAAAACAGCCTTCATCTAGGAGAAGAAACACGTATGTATGTGATTCCCACAGATGGTTGTTCCCGTGTGTCTTTTGCATGTGTGTGCCGGCCGCAGTGGCCGAGCGGTTCTAGGCGCTACAGTCTGGAACCGCGTGACCGCTACGGTCGCAGGTTCGAATCCTGCCTCGGGCATGGATGTGTGTGATGTCCTTAGGTTAGTTAGGTTTAAGTAGTTCTACGTTCTAGGGGACTGATGACCTCAGAAGTTAAGTCCCATAGTGCTCAGAGCCATTTGAACAATTTTTTTTTTTTTTGTATGTGTGTAGATCAATTTTATAAAGAGAAGTAATAGTCACCTAATGAACTACGTAACACTGGCGGAAAGAGTGAATGGAAGTGAATATGGAAGGTATTCAAAAATCTGCCTCTATATATGGAAGAGTAAAAATGTTGGGAGTCGCTACGAGTAGTTCAATATTTTTTGTCTGGTTCAGAACTGTGTTGGAAGTAACAGCTGTTGAGTGCCCTAAGTTACTTTGTTGTGATACGGTTTTGTTAATATTGTACTAGTGCCGGAAGCGGTTTTATTGCCTCATAGAGTGGAAAATTTGGATGACTGGTTAGACATGGTAAATCGTGTTTGTAATTGTTAGGATTTAAGGAGGATGTACAACAGGAGGGAACCTAGTGAAACATTAACTAGAGGGCAGAAGCTACAGTAGATTTAATTTTAAAAGTGGCCAACGTGATATTTTATACTGTTTGCAACTCTTCCTAGACTGGTTTACCATTTCTGACTAGCGAATCGAGTACGTGCGCTTCTGCTACAAATCGCCCTCGCTCTTTGTTATTCTCGACTGACTTTCTCGTACACTACAATGTTGCGCATTGCTTCCGGGTGGTGGAAGTTTCGAATCCCAGCGAAAGAAAGCTGACAGAAATGCAACATTACTCGCGTGGTCAAAAAGTAGCAATTTACGTATTTCAATTGCTACACTTTCACGGCCAGGCGTGGACCAAAATAGTGGCCCCCCGCGACCCTATGACCTCTGTCATTTGGATGAGATAGCCGGTGATAAACTGCACTTCAGATTAGCTCTGCCCAGCCGGACATGCTGCAACTTTTGGCCGCGCACACTTTATTAACGCCCACCAGAGCTATATGTAGTACGTAAGGGCTAACATATCGCCAGTTGGAAGTCATGCCATCCACGTCGTTTACAGCAACAACATTTTTAGTTAGTTAAGATCGATAGTTATTACAAAAATATTTATATCGCGTTTCAGTCAAACATTGATGATATTGTTCTTAAGCACTGAACTGTTTGCTTTAGCTTCGAAAGAGACCATTCCGTGATTGTTCATACCACAACTGTCGATGGTACTGACATGCTGAAACCAGTAATTTGAACAGTTATGTATTAATTAGCGATTCTAACTACATAAGAAATTGCTGCTGAATGTAGGGCCAACATCTTCTAAGTACGGTCGACACATACAGGACTTTTTCAATGTCTTCTAATTGTCTTATTTTATTCAAATAACTCATTTAATTATCCATGATACATTTAGCTTTGTCTATGAATAAATGTCTCTGAATTAACGTACTGCCTTACAAACAACACATGACAGTCGTGACTATCATTTATATGCTCGTCGATGACCCTTAAAAATTATTTTATTATTAATTTTCTCATAACGTCGCACTTTAATAATTTATCCCTGTTCTACTTCTTTTTATATACAACAGATCAAATCTGTACATTTCCAGAACATACAGCAGTTCTACGAAACTACCGATAAACTTTCTTTAAGACATAAATTTAATTCTAGTTTGCTTTCTCAGACGTATCAGTTAGTGCAGAAAAAATTTCTTGCTCGACTGCTGTTTAAATGCTTCAGAGCTGTCGGTGTGTAAACGTCATCATGCAGCGCATCTAATAATCGGATGGAGAGACAAGAATTTGTTTTGGATATGTCTGTCGTGTAACAATAACACGGAGAACTGTAGATGATGTATTCTGTGTGCTTGGCCGTAAAGTACAGGGTGTCACACTCAAACCTCCCTGATTTCAAGGACCCACGAGAGAAAAACCAAAGTAGATACGACAATCAAAAATGCACCACATTGTTGAGCAGCTCAAAGAATTTATATTCCCGCGTCAGAAGTGCCAAGTATCGTCACCAGAGTGCAGCATGGTCTCATGAAGTGAAAATGGCGACTCCACAACAGCGTGTGCAAGCAGTAGTGTGGTTTGCAGAAACAAAATCGCCGTCTGCTGTGCAAAGAAATTATCGTCGTGTGTTTGAACCTGATGTGAAAACAATTAAGGAATGATATAGGAAGTTTCTGGCGACAGGAAGTGTTCTGAAACATTCTGGCGGTGCACGTTGTGGAGTTGCAGAAGAGACAGTGGACGACATCAGACAAACGTTTCTCAGAAATCCACGTAAGTCAATTCGTCAAGCATCTAGGCAACCTGATGTACCTCGATCAACGTTGCATCGTGCAGTTCACCAGCTTCTTCGTATGTGTGCTTACAGACTGCAAATCTGCAACATCTGACGCCGAACGACAAACCACGCCGACAATGCTTTCATCTATCAGGAAGGGTCAATAGTCGCGCGGTTCCAACTAGCGCCAGCGCCAGCTAACAGGCATGAGGTTCGAATTTGGGGTTCGCAAAATCCGCACGTTGTCATTGAACATGTTCGTTACAGCCCTAAACTAAACGTCTGGTCAATATGGATCTCCGCCGCATTGGTTAACGCCTTTTCGCAAGTTATTGGATAGGAAATTTCCCAATCGTTGGATTGGATGCGGAGGACCCATTGCCCTGCCACCGCGTTCACCCGACATTATGCCGCTTGATTTCTTAATGTGGGGATTCGTGAAGGACCGCGTGTATGCGACCAAAGTGGACGATATTCCTATGTTGCGACATCGTATCAGTAATGCTATTGCAACAATAACAGAGGAAATGTTACAAAGAACCTGGCATTAAATTGAATATAGACTCGATATTCTTCGTGCTACAAATGGTTCACATGTAGAGGTATATTGATGATAAAAAAATAAATTCTTTGAGACGGTCTACAACGTGGCGCATTTTCCATTGTCGTATTTACTGTGTGTGTGTCTGTATGTTTTTTCCCCTGGGTCTTTGAAACCATGGAGGTTTGGGTGGGACATCCTGTATAACACAGCAGAGATTATTGTACGTTACGCCCTCGGTGTGGGGCCTGACTGCTCTGCTGCCAGCGAAGGACCTACCTAATTGTGAGTCATTTCCTCCAATAGTACGTTAATTAAATAGGTTGGAGAAACGTTATAGCTGCAGATATCTGCAAGAAAAACCAATGTGATGGGATGCCAAGGGAAATTGAGGACTCAACTGATAAAATTATGGAACAAGTAAGTAGTTTCAGTCACTTGGGACATTGCGACATAGTGGAAATTAACAATAACACAAGCAAATTTCAAAGAATGTTAGGTATAGTTGGCAGGATATTAAGAGTGAAAAACTAGAAATTAACACAAACCAAGTTTTGCAAGATGATGGCAATCCACATGTTCATATAGGGCAGTGATAAATGGACAACAAGCTGATCAGGACAGATGAAATTAGAAGCTGCTGATACGAGATTGCGTAAGTCCTGTGGTACGTTATACAGCGCTGAATAAAAGAGTGGAGTAATGGTATCCGGAAAGAACTGAACATTTTCAGTGCAAATGACAGACTAATGTACAATAAACCACAATGCAAAGAAAATATCGAACCGATGAACAAACAGAAGTCCAAAGATCTCCCTGGAGCATAAGCCAATAACACGATGGAATACAGGAAGATCCCTCACCATTACAGGACAATTTTTCTTGAAGATGTATGTATCAGGACAACAGTTCAAAGAGATGAATGGCAGAAAGCTACACCAAACTCCAGCACTTTAACTTCCACAAAATATATAGTTATGAGATGAAGACTTCGCCCAGATCGTTTGAGAGCTAACTAATTTACTCCCATTCGAGTAGTCCTCTCAAAGCAGCACCTGCGCCAATCAACTATTATCTTTGTGGGCACGTACAAAGCTACCGTCGAACGATAATACCCCTTTAGGGCATGGCCGCAGATTCTGCTTTGAAAGTCGTAACTGCTGATCAACATTGAGCACAGCATAGCAGCCCTGGCGTCCATCTCACGCGCCCCTGCGATGAGCTGCAGACAACACTCCAGCAGTCGTCCTACCAGACCAGCCAACGCCACCCACGAGGGTCCACAGCAGGCTCTACGAGCTTAGAAAGACTCTCGAAACTTTGTCAATATTTGAGGCCTTGCACCCAATTCACACTGTGCCCCCTCCGCTTCTCTCATTCCTCACCTCTAACATCCAGACCGACCGCTGTTTATTTCATGGGCACGCCGCTCCAGTAAATCAACCACAAACTTCTACTGAGTATTTAGCTGCACAGTCACTTCCGTCTCTATAGTCAACATCTCGTCATATGCAAGTTTGTCGCTTTTTTTCCCCACAAGATCTGGTGCCGTCGGCAGGCGAGTGGAGATGAGTGTCCCCAGCAGCACAAAAAGGGTTTCTTTTTTTCGAAAAGTTAATAGCTACTGCATGCTAAAAGTAATTTTTTGTCAAAAGCGAAATTAATAGGTTTACAGGGTATTTTATAATTCCTGTTACCTGCTTTTGGGGGCTGTGGAGATGACTTAGTAGATAAAGTTTCGATAAAGATACCACCGACAAACCTTTTATAATGTGCTGATTTTTATCCACCTGACATCTTGTGCGTGAGTTTCAGCGTAAAATGAAAACGTTCTGCAACAAAAAGATCTTTAAGACCGGAAGGTGACAGCAAAGTCTATTGAAACCGGTTGTCAGCAAAATCGTAAACAAAACCGGTTGTCTAAAATAAAGAAATATTTTATGCGATCTTGGCTGTTGAATGATTTTTAACAAATATAACAGATCGCCCTTCAGATTCTCAAAACGGGAAACTTCAAACATATCATATGGGTCAGTGACAAAAACGGCTTGGGAATGTGATACGTATGCAACTCGGAGGGTTGACTGGCGCTCCGTGGACAAGCACCAGTGTAGTGCAATCACCTTGTTTAACGAACAACCGGCTCGCCAAGTGCTCCTGTAGAGGGCAGAGGTCTGAGCTCATTGTCTCCACTGTGTGCCTACCATGAAGCGGTAGATTTGAAACTGATCCGATCTTCAAACTTATTTTACATCCAAACGGTACAATGCCGCACATGGGATCAGTATCAATACTTCATTTACTAAATCCCTTCTACAACCCCTAGAAGCCTGGAACAGGAATTGTGAAACACCTTGTACATTACAAAGCCTTCCCTAGTGCCATTCACCAAGCTAGATGGTGCAATGGCTATAGGACACTCACAATCGGGAGGACGACGGTTCAAATCTGCGCCTGACCTTCAATTGCCGGGATGGTTGCTTTAAAAGGGCACTGTCTATTTCCTTCCCCACTCTTGAAATATTTTGAACTTGTGCTCCGTTTCTGATGGCCTCGATGTCGACGGGACATTAAACCCTCATCTTCTTTTCTTCCTTACTTTAGTACCCTTCGTAAAGATCTTCGTCGAAAATGTCAAGTATATATTTCATACTCGTGAAGTTCTACTGAACGGATGGACGAGACACACAATACAGCCATTCACAGGTCTGGCATTGTTTACAAAACTCGTCACACGAAACGTATTTGAGGGACAGTGAACTGTATTTAGAAGCTTCGCTAAATGCTTAGAATTGTACAGCCGTCTTCGTATAAACGCTGGAAAACCTCCTTTTATTTTATTAAAATATCCACGTATTTTCGTTTATGCTGCCTCACGTATGTCATGTACTAGCATTTTCGTTTACTTTTGATTTCTTAATATTTTCTAGAAAAATCTGAGACAGTTTCAGTTTTAGGAGCTATATTACTGTCGCCTACAATCGTTGCATATGTAACAAATTATGGATACACAGAGAGAAAACTAAGACCCACACAGACCGGAATGTCCGCTGCTTCCAAGCGCCCACAGCGCCAGTATATGTAGCGTTTAGAGGCAGCAAACAATTGTGCTGCATAGCCAATGTTGAGGAACGAACGAAGAGGGAAGATAAGTGAGGTACGCAGAACACAGAAGGGCTTACAAAACAACTACGACACAAAGCGCTTTGGCGGGACGCACCTGGATTGAAATCCCGATGCTGGTGCGCGTGGGTGCCCCTCAATGATGTAATGTTGACAGTTCCCAGCCTGCTCTCGCTGCAGATCCGTATTTGTTGTTGCCTTCTTACTTGCTTCGCTGCAGATAATTATTCTTGTGTGGGGTGCGTAAATATTTTCGCTGCCCCACGCCAAAGGCTCGTTCGATAAGAATGCCAGGACATTAAAAGGTTACATTCAATAGTCTTTCGTTCCACACTCATTGTCTCCAGGAAGCTACAGCAGAGACGGCCAAGGACGGTAAATGTAATTGCCGGCGATACAAAAGCAGTAAAATTAAGTCTGACTTCCACGTAAAAAGTTTATTATTTAATTACAACGACATTTATGCCACAAGGAAGGGATAAAGAACAGTGTTTAACGTCCCGCCGACATCGAGGTCATTAGAAACGGGAGGTCATTAGAAAAGAGCACAATCTCAAACTGTTTTGTTAAGGATGGGGAAAGAAATAGGTCGCGCCCTTTTCAAGGGAAGCATCCTGGCATTTGCCCGTAGCGATTTCGTGAAATCACGGAGAACCTAAATCTCGATGGTCAGATGGTGATGAGAAACATCGTCCTCCCAAATGCGAGTTAAGTGTGATAACCATTGCGCTACCTCGCTCGGTAATTAATCTATGTAGATAATGGAATGTAGTCGAATTAAATCGGATGATGCTGAGGGAATTAGATTAGGAAATGAGACACTTAGAGTAATAGACGGGTTTTGCCATTTGGGGAGCAAAATAACTGATGATGGTCGAAGTAGAGAGGATGTAAAATGTAGACTGGCAATGACAAGGAAAGAGTTTCTGGTGTCAGGAAGTCTTTTCTGAAAGTATTTGCATGGAGTGTAGTCACGTATGGAAGTGAAACATGGGCGATAAATAGTTTAGACAAGAAGAGAATAGAGGCTTTCGAAATGTGGTGCTACAGAAGAAAGATGAAGATTTGGATAAATCCCGTAACTAATGAGGAGGTACTGAATAGGACTGGGGAGAAGAGGAATCTGTGGCACAACTTGACTAGAAGATTGGATCGGTTGGTAGGGCACATATTGAGGCATAGAGGGATCATCGGTTTAGTACTGGAAGGCAGCATGGAGGGTAAAAATCGTAGAGGGAGACCAAGAGATTAATACACTAAGCAGATTCAGAAGGATGTAGGTTGCAGTAGGTACTTCGAGATGAAGAAGCGTGCACAGGATAGGGTAGCATGGAGAGCTGCATCAAACCAGTCTCTGGACTGAAGACGACAACGACAACAACAACAGATGGCCTTATGATTTATGGCAGTTTCCCGGGTCGTTAATGATACTGTGGCATCTCACTTAGGTATTAAAAAATTCTCAGTTATCTTTACTTGTAAAGCTTATTTTAAGAGCGCATAGCATGCATGTTGATGGAAATATATACGTTACAAGGTTTTCCCTCTCACAAATGGTCTCAGAAGCTTAAAAATTTTAAATTCGTGAAACTAGTTGCCGTTTTGGTACTGTCTCTGATTTGATGCCTCCGCATTCTTCGGGAGCACAGAAAGTGCGGCAGGGCTCTCCCTCGAGAAAAGTGCTGCATTTTAGCCACAACAGGATGTCACGTCATTGAAGCAATGCAACCGATCCCATCCTCTCCCGTAGCATTTAGTTTCGCGGAACGTTGTCAACGAACTCACGTCTTTTCGACTATAGTTAGCATCAACATAGAATGCAGTTATCACACCTCTGCAGCAGTTGTACTCCCTACTAGCGAGCAAGCAAACGAACGTAAATATAAAGCTTACACTATGTAAGGCAACGGTCCTACCGAGCGAGGTAGCGCAGTGCTTAGCACATTGGACTCGCGTTCGGGAGGACGAAGGTTCAATCCCGCGTCCGGGCATCCTGATTCAGGTTTTCCGTGATTTCCCTAAATCGCTCCAGGCAAATGCCGGGATGGTTCCTTTGAAAAGGCACGGCCGACTTACTTCCCCGTCCTTCCCCAATCCGATGAGACCGATGACCTCGCTGTTTGGTCTCCTCCCCAAAACAACCCAACCCGCAACGGTCCTGCCCGCATTACTCTATAGCTGATCAACGGGGAAGATCACTAGCACCACGAAACTCAAGCTACTATAGATGGTGCAGAACAGGTATATAAGACTTGTACTTGGTACCCCGAGATGGGCTCGAGTCAACTGCTTAACCAAGAATCCCTCTTGCAACCGATCTGCGACCAAATAAGGAGTAAAAGCCAAACTCTACTGATCAAAATCGGCGTGCTACAATCAACCAACACACAGCTGGAAAACACAGACTCAATCACCCCAGAAAAATGGCATCAGATACGAGTGCCTCGCACAACTATGGAAGCAACCCAATAAAACTACAAGCTAATCGCAGGAACTACCACTTTAGTAGGGCTTCCGGATCACGGGCAAAGTCCCTGCTCAGGCCTCAATGAAGCTAAAATTGAATCATAAACTTCCTGTACCACAGAAATCTAATCTCAGTTTAAGGTAGCACTTTGGAACCCCCTCACCCATAAGAAAGCAGTGGAGTTTTCATGGCTTCGGACGATAATTCCAACATTATACTGAGGTGACAAAAGTCATGGGATAGCTATATGCGCATATACAGAAGGCGGCAGTATTGCGTACACAAGGTATAAAAGGGCAGTGCATTGGCGGAACTGACATTTGTACCAGGTTTCCGACGGCATTATGGCCTCACGGCGAGAATTAACAGACGTTGAACACGGAATGGCAGCTGGAGCTAGACGCATGGGACATTCGATTTTGGAAATCATTGAGGAATTCAAGAGTGCCCCGAGAACACCAGATATCAAGCGTTACCACTTACCAAGAACAGCGCAGTGACCAAGACCTTCATATAACGACCGCGAGCAGCGGCGTTTGGATACAGTTGTCAGTGCTATCACAAACAATATTGCATGATATAACCGCAGAAATCAATGTGGTACGTACGACGTACGTATACAATAGTATAATACGGCGAAATCTGGAGCTAATGTGCTATGGCTGCAGTGTCCGAGGCGAGTAACTTTGGTAACAGCACGGAAACGCCTGCAGAGCTTCTCCTCAGCTCTTGACCATATCAGTTGAAACCTACACGACTGGAAAACCTCAGATGAGTCCCGATTTCACTTCGTAAGAACTAATGGTAGGGTTCGAATGTGGCGCAGACTCCACGAAGCCATGAGCCCAAGTTGTCCACAAGGCACTGTGCAAGCTGGAGGTGGCTGTGTTTGCATGAAGTGGACTATGTTCTCTGATCCAGCTGAACCGATAATTGACCATTTGCAGCCGTTCATAGACTTTATGTTCCCAGACAACGATGGAATTTTTATAAATGGCAATGAGCCCTCTCACTGGGCCACAATTGTTCGGGATTGATTTGAAGAACATTCTGGACAATTTGATCGAGAGGCCAGTTCGTGTACAAAATCCAGTACCGGCAAAACTTTCTGCAGGGGACTTCCAACGACTTGTTGCTACGTAGAGTGGTTGCACTATGCCTCGCAAAAATGGATCCAACACGACATTAGGAGGTATCCCCCGACTGTTGTCACCTCATGGTATTGCCTCCGGGCTCTGCGGAAGCAAGACAAAACGTACCGTTCTCCACTATTCTTCCTCTAGCCTATCTACTAAGAGTACCAAGAATGGTACAAACAAGTGTTTTGTAAGCCACTTCTCTCGTGGATGAGTTAAATTTCCTTTGAGTTCATTGAACAAATTTCAGCCTTGGATCTGCTTTTCTTGCAACTATCTTTAACTTTTCCGTAGCGATTGTTTCCAGTGGTTTTTCGATATCGATCCGGTAAATTGTGTATGTAGTGAACAATAGTCCTGGCAACTGAGTGGTCAACGCGACGGAATGTCATACCCAACGGCCCGGGTTCGATTCCCGGCTGGGTCGGAGATTTACTCCACTCAGGCACTGGGTGTTGTGTTGTCCTTACCATCTACATTTCATCCCCATCGACACGCAAGTTGCCGAAGTGGCGTCAACTCGAAAGACTTGCACCAGGCGAACGGTTTACCCGACGGGAGGCCCTAGCCACACGGCATTTCCATTTCCATGGCACAACATACCCTTGACGTACTCTCGAAATTACTTTAATACCTGGCGATGTCTCCCTGTTAAGAACGACGTGTTAAGTTTTATCTGCTAGGAAGTCGTGAAATCAATCAAAAAGCTTGTGCGATACTCAGTAATCTGGTGTTTTGCTCACTAAGCGACAAAGCCGAATTGTATCGAAATTCCTATCTGAAGTCAAGGAACACACCACCATATCTACTTGTATGTATCTTTAAAGCTCCCCGCAGCAGTTTCTGTCCGTCTTTTCAGGCTAATCACAGGAAGCGATGCATAAATCGTGCAAATTGGCTGAACTATAATGAGTTCATCTCCCTCATTGCTGTGATGATTGTGCCATTGCGGTGAGAGCCTAAGGCCATCCGACTACAACACCAGGCCAGCTTGCAAGTTATAAGAAAGTGATGATACTCAGTTACCTAATGTTGTTTACTGAATTTTTGTCATAACTGTACGCAGTTGTAGTACACAAAATTACTGCTACTCCAGATAAGTTGTCCGGCTGTAAATATTAATGCCACCTGTGCGAAGCCAGGGCAGGTCGCTAGTGCATTTACAGCTGACAGACGAAGCACCACCTGTTTTTATGAAAAGGCATGCGTACAGTTTTAATGTGCGAAACGGCATAAAAAAGTGCACAAATACTGAAGCTCATTTCTAATACCCCTTTTAAGTCTACACACTTACATTGGTCAGACAGAACATTATGACCACCTACCTAATAGCCTGTATGTCCACCTTTGGCACAGAAAACAACGGTGACACATCCTCGCACAAAGCAATGAGGCCTTGATAGGTCGCTGGAGGGAGTTGGCACCACATCTGCACAGACAAGTCAGCCAATTTCCCTAAATTCTTGTGAATTGACGCCACGTTCAATCACATCCCAGATGTGTTCGATCAGGTTCAGGTCTGGTGAGCTGGGAGGAGGGAGGGGCAGCTCATGAATTAGAACTTGCCACTATATACCGCGAACCCCTCCATCACACTCCTGGCCTCGTGACGGGGCGCATTATCTTGCTGGAAAACGCCACTGCCGTCGTGAAAAATGATTGTTATGGAGGTGTGTAAGTGGTCTGCACCCAGCGTACGATACTCCTTGCCCGTCATGGTGCCTTGCACACGCTCTACTGGACCCATAGACGCCCACAAAAATGTTGCCCAGAGCATAATGAAACCCCTGGCAGCCTCTCTCCATCCCATAGTACAGGTGTCAAGGAGCTGCTACCCTGGAATACAACGTATTCGCGCCCTTCCATCGGCATGATGAGGAAGGTATCAAGATTCAGTGGCAAAGTCTGCCACTGGGCCAACGTCCAGTGCCGATGGTCACGAGCCCATTTCAGTCGAAGTTGCCGATGTCGTGGTGTTAATGTTGGTATATGCATGGGTCGTCGACTGCGGAGGCCCATCGTTAGGAGTGTTCGGTGCACAGTGTGTGTTAATATACACTTGTACTTTGTCCAGCATTATAGTCGGTTGTTAGTTCCGCCACAGTTCGCCGCCTGGCCTGTTTTACCAGTCTGCCCAGCCTACGCCGGCCGGGGCTGGCCGAGTGGTTCTAGGCGCTACAGTCTGGAACTACGCGACCGCTACGGTCACAGGTTCGTATCCTGCCTCGGGCATGGGTGTGTGTGATGTCCTTAGGTTAGTTGGGTTTAAGTAGTTCTAAGTTCTAGGGGACTGATGACCTGAGAAGTTAAGTCCCATAGTGCTCAGAGCCATTCGAACCTTTTTTTTTTCCCAAGCCTACGACGTCCAGCCAACTCCACGACGTCTGGTCGTGATTTCACCTTAGTTTTGCCAAGTGCTGAAGACACTCACCCCACCACTCCTCGAACACCCGACAAATCGTGCAGTTTCAAAATGGTTCACATGGCTCTGAGCACTATGGGACTTAACTTCTGAGGTCATTAGTCCCCTAGAAGATAGAACTACTTAAACCTAACTAACCTAAGGACAACACACACATCCATGCCCGAGGCGGGATTCGAACCTGCTATCGTAGCGGTCGCTCGGTTCCAGACTGTAGCGCCTAGAACCGCTGATCCACTCCGGCCGGCTCGTGCAGTTTCCAAAATGCTTCTGCCGAGCCTCCGAGCCATCACAACGTGTCCTCGGTCAAACTCAGACAGAATACGCGCCTTCCCCATTTTTCACACGAACAGCACGCTCACAGATACTACATACACCATGCGTGTGTCTGACTAGCAGTCATTCCTCGCCAGGTGACGCTGCTATCGCCTGAACGGGTTTATATTGACAGTAGGTCGGTAGTCATATAATGTTCTGACTGATCAGTGTAACTTAAGTACACAAAATTCTGTAATGAAACGAATAAAAGGTAAATCAAAACGATCGGTAAAAGCGTCGGAACTGTCTAATTTCTTACATTCCTGTTAACTAAATGTTTCCCAGCGACAAACTAACCTTTTCCTTTTCTATAAAAAAATATAATTATCTCGGCTGTTATGCGGTTTATGAGTGTAACAGAGCAACATAATTCCTGAAAATACACTCCTGGAAATTGAAATAAGAACACTGTGAATTCATTGTCCCTGGAAGGGGAAACTTTATTGACACATTCCTGGGGTCAGATACATCACATGATCACACTGACAGAACCACAGGCGCATAGACACAGGCAACAGAGCATGCACAATGTCGGCACTAGTACAGTGTATATCCACCTTTCGCAGCAATGTAGGCTGCTATTCTCCAATGGAGACGATCGTAGAGATGCTGGATGTAGTCCTGTGGAACGGCTTGCCATGCCATTTCCACCTGGCGCCTCAGTTGGACCAGCGTTCGTGCTGGACGTGCAGACCGCGTGAGACGACGCTTCATCCAGTCCCAAACGTGCTCAATGGGGGACAGATCCGGAGATCTTGCTGGCCAGGGTAGTTGACTTATACCTTCTAGAGCACGTTGGGTGGCACGGGATACATGCGGACGTTCATTGTCCTGTTGGAACAGCAAGTTCCCTTGCCGGTCTAGGAATGGTAGAACGATGGGTTCGATGACGGTTTGGATGTACCGTGCACTATTCAGAGTTCCCTCGACGATCACCAGTGGTGTACGGCCAGTGTAGGAGATCGCTCCCCACACCATGATGCCGGGTGTTGGCCCTGTGTGCCTCGGTCGTATGCAGTCCTGATTGTGGCGCTCACCTGCACGGCGCCAAACACGCATACGACCATCATTGGCACCAAGGCAGAAGCGACTCTCATCGCTGAAGACGACACGTCTCCATTCGTCCCTCCATTCACGCCTGTCGCGACACCACTGGAGGCGGGCTGCACGATGTTGGGGCGTGAGCGGAAGACGGCCTAACGGTGTGCGGGACCGTAGCCCAGCTTCATGGAGACGGTTGCGAATGGTCCTCGCCGATACCCCAGGAGCAACAGTGTCCCTAATTTGCTGGGAAGTGGCGGTGCGGTCCCCTACGGCACTGCGTAGGATCCTACGGTCTTGGCGTGCGTCCGTGCGTCGCTGCGGTCCGGTTCCAGGTCGACGGGCACGTGCACCTTCCGCCGACCACTGGCGACAACATCGATGTACTGTGGAGACCTCACGCCCCACGTGTTGAGCAATTCGGCGGAACGTCCACCCGGCCTCCCGCATGCCCACTATACGCCCTCGCTCAAAGTCCGTCAACTGCACATACGGTTCACGTCCACGCTGTCGCGGCATGCTTCCAGTGGTAAAGACTGCGATGGAGCTCCGTATGCCACGGCAAACTGGCTGACACTGACGGCGGCGGTGCACAAATGCTGCGCAGCTAGCGCCATTCGACGGCCAACACCGCGGTTCCTGGTGTGTCCGCTGTGCCGTGCGTGTGATCATTGCTTGTACAGCCCTCTCGCAGTGTCCGGAGCAAGTATGGTGGGTCTGACACACCGGTGTCAATGTGTTCTTTTTTCCATTTCCAGGAGTGTATAATTACCATGGAGTGTCTGTTACTTCGCCACGGCATATGATTTGACTCCGATGCTGGGCTCTTTATCTTAGGGCTTCCTTTTCTTTTCTTGGGAGAGGAATTTTTTCTGCCCTAAGCTGGCGCTGGGGACGCACGTAAAAGTAATACGGCGGGTAATTGGAGAGTGGTTGGTATTAACCACGAAAGCTGGGTCACGAAGGCTCTGCGTGACTGCTCTATCGTCCGGGCCCAGGGAATTACCATCAGCATTAGCACCGCTCCGATTCCGCGGCTCGCCCTCAGCCGGCGCTTGCCGATCGGTCGGTGCCTGCTGCGCTTTTACACACGCAGCGGGCAGGCCGCTCTTCACGCATCTCCGACTGGCACCACAGCCGTGTGCCGCTTTCCCGTCTACTACCGAATCTTCCCCTCGCGTTTAGTCGCACTATTCGTATCAAAGTCGCGGCCGTAAAGACGACATTAAAACTGTGTCTGGGTACTTGGAAATTAAGCCTACGCCGTGCAAGAAGCTTAACATTGCTTTTCTCTTCATTTATTTGTTCACTTGTACTGACAAAGAGCTCACTGGACAAGAAGATCTATTTTGAATATAGTAAACTCTGGAGCAACCTTACAGATTGTACAGCTACGCTAACACTTCAATTATTGTTTAAACCTTCTAAAAAAAAAAAAAAACGCAGAAGGGCGATACGCTACGAAATCGATTTAAATTTCCGCACTTAAATTGTCTGCTGTTATGGCCGAATCTGGCTGCACGGTAATTAACCCAAGAGTTCTGCGTGCATTGTACGAGCATGTGTGAATGTCCACATACGGTTTTAGGTTCAGCGTGCTCAGTAACTCTCTGGAGTCCTATATTCAGATCACAGCAGTTGGTCTGGTAGCGCTCGTGTGGGTGTGGGAATTCCTAAGAGACCAAACTGCTGAGGTCACACACTACTTGATTTAAACTAACTTATGCTAAGAACAAGACACACGCCCATGCCCGAGGGATGACTCAAACCTCAGGCGGGAGGGGCCGCGCAGCCGTGACATGGCGCCTCAAACCGCGCGGCCACAAAGCGCGGCGGTAGTGCTCGTAAATACGAAGAGTGCAAAATAAAGTTAACAGTTCTTGTTAAACACACACACACACACACATATATATATATATATATATATATATATATATATATATATATATATATATATATATATATATATATATATACTCCTGGAAATGGAAAACAGAACACATTGACACCGGTGTGTCAGACCCACCATACTTGCTCCAGCACTGCGAGAGGGCTGTACAAGCAATGCTCACACGCACGGCACAGCGGACACACCAGGAACCGCGGTGTTGGCCGTCGAATGGCGCTAGCTGCGCAGCATTTGTGCACCGCCGCCGTCAGTGTCAGCCAGTTTGCCGTGGCACACGGAGCTCCATCGCAGTCTTTAACACTGGTAGCATGCCGCGACAGCGTGGACGTGAACCGTATGTGCAGTTGACGGACTTTGAGCGAGGGCGTATAGTGGGCATGCGGGAGGCCGGGTGGACGTACCGCCGAATTGTTGCTGTTGCTCCTGGGGTATCGGCGAGGACCATTCGCAACCGTCTCCATGAAGCTGGGCTACGGTCCCGCACACCGTTAGGCCGTCTTCCGCTCACGCCCCAACATCGTGCAGCCCGCCTCCAGTGGTGTCGCGACAGGCGTGAATGGAGGGACGAATGGACACGTGTCGTCTTCAGCGATGAGAGTCGCTTCTGCCTTGGTGCCAATGATGGTCGTATGCGTGTTTGGCGCCGTGCAGGTGAGCGCCACAATCAGGACTGCATACGACCGAGGCACACAGGGCCAACACCCGGCATCACGGTGTGGGGAGCGATCTCCTACACTGGCCGTACACCACTGGTGATCGTCGAGGGGACACTGAATAGTGCACGGTACATCCAAACCGTCATCGAACCCATCGTTCTACCATTCCTAGACCGGCAAGGGAACTTGCTGTTCCATTAGCACAATGCACGTCCGCATGTATCCCGTGTCACCCAACGTGCTCTAGAAGGTGTAAGTCAACTACCCTGGCCAGCAAGATCTCCGGATCTGTCCCCCATTGAGCATGGTTGGGGCTGGATGAAGCGTCGTCTCACGCGGTCTGCACGTCCAGCACGAACGCTGGTCCAACTGAGGCGCCAGGTGGAAATGGCATGGCAAGCCGTTCCACAGGACTACATCCAGCATCTCTACGATCGTCTCCATGGGAGAATAGCAGCCTGCATTGCTGCGAAAGGTGGATATACACTGTACTAGTGCCGACATTGTGCATGCTCTGTTGCCTGTGTCTATGTGCCTGTGGTTCTGTCAGTGTGATCATGTGATGTATCTGACCCCAGGAATGTGTCAATAAAGTTTCCCCTTCCTGGGACAATGAATTCACGGTGTTCTTATTTCAATTTCCAGGAGTATATATATATATATATATATATATATATATATATATATATATATATATATTAGGAACGAAGGCGGACAGGATACCGTCTCACCCTAAATATGAATACTCAGTCAGAAGTGCATCTCCGAACACGCTAAACTAAAGCATTACAACTGTGTTATTAATCAGAATTTCTCTGTTTCAGGATTTCAGGAACACACTTTTTTTGTTACAGAAGACCGACTACCGAAAAAAGGACGATGAAAAAGTATAAGAAAAATCCTTCGATTCACGCTGGAAACCAACCAATAGATCAAACATTACGCAGTTGCATTAGAAAATACAAATTAGAATTTTACATCAGGAGAATGAAGACAGACTTACAACAAAAACAGCTGAATTCATGAAACAAGAAGTAAAGCGATAACAGAGACAGTTGAATGGATTCGAGAAATAAAAGAATGACACAAAATTGCTAGGAGTTACACAAAAGGTTAACTGGATTGTTTAATCTTAACAGCGGCATATTGACTGGAGGAGATAACGAAGAAGATTGGAGCAACATGGTTTGATGGAAAACAAGTCATCGGAAAAAAGTTCGATGGGAACAGCTCACAGGAGAAAAAGAAATATTTGAAAGAAATATGGACACGGGAGGCGCACAAACAGTCGTAAATGAGCTCATTCCCATAAATAATATGAAGCACTGTAATACTTTCCTACACACAAAGACTTTATATTGCTTTAAACTGAACAATCATTGTTTAGAAGCTAGCCTGTGTAGGTGTTTTGTTACCGAAACAACAACTAAGAAAATAGGAATAAGGGCGAAAATAGTTACACATTCAATGAATTTTCTGAGACGTGGACAAGTGGAAATAAATCCAAACTATTTTCAACTTAAAAAAAGCTAACAAAGGAAAGTTCACTCACTGTGAAAGGTCTCTCTGCTGAAGTCGACGGGCAGGATCGACTCTCCAGTGGCGTCAGGTTCATCTCTTTGCCTCCACCTACCACAGATTGGCGAGGTCTTAGATGCTACAGTGAACTTGGGACACATTTATGCGGTATCGATAGCTACGATGCCACGGCGTAGGTAAAAGTTCTTAGGTTGGCACTACGACACCGACGACAGCGCCCTCTAGCCGGCGCTGTGCAGCTTTACGAGCGCCGCTCCACATTCAGTCCATTTGATTCCGAGTAGACGACCAAGCAACATTGTTTCTATTTCCTAGTGGGCGAGCCACACTACTGATTTTGCCTTTGTAACTTCTAGCCGATGTTAGATTTGATTGTTGTACAGCTTCGCACCTACGTGCTCATCTCAGCCAGTTAAGTTACAATTTATGTATTCAGGTTATTGTGTTGTGATATAGTAAAACAACTTTTAGTTGCAGTACCGAAGCATTTCCCCTTTTCCAGCTCCTACTCTCTTCCTATATTCGGCCTACCCCTCATTTTACAGGAGCAGACCCATGCGCCGCCTCCACGTACTGTCGCAAGAATTTTATCACAGAATAAAGTCTTATGCACACACCTGGTCATAGCAGACGATCACAAATACACAAGTATCTGAAGATTACACTGACGATCTAAATGGCGCTGACAAGCAAATGAAATTATGGAGTTGTGATTGGCACACTTTGACCTGGATGATCTCGATATTAACAGCCCGAGAAACAATTTTCCAGACGCATGTTCTTGAAGGGTTAGAAAGGATAGAAGGACGGGGAACGTCTAGTACTTTGCGCTGCCTCACAACAGCTCCCAATAGGTCAGTTGTCTCCCCAAGAGCGCCGCAAACAAGATGTTGGGAATATCACAATGCATACATCTTTGAATGGAGTTCTTACGCTGCAATATCTGATCTGAAGACTTCTCTAGTTTTCAGTTTAAATCAGTAACTGTATAAATAAAATCTATGATCCTCATGATTCTCAAAATGGTTCAAATGGCTCTGAGCACTATGGGACTTAACTGCTGAGGTCATCAGTCCCCTAGAACTTAGAACTACTTAAACCTAACTAACCTGAGGACATCACACACATCCATGCCCGAGGCAGGATTCGAACCTGCGACCGTAGCGGTCGCGCGGTTCCAGACTGTAGCGCCTAGAACCGCTCGGCTACTCCGGCCGGCTCATGATTCTCACCCGGTTCTTTTTTAAAAGGCAAGTTGGTACATAGCAGTACATATCGGCTTTGCTGCGTTAACGTACAGACATAGAAATATTCAGAGCTTTAAGTAATTCGTGACTGAGAACATTGTTCTAGCAATGGGACATTGCAGGATTCCTCCCTGTTCCCGCCAAGAGATACTGGAAATTTTTCCTTGGTTGTAAAATAAATACCGGAGCTTGTTGTAATCACGTTCCTATCCATCAATCACGTATATGTGAGGAACTGGGATTATTCTACAGGCAGTCCCACTTAAAATCGGCAAGCCTCACGTACTGGTTTATCATGTCTTGTCCAATTGCTCGTGAAGTGGCAACACTCTCGAAAGTTGGGTACACTGCATTTTATCGGAAAGTTGAGTGTAGCTGTGTGCTTGTGCTTCAGTTGCTGTGAGAAACTCGTATTGTTGAGTTGTTATACAAATGGGGCAATTTGAATTAGAACAGCGAATTGATAGTGTGGAGTGTTACATAAAGACGTCACGGAATGTAAAGAAATCTTTCAAGTGAAGTATGCTGGTAGGAAACTCGCCACGACCAGGACTTTTCAAGATCTGTTCAAGAAATGGAGGCTGTAGGATCCATTCAGAATGTGCAGAGAAACAGACGATTGACAGCGAGGACGCCTGAAACAATAGGCAGAATTCGCGTAGAAATTACGAGAAGTCCCCGCAAGACCGTAAGGAGGTTATCGCAGCAGATTGTTGCATCTCGCACATCATGTCGTATTGTGCTAAAAGATATAAAATTAAAAGCCTATCGTGTATGATGCAAGAGTTGGAAATGGAAATGCCGTGTGGCTAGAGCCTCCCGCCGGGCAGACCGTTCGCCTAGTGCAAGTCTTTCGAGTTGACACCACTTCAGCGACTTGCGTGTCGAATGCAAGAGTTGAAATTTAAGGATCAGAAAAAAAAGAGAGTTCATTGCTGTAACTAATTGTTAACAATCAAGTGCTAACGGTTACTTGGACTCCTTGCTTTACTTCAAGTCAGATGAGCCCTGGTTTCATTTGTCAGGTTATGAAACTCCCAGAATTGCAGATACTGGTCGCAGGACAACCCACATATTCTGCACTCAGAGAAGATAGGTGTTTGGTATACGTTGTCCGGCGTGCGCATTGCTGACCCCATATTTTTCGATTACACCTAGAGATCTTCCACTCTTTCTTGTACACAATTAAAGTCGTAGAGAAGCTGTTTGCAGTATTCCAAGTTGTTTGCAGTATTTCAAGATGGAGCAACCAGTCCAAAACCAATCGAAGTATGTACAACATTACCAAGGTGTTTCCTGAAGACAGACTTGTCACTAGAGACCTCTGGCCCCCAAGGTCCCCGGACTTGACAGACTTTTATTGATGGGGCACACTAAAAAGCCAAGTGTATGCTGACAATTCTAGCACAAAAGACGATCTTAAACGGAACATTAGTAGAGAAGTTACCAATACGCCTGCAAAATTACAGCGTCATCACACGAAGCCAGCGATGCCGGGATGCATATAGCCACCACTTACAGCATCTCTTAAAAACAGGTATCTCCATGTTTTTTCAACTTTACAATTACCTATTCTTTTTCAGTTAGTTCATTGTTACTTGAATATCGGGCGTGAGCTGTACCGCTTTTATTGGGACACCCTGTAATAAACTGCTTTGCCCTTGTCGAATGAGCCGGCCGGTGTGGCCGAGCGGTTCTAGGCGCTAAAGTCTGGAACCGCGCGACCGCTACGGTCGCAGGTTCGAATCCTGCCTCGGGCATGGGTATGTATGATGTCCTTAGGTTAGTTAGGTTCAAGTAGTTCTAAGTTCTAGGGGACTGATGACCTCAGAAGTTAAGTCCCATAGTGCTCAGAGCCATTTGAACCTTGTCGAATGGTGAGAATACGGTGGGAAAAAGTAAGGCCAATCGTGGACATGTTCCTGTGTGTTCGCGAAGATTTATCAACAACCAGTGGAACAGTAAATAAAGTGAACCATATTGAAAATAAATACTATCCATTCAGGTCTGAATAAAAAATATCGTAGTATAGCGTTTTAACATTTACGAACTAAAAAGTGATGCAGGAGAAAAGTACATTATCCCACTAACAAAGCAAAGCATCCATTTATTGGTGAGACGTACCTAGGGCATGGCAGGCCTGCACAGACGCACAGTATTCCGAATTACAAATCCAAGGTTCTACAAATGCATCATCCCATTCTTCAGAAAAAGATCCATACGGACAGGTTCTACCGAGAAAAAAAATCAAATGAGGGATTTTTCTTTGAATTATTCCGATAAAAAGAAAGTATGATACGCTTCACGCGTTATCGTTCTGATATCTCTCAAGCGCTCCTAGCGTTTGGCACGCCCTGCCACAACATGTTCATTCTGCGATAACACCGCTTATCTTTTTCTTACAGGGAATGGCG
Source organism: Schistocerca cancellata (assembly GCF_023864275.1). Lineage (NCBI taxonomy): Eukaryota > Metazoa > Arthropoda > Insecta > Orthoptera > Acrididae > Schistocerca > Schistocerca cancellata. Next base: position 254,745,837 of record NC_064630.1, on the reverse strand, counting down.
CTTTGATGTCACACACGTGGTATCCCGATGACGGTGGAATTTAAATTAAAATATATGTAGCAAACGTTGATGAAGGTGTTAGGTTTGTGGGGCGCTCAACTGCACGGTCACAGCGCCCAGTAGCAAATGTGAAATACTATTCTATGTTAACAACTAATGCACCATTAGCAATTGCGTTGATTGATTTCGGTACATTACAGATATTTAACAACGAAAATTCAGATACTCCTAGACCGTGCAAATAAATTGTTGTAGGTACGTATAGTACCTTCCTGTGTAGACAAAGTCTGGACGCTTATGAGGATTCCCTGATAGCCCATTCGACTCTCAATGGCGTAAAAAAATATAAAACTGATACTTATTGCAACTCGTAGCTTGAGATACATAATAATATCAAAACATCTCCTGCCACTATTGTTTGACTTTTCTTTACTCATCCGCCACTTTTCGGCGCTAACTTTATTATCAAATTCGGTTTTTAACCTCGTTTCTCCTCAGCAGTGTTTGTCTGGAAAATGGTAAGAGAGCTGCTGGCGTGAGGTTCCTGATCCCCAGAGGTTGTGCCAAAGACTCGGGTTGAATTCCAAAAGTCTCCGCCGTGTCTTACAGACGTACATCAGACTGGTGATGGTAGGTCGGGAACTTCAAATCTAATGGCGCAAATCGTGCTCTTCCAGAGAAACAGCGGTACACTGTGTGGCGACATAGGATAGCACCCTCTTCGTTACATTCGTCTACGAAGACACTACACTGGCCGTCACACGACCCAGGCCAACACCTCACATTTCGTAACACACCGGATGTTTCCCTACCACCTGCCTTCAACAACACAGCCTCCTGCTACACCTTGGTAGGCGTGATGCCACCAGCAATCGACCACATGTTCGCCCTGAAGGTGGTCCCTGCGATGGGCTGAAACCGGTCGGCACTAAATAAATAAAAAACGCGGTTAAGACTGTTTTCTTAATACTAAGTTAATTTATATTAATTGCTATTAATCCATAACCATGTTGTCCAAACTTACATGATTTTAAGTTCTGATCGACACAAAATCTGCTTGTTTCAATGTTTTTGACTTTTTGTCATACTTTAACTTACGTTTTAACACCTCCTTTTTCCATGTTGATTCTACAAGAATATGATGCTATTCTATAACCCACGATATTTCAATTTCTCTTTCTCTGTGGGAATATGCTGTTCAAATGGGAACATAACGCTTATCACTTCAGAACTTTTCATCTTCTAGACATGCGAGAAGCTCATTTACCTCGTTTTCAGCCCTGTACGTTCTGATGAAGCAAACGAGTTTTACTTTCCTGGAATTTGTTATAGATATTATGGTCCTATTCTGTTCTAATGTCTATCAAGACTATCAGTCTATAAAAAGACTCTAACCCAAAAACCTGTGCCCTCTGACTCGGGAATCACAGGGATTTTGCCTTGCGTTGTTGTGGCACCCCTTACGCTTCCTGGAGGGTGCTCAGCTAGTCTGTCTTCCTCCCTCCTACACAAATGTATGCCATAATTTGTGTATCCCCTTCTCCCAATTACAGCAACAAGCACAGCACAGATATGGGACTTCGTTTCAAACAAAGGCAAACCGCTCAGCTCTTCCTTTATTCGGTTGTCAACTGTGTTAATCCAGGGCTGGTCATGGCATTGCAGAACCTCCACAACCCCCCCCCCCCCCCCCCGAGTGTATGCTATTTCCTCTAGGTCATCTTTAATCCAATACTATAATTTACTAGCCATGCTGTTTCCTGCTCCTGCTACTATGAGTAGCTGATCTTTTTCAAAAGATCTGCAGAAAGCCCCTTTGTTCTCTGTCACCTCACTAAGCTTGGCACTAAGTTTCATGATGCTTGTGATCTGCCCCTCTACACCTAGCTTTTCCTGTAGCATTTGGCCTACAGTCCTCCCGTAACTGTTACCCTGGAACGGGACTGTTTTCTTTCCATTTAATTTTTCTACATCTACGGGTCTGCTCCACTTCACTTGCTCAAAAATTGGTTGTGGCTCTTTCCTAATTTCAGGTATCAAGCCAAGGTGACTGCAAACCAATATTTGACCTACGGGAGGACTTTCGGTGTAATGTGGACTGCGAACCTCGACTTGATATTCAAAAATCATTGTTAGATATGAAAGAAACGACAAAAAAAGCACTCCGTCTTCAGGCCCGCCGTGTCATCCTCAGAGGAGGATGCGGATAGGAGGGGCGTGGGGTCAGCACACCGTTCTCCCGGTCGTTATGATGGTATTCTTCACCGAAGCCGCTACTGTTCGGTCGAGTAGCTCCACAATTGGCATCACGAAGCTGAGTGCACCCCGAAAAATGGCAACAGCGCATGGCGGCCTGGATGGTCACCCATCCAAGTGCTGACCACGCCCGACAGCGCTTAACTTCGGTGATCTCACGGGAACCGGTGTATCCACTGCGGCAAGGCCGTTGCTATGAAAGAAGCGATAAGCGATAGAAAAAAATCATAGGCGCGACTGTGAATTCCTCAGCCAGAGGATGAAAAACATCTTAGACTAGTTGGTTGGTCGGGCCGGTAGGCCAGCTGGTGGCTGAGCAGTGTCGGGGGCAGGAGAGTATCCCGCCTGGCCACAGGAATCCCAGCGGCCGCGGCGGTTACTCAAGGCGTCAAACGACCGCAGCTTTCTGGGTACCAGCTGTGGTTTTGCTTCGCGTTGCGGCACTAACCTGGCGTCCAACGTAGAAACGCTACCCGAAGTTGCCTCTGAAGCGGCGAATGTCACACCAAATTGGGTCTTCCAATTAATTATATTATATAGTGTGGACCACGTAATCGGAAACCTCTTTCTCCATACTCTTTGCCAATAGAGTATCGTTACGTACAGCCACCTATGTACTGGAGGAAAAAGTAAATCTGAATTCTCAGTGCACTATCGCGAGACGTAAAACATTCACGACTAGTCTTGTAGTGATATCCTACGGTCAACAGCGATATCTCATACTATTTCTTCTTCCTGAAACGCACCCGCTTATGCAGGTCGTTCACATGGCCTCTTCCTAGCTTCTTTTTTTTTCCCCTGTATATCGTTTAACAACTCCTCTCATTGCAGTCCTCTTCAGTACACGTCATACTTCACCTGGCCTCTCCATCTTGCTCGCGGTCTTCCAATTGGACTTCGTCCAGATTCTGTCCATTCTAGGGCTCTTCTCGTAAGTCTTTCTGGTCCCATTCTTTTAACGTGGCAAAACCATTTACGCCTATTACTCTCCACATTTTCCTTTAGGACTCTGATCTGCAGGGTGTTTCGTGTTGTTTCATTCCTTATCCTGTCCCTTCCCGTCTTACCCACGATCCCTCGTAGAAAGCGTATCTCTGTTGCTTGTCTTATGCTCAGGTATTTTTTGTCCAAGTCCAACAATCTGCCGGCCCGAGTGGCGATCGGTTCTAGGCGCTTCAGACTGGAACCGCGCGACGGCTACGGTCGCGGGTTCGAATCCTGTCTCGGGCATGGATGTGTGTGATGTCGGTAGGTTAGTTAGGTTTAAGTAGTTCTAAGTTCTAGGGGACTGATGACCTCAGAAGTTAAGTCACATAGTGCTCAGAGCCATTTGAACCATTTTTGAACCAACATTCTGATCCACAGGTCAAAACTGTCAGATAATATGACTTGTACATCACGATCTTTGCTTTGGCAGGTACTTTCCAATTTATAATTACGACCAATAAACAATCACAAAATTCTGAACAATTTTCCATTCTCTCCGAAATTTCATCCATGATCTTTACTTCCTTGGTTAATTTACTTCTTAGACGCTAGCAAAAATCTACTTATTTAATATTTTTTTCACTGCAAGTTACTTCCTTCATTTTTTTAAAATTTTTGCTGCTGGTTTTCATTACTTCACTTTTTGTCAAGCCGATATCCATGCCTGCTTCTTTAATGACTCTATGATTGGCATTTAACTGTTCTTCCAATTTCTGCTCGCTTTTTTCCCAACCCATCACATGATTGCGAGGATGAGTCGTGAATAGCGCTTGGGTAGCTCAGTTGGTAGAGCACTTGCCTGCGAAAGAGAAAGGTCCTGGGTTCGAGTTCCAGTCCAGCACATACCCAGGAAGTTTCAAGGAAATTGTATCTTATAAGATATTCTATCCACGTTGGCTTTATGGGATGGTTTTGCAACAAATATCTTGCAATTATTACCATCTGCCAGCACTGCTGAAGATGGTTACAGCTTTAAAAGAAACTCACGCACTTCTCATAACAATGCAACAATGCTTCGTTTTCTTCATTCCACTTGTGAAGTTTTTCTTCAACGACATAAGTCAGTATCCCAAGAAAATGGAGCCGTACATTACAGTATTTTTCCTCTTCAAATAACAAACTGTCTCTTCAACACTTTTTCATTTTGACACACTACCACAGTACCAATCAAAATAAATTATTGCTTCAGTTTATAAATTTTGACACCGTAATTACTGTGGTGCCAAGGACGTTAGAGACATAAGCTAAAATGTATTAATTTATCGTGCCGTATTCCGTTTAATCAAGCGAACTCTCTAATAACGTATATATAATTCCACAAAATATATTTAAAAACTTAATTCCTGAACTTTTGAGCATCCCGAAACAATTTTACGGGTCAACGTATGTTATGACGAAAAACCGGGATAATCCCAGGGACGTTTGGTCGCTCTAATAATGGGTAAATCCCTGCTGGAAGAGAGAGACAGAAATTCCACAAATTTAAATAAAAATAATAATTTAATTATCTCAAAGCAAATTTGCAAATAAACCTTTTAAACCCAACCAAGAATCAATTTTTAATGTCAGAAATACAAAAAAATCGCATTTCAGTAAATAAACGCACAAATTTAGAAAATACTTCATTTTTAAAAAATGTACTTTTTTATTCGCCTCTTCTTGGAAAAACATACCTTATTTTTCTCAAAAAAGTTGGCAGCCCTAGTCATGGTTCATGTATACTAACCAAAAGGCTGCAGGTGTCGAACTGCACGCCGGCCTATGTGGCCGAGCGGTTCTAGGCGCCACAGTCTGGAACCATGCGACCGCAACGGTCGCGGGTTCGAATCCTGCCTCGGGCATGGATGTGTGTGCTGTCCTTAGGGTAGTTAGGTTCAAGTAGTTCTACATTCTAGGGGAGTGATGGCCTCAGAAGTTAAGTCACATAGTGCTCAGAGCCATTTTGAATCGAACTGCACCTCCCCTACCACCACGGAACTGCTAAGCCTGCCGTCGTCCCGTACACACCTTCCGCGACGCCTGGGAGGTATGGGCCAAGTTATGTATGCACTCTGTTTAGGGATGTACTTTCCTTCTTTTCGTTATTCTTTGCTTTTAATTCACAGTAGTTTTTTTCTGGTTTCGTACGGTTATTCTTTCAATTTCTGCTCTCCTCGGATGTATGCCAACACAGGTTCGCAGACACGCACTTGGTGTAAGGCTTTTAGAACAGCGGAGCGGAGACACGCTGGGAATACAGAGGGAGACGCCGGCGCAGCAGCCGCGCGCCTGCCGGACGTCAGCGACAGAAGCAGCTGCTGTCGCTTCCCCGCCGTGGTCTGCTGGCGGAAGCTGACGCGGTGACACACTGACGGCTGGCGTCATCTTCGCTGAGCATTCGGACGGCCTGGAACTGCTACGTGAAGTAATCTGAAGACGACCTCTACTTATTCTTTCTTACGGACAGTGCTCCACATTAGTTGCGTTTACACTATTGGCCATTAAAACTGCTACACCAAGAAGAAATGCAGATGATAAACGGGTATTCATTGGACAAATATATTATACTACAACTGACAAGTGATTGCAGTTTCACGCAATTTGGGTACATAGATCCTGAGAAACCAGTACCTAGAATAACCACCTCTGGCCGTAGTAACGGCCTTGATACGCCTGGGCATTGAGTCAAACAGAGCTTGGATGGCGTGTACAGGTACAGCTGCCCATGCAGCTTCAATGCGATATCACAGTTCATCAAGAGTAGTAACTGGCGTATTGTGATGAGCCAGTTGCTCGGCCACCATTGACCAGACGTTTTCAGTTGGTGAGAGATCTGGAGAATGTGCTGGCCAGGGCAGCAGTCGAAAATCTTCTGTATTCAGGACCTGCAACATGCGGTCGTGCATTATCCTGCTGAAATGTAGAATTTCGCAGGGATCGAATGAAGGGTAGAGCCACGGGTCGTAACACATCTTAAATGTAACGTCCACTGTTCAAAGTACCGTCAATGCGAACAAGAGGTGACCGAGACGTGTAACCAATGGAACCCCATACCATCACGCCGGGTGATACGCCAGTATGGCGATGGCGAATACACTCTTCCAATGTGCGTTCACCGCCATGTCGCCAAACACGGATGCGACCATCATGATGCTGTAAACAGAACCTGGATTCATCCGAAAAAAAATGACGTTTTGCCATTCGTGCGCACCCAGGTTCGTCGTTGAGTACACCAACGCAGGCGCTCCTGTCTATGATGCAGAGTCAAGGGTAACTGCACCCATGGTCTCCGAGCTGATAGTCCATGCTGTTGCAAACGTCGTCGAACTGTTCGTGCAGATGGTTGTTGTCTTGCAAACGTCCCCATCTGTTGACTCGGGGATCGAGACGTAGCTGCATGATCCGTTACAGCCGTGCGGATAAGATGCCTGTCATCTCGACTGCTAGTGATACGAGGCCTTTGGGATCCAGCACGGCGTTCCGTATTACCCTCCTGAAACCACCGATTCCATATTCTGCTAACAGTCATTGGATCTCGACCAACGCGAGCAGCAATGTCGCGATACGATAAACCGCAATCGCGATGGGCTACAGTCCGACCTTTATCAAAGTCGGAAACGTGATGGTACGCATTTCTCCTGCTTACACGAGGAATGACAACAACGTTTCATCAGGCAACGCCGGTCAACTGCTGTTTGGGTATGAGAAATCGGTTGTAAACGTTCCTCATGTCAGCACGTTGTAGGTGTCACCACCGGCGCCAACCTTGTGTGAATGCTCTGAAAAGCTAATCATTTGCATATCACAGCATCTTCTTCCTGTAGGTTGAATTTCACGTCTGTAGCACGTCATCTCGGTGGTGTAGCAATTTTAATGGCCAGCAGTGTAATCCTGAACTCAGGAGGAGACTTTTCTGTAACATGTACTGTGAGGTGAGGTCTATGAGACCCCTATGTTTCAACTGAGATTAAAGGCGTAAATGATTTGAAATTTTCAATTTAAGTTATACAACATCTATTTTTAGAATTATTTGTGTGTTCCCAGAATGAAATTTTCACTTTGCAACGAAGTGTGTGCTGATAGGGAACTTCCTGGCAGATTAATACTGTGTGCCGGATTGAGACTCGAACTCGGGACCTTTGCTTTTCGTGAGCAAGTGCTCACACAGTTTTAATCTGCCAGGAAGTTTCATACCAGCGCACACTCCGTTGCAGAGTGAAAATTTCATTCTAGAAACGAAACTCCCGTCTGTTGCTAAGCCATGTCTCTGCAATATCTTTTTCGTCTATTAATAGCATCTTATATGCCGAGAATGAGCGTTCCACGTCAACAGATGCCACTGGAGCATATTTAAATGACGGTATTAGGCACAATGGGGCCGCACACTCATGTTCTGTTGATTTACCTGATAAGATGTCCACTGTGCAGAGGACGGTCAGTCCTGTTTTTTTGTAACACTGTCTTTAGTTGCTCACTAACTTTCATACCAATAGAACCTGGGACCAAGTTGATTTTTTCAGGAAACCTCTTCTGTCAATCGCAGTTGGTTTCCTTGAACACTCTAGAGCTTTAATAATAGGGACCAAAAAGCATAATGAGATTTTATGTACGCAATGTCGTTGTTTTTTTTTCTAATACTGCTCAACGGATTTTCCTATAAAGTATATAAATAGTTCTTTATCAGTGTGCATTCTGATGGAATGCTGCGGTGACAGTATTTCTCTAGAAAACTTTTGAACTAGCTATTTTTAACTGCATTGAATAGTATGTGTGCTGCAACAATGCCTCGACACAGGCACAAACGTTTGTTTCAAGTTCGATATATTTTTTAAATTTGCCTGGTGTTTATTCGCCGCAACATGCTGAATTAAATGCGACCTCTGTTCAGAACGTACCTAAAAACTAAAAGAAATGAGAAATACTTTGTGGAAGAATTTACGTAAGAGATTTGCTTAGCAATATTAACCGACATTAAGGCTTTAGAAATAATATTTTTGCGTTTGTATGTGTCTGGTCCACGTTAACTCGGGGAAAACAGTGGCATCACCTGTGAGTGGGTGTAGCAGATAAATGGTTAACATTTGTTGGAAACATTGTAGTGAATAACTCTTCTGCCTGTAGATAAATCACGAAATTCTTGTAACCACTGACGAATCGGAGATGATTTGGAGTTGGTTACTTTCGGCATGCTTGACTTTCCACAAATAGACTGTCGCTGTGAAATATTTCACCACATCCAAGCAGCACGCTGACCAGCTGAATGAAGACAGTGCAGGTGTTTTAAACAGGCTATTCCGACAGGGCAGGAAGGCGCTGGAGGCAGATAACAAGGCTTTTCCGTGCCCTGCCGGCCCATTTGACGGTTCACAGCGAGCGACACTTTGCGGAGCAGGCGGTTTGGAACAGTCTGACGTATGTTGTCGTCTGACTCACGATTGCCATTCACGCAAGCAAACAAACCAGTTATCATTCAATTACTGTTTGCTAAGTAGCCAGGAAGACCGGAAGAGTAATTTTGGTCATACAAATTTTATTTGACAGGAGTTTTAAAAATTAGATACAGTCAGGATCTAACATTAAGTTAGGTGTTTTTAGGATTTTTAAAAATTAGTTACAATCAGGTTCTAACATGAAATTAGGTATTTTAGGTACCCATACATGTCAGCATCTAATAAAAAACGCGATATTGCAACCGACAACAAAACACTACATGGTTGCCGATTTAAAGAGTTTGGGGGGGGGGGGGGTATAGAAGCATTCCGTCAGAATTGACCTGGGACAGCGGGTTTGAAAATTTTCGCGTGGGCTGGGAGACCACACCTCATGACAGCAGTGTAAGCTACAACGTAGCTTTACGATGACTGTCATTTTCGATATCTACCTATAATCATTTGGTAGAATCAAGTACAAGTGAGATGACGTGCAGGAACAGTACATGCCTAAGGAGTCAGGGATACATATGAGCGAAAGGGTATTATAAAAATATTACTACAGTAGCTGCTTATGAGAGTAAGCAAAAGACTCAGATCAACGCTGCATTTAGTGTATATCGGAGGTCCCTCTCTCCTTGTTGGTAAGTACAGGCACTGTAAAGTGGGGCAAGCGACTACCGCTTTCGAGTGCCGCAGAGAGCTGACAGGAAAGGGAATAAGAGAATGAGTTTCAGCAAAGTTATGTAAAAGGATGACAGATTACAGTCTCGCACTCGAAGACGGCCTTCATGACTCCTGATTCCTAAGAACGTGAGAAACAAATTTTAAAAATGCTCAAAGTACAAATGGCGACAGCTTGCCTCCAGATATTCGAAGGAAATCCCAGTTAATGGTGATCATTGTACCAGTGCAAACAGACAGAGATGAGAGTAATGGAAGGGTGCTGTACAGAAAAGGGTTTAGCTATTTCAGAGAAATAAAGGTACACATCAGAATGCAAGATAATCAACATGATCTGCCAACTAAACATCAACAATAAAAAAACAATATTTCTCAATGCCAAGCTCAGAAATCTTTATGCAATAATTCAACCTAAAGCTCTGTAAGCTGCGTGATACATTACAAGAAATAAATTCAGTATAAAAAATTGGGAACCAAAGGTAGAGGAAAATTCTTGATCCGCTCAAAGAAATTAGAATCTGGCGAAGGCAGCAAAAGCATATTTTGAGAAGATTTAGTACAAAAGTTTGAAAACTAAAGGAAGAGGAAACTACTTAGCTGATTTAAAAAAAGGTATGTGCAAATCATAAATGGAGAAGATTAAAAAGAAGGACGGAACGAAAAATAGATAAGATCTGCGATACACTGTTGATTAAACAAGACGGATCGAATTTTTAACCTATTTTATAAATAAGAAAACTATGAGGGCATTGTATGTTGACATGAAAACAAGAGGTGTGGGAAGTGAAGTTTGCAACCTACCGTTTCAAGCTTTGCAACATCTAAAATCTCACAGCAAAAATCTAAATTAAGATTCAGCGAAAACATAGCTTAAAGAAGCAAATGACCATACTGAATACTGAGCGAAGCTTAACCCTAGCAATACCAACTCATTTTCCACAATGCACGTTAAGAGGGGCGGGGGTTCTTTCTGCCCACCCTAAAAAAGTTAAAAAAAAACAAAATTCGTTAATTGTTGTTGATTTATATTAACAACACGTTTTTTAGAGAGGTACTGATCTGTAAGTGTGGTAAAGAACCTGAATATACCTTTTCAGTAGACACTTAGCAATGTCTACACATTTTAATAACATGTACTACCAAGCTTGGGGTACTTCACGACCATAAAAAAAAAAAAAAAATAAAAATGAAAATTCCGTTAATTGTTGTTGACTTTTACTTACAACAGACTTTTTTTAAAGAGATACTGAATCTTAAAATATTGAATATGACACTGACTGCGGAAAGTGACATCACTACTAAGACTTAAGACAAACATTTAAATTTAACTGAAAAATTTAATGCACTTATGAAATCTGATACAAGGATTGGCTGGCTCTGAGCACTATGGGACTTAACATCTATGGTCATCAGTCCCCTGATACAAGGATTCATTAGAAACAATTTTTTAAATTTTAAAATATAAAATAACTGACTGAATTACAATATTTTCAAAAGGTGGACATAGAATATCATCCCCCCACTCCCATGGTATTGCGAGGATTAAATCGAAGTGAAAGAAGTATTTCAAATAGTGTGCATCTTAACGACAACGTTTAACAACAAAGGAGAAGGATATAAAACACATGGCAAATCACTGCTTCACAGAACACACGTCCCCAGGCAAATGACTAGACAGTATCATGGGCGCTAATTTTCTTGAAGAAATAAAGTATAAAGAAGCGTGTTCAAATCGTCACGGTCCCCAGAACATGGTACAAAAGAACGCCTCTGTCATTAATCACGTTGGGCCCAGAAGCACACTACAGATAAAATTGAATATTGTGTAACAAACCAGGCATCATTGGTTAAACAGTCGTCAATTTCAAATGACACATCTCCTCGAAGTTACGGGAACGTCACTTATGAAAGAGATCATAAGAGAAGGGACGGAGCAAACTACTGTGGTAATGCTTAGGTGGCAGGTAATAGACTCGGGAGAGCAATAAATGCTTTACTTTTAAGTCTTGGATTCAGATTCCTTCTACACGGTGAACTAATCTTTATCTGAAATTGTGGCTTACAGCAGGAACAGCGATATTCTCATTTATTGGTGGAGAAGACGGAAGCAATATGGAGAAGATGTAAGGATGAGAGAGAAGCAAAGTTTACACATGAGAATGGAATTCGCGCCATTCGACGTGCTGTTTAATGTTGCACGCGTCGCTGAACATGAAGCTATGCGCAGTAATGAGAGTTGGCTCCGATGCGAGCCCACAGCTGGAGCCAGGGCCGCTCCCACGCGAGATGGGAAACGCACGGCGACCGCCAACCTTCACCCCGGGTTGCGGCCACCTCCGGGAATCGCGGACAAGTTCCCAGCGGCCGACGAGGACTTACAGCTCCCACGCGAATACTGCTCCAGCCGGCGGGGAAGGGCAGGTTCAGCTGGAGCTGCTAGCTGTCCCTGTGGCTGGCCGCTCTGCTCGCTCCCCAACTGCTGGAAACACTACTCCCTCAGACCGTTTCTCTTACAGGCCGAACACTTTTCAGCATATGCCTTGCAGTGTCAGCTTCACGACAAGACGACTAGTTTCATGATTTCGTGACAATAAGAAAACCGGGAAGTGCGAGTAAGACTCATGCACCGAGGGTTCCCTACAAACTTAATTATGAATATAGACAGTTCATTCACCCATGGAATCTAGAATTTCAAGTTTTCGACCGTTACCGATATCGATACTGGCCGTATGTTTTGACTGCACTAGCGTAAAAGCTTAAATGTTTAACACCGCAAAGAGGCCATGGATCTCAAATAGTTCAAATGACTCTGGGCACTATGGGACTCAACATCAAAGGTCATCAGTCCCCTAGAACTTAGAACTACTTAAACCTAACTAACCTAAGGACATCACACACATCCATGAACCTGCGACCGTAGTGGTCGCGCGGTTCAAGACTGAAGCGCCTAGAACCGCACGGTCACACCGGCCGGCCCGTGAACTAATATTCAGAGTATGGGACCTCATCATCAATATATCTATTAGGAATCTTTTACATTTGTTCGAAAAAATGGAAAAGTGAGAGAATTCCCGCTTACACGCAAGTGCGAAATGGAGAGTTGCGAAAGCTTACACATTATTCCGTTATTCTCATAAAGTGCACTTATGTACAAAACAAAAAGAATTATACAAAAAATTCTTTCTTCTGTCAGATAAGTTACGCATCTTCATCTTATTATTATTGTTACTACTATTATTATTATTATTATGACTGGGCCGGCCGGTATGGCCGTGCGGTTCTAGGCGCTTCAGTCTGGAACCGCGTGGCCGCTACGGTCGCAGGTTCGAATCCTGCCTCGGGCATGGATGTGTGTGATGTCCTTAGGTTACTTAGGTTTAAGTAGTTCTAAGTTCTAGGGGACTGAAGACCACAGATGTTGAGTCCCATAGTGCTCAGAGCCATTTATTATCACTGGTAGTGGCTGTCGTTGTATGAACTTGTTGCTAAGCATAACTGTTATACAGCAGATACTATTTATTTCACACACTCAGATTTATCTGATTCTGAAAAATTTTTGAGCACCCAGGACGTATAGTCACGACCCGCCACTGATCTCCAAGCACCATTCCTTCAACGCTTAAGGTACACGCGGTAAAGCATCTACGCATTCTAACAACAAATAATTTTGAATAGATGCTACTCCTGAACTTGGCATCACGCATTTAGGAGATGCGGGGAGAACATACAGTGTTTGCTGTTGCTGTGAGTTTCCACGAACTCCTGAAATCCGGCCTCAAGCATAAAGTAACCCCGCGATTGGTCAACAACCGCATCAAAAACAAAACACAGACAGCGACAGCATAGATCATTGTCAACGAAAACGCAAACGACAATGCAGTCAACACCAGCTGAATGTACGCTGCACTACTGGCAATGAACATCTGCAGATCACAACCGCACGAAGTCTCCCTACTGCTAGCGATCAGAAGTGGGAGTCCGTGTTTCCCACGAAATAATACGACATAATCGACACATTGGAGGTAAGAGTACGCAGTGACAGGCTTTGCATTTTACTTAGCTTATACATTGTAAGTACACCCAGAAACCCATTGGGGATATGCCTATTACGTAACACAGCTTTTCTGAATTCATCTTGAAGTTTAAGTTCATACAATGAAGTGTGTTAAATGTGACACGATTGTTACACACTGTAGCGTGTAGCCGATTCGGAGAACGTTGTTATTGAAACTTAAAATTAATCTTTTCTTATTTCGTTTAATCGGGCGACAGTCAGTTTTTTTACTTTTACAATTACCGGTTTCAGTTGTGATTTATTGGCTACCTTCAACTTCAGTACAGCAGCATAAAAGGCCTAACTCGAAGGCGAATCATTTGCAGACTATTTGTGAAGGAAGAAACAGTTTTTGCTTTTAGGCTAAATAAAATGAAACAATACAGATCATGTATCGTTAGTCATGAAAATAATAACGATTGCAGCTCATCGCTAGATGTTCTACAATAATGGCTGGCACAGCTCCCGCGCCAATATCCCCTGACTGCTGCGGAATCAGTGCAATTTTCGAACGCACTGATCTTACACATTCTAAAACATTCGCATGTAAACTAAAGAATGCTTATTTAGTTTTAAAACTGTTGAAACCTCCTATGACAGTGTAGTATGGGCGATTTCAGAGAATGGAAAGAAATTAGTTATCGATGATTACGTCATTAAAGACAACGGAGCATAATTTCGATGGGTGGATGGAAATTGGCAGTTTTTATTTCCAAAGCAACCATACCGACATCTACCTTTTTTTGCGCTTCTAAATGAGCAAAAGTTGTTTATCTCTTGAATATAACAAAAACACTGCTAAGAGTTTATTGCGAACATATTGTTGTCACTATCTGCCTCCATCCCGTTCATTGCCTGGATTCGTGAAATATACAGGGTGAACCAAAATCCGAGCAATCGGACGCCAGTGCGCGCTTCTTGCATACTAACAATACAAAATTATCTTTAACAAAATTTCGTCCCGTGCATATTTTCGGTGGAACTGACGCCACAGAAAATCAATTTGCCAACTATGTAATCACCTGAATGACACATATTTTCATTCAATACTTAGTCGGCATGTTGCTCATTTAGTGCACTGGATATGACGAGAGTTATGCGTTAGAATACTTGAAATCGATTCAGGGTCCAGGTGTAATTTTTTTTATTTCTCATGTTTGAATGATCTACCCAATAATGTTGTAGTATACTGTTTCTTAAACGATTCGTATCCCTCAATTACAGTATTTTTTTACGTTTAATATAATAAAGGACGTTCCAGAAATATTCATAATCAATCAAAAATTAATTAGGTGCCTGCCCTAGGGCAGAGATAACTACGAAACGTATCAGTGTGGAGGTGTTAAAAACACTGTATTCAGTAAAAGCGGCCTTTTTTTTTTGTAACTCTGGGGAACGGGGTAACTGAAGAAGCAATGTTTGCATGTGTCGAACGACATGGTGGGATATATTTCGTGGAAGAGAACTTGAGTAAACGTTCAAAGACAAAATACTTCTTTAAAAATGGAGTAATAAAAACCATTGTAGCTCTACTCTTATTTCTATGTTGGTATTAAATAATTGTCCGTGTTTTGGGTTAAGACCAGCTGTAATTACTGTATAACCATCGAGAAGTCGGATACCATACCACGTAGTTTAAAATTAGAAAAAAATTACACCTAGATTCGAAAACGAACTCTTAACACAATCCCCTACCCACTCCACTAACAGGCCACCACACCTACAGAGTACTGAGTGAAGGCATTGTCGCACATATGATTTCAGTGTTACCAAACTGCTTTTCTCTGACTTCCATTTCCTACCGAAAATATGCACGAACTGTCGTCACAGACATTTTTCTCCTGTTAGTACGCAAGGGATGGCGCTGCGGCGTCCGAGTGAGCGAGTTTTCGTTCACACAGTGCACAAATATGTTAATTCTGACACCTTCTATAGCTCATGGAGCAAGAGTGAGTTAGCAATATATCTTTGATCTCATCTTTTTGTGCAGAAGGTCGTCTGTTTCGGTTGTAGGTAGGTTTAGTTTTGTCCTTGTAGCAAAAACTTATTCTGCCTCCAGCTCCGTAGCTATTCTAGAATGTGGTCAATAATCAAGCGTTTTTGCCAATGTTGCTCTCCAGCGTGCAGTCGAACTCAAGGTCTCGCACATGTCGAGACAACATTATGTCACTGTATAGATTGCTCCGCTCTCTCACTTGTTTCGATAAACAGCTTTTTGTGTATATAGACGATACAACTCAGTTTTAGAGAACGAACTATTCGCTCTGTGGTGGAATGTGCACATAATCAGCACTGTATCCGAGTCATATTGCGTTACGATACTTGTGAGAGGTCAGCGAGGACGGAACGTAGCTTTACCAAAGGATGTGGGATCTTCGAGGCCACTGCAACAAAGGAAGTCACTTGTGACGGAGGGCCAAGCACCCTGGGTCAGAGCTTTTCCAACGAAAGGCAAGGTTCGAGTCAGAGACCGGCATACATTTTTAACCTGTCACGGCAGCTCAGTGCGTGTAGGCCGAAATTATACTGAAGGCACAAGTTTGGGCATCATACAGCGAATCTCTATTTTTTAAAGATGGTTTTAAAGTGTTTTCTCATTATCAGTTTTGAATCCGAATCAAACTTACCACAAGGTTCTATAACACGTGCAAACATAGGCTATAAAGACTTAACTATAATGTATTCCTTCAAATCAATGGCCCCCGTACGTTAGTTGTTGGGGTAGGGGGCTAGGCTTGGAGGTATAGAGCATTTTTATTATTTTGGAAGACGAAAAGCGACTTGTAAGTAGCCACAAAAGGTTCTGCTTCCGACGCTGTTAAAACCTGTGTAATACCGAAATTTACATCGTTTCCTTGAAAGAAAATACCTGACTACATTATATTTCTTTTTCTTCCCCTGAGAGATTGGGGAGGCGGTGGTGGGGCCGCCGTGTATCCTTGTTGTCCTTGGGTATGCACGCCCTTGCTTCAACTAGTCGAGTATTTTTTGTTAATTAAGGACAGCATCAGACCCATATGTTTTCGCTGCAGTTACGAATCGGTTAGCCGTGTGTTTTTGTTGACACTGTCATGTGCTCGCCAGAGTTGTGGCCGACGGCGGGAGGCGTGCTGTTCGGTTTTGGCCGGCGATGCGAGCGGCAGGTGGGTGCAGGCAACGTCTTGTCTTGTGGCGCGGGTTAGCGACCCGGCTGGCTGTGCCTTCGCCGGCCCGGCCCGGCCTTGACCACGGCGCGGTGCACGTGCGACTCGACTACACAGTCTCTGGACTCACCCGGTGAGGCGCCCGCAGAAGACGGTGGACGGCGGCGATCTGCGTGGCCAGTGGCAAGCCGGTGCTGAACGTGTGCAGCGGCGGCCGCGCCGGCTCCGGAAACGAGCTGCAGTACGCGAACGGGTCCACGTCGTCCAGGAACTGCACGCGGCACGTCAGGCCGTCGCCCTCCATGCTCACCATCGCTATCGCCTCGCCCTCCTGTCGCCGCGACCTCCGCGCACAGACTGGAGCCGCGACTGTGGCGAGTTGCCGGTGCGACGCGAAGCTGCGCGACACTAGCGCTACCGGCGGGACGGAGCGCAACTGCCGTCGCCAGGTGTGCGCCGGCCGACAGCGTCTGCGCTGACCTCTCCTCTTACGACAGGGGAGATTAGCCTCTTTACTGGAGACGTAGCCCACGAGACCCATAGTCTGCGAGAACTGACAGGTAGGCTGTGTGACGTCACGAAGTCGATGCCTTGCCAGAGAAAGTTTTATGTCAAATCCCGTCTTAATCTTGGAAATTACGTAGATTACTGTCGATATTTTGAACGTTCTTTTTTATAAGATTGGTTATCGCCTCCGAGAACCATAGCAAGAACCAATACGCGGTGTGACGATGTCAGTACTGTATCTGTTACTTGAGAAACTTTGCCAATTCCCTATTGCAGTGGGAAAAGTTCACCAATACTGTTGTCGCACCTTCCTATAAAAGTAATTGAAAACTTACATCTGACACTCTTTTTTCTTTGATGCCTACGTGCAATAACAACAACATCTGTCATTTAATTTAATACATTTCCTGGGCTGCAAATATTTGTTACTAGCGGTAGTGCCCGGGATGTTTAATATCTTCCACACACAAAGTGTTTGGCTCTGCCCTTGTCCATACTCACAGCGAATGCTGCCCGCTTGGGAAACTGCAATCGCTTTAAATCGAAGGTCGTATTTCAATCACTGGGTGTCAACGGAATGCGATCTGTATGAAAAGACGATAATCTGCACCATCTCTTGTTACATTTTGCGATAATTATCTGATTGTGTTTTTGAAGAATTCCTCTTCCATTGTTTCAGTTCAGTTTTCACTGTTTTAAGTAGGCCATGTTTGAGTACAACTTAAAGTGTTCGAACAGTTTACATCACGGTTCGGCAAATCTCGTGTTCTCTTCGATCTTTTGATCGGCAGAATCGCTGCATTATTGCACTACAAAGGTGTATCATCAATAGACCTCGGACTTTTAGGTTCTAAAAATCTTAAATTAGATACCTAAAATAGGTTCTATCATATACAAAAATAGGTTATAAAATTCAGAAAATAGGTGACCAAAATCTGACATTTTATTCTCTAGGAAGATAAATAGATTGATAAAAATCCACTTTATATTATTGGCCATATCCATAATTACAGTCGCAGTAAATAACTAACACTTTCTCCAGATCTTCCGTTGAGAAACTGCATCTCTTGTCTGTTAATCAACAGATGTCCCTGGAGCATATTTAAATGACGGTATTAGGCGCAATGGCACCGCACACTCATGTTCTGTTGGTTTACCTGATAACATGTCAGCCACTGTGCAGGAGGTGTCAGTCCTGTTTTTTTTTTTTTTTTTTTTTTTTTTTTTTTTTTTTTTTTTTTAAGCACTGTCTGTAGTTTCTCACTAACTTTCACGCCAATAGAACCTGGGACCAAGTTGACTTTTCTGTCGCCTCTTCTATCAATTGTAGTTGCGTATAGACTGGTTTCCTGAACGCGTCGGAGCCTTAATAATAAGGATCAAAAATGCATAATGAGTATCTTTGTATGCAAACTCGTTGGAAATTATTGGATCCTTTACAAGATCTTTAGCTGAAGTAATGCTCACTGTCTCCTCCCACAATTTAAGAATAATGTTCTTAATGTCTACCAAATGCTCGCTGTAATATTCCATGCCCTCTAGCCACGTTCCCCAGCGAGAAAGCACGGCTTCTGGTGGAAGTGATAAGTTTGGAAGTGCCTCTCGAAATAACTGGATTCTTGTAAGTGCTTTAACAAAACCCCTTTTGATGGTTGAAACTACCTTACTTACACGTGGAAATTCGAGACGTAGCATGTCTGCTGCACGATTCAAGGCATGGGCAAGACATGTAATATGGATCAAGGCTGGGTAAAATACTTTCAACAATTGAACGGCAGCAATCATGTATGTGGCTGCATCAGTGTAAATTACAAGTACTTTATTTTCATCTAGATTGTTGGGTAAAAGTAATCCGAGGGTTTTATTAACAAAGTGAGCAATTATTTCCTGGCTAGTCTTTTTTAGATCCTTGCTGCAGATAAGATGAGATACAGAGCGAGTGTCAGGATCTAACTTACTAACAAGCAAATTAGCCACATATCGACCTTGTCTGACAGTTGTCTCATCGACAGAGATCCACATGTATGAATCGCCTATATCTTCCCTTATCCTGTTCAATGTATTCTCATATAAAGTATCTAAATAGTTTTTTTATCAGTGTGGATTCTGATGGAATGCTGCGGTGACAGTATTTCTCTAGAAAACTGTTGAAATGGCTATTTTCAATTGCATTGAATGGTATGTGTGCTGCAACAATGCCTCTACGTGGGTCAAGATGAAATTCGTTTTTGTTTGTTGCATTTGTTTTAGTTACAAACGTTTGTTTCAAGTTCGATTAATTTTTTAAATTTGCTTGGTGTTTAATCCATGCAACATGCTGACTTAAATGTGACCTCTGTGCAGAACATACCTAAAAACAAAAAGAAATTAGAAATACTTTGTGGAAGAATTTACGTACGAGATTTGCTTGGCAAAATTAACTTACATTAAGGGTTTAGAAACGATATTTTAGCATTCGTATGTTTCTAGTCCAACTTAACTTGGGAGAAACAGTGGCATCACTGTTCTCTGAGTGGACGCAGCAGATAAAAGGTTAACATTTAACTTACGTCTTTGTTACACACATTGCAGTGAATAACTCTTTCGTCTGTAGATAAATCAGGAAATTATTGTAACCACTGACGAATCGGAGGTCATTTGGAGCTGGTTACTTTCGGCATGCTTGACTTTCCACAAATACGCAGTCGCTGTGAAAGATTTCATCACATCCAAGCAGCACGCTGACCACCTGAACGAAGACAGTGCAGGTGTTTTACGAGAAAACAGGCTATTCCGACAGTGCAGGAAGGCGCCGGAAGCGGATCATAAGGCTCTTCATGGTCTGCCGGCCCATTTGACGGTTCACAGCGAGCGACAGAGCTCTGCGGAGCAGGGCGGGCTGGAACACCCTGGCGTATGTTGTCGGCTGACTCACTATTGGCGTTCACGCATGCAAACAAACCAGTTATCTTTCAATTACTGTTTGCTAAGTAGCCTCGAAGACCGTAAGAGTAATTTTATTTGACAGGAGTTTTAAAAATTAGATACAGTCAGTTCTAACTCGAAGATGGGTGTTTTTAGGATTTTTAAAAATTAGGTACAATCAGGTTCTAACATGAAATTAAGTATATTAGGTATTATCAAACTACAATTTTCGATGAAATATTTGCGTAATTCTTAGCTGGGAAGACTACGAGAGAATGTTAGTTATAAAAAAGTTTAGTTAAATGGATTTTGGTAATAACTTGAAATGAGGTATTTTTAGGTGCTATAAAACTAGCGTTTCCGATCATAAATTTGCGTAATTCGTGTATTTACAACTTTTGTTGCCTTTATTTAATGAGGAGCAAAATAGGTTTTTACCTAAAATCCGAGGTCTAATCATCACGCTGTTAAATAGAAGCCGATAATGTTTAGGCCCATCTGTATATTAAGCAAACCACATTTCTTTGTATGTTGGAGGGTATTCCATGTACCCTTATCATTTTTTCCCTTTCCACTTCCATTTGCTATATACACTCCTGGAAATGGAAAAAAGAACACATAGACACCGGTGTGTCAGACCCACCATACTTGCTCCGGAAACTGAGAGAGGGCTGTACAAGCAATGCTCACACGCACGGCACAGCGGACACACCAGGAACCGCGGTGTTGGCCGTCGAATGGCGCTAGCTGCGCAGCATTTGTGCACCGCCGCCGTCAGTGTCAGCCAGTTTGCCGTGGCATACCGAGCTCCATCGCAGTCTTTAACACTGGTAGCATGCCGCGACAGCGTGGACGTGAACCGTATGTGCAGTTGACGGACTTTGAGCGAGGGCGTACAGTGGGCATGCGGGAGGCCGGGTGGACGTACCGCCGAATTGCTCAACACGTGGGGCGTGAGGTCTCCACAGTACATCGATGTTGTCGCCAGTGGTCGGCGGAAGGTGCACGTGCCCGTCGACCTGGGACCGGACCGCAGCGACGCACGGATGCACGCCAAGACCGTAGGATCCTACGCAGTGCCGTAGGGGACCGCACCGCCACTTCCCAGCAAATTAGGGACACTGTTGCTCCTGGGGTATCGGCGAGGACCATTCGCAACCGTCTCCATGAAGCTGGGCTACGGTCCCGCACACCGTTAGGCCGTCTTCCGCTCACGCCCCAACATCGTGCAGCCCGCCTCCAGTGGTGTCGCGACAGGCGTGAATGGAGGGACGAATGGAGACGTGTCGTCTTCAGCGATGAGAGTCGCTTCTGCCTTGGTGCCAATGATGGTCGTATGCGTGTTTGGCGCCGTGCAGGTGAGCGCCACAATCAGGACTGCATACGACCGAGGCACACAGGGCCAACACCCGGCATCATGGTGTGGGGAGCGATCTCCTACACTGGCCGTACACCACTGGTGATCGTCGAGGGGACACTGAATAGTGCACGGTACATCCTAACCGTCATCGAACCCATCGTTCTACCATTCCTAGACCGGCAAGGGAACTTGCTGTTCCAACAGGACAATGCACGTCCGCATGTATCCCGTGCCACCCAACGTGCTCTAGAAGGTGTAAGTCAACTACCCTGGCCAGCAAGATCTCCGGATCTGTCCCCCATTGAGCATGTTTGGGACTGGATGAAGCGTCGTCTCACGCGGTCTGCACGTCCAACACGAACGCTGGTCCAACTGAGGCGCCAGGTGGAAATGGCATGGCAAGCCGTTCCACAGGACTACATCCAGCATCTCTACGATCGTCTCCATGGGAGAATAGCAGCCTGCATTGCTGCGAAAGGTGGATATACACTGTACTAGTGCCGACATTGTGCATGCTCTGTTGCCTGTGTCTATGTGCCTGTGGTTCTGTCAGTGTGATCATGTGATGTATCTGACCCCAGGAATGTGTCAATAAAGTTTCCCCTTCCTGGGACAATGAATTCACGGTGTTCTTATTTCAATTTCCAGGAGTGTAAATGGATGTAAGTATACTTCCCTCTGAGCTATAATGTAGGTGATTTTGTGATTCAGGTCGTCGCGAAATGTATGTGACAAGAAGTAATGCATTGCCTGACTCCGCCTGCACTGTAACTCTCGGAATTCTAATGTTAAACTTCTCCGTAATGCGCAACGCGCCACTTGCAGCGTCTACCACCAGAGTTTGGTGATCATCACAATAACGCTCTAACGCGTGTTAACACGTGATGAAAACCGCCGCTCTGACTTATCTTCTCTATTAATCATGTCTTGTGAAGATCCCGTCCTGATGAGCAATACTCAAGAATCGGTCAAATGAGAATTTTGTTTGCCCCTTTTTTCCACAGGAAATCTCGGTCTAGCAGCTAGTTTTCCTACAGGTAATTTAGTATGGTCGTTTCACATTGCGTCACTCAGGATGGTTACTCTGGCACGTCCACAACTGAACTGACTACCCAAACACGCCTACCCCTCAATCCAAATTCCCGTTTTCCATTTTCCACGCAATCTCGAAGTAGCGTCCCCCAGGCATTTTTCCTCTTATGTAGGTCGCATCATGCGAAGCCCCACACGAGATCGGGCGAAGAGGGCTCTGCACTGAATAATCATACACTGGAGAGCCAAAGAAACTGGTACACCTGCCTAGTATCGTGTAGGGTCCCCACGAACATGCAGAAGTGCCGCAACACGACGTAGTGCTGGAGGGAATCGACACCATGGATCCTACAAGGCTGTCCATAAATCCGTAAGAGTACGAGGTGGTCGAGATCTCTTCCGAACAACGCGTTGCAAGGCATCCCAGACATGCTCAATAATGTTCATGTCTGGGAAGTTTGATTGTCTCGGAAAGGTTTAAACTCAGAAGAGTGTTCCTGGAGCCATTCTGTAGCAATTTTGGATGTATGGGGTGTTGCATTGTCCTGTTGGAATTTCCCAACCCCGTCGGAATGCACAATGGACACAAATGGATACAGGTGAACAGACAGGATACTGACGTACGTGTCACCTGTCAGAGTCGTATCAAGACGTATCAGGGGTCCCATATCACTCTAACTGCACACGCCCCACACCATTACAGAGCCTCCACCAGCTTGAACAATGCCCTGCTGACATGCAGGTTGTCTCCATACCTGGACAAGTCCATCCGCTCGATACAATTTGAAACGAGGTTCGTCCGACCAGGCAACATGTTCCCAGTCATCAACAGTGCAACGTCGGTGTTGGCGGGCCCAGGAGAGGCGTAAAGCTTTGTGTTGCGCAGTCATCAAGGATACACGAATGGGCTTTTGGCTCAGAAAGCCCATATCGATGATGTTTCGTTGAATGGTTTGCACGCTGAAACTTGTTGATGTCCCAGCAATGAAGTCTGCAGCAATTTGCGGAAGCGTTGCACTTCTGTCACGTTGAACGATTCTCTACAATCGTCGTTGGTCCCTTTCTTGCAGGATCTTTTTCCGACCGCAGCGAAGTCAGATTTTTGATATTTTACCGGATTACTGATTTTGACGGTACATTCGTGAAATAGTCGGTCGGGAAAATCCCCACTTCACCGCTACCTCGGAGATGCTGTATCCCATCGCTCATGCGCCGATTACAACACCACGTTCAAACTCACTTAAATCTTGATAACCTGTCATTGTAGCATCAGTAACGGATGTAACAAATACGCCAGACACTTGTTGTCTTATATAGGCGTTGCCGACCGCAGCGGAGTATTCTGCCTGTTTACATATCTCTGTATTTGAATACTGGTCTAAACCAGTTTATTTGGCGCTTCAGTGTATTAGCCTTCACGACGCATAGATATCTATATGAGTGCTGTTTGTTCATTCGGACATGTCTGAAAGAAGAAACACGACTCATATAGATATATAACTAATATTTGTTCCATAAAAGTTTCACGGTACTGCAGCCTCGATGACACTCTATCAGGATAATGAGAACTTCACAATTGAAAGAGGACTCACTTAAGAAGATTCCATAAAACCAAAAGTATTCCCAGCAGTCCTAGAGGAAATTTTCAATACCTTAAACTTGGACAACGAAGCAAAAGTACATTTTAATGCAACACATCTCAACCACTGGTGACATTGTACTGCCTGGAGCAGATAAACGCCAACTACTGCAAGATAAGTTTGAAAATCAGTTACAATAAGATTAACATAGTATATAAATAACAGATCAACAATAAAGCAATACAAATTAACAAGTGAAACAGAAAGATTTGACGACCGGCTGGCTGCCGCGATGTGTGTGTGTGTGTGGGGGGGGGGGGGGGGGGGAGGAGGAGGGTGGAGGAAGGTGGAGAAGAGTTATGTACATAGGGGATTTTACCTTGGGTGTGTAGACAGGTGGAACTTTTTGTAGTTGTCGTTCAGTGCGCAATGTGCGTTGGCTGTAATCGCGTATTACAAAAACTCGGATAGTTTTGTAAGGCTCATGACGCTTTCCACCGAGAGCTTAATTTATTCCCACGGACTCGCGTGCCATCTTCCAACATTGAAACCATTGGTAGCACTACAAAGAAAAGACGTGGTAGCATAATCTTCTCGGTAATAACCAGATGTTACTTTTTTGAAGGTGAACATGGTGATGGTAAACTCTAAACGTTATGCTGACATGATGGTAGCATTTTCTCTGTCTAAAGGCAATGCCAACGATCTAGATGAAATAAAAAAAACATTCTCCCAGCAAGATGATGCAACAAACTAAACTGACATACTGGCTGGACACGCATTTCCTGGTCGTCTTAGAAGCAGAAATGGCGATATTCCGTTGCCTTCCCATTGACCAGATTCATCGTCTCCAGAATTTTTTTATTTTGTGTTTCTTCACGTCCTGGAAAACGAAATGAGACCCAGAGACGATCAGAATGAATGTAACTTTCCTTTCCTTCCGTGGTATCCATTCTTTTACTTTTCCAGATTTTGTGTAAAATTTCAAACAGGTAGAAATTTCAGAACTTTCAGAACTCGATTTAGAGAGCATATAGACTGCTACAGACTCGATAGATATAACAAATTAGCAGTGACAATACACGTTAAAAGCACAGGCCACCCATTGAAAAACGAAAACAACTTTGAAATTTTACACAAAATGGGAAAAAGTGGAAGAATGGGTATCATGGAAGAAAAGGAAATTTTCATCAAAATACATTAGACTCGTGATGATCCGACATTTGACCTTTGACACTCTCGGTAGTCCGATTCCGCGTCGGAGGTCGGCACTGCGCTGGCTCCAGACACAGGCAGGCACATACTTGTCATGACAAGCACTTGTTGCCGTCGGCCACGTGCCTCACGCCAGTATAAAACTATGTGTTATTGAGAGGGCTCCTTTCATATTATTAGTGAGTTTCAATTTTCCTACGTGGATTAATTGTTCTTTTTTAATTTTTGTTCCGAAAAGTGTTGTGTGATACCGAGCACAAGTCGAAACGCTAAATGTAAGCATAACTTGATCTTCTCACAGGTAAGAGTTTTAACGCATGGTTCTTTCTGAGGTTTCCTTCCTGAAACCTTTTTTTCTTCCTCCATTACAAAAGATTTTGTTGGGAATTGTTGCAAGTTTAAGCTTGTTTTATCGGCATTATCTTACTGATAAATGGGAAATTATTAAAAGGTATGACAGTGGTGAATCTCCAACTTCCATTTCTAAAGCTTTTGGTATCGGGCGACCTATATGAATATAATAGCGAAGTTACCAAGGATGAGCTTTCATTTTGTGATGAAATTAAAATTCCGCAAGACGATGCAGACAGTGTAAAACAGCGGTAAAGCAGAAGAATTCGTAAAACCGTAGATGACTAAGAGCAAAACTCTTCGCATGAGCGAATACCCTCAAGTTGAGGAAGCTCTGTACGTTTGGTTTAAACAACAAAGAGGCGGACATCTCCCTATTTAGGGAGATATTTTAAAACAGAAAGCCCAGTATTTTTTATCGTGAAATGATCAACAACGATGATTTTCGAGCCAGCGATCGTTGGTTTCAAAGCTTTAAGAAGCGGCTTGGCATTCGTTTTGTTGCAGTTGAGCGGAGAAAAACTACCATCTGACGACACTGAAGTTTGTCAATTCATTCAAGATTTAGACACAAAAATTGACGAACTAGGCCTACGCCCAAACACCTGTATAATGCCGATAAAACAGGCATAAACTGGCAACAACTCCCAAAAAAATGTTTTGTAATGGAGGATGAAAAAAAAATTTCAGGAAGGAAACCTCAAAAAGAGCCATGCGTTAAAACTCTTACCTGTGGGAAGATCAGGTCCCCACGGGCATTTAAAAACATAAAAGTCAAATCTCTCCCAGCGACGTACAAAAGCCAAAGCCAAGAGTGGATTACTGAAGAAGTTTTTTTAGATTGCTTTTCTAACCATTTTCTACAAGAAGTCAAACAACACTTAAAGAGAAAAAAATCTGGCATTGAAGGCCCTTTTGCTGTGAGATAATGCTCCAGGACAACCGGACGAAGACTAATTGAAAGTTAAGATGTTGATGGTTATATAGAGGTTTGTATTTGACAAAAAATACGACTGCACTGATTCAGCCGATGGATCAAAATGTTATCAAAACACTGAAAGCAAATTACAAAAAGCGGCTGCTGATTGATATTGTCAGCCAACCTGACACAGACATCACATCTGTCATACAAAAATTAACATCACGAATGCCATTTGCTTGGCGTCAAGTCAAGCCTTTAACTCCGATATAATCTAGAGAAAATATTTGGCCAGAAAACCCATTTCTTACAAGGAAAGACGACAGAGATAACAGATTTGAAGATAATAACGAAGTTACCAATGCCGCAATTACATTTTGTGATGAAATTAACATTCCACAAGAAGATGCAGAAGAATTGAGAAGATGGGTGTTAGACGACAACCTTGTATCTGAACTAACTGAAGAGGAGGTAGTTCAGGAAGTTACGGCTCATGTTGTAGACGACGAACCGATTGAGGCGGCCACGGAAGTGAAATGCACTGTCATTTGCTATGAGGCTATAGCGGCTGTCAACATTTAAGGTACGTTGATGTGAAGAGAGGGAACTCGACTAAGAGAACATTATGAAGTTAAAGGACATTCAAGAAAAATGCAATTTTGTCAATAAAAGTTTGTTGGGAGACCGTGGCTGTTATATGAAATAAATTGTTAATGGTGTACAACAACCAACCACAAATTGGTTTTAGGTTACTTTATTTAAAAAGTACCGATACCGGTTTCGAATTTTTCACAATTCATCGTCAGACAGTGTTTTTCATCCTTTAATCAAAACAAATTATACATTTGTTTCCGGTACACCATCAACAATTCAAGAAAAAGTCACAACGGACTCTTTGCGAAAGAAAAAAAAGTTAGATTTTTTAAAGCGATAAATACGCCGTTTGCATACATTTATTTATTTATTCATCGTATGGCATACATCGCTACTATTATAGACTTTATATACAATTTAATTACGAATTGACATCCAGACATTGAATATAATCGATAGCCTCCGAGCTAGGAAATCGATCAAGGTTTCTTTGTAAACTGAAATGCTCGGTTTTCACATATGGAAGAAACAAACTACTGTTCGTAGCCACGTCACGTACAGAGAAAAAACAAATGTACGAAAATTTAGTCGGATGAAAGAGAAGCTGAAGTACATAATATAGTGAGAAATATGATGCAAAAGAGACAAGTTATTTCTTTTGAAGAGCTTGAATTTATGCTTTGCTCTTGGTAGCATAGAAGTGTGTTTTTCTTTCTGTTTGTTAAAAGCTGGCTTTTCTGATATTCTCATAGCTAAAACAATAAAAATCACCTTAAACAGCTTGAGTGCCAGTGGTATGCAAGAAGAAACGGCTTTGTATTACAGCACAGAACGAGAATGTAACATAATATGTACACGGTCGAGTCACATTAGTGTGACCACGGCCTATGTTCTACATCAACGTGAAATAACAACTCACTGACGGCAGGTGGCAGCATGTAATATTTGTGGCTTTGCAGCCATCATTTTTTTATTCAGCTACAAGAAGCTTTTTTTTACAGCAGTTTAGAAGGCAGCTGTGACAAGATGACGTAATGTGGTGTGAGGTACCGATGACAGATAGATGGTTTGTTCAGTGCGGGTATCGTGAGAACGACCGCCTAAATTGTGGTTCTCCTCCGCGATTGGCTGCTGCCTTCGGAAGTTGCGCGCCAAAATGGTAATCTTCTACTATTTAAGTATTTGAAAAATTAAACAGCGTATTTACTTGCATTTCAAATTAAAGCATCTCTCAATAGCGTGCTATCTTTCCATTATTTCACGAGTATTAAAACCAGAAGAATAATAAACAACTGCAAAACGAAACCTACGGCTGCTTTCTGCGCAGAGGACAACTACAGAAGAGTGCAAGTTGGTGAAAATTTATTAGAACTTAAGCTTTCCACTCAGGGCGGTGGAAGCTAATAGGCACCTTGAGTGTACTGCAGTGTGAGTACAAATGAGATCAGTGAGACGTCATCTGTGATAACACAGAGGAGGTATGAAGAAGAGAAATATTTTAGAGGGAAGGCGTTATTCATACACACGTAAATATCACCATCTATCTCTCTCTAACGCTCTTTTTCAACTTTCCGTAAGCACTAGCAGTGGAGGGTACATAAAGTGTGCCGGGGAGGATGCAGAAAACAGTGCAGTCGTTGGCGTCATGTGGAAACGGAATGATTTATCTGACGTGCAGAAGGGCATGTTCATTGGTTTTTGGGCCAAGGGTGAAATCATATGCGAAACGGCTAAGTGTGTAAACTATTCACGTGCCGCCTTGGTTAAAGTATACAGTGCATGGCAAAATGGCGCTGTCGAGAACAGGCGCTGAGGCAACTGCAGTGCACTGCGGGGCATATATGACGGGAGTGAATGACGGCAAAAAATGTTCAAATGTGTGTGAAATCTTATGGGACTTAACTGCTAAGGTCGGTACCTTCATCAGTCCCTAAGCTTACACACTACTTAACCTAAATTATCCTAAGGACAAACACACACACCCATGCCCGAGGGAGGACTCGAACCTCCGCCTGGACCAGCAGCACAGTCCATGACTGCATCGCCCTAGACCGCTCGGACAATCCCGCGTGGCGTGAATGACGGCGTACGGGCCGCTAGATGTGCAACTGTTGAACAGCTGACCGCCCAGATGAACCGAGGAGTTACCAATAATGTCTCCTCAACAACCGTTCAGCGAACGTTACAGTGTATTGGTCTCCACAGCAGGTGCCTAGTTCATGCATCCATGCTTACTGCTGTTTATCACCGACGAAGGCTGGAACTGGCACGCCAGTGCCGCACTGGACGTCCAGTGAGTGGTGACAGGTGGCCTCTTCCGAAGAATCACTGTTTAATGCTCCAGCACACAGACGGCCGTTGGCGTGTACGGTGTGGAACGTCTGAAAGCAAACATCTTGCACGCTTTATGGTGTGGGGAATGTTTTCGTGGCATTCCCTGAATGATCATGTCATTCTGGAAGGCACAATGGATCAATAAAAATATGCATCTATCCTCTGGTTACATATCCACCTCTACGTGCTCGTTGTTTTACCTCGGCAGAATGGCATCTACCAGCAGGACAACGCAACGTGTCACACAGCTTGGAATGTACGAGCGTAGCTCGAGGAGCACCAGGCTGAGTTTCCGCAATTCCCTGCCCGCCAAACTCCACGGATTTAAGCCCAATCGAGAATATGTGGGACCATCTCGATCGCTCTGGTCGCTCCATTGATACTCAACCGAGAAATGCAGAGTAACTGGCCTGGCCTCGGCGCTGGAGTCAGCATGGTTCCACGTCCCTGTCGGTACCCTCCAAAACCTCACTGATTCTCTTCCTGCACGTTTCGAAGCGGTCCGCGCTGCAAAATGACAGTTGGTCACATTAATGTGACAGGTCAGTGTATAATCAAGCACCTTCCTTTTGAAAATGCGTTTGATTTCTATTTGTTTATAAATTTTTTCATTGATAACACAGCATATTTGTTGACTGTAAAGAACAAGGTGTCTCGTATTGCGCGTCACACGAAGTCAGTGGCATTCATATTACCCGCTCCGTACAGCTGCATGTCATGGGCTAGACACATGTCACGCCTTGCGGATGCCTCCCGCGTGACGCGGGGCTGTTAATCACAACAGCAGCTCCTCCTTAGCGACTAAACGCTTAACGCGCTGCTAGTCTGACGCCGTGCCGCTGGCCAGGTTTCCCACCCTGCGTGACCGAAATACACAGCCGTGTCGAGTCGCCAGCGCGGAACTCATCGCATTTCTCGCCACGGCGCGACGGCAGCGATGATACGCGCGTGACCGAGTGTGGTTGCAGAACCCACGCGCTCCCGGCCACTTCCTCAGTGATTACAGCGACGCTTGACTCACTCATCCGCAGGTTCCTCAACAGAGCGGAACACCAGCCTGCCAAATGCACCCTCATTAGCTTCACCGCAGCTGCGCTTCCTCATATTTTCGTCTCTCTTCTTAAGCCATGCCGAGACCAGTACATTTGCAACCGGTACTCGCTACGTTTCAACACGTCTCCAGAAGACCTTACCATCCTTGATCACCGAATACCGTTGGTGCTCGATCGTATCCTCATTCCTTAGAATAACCGAAGATCTCGGCTGTAAACAATGGTTTTGACAAATTGCACAGTAAAGTTTCAATAAAGTATCGTATTGCAATTATGACGTTCATTCAGATGAAACTTGGTCAGTGCGTCTACCTTTGCCTTACACGTAAGGTGGAACCATGTAACTGCAGGGATGGTGGCGCCATCTATTAGTAGAGAGAATGACGCGTGCGCACCGTTTGATGTTGCATAGCGCCAGTGTGGTTTCACGCCGAAGAGAAGATGGTCACACAAGTTATCGTCCACTACCGAACATGCAGGCGAGTAAGCAGGAACAACGAGGAGTGATTCGATTTTTGGCGGCGGAGGAAGTTGGAGGCCGTGAAATGTATCGACGGATGAAGGCTGTGTACGGTGAGTACAGTGTGAGTCGTTCAAGTGTTGTGGAATGGTGCAAACGATTCTTTGAGGGGCGCGAGTCACTGGAAACGATGCTCGTCCTGGACAGGCTCATCGTGTCGTCACGCCGGTAATGGTTGTCGCAGAATCACCGTGGACGAGATCCATCGGTTACTGGACATTAGCGGGGCACCACCCACACCATAATGCATCAACACTTGAACTTTCGAAAAATCTGTGCGCAGTGGGTTCCCCAACAACTGACCACCGAACAGCGCAACACTCTAATGGCGCTGTCTTTTGTTATCTGCAACGTTATCATGAGGAGGAATACGGCTTTTTTTCTCGTATTTTCACAGGTGATGAAACATGGTGTCACCATTTTGAACCGGAAAGCAAGCGTCAGGGCAAGCAGTGGAAACATGCGACTTCACCACCTCCAAAGAAACCAAATGCCGTGCACACCGGTTTTGGTAAGGTCACGATGTCCTTGTTTGAGCACAAGGGCCCACTGCTTGTCGAGTTCCTGGAACGGGGAACCACCATCAATGCCCAGCGTTATCAAGCCACTTTACAGAGCCTTAGACGAGCCATCAAGTCGAAACGCCGAGGCATGTTGTCCAGTGGCGCTATACTCCTGCATGATAATGCCCGCCCACACACGGCCAATGCGGCGAAGACGACATCACAGCAGTTGCGGTGGCAAACGCTGGAACAGCCACCGTACAGTCCCGACCTTTAACCATGTGACTTTCATGTGTTTGGACCTCTAAAATAGCTATTCGCGGACATCGATTCGCAACGGACGACGAAGTGTGTGACTGGTTCCAGGTCTGGATCCGACAGCAGCCTACTAACTTCTTCAAAAATGGAGTCGACCAGCTATTGTTGCAATGGGATAAATGTGCCAACAGTTTTGGCGACTATTTTTGAGTATCTGTACTATGTATAACTACATTTTTGAGTTAATAATATCGTTACCGTTACTTTACACTAGTGACCGGGTTTCATTTGAATGCCCCTTATACATGTAGTATGATTTTTTAATTCAGATAATTCATTGATTCCAAATTCTAGATTTTCGAAAAGCACTTGACACAGCACGGTACCCTATAGTAGGCTCTTAACGAAGGTAGCTGTATATGGAATAGGTTCCCAGATGTATCAGTAGCTAGAGGACTTCTTAAGTAATGGAACCCAGTATGTTGTCCTCGATGGCGAGTGTTCATCAGAGACAAGGGTACCGTCAGGAGCGCCCCAGGGGTAGGACTGCTATTGTTTTCTATATACATACATGATCTGGCGGCTAGGGTGGGCAGCACTCTGCGGTTGTTTGCTGATGATGCTGTGGTATATGGGAAGGTGTCATTTTTGAGTGACTGTGGAATGATACAAGATGACTTAGATAAAATTTCTAGTTGATGTGATGAATAGCAGCTGGGTCTAAATGTAGAAAAATGTAATTTAGTGCAGGTGTTCAGGAACAACGAACCCGTGATGTTGGGATACAGCATTAGTAGTATCCTGCTTGACACAGTAATGTTGTTTAAATATCTCGGGTAACGTTGCAAAGCGATAGCAAACAGAATGAGAGTACGAGTATAAGGATTATGGCAGGGAGGCGAATAGTCGACTTCGATTTATTGGAAGAGTTTTAGGAAAGGGTGGTTCACCAGTGAAGGAGACCGAACCTAGGACGCTAGTGCGACCTGTTCCTCGGTACTGCTCGACTGTTTTGGATCCGCACCAGGTCGGATTAAAGGAAGACAAAGAAGCAATTCAGAGGTGGGCCGCTAGATTTCTTGCTGGCAGGTCCGAACAACATGTTAGTGTTATGGAGATGCTTCGGGAGATCAAATGGGAATCCCTGGAGTGAAGGCGGTCTTTCCGAGGAACGTTATTGAGAAAATTTAGGGAACCGGCATTTGAAGCTGACTGCAGAACAATCTTACTACCGCCACATTCATTTCGGTTAAGGACTACGAAAGAAAGATACTGGACATTAGGGCTTATGCGAAGGCATATAGATAGTCGGTTTTCCCTAGCTCTATCTGCGAAGGGAACAGGAAAGGAAAAGACTAGTTGTACAGCGTACCTTCAGCCACGCACTGTACTGTGGCTGACGGAGTTACTTGAATATGTAGATGTAGATGTAGTCTACACTAACACCATATTTTTAAAATGTAAAATTCTACCCAAAATTTTCTTCTTAAAAATTCGTCAGTAGGTGCTTAACACTGTTTATCTGCAAAATAAGTGCATTTAACATGGGTCAGCATTGACTTACCACTGTTTACTTGCTTGGCGAACTAACGAAACATTAGTGTGTAGCATCTAAAAAACACAACTTATAAAAGGTCCTAACTATTTAATTTTTTGATACTAACATTTGCGTCAACAGTTTCTGCAATAATAAAGTACACAATCTCGAAAATTAAGTGTGCGCTGATATGAAACTTCGTGGCAGATTCGCAGGAGAGCTTCTGTAAAGTTTGGAAGGTAGGAGACGAGGTACTGGCAGAAGTGAAGCTGTGAGGACGGGGCGTGAGTCGTGCATGGGTAGCTCAATCGGTAGAGCACTTGCCCGCGAAAGACAAAGGTCCAGAGTTCGAGTCTCGGTCCGGCACACAGTTTTAATCTGCCAGGAAGTTTCAGAACGACAATGGTTCACGTGATATGAAATCAGCGTTCTCCAAGGCAGGGAAACGTGAAAATATCGAACATTCACGTGATGAGCCACCGATCGCATTCTTTTCTGCGGCGCTATATTCGGTAAAATAAGCGAAGTCTTGAGAAGACGAGATGGAAGAACTATTTTCCGGTCTCCTAAGAAGTAAGAGGAGATGCTACGTCCTGTAAAGAACAGTCTCGGCCTCGGGATCCCTGGGATTTATAACATCCGTTGTGAATGCGGAAGCAATTACATCGGTCAGTCCGTCCGCAGCGATTCTGACGGCTGTGCAGAACATTGACGGCATATTGAAAATTCGAGAACTGGAGAAATCTGCAGATGCTCAGCACAGCCTCACAAACAAACACAAGATACTGTTTGAGGAAACACGTGTTTTATCCCAGGCTCCTACATACTGGGATTTTGCAATTACAGAGGCTGTAGAAATAAGAATGTGCGAGAAGAACTTCAACCGTGACAGCGGATATAATCTTAGCGGTGCATGGAAGCGAGCTTTCGGTGCAGAAAAGAGAGATATTCGTCGCAATGTTTAGCCTATCGAAGCCGTCTATGGGCTATACAAATGTAAGGTCATCACAACGGCAATTCTGACAGTCATTTGCTCCTGACGAAGATGATAGAGGTAATCGTCGAAAGTTCTAAGTTTTACCTTGAATTGATGCGGTAAGAAGTCCGAGAATCCGTATACGAATATGTAATTTGAGGCAGATTTTCGATTTTACATTAACACGCCATGAAGCACATTAAGTGACGATATTTTTCTTTTTTATAATTCGTTGAGAAGCCATCAATTAGATGGCTGCTCTTGAGGTGAAAAAGCTACGTACAAGAAAGGCGTGTTTCTCTACCGTAGAAAGCAGTGAGCACGGACAGAATTTAATGGACCATTTGCAAACAAGGTTATCTAAGGTGGCACAAGCTCGAAAAATATCTGAACGGGGAAAGAAATGTGCCATTAGGAAAGCCAAGTCTGGGCTTTGGATCTTAATCTTCCAGAATCTTTGCAACAGGAAACATTGGTGGGTTTTTACCATCACGAGTCGTTGGCAGTGGAATGCTGCACCTACACTGTATTTATGAACAGTTATTTTCTCAGGCGAGACTTTTTTAATAGGTCTAGGGGATCATCGAATGTTTTTTCGATAGGTGCAGCAAATAAGGAGAATGCTCGACCACTTTATTTCGGTGAACCGGGGCTAAGTACTTACATCTCTTGGCGGAAAATAGGAAGTTTAAATACAGTTGATCGGATGAGTTAAGAAAACTACGAAAACCGACTGTAAGAACTGATATTTTACCATAGAATTGCTTTAGTAAACTTTTCTCTTGATTGTCAGTAAAGACAGGAGTAGAACATTATATCACCTACTCTAGCGGCCAAGTATGACGTCGCACACTTGAACAATACGGTCTGAAATGACCAGACGTGCTCCCCAGGTGGCTATAGAAAGTTGCTACCTATGTGGGCTGCAACATTTCGAAGGCTGTATTTCAAGTCAGTGGGTAGTTACAATTATAGCTGACCAGCGGGAACCCGTTTGCGTTAGAGCAACGACCTTTGACGCCGACTGCTGAGTGTGGGCGAACTCCATGTTAATGAGTGGCGTTACAGACAGAAGTCGTCCAGCGTTGAACAGAAGTTACAGGAAAACTTTCTGTGTTTCACACGGCGCACGGAAAAACACCGACAACGTGAAGAATGTTGGGCGAGATGGGAACCTCATCATTACCGAGACGGAAAAATTCGTGATTTGGAAGCTGTGGGAGGGTCAAAGCTCGGATTTAGTGATGGATGTGCGTCTGATATATCGTTAAGAAACACAATAAAAGCGTTCCTTCGTACAGTGAATTAGAAAGATGGTACCATAGACAACCTCACAAAAGAGTTTAAAAAGGATTCGTGGTGTAGAGACTGGCGCTCACTGGGAAATAAATGCAGCTGTGTATTCAGTATTTCAGACGCAGCCTGGATACATGCAATGGACTCTTCCTCTTATGTTACATTGTATTATTTACCTCATTTTCCTCGTGACAGCACTGTATCATGTTTCTTGAACTAGCAAGTAAATACCAACCACCAATTTTATACAAAACCGCCATCATAGTTTTCATAATACTGTACTTCACAGAAAATAGTCAAGAACTGTAAAGCGTGCTGACCTTACTTTCTTCGTGCGTGTTCTCTGTCATGTTATTACTATGTACCATTTCACTCGATTTGCATGATATTGATAATGACCTCAATTTAAACGACAAATTATAAGGATTTTAACTATGTTCTCCGAGAACTCGACGAATTATTCAGTAGGTGATCAGCCCAACTGCCACATTCATTTGTCAACCAGATTCAGGATGGAATTTTAGGTCCTGTAGGCTCTTCGTAGCAGTCAAGTCAGAGACCGATATTATTAAAGTGCATGACTTCTCTTTCCACTTAGTTTTACTTCATCTGTCAGATCCCTGCATTTCACAGTCTTCTCACTGGAGCTATTTTGCAAATTGTTTTGTGATGAATAGTTAATTTCTGTTAACTGATTAAAGTTTATTATTCTTTCGTACTATAAGCTCATTTGGGCGTTACTGCTATTTCATAGTACAATCTGAAATCAACATAGATAGTACACATGTCGTCAATTACATGGTATTTCAGATAGAATATGTACAAAGGTATATTTACGTTAAGTTGTTCATAGCGTTTGTAAATACTACCTCTGTGTCTGGTCACTATTTTATTGCTGTCTTATATTATGAACAAGTATATATTTTCATAAGTTTTGACTGTTGGTTCTGTTTTGACAACTTATTAACTTATCCAGGTTTACTTAGGTTAAGTTGTTATAACGCATTAATACACTGGATTAGTATATGATCCTAATTTTCTTGCTGTCTTATACTGTTAATAATTACAGATTTTTCATAAGAGTTGACAGTTGTGTATTGACAGCTTTAGAATTAATTTAATAAGTTAATTACGGAATCTGCGAAAAATATTACATATGACAAACGGCACATAACTTCTATGAAAGATGCAGAGAGCATGTAAGAGATTCCGACACTAACCAATCGACCTTCTTTCTACATGTAAGAACGCACAATTATAACACAGAAAAAATCGAAACAGCATTCATGTATTACACAAAATTATTCTAGAAGAAATGGAAAATTACCTACACATAAAAAACAGCCTACGAGGTATTCTAAAGGAACAAACAGACGTTATTAGAAAATTTTATTAGCATCCGAGTGACAACATAGACCAAAGATTACACAAAAACAGCTGAAACCACGGTATCTATGATTACACAAACAAAACCTGAAATCACGATATCTATGATATAGATAAACAAATGTAAGCATAGAGCATCTCTGGATCAAGCTGTAAAGCTGTCAAAATAGAACCAACTGTCAAGTCTTACGAAAAATATGCAATTATTGACGATATAAGATTGCAAGAAATTTACGACCATATACAAATCGGGTAAATCTATATATGTTCTAACAACTTAACATAAGTAAACCTGAATCAAGTTAATAGGCTGTCAAAATACAATCAAGTGTCAAATCTTATGCAAATACACAGTTATTCATAAGACACAAGAAAGTCGCGACCAGACATAGATGCAGTATATACATACGTTAAGAACAACACAACGTAGGTATACCTTTGTGCATATTCTATGTAAAAATAGCATCTAATTGACAATCTGTCCTGTGTATAATAATTGCATTTTGTACTAGAAAATGGCAATAACTCTGAAATAAGCTGATAAAGTCGTACGAAAGAATAATAACCTTTAAGCAGCTAACAGGAATTACCTATTCATAAAAATGTCATACTGTGACCTATATTAGGCTGCGGGCCCTACAGCCTGAAAATGTTTGATGAAGGTTACAACGGAGTCCACGAGGAAGGTGAGTTACACAGATTTTGTTAACATTTTTATCGGATTGCTTTATCGTTTATTATGCTGCAGTTCCAGTAAATTTTGTTTTGGGTAGTTTCCTGTGACAGTGGAAAGGTCGAATCTATAGTACCGAGAAAGGACTTTTATCGACTGATAACCGCTGCATTTATGTGTGGTAAAATATTTTTAAGAACCGACCTTTTCAATAATATTCTAAGTGTGCTCGTGTTTTACATTCAGATATAATGTGGAACAAGGTTTCCTTTTGATGTCGACAATCCCTGCAGCTGTTAGCTATTCCTTACTGCGTCAAAATGTACTGTTCGTTTTTAGTCGGAATGACATGTGTTTTTATTGGTATTTTTGCCTGCATATTATCACTGTTATTACTATCAGTAATAATGGCGACACGTAGATGAATGACAGAATAAAAACGCAAAGATTAATAGTTAATTCTCATTTGTCGCTTATGTCATCTCTGGCAACGACTTGTTAATGTGAAAAATGTCCAACTGCATCGTGGTTTGGAGTCCATATTAAGTTGTGGACTCCCTCCACTCATAAAGTGTTGGGTAGCTCTGTTCAGAGTTCGGAGGAAGGCAATGGCACACCACCTCCAACACGACCGTGCTTCGGATTGAGTACAGCTTTACTAGTGTTGCTTTTATCAGATCTTAGAATTATTATTCTAAATGGCATTACTAAAAGTTTTCTGTGTTAGAAATAATGTAAATCTAAAACTTCCTGGCAGATTAAAACTGTGTGCCCGACCGAGACTCGAACTCGGGACCTTTGCCTTTCGCGGGCAAGTGCTCTACCAACTGAGCTACCGAAGCACGACTCACGTCCGGTACTCACAGCTTTACTTCTGCCAGTACCTCGTCTCCTACCTTCCAAACTTTACAGAAGTTTGGAAGGTAGGAGACGAGGTACTGGCAGAAGTAAAGCTGTGAGTACCGGACGTGAGTCGTGCTTCGGTAGCTCAGTTGGTAGAGCACTTGCCCGCGAAAGGCAAAGGTCCCGAGTTCGAGTCTCGGTCGGGCACACAGTTTTAATCTGCCAGGAAGTTTCATATCAGCGCTCACTCCGCTGCAGAGTGAAAATCTCATTCTGGAAACATCCCCCAGGCTGTGGCTAAGCCATGTCTCCGCAATATCCTTTCTTTCAGGAGTGCTAGTTCTGCAAGTTTCGCAGGAGAGCTTCTGTAAAGTTTGGAAGGTAGGAGACGAGGTACTGGCAGAAGTAAAGCTGTGAGTACCGGACGTGAGTCGTGCTTCGGTAGCTCAGTTGGTAGAGCACTTGCCCGCGAAAGGCAAAGGTCCCGAGTTCGAGTCTCGGTCGGGCACACAGTTTTAATCTGCCAGGAAGTTTCATATCAGCGCTCACTCCGCTGCAGAGTGAAAATCTCATTCTGGAAACATCCCCCAGGCTGTGGCTAAGCCATGTCTCCGCAATATCCTTTCTTTCAGGAGTGCTAGTTCTGCAAGGTTCGCAGGAGAGCTTCTGTA
The DNA here is from genome assembly GCF_023864275.1 of Schistocerca cancellata. Lineage (NCBI taxonomy): Eukaryota > Metazoa > Arthropoda > Insecta > Orthoptera > Acrididae > Schistocerca > Schistocerca cancellata. The sequence goes on along the minus strand of NC_064630.1, from coordinate 254,706,794 downwards.
AAGTTTGGAAGGTAGGAGACGAGGTACTGGCAGAAGTAAAGCTGTGAGTACCGGACGTGAGTCGTGCTTCGGTAGCTCAGTTGGTAGAGCACTTGCCCGCGAAAGGCAAAGGTCCCGAGTTCGAGTCTCGGTCGGGCACACAGTTTTAATCTGCCAGGAAGTTTCATATCAGCGCTCACTCCGCTGCAGAGTGAAAATCTCATTCTGGAAACATCCCCCAGGCTGTGGCTAAGCCATGTCTCCGCAATATCCTTTCTTTCAGGAGTGCTAGTTCTGCAAGTTTCGCAGGAGAGCTTCTGTAAAGTTTGGAAGGTAGGAGACGAGGTACTGGCAGAAGTAAAGCTGTGAGTACCGGACGTGAGTCGTGCTTCGGTAGCTCAGTTGGTAGAGCACTTGCCCGCGAAAGGCAAAGGTCCCGAGTTCGAGTATCGGTCGGGCACACAGTTTTAATCTGCCAGGAAGTTTCATATCAGCGCTCACTCCGCTGCAGAGTGAAAATCTCATTCTGGAATGTAAATCTAGATCGTACCATCCTTTCAATACTTTCCCTATTATCATCATTTGTAACATTATAGTGACTGTCATCATTTAATTAAATTATAATGCAAAAAACATCGTGTGTGTAAAACACTGCTCGATTTAATATAGGGCCCGAAGATGTCAATATGATTAGGTTAAATAAGTAGGTAAATCAGTATCAACAAACATGTGGGGAAGTAGTTTTAAACTCAACGTAGGATGCTATTGCAGTCAAAGCTATACTGCTTGAACCAGGACTCCATCGACCAACCTTCCGAGGTGCTAATATAGACCAAAAGAAGATAAACACTTCTAACAAACATGGAATCTAAAAAAATACTGTAAGAGCTATGAACACTTGTTCATCTTCTATACTGCGAATCACATATTTTCTTCTGCAAGTTATTTGCTTTCCGTATTTTGCGAGGAGGTAGTATGGAACAAAACAAGGAAAAATGTCCACTAAACATGGGCTTTAAAAAGCATCGCTATGAGAGCTTGTTCTGTAGAAGAGGGGTGTTGCACACTAGCTAAGAAGAACAAGTGCTCATAACTCTTAAGGTATACACTTCATGGTCTATGTTAACTGGACAATTTTTTTCTTGTTTTGGTCCGTACTACCAGCTCTCAAAATACGAAAAGCAAAGAGCTTTCAGTAGAAGAGATGTGTCTAATAGTAGCGGAGAGGAACAAGTAGTCATAGCGCTTAATGTATGCATTAGAGACCTTGTTTACTAGACAAGTTTTTATTCTTTTTGTCTGTATCATCAAACCTGAAAGTTTGTCGGTGGAGTTCTGGCTCACCCTGTATCTGGGATGACTTTTGATGCTTACAGAAAGTTCGTCTGGGATAATTTTTGAGACGAAAGTTCCTCTTCCATTTTTTAATCGATCAACCCTAGACTTCTCAGAGAGTGAAGGCAATACGCGGCAGATTTATTTACAAGTACGTCATATTACCTCGAGTTGTTATTGGCCAGACGGCACTTCTGGCCAAGCCCGGAGGAAGAATGATGTTCCCGAAGTCATGACCCTCTATCGCTCAGTCCACTACTGAAATTTGTCGTACGCTTTACGACTTTAACGAAGAAGCTCCTTTAAATCTTTATAATGTCATCACCTTACTTATAAATTAGTTTTATTTTCTATCACCGAAAATATTGCTCTGAGTAAACAACTGGGATATAGGGTGAAAATTAATAATACCGACAAACTGCAGGGATGGATTCCTGATTGGAAACGGAGGAAAAAAAGGTCCTCTGAACATGTGTCCGGAAATGCATCGTTGCCACTGTAGATTGCGCTGACGAATGACAGTTCTTCTGACCACGTACCGTGTGTTTCTTTTGTGTAGCAGGCTGTGTAATTTTCGCAACTTACTGTAAGCAGCAGAGTGGTTTGGTATTCATTCTGGGAACAGGCCCAGTTGGGCTTTGCGTACGGCCAAGCAGATGGAAACGGTCGAGAGGCAGCACGGCTATACCACAGCAACTACCCTTACAGACACCAACAATATCACACAATATTTCAAGTACTTTTTGGGCGTTTGTGTGATCATGGGTCTTTTCAGACAGATGAACGTGTAGGAAGGTGGCGGACTGTGCGTACACGAGATTTGGAGGACCGGGTTCTGCAGGCAAGTGGCTCGCCAACATGGTGTAAACCAAAGTACGATTACGTATGTCCTGCTTGACAACCACTACTGTCCCTGACACCTGCAGTCCCATGGAAGCCATTTAGAACATCTCTCGTGACGTGGACGAGATGCAGTTCTGTACTGTGTTCGGAGACTATTTGTTGTCGTTGCACGCACGCTGCCCGTTTCCGGGCACATGTTCGTAGGATCTTTTTTTCTCCATTTCCAGTCAGGAATCCATCTCTGCAGTTTGTCGGTTTTGTTGATGTTCATCCTTTACATCTTTTCCATTTCTTTCAGCGTTATGTGTACGTCATTTCATTTTCCGTACTATAGAAATGTCGCCATGTATAGTATGGATAAAAATTTTATCCCTTCGTCTTTAATTGTATTCTTCCCGCAATTAAAGTCTTAGTTTGTGTGACAAAGCATGGCGATGTATTTGCGATAAGAAAACACGCGTATTTTTGTTGAAACCAAAGAAAAGCAGTAACATGTTTTACGCAGACTCAAAGAAGCTGTGCACTGGAAAAGAAGATGTTTAAAATAGACACGTGTCACAGGCTGGTGACAGTGACGACCTGGTGGGCAGCGGGCCACGTGCAAGCCACGCCACGCGAGGCGCTGGAAGCTGCCCAAGGCGCGGAGGTCGCCAAGGTGGAGACACATGCACAGGTTCCCTTCCCAGCCCATGACTGTGTCAGGCAAAACGCCACGTCATCAACAGCAGCCGTAGTAGTGCAGTCAGCGAAGGAAAAGCAGGGGGAAAATCGTCTAGTCACAAATCTTTACACAGTGCTAGGAGAGAGTGTCATAGTAACATACGAGAAATCATAACCGGTGAGGTGTGTGCGTTGGGGTGGGGAACGGTTAGACGCCCACTTTTTCACGCTTTTCTCGAATAACTCGAAAGCTAAGGCGTCTAGAGCAAATGTTTCCGTGTATAAACTACATTACATTTCCTGCAAAAAAGATCCTGTTCACGTTTTCTCTAGGGCTAATATATTCCGCGTTCAGGGGATGGAAAAATCACTAGTTATTAAAAAGATCGTTCTAAAGGGATAAAATTAATGTTCATCCTTAAATGAAGTTGAAACGTCCCCTTAGAAAAATTTATGAATGACTGTGCTGATAAACCTCTTACGTTATTTGATTTTCAAACAGCTGAGCAGAACTGAACGTACTCAGACATTTCGCTCTTTACCTATTCTGATCAACACTGAACTGACACAATATTTTTAGCGCAACGCAGTCTGACTTTCAAAAATCCCTACAAAAGAATGGCCCTGACTAACAATAACCTATACCTTTCACAAATCACTTACCTCACAAAAATCTTCGTTACTCGAACTACTGCAATACAGCGAGGGCCACAACTGCCAGCTAAATGAAAGATTCTAACTACTGAAGGGACTAACTACTGATAGGCATAGTTAGCAAATGAAAGATTTTGATAAAGAACAAACAATGTATTTACCTTAATAGTGTTCAAAAGTCATTATATATATATATATATATATATATATATATATATATATATATATATATATATATCAGTTCATGACATCCAGTCTTACAAATTTACTGTCTCTGATGGACACACGTCCAGATCATCCGCTCTCAAAATTCCGCCATCTCTCTCCCCACATCCACCACTGCTGGCGGCTCACCTCCAACTGCGCAACGCTACGCACTGTTAACAGCCAACTGCCCAACACTACAATAGCGACTATTTCAACAATGCCCACCAATCACAGACTGCACACAGGACAGCCAGTGATTTTCATACAGAGCGCTGCATGGCGTTACCAACATAAAAACCTAAACAGCCTACTTACAAAGTGACTTAAAAAAATTCAATTTATGTACGGCATCTCAATGGAATAGAGCCGTATTAAAGAAAAAATTGTGTTCGGGGGTGAGACTTCCTGGCAGATTAAAACTGTGTGCCGGACCGAAACTCGAACTCGGGACTTTTGCCTTTCGCTGGCAAGTGCTCTACCGTCTGAGCTACCCAAGCACGACTCACGACCCGTCCCCACAGCTTCAATTCTGCCAGTACCTCGTCTCCTACCTTCCAAACTTCGCAGAAGAGCTTCTGTGAGGTTTGGAAGGTAGGAGAGCTTAAGGAACGTTTTTTACGTAATGTCTCACTTAACAAATACAAATAAGTACCCACTTAATAAACTGAGAATTAGTCCATTATACAGCGTGGTCCATTGATAGTGACCGGGCCAAATATCTCACGAAATAAGCATCAAACAAAAAACTGCAAAGAACGAAACTCGTCTAGCTTGAAGGGAAAAGAAGAAGACATAGCTCCAATATTAATTAAAATTAAAAACAGGTTTTTGGTTGGTTGGTTGATTCGGGGGAGGGGACCAAACAGCACCAAGCGAGGTGGCGCAGTGGTTAACACACTGGACTCGCATTCGGGAGGTCGAAGGTTCAAACCTGTCTCCGACCATCCTGACTTAGGTTTTCCGTGATTTCCCTAAATCGTTTCAGGCGAATGACGGGATGGTTCCTTTGAAAGGGCATGGCGTATTTCCTTCCCCATCCTTCCCTAATCCGAGCTTGTGCTCCGTCTCTACTGACCTCGTTGTCGACAGGATGACAAACACTAATCTCCCCCTCCCCTCCACCAAACAGCAAGGTCATCGGTCCCATCGGATTAGGGAAGGAAGTTGGCCGTGGTCTTTCAAAGGAACCATCCTGTCATTTGCCTGAAGGGATTTAGGGAAATCACGGAAAACCTAAACCGGGATGGACGGTTGCGGATTTGAAACGTCTTCCTCCCGAATGGGAGTCCAGTGTGCTAACCAGTGCGCCACCTCACTCGGTAACACGTTTCTGACATAACTAGAGTCTCTACAGAGATCTCAACCTCACTCGAATTTCAGAGTATGTACGTGTTTCTTGTTACAGGTCACGAGTCAAGTGTTAAAACGTTGGCAGTTGTACTTGTTTGCAATAAATATGCATTAGTTTTCTACTTTGTTTAACTGTTTCCATCCCAGACACCAACCCAGTATTTCTGAGTGAACGGTTACTAACCGGCTGCTGTGAAGAACAGCGAACTATTGTAACATTTATGGCTTTAGTAGCCATAATATTCAACCGCAAGCTTTACTTCATAGTTTAGTTGAGGTTGTATTAACTGGTGTATGGCGTAAGAAATGGATTGAGGTGCAGACAGCAGATGGTATAGTGGGTACCGATTCTGTGATAAATTGCGCCAATTTATAGTGTGTGAATCTGATTCGCTGCCGCAACAGGAGATGTAGGGACTACCCTTGGGCCAGCGCCCAATATTAATATATTTTAAAATATGACTCAGAGTTAATTGACAATTATACTAGCTACCCCCTCGACAGTAAGCTATCATCCAATAACTTATATTTCATTTTAATAACTACTTTTAATAACTTTAGAATGACGATATGCAGACGAAACACGTCGTCCATCATCGGTTCGCGTCAAAAATACGCACTTACTGAAGTGATTTGAGGTAACCACTTGTGTCAGGAAGGTGGGGCCATACGGTACAGTTTGTTCTAGGGGCCGTACGATTAAAATCTGAGTTGCGCGCCGTATATAATTACCATAAGAAATCACGACTCTGCGAGCAGACCACGAAACAGACGAAGTGAAAGAAGTCTGCTTCTTTGGAAGCAAAATAACAGATGACGGATGAAGCAAGGACGTAAAAAGCAGACTGATAAAGGCAAAGAGGGAAAAGTAGGTGAACTGACCAGATGAGGGATAAGGAGATGCTCCGCAGAATAGGTGAACAAAGTAACATACCGCGAACGCTTATAAAAAGACGGGACAGGATGATAGGACATACGTTAAGACATCAGGGAATAACTTCCAAGGTACTACAATACAAAAACAAATAAATGTGGACACTGGGTGCAAATGCTCCTCTCAGATGAAAAGGTTGACACAGGAGAGAAATTCAAGGCGGGCTGCATCAAAGCAGTCAGAAAAAAAGGCTCAGCATTAGGGTAGCCACCCTAATTCTCGAGCAAGGTGGCGCATTGGTTACCATATTTGACTCGCATTCGGGACGACATCCTGTCCGGCCATCCTGATTTACGTTTTCCGTAATTTCCCTAAATCGGTTCAGGCAAATGCCGTGATTGTTCCTTTGAAAGGGCACGGCCGACTTCCTTCCCTAACCCGATGGGACCGATGACCTGGCCGTTTGGTCCCCTCCCCCGAAACAACCAACCAACCACCGTAACTTTTGCTAAAACTGTGGAATCGTGACTGAAGACATAGCCATAAATTTTATAGCTTGTGCACAGATCTGAGTCTTGGTTTTTCAGATTCACAACGGTCGTAAAGCAGTCTTAGAGCAAACAGCACACGGGTCGGGTGCGACGCTGTTTCACCACAGAGGTAGTTTAGGCTTCCGTTAAAGCCGGAAAATCACCAGGCAGATACTGTTTGCGTGGGACATTAGAACGAAATTAGAATCGGTTGTATCACAGCATTGAGCTGAACATAAATTTTACGTGCTGCCAAGCATTATTTGACGTCAAATGCCGTAGTTATAGTAGAAGAAGAGGAAAAAATTTTTGCCTTGAACAGATGGAATGCAGCGTTAAGATTCGAGTTCATCTTAGCTGTTCGAGCAGTTAAATTTCATTCGTTAATGAGCATTAATACCTGATGAGTGAGCATTCAGATACGCTGAATATAATTTTTGTCGCCAATATACATTGCATCTAAAGCTACATGACTTTGGTATGACGTAAAGTCTGCTTTCACCGCTCCGCAGATTTTGGGTGTCATTCTATTGCTAGTACATGCGGATCCCTTTCAAAAGTACCGTGGATTTTTTTTTTTTGTATGCACGTTTCATGGGCACATCAATAATTTGAATTCGGTATCTGAAATAAACACAGTAAAGCTTTGAAGTGATAAATGCAAAGCATTTTGCTTGTTTGTGGCGAGTGCACACTGCAAATGTCACTTTATTCCAGTTATAGGAAGATAAGGGACAGCCACCGCTAGTTTCAGATACCGTAGTTCACTTAATCGTATTACTGAGTCTCTGTTTTAACAAATGATGCTGCAGTGACAGTGCGAAATGGGTCGCTAGTACTCGAATATAAAATTGTCGCGAAAACATCGAATTTGGAGCAACGATATGTAGCAGATTAGCGATTTACCACACTTTGAAGTAAATCATAGTTTGAAATGGTTCAAATGGCTCTGAGCACTATGGGACTCAACTGCTGTGGTCATAAGTCCCCTAGAACTTAGAACTACTTAAACATAACTAACCTAAGGACAGCACACAACACCCAGCCATCACGAGGCAGAGAAAATCCCTGACCCCGCCGGGAATCGAACCCAGGAACCCGGGCGTGGGAAGCGAGAACGCTACCGCACGATCACGAGATGCGGGCATAGTTTGAAATAAATTAAAGTTTTTCCGATTTTACTTCCCAATAGCATACGCGTGTGGAGCTATGTGAAACCACTCTTCGGTCTGAAGGTTACAAAAAAACAGTGCTATACGTTTAATGTTATTTCACCATAAGAGAAATTGGAATCATACATACTTATTCTCCAAGTCACAGGTACTAGTACTATATTTTTCCGCTCTGACTATTTTAAAACAAGCACAATGTGTCATACAAATCTTATCCGCAGGTGCGAAATATGTGGCCATTCAGTCCCGTAAATTATCCTACAATAGCAACTTTCTTTTTTTTTACATTGTGTCTTGAAAAAGGTATATGATTTGAGGTCCGGGGAACGGTAAGCGAGGAAGCCCATTCTTAATCAAAATTTCACAATTTTATTTAACACTATCAATTGACATAAGGCACACACTGGTAGACTGAGCAAATTTAATTATTCAGTTGAAAAATGGCAAATTATCATTAAACTGTCGTATCATACATGAAATGCAATAAATTTGAAAAAGGCGCCAGCAACAGATCTAGTGGAGTAACATCCAAATCAATTTTTAAAGCACCATTGATTACAGCATCAACTTAAGACTAAAATTTTTTTGTTTTAAAACGCCCATTAGTTAAGCATGTAATTTAACATAAAAAGTTTTGTGCCGTACGGGGAATCTTTTCTTAATGTAGGTTAACTCTTACAAAGATGAAAACAGCAACCAGCCACTGTTAATACGGCTGTTTATTTAGGTAAATAGCGCCGTTACCGAAACTTCCTGGCAGATTAAAAGTGTGTGCCCGACCGAGACTCGAACTCGGGACCTTTGTCTTTCGCGGGCAAGTGCTCTACCATCTGAGCTACCGAAGCACGACTCACGCCCGGTCCTCACAGCTTTACTTCTGCCAGTATCTCGTCTCCTACCTTCCAAACTTTACAGAAGCTCTCCTGCGAATCTTGCAGAACCAGTACTCCTGAAAGAAAGGATACTGCGGAGACATGGCTTAGCCACAGCCTGGGGAATGTTTCCAGAATGAGATTTTCACTCTGCAGCGGAGTGTGCGCTGATATGAAACTTCCTGGCAGATTAAAACTGTGTGCCCGACCGAGACTCGAACTCGGGACCTTTGCCTTTCGCGGGCAAGTGCTCTACCATCGTCGTACCCGCACAACAGTCTACTAAACCATAGAAAACATTGAACTTACAACAACATCAGGAGACAATAAAAATCGCATTCCAGTGAAGAGTGTTGCAGCCCACGCCCTCGTCGATGGACCTTGTGTATTTCTTGGATGTTCTCTTAATTTTAGCTTGGATATAAACGACACTTTCTCACATGGAAATGGATGGTAGAGCACTTGTCCGCAAAAGGCAAAGGTCCCGAGTTCGAGTCTCCGTCGGGCACACAGTTTTAATCTGCCAGGAAGTTTCATATCAGCGCACACTCTGCTGCAGAGTGAAAATCTCATTCTAGTGCCGTTACCGGTTTCGAACTGGCAAGTTCATCATCAGACGGCTGTTCACATGATTTTCAAAATACACTTTACATTATCGTCCGTTTTCGATTTTTATTCTTCCACTGTGGGGAAGTATTTTTCGTGTGTTGTTGCGCTACGGTAGAAAACAGTGTTAGAAGCGCCCTATATGAAAATTTCGCACTCTAAAGATTCGTGCCTCAAGTTGGCAGCACCGCTGGTTGTGGGAGTGGAAAGATCGGTGAATCCGCCAGGCAGTACATCACATCGGATATCAATTACGTAAAGTAAAATTACTTCACTTTAGACATGTGCCCTTGCATATGACAATATCAGTTTTTGATTGAGAGGGTACTTGTGTAGTTGATTCGGAATTTTTATCATCAGTAAAGGCATGTCTGAGCAACAGACAGCTGCATTGTTTGGGACATTTTATTTTAAGAATTACATGTACTTAAAGACGTGGCTAATATAGTATCTAAATTATGGATATCTGTTGTACCCCACTGCGTTGTTTTGCACGGCATTGGGATGAGTGGGTAAAGCATGAGTGAGAATAAAGCAAAACAATTTTCTAATAAGCCAGCCAATTTCCAGATCACACTCGAGTTTTGAAATGATACAGCGGAACTGTTACAGAAACAGTTAACTTTGATCTTCTCCGGAAATCTGGAACATCGGGTGTAACAGACTCATGTGGGCGCATTTGTATGTCCATCCTTTTAGCAGGACGTCTCTGGGACGACGGCCTTTTACTATCGCGATAAAAAATAAGAACACCTACAGCCGTCCTTATGATTCTATTTTATTTTGTCGCTACCAGTTTCGACGCTTCATTGCGTCATCTTCAGGCTGTTTTGATGTGGTACAGGTTGATATGATCCCCATGCATAACCCATCAGTTGGCAGAAAAACTGGATTCGCAGATAATGCGACAGCACTCCAACCATCAAGAGTTGACAGTTGATAGTTGGAGTGCTGACACAGCATCTGCGAATCCAGTAATGTTGGCAACTGGTGGGTTATGCATGGGTATCGTATCAACCTGTACCGCATCAAAACAGCCTGAAGATGACGCAATGAATCGAAACTGGTAGCGACAAAATAAAATAAAATCATAAGGACAGATGTAGGTGTTTTTATTTTTTATCATGTGGGCGCAGAAGCGTAAAGAACTTGCTTTTGCTCTCTAGCTCGTGATTAGGCGAGGTGTTTGGCCGGCACGCTCAGACCGCTGCAGTTGGAGCCGCCGGTAGTGTGGAGACGTCTGGCTGTGACGCACCGCGAGACAAAGGCTTAGCCTGTGGCCACGTAGACCCCTGGGCGCGCGAGCCGCTGTCGAAATCGCGTCGCAGCCAGAGCACGACGCAGCGCCCTAAAGCGAATATTTCGGGCGTCGGCGGAGCTGTCCCTGCCAGCGTCCAGCGGCCAGCATCTCGGCTGCTCGTCACAGCCAACACACGGCACACACTCCTCTCTAAGGGCGCCGCTTAACGCAAAAGAACGCTCTTAGTGGGACAATGCATTTTACGAGAAAGTTGAAAGTGTCGCAATGGGTAACCCATTAGATCCTGCGATCCCTAATTTTTATATCGAAAAATTCGACAGTCGGCTCTAAACAATGCAAACAAGAAATAATGCCGATGGCATCGGTTTGTCGATGATTCATTCGTGGCTTAGTCACATGGTAAGAAAGCTTCAGGAGAATTCCTTTGTAATTTGTATGAGATAAATCGAAAAATCCAATGGAAATGTATAAAGACGACGCAATATCCTTCTTGGATTTTTCAGTTATGAGACAAGCTGATGCAAAGTTGAAATATAAGGTTTTTCGGAAAGGCATATACGGATAGATATTTGCATAAGAACTCCATCATCCGCAACAAAAGAGAGTTGCCATTGAAAGTCTTGTTGACAGAGCCAAAAGAATTTGCGCGCCGGAACACCTGGACGCCGAATTAAAACATATGACACACGGCTTCGAGAAGAATAGCTATTCAGGCAAAGAAGTAGAGGTAAATAGGGTTTTGCGAACGAACAACAGTAGAAAGAAGGACAACGATAAAACAGCGATGGAAGGACACGGTATCTCTCCCTTTATCAAAAAAGTAACTCATCAGGTCGGCAAGATTCTACAGAAACATGACATTAGACCGATTTTAAACCAACTAAGAAAATCTTCCGTGTACTTATAGAAGGTCAACACTGGAACTTCAAAGAGAAGCGTGAATACAAGACTGAAAGAACATGAAAGTCTTTGCCTACTACAGGAAAATAGAAAAATCAATTGTAGCGGAGCATGCTCCTCAGTCAGGAAATAATGAAGTGAAATTTTCCGTAACCACTATTTTATCTACTATGACAAACTATTATCCCAAATAGAGAACCATCGAAATATACAATGAGAGTGATAATTTTAGCCGGCCGCTGTGGCCGAGCGGTTCTAGGCGCTCCAGTCCGGAACCGCGCGGCTGCTACGGTCGCAGGTTCGAATCCTGCATCGGGCATGGATGTGTGTGATGTCCTTAGGTTAGTTAGGTTTAAGTAGTTCTGTGTTCTAGGGGACTGATGACCTCAGATGTTAAGTCCCATTGTGATGGACAGTGGATCTGCAGAATCGATAGATAAGTTTTTATCTATGACAGAGGACAATCAGTAGTTAAGTTTTATCTCTGACAAAGATTATCTATGCTGATCACGTGTAAACTGGACCACGCCGACTTTACACAGTACTTATGTCGCTCTCCGACGTCCGACTCGTCAGTCGGCAAGAATCAGCGTCGCCAGGAGCACCTCCGAAGATGTCCAACGCAGCTCCGGAAGAAACGTCGGATGCTGAAAAGTTTCGTCGACCATGGCCACACAGCCCGGAAGACTCACCAGTAAACTCTTACTTGATTTTATAGATATTTTTTCATAACCGGCACCATTCTTGACTTTATAGATTTTGTAGTGGACATTATTTCTAACTGCTGTAGTGAGGGTCACATTCATATTACTTAAGTTATCTGTAATGGTTAGTTTGGCATATTCCTTGGCAGTATCTATTGAAACTGACGACACGGTCTCTTCAATGTCAACATAAAGGAAAACCACCACAGCTGTGTTATTACACAATTTATTGCGTCATGATCGGTTTCGGTTTGAGAACATCATCACGTTTACCACTTGTATCACTATCATAATGTAAATGGTCTGGTTGTATTATGTAACGTTAAAAATACAGTTTGGAAACACTGTTCATAAACATTCTGTCGACCGCCTGGCGAGCAGAAACGGCCCGCTGTTTACACAGCTCGCTGTGCTTCCGACAGGCGGTCGACAAAATTGTTTGTGTGAACATTTAAAAAAAGTAAATTACGCAAGAACCAACATTCAGAAATATCTGAATAAGGAGACTGAAAAGGAAGACGTGGCGTGGAGTTTCAGCGGACACGTTTTCTATAATTTCATCTTATGAGGGTGAATGCGAAATGCAGAGTTGGTGGACAGCAGCAAGATCTAACGCTCGTTGACTCATTCGGCCGTCGTGCATTACTGAATTTTAACTGGTACGTAGAGATCACTACGACGTCAAGAGATAACATCTACACTTACTTACCTACTACACAAACCACCGTTAAGTGCGTGGCGGAGGGTAGCCTGTATCACTACTACTCGTGTCCTCTCCTGTTCCACTCGCAAACAGAGCGAGAAAAACACGACTGTCTGTATGCCTACGTATGAGACCTAATTTCTGTTCACTTTTCTTTGTGGTCCTCTCGCGAAATGTACTTTGGCGGCAGTAGAAATCGTTATGCAAACAGCTTCAAATGCTACTCTTCTAAATTTTCTCAACAGTACCCATCGAAAATAACGTCGTCTTCGCTTCAGGGATTTCCATTTGAGTTCTCGAAGCATCTCCGGAATACTTACTTGTCATTCGAACCTACCGGTAACAAATCTAACGCTCCACCTCTAAATTGCTTTGATGTCTCGCTTCAGTCCGACCTGGTGCGGATCCCAAATACATGAGCAGTACTCAAGAATGGGTCGCACTGATGTCCTATACACGATCTCCTTTACAGATGAACCATCCTTTCCTAAAATTCTCCCAATAAACCGAATTCGACCATTCGCCGTCATTACTACAATCCTTACATGCTCGTTCCATTTCATATCACTCTGCAACGTTACGCCTACGTATTTAATCGACGTGACTGTATCAAGCAGCATACTACTAATGCTGTACTCGAACATTATGGGTTCGTTTTCCATAAACACTTGCCTTGGCTTACATTTTTCTACATTTAGAGCTAGCTGCCATTCATCACACCAACTAGAAATTTTATCTATGTTATCTTGCATCTTCCTGCAGTTTCTCAAAGATGTCACCTTCCCGTACACCACAACATCTTCAGCAAACAGCAGCAGTTTGCTGCTCACCCTGTCCGCTGTATCATTTATTTACATAGCGCAGGGCTTAACGACTGGCCGGTTTTGAGCGCGAGTACTCGCGTCTGCTCAGGCACGTGCTCGCGAGCAGGTGCAAGGTCGCGGAGTAGGGTGGGAGGGGAGGGAGGGGAAATGCGCACGCACGTTTGAATGTGATCTCGCGTTCTTAGCAGATTTAACTAGCCATCTGAATGCTTTGAACATTTTACTACAAGGTAAAGATCTGCTAATTACTCATTTCATAGATCGAATACGAGCTTTTAAAATGAAATTGACACTTTGGGTGAGTCAGCTGGAAACAGGAAACCTAGCTCATTTTCCTAAATTATCATCCATGCAAGATGTTCTCAGAGACTGTGAACGTTATTCGAATAGTTTAGTTGATCAGCGCTTTCAAGATCTGACAGCACTAGACAGTGATTTTGATCTGTTCTCTCCATATTCAGCGAATATTTAAGAGATTCGTCCTGAGCTGCAGCAAGAAATTATTGACCTGCAGTGTGACAGAGAATACAGAGACAAATTTCAGAACAAGAAAAACATTTTGGAATTCTACAGACACTTCCCTCAGGATAGATTTCCTCGTTTGCACAAACTGGCGGCTACAATAATATCAATGTTCGGTTCCACGTATGTATGTGAACAACTGTTCTCTGCAATGAAATGTAACAAGACGCGCATGAGAAACGCATTGTCTGATCGAAATTTAAACTGCACGCTGCGCCTAAAATGCACAAGAACAATTACTCCGAACATAGACGCAATTGTAAAGGGCAAAAAGTACAAGATAACCGAGAATCCCACACTTCAGTGACACCTTTTATTGTGTAACAGTTCACAAATTAATGTGAATGTAGAGGCATACACTAAGCTAATAAAATTATGTGGCATGTGTACATTCTCCTTTATTTGTTTCATTTGTCGCAGTAATAATTCGTAAGTGATATCCCTGCAGGTGGCCGCGGATTTACATCAGGCCCCCACAACCGCACGAGTGGTCGACTGTGAAGAGCGGACAAATTGAATAGCTGGGCGGCGGCCATTAGAGTGGTAAACTGACGCGCGGAGTTCGAATGTTTATACATCGCTTTTGGTTATAAAATGCCTTCCCTTGAGTTAGGTCACAAACATAGTGCCTCATTTAAATACGTTACTACAATATACTTTTTAATTTATGAACAAACAGCAAATAGTCACTGTTTATGAATTTATCTTACGTACTATATGGAATCTGCCGTAGCTAAAAGTTATGTACTGGACCCCTAGCATTTTTCGTAGTTCATTTACGACAGATGTACGCAAAATGCATCAAAATACTCGAAGATTTGCCCACTATATTAATACATATTTTCTGACTCTACCTTGCTTTAGATTTTATGACGAGAAGTGCGTTATATATGGCATAGTGCTTTGGCAACTCACGACCAAATTATCAAGTTTCAACCTAATCTAGACCGTGAAAACACTACCGATCAGCCAACTTTCTTCAAAATGATCAGAACATATAAAATGGTTTTCTGTCGGTCAGAAATGTTGCCTACTGGCAGCGTGTAACCATTTTTGTAACAGCTGTGGTTTTGAGAAAGGAAACCTGCAAATGATGCACAGACATTACGCTAATACCGTGTTACAAAAACATTTATTAAGCAACTGCACTGACATACAAAACAACTTAAAATATTCACTTACCTGTGAAATGTAACATTCGTTCCTTTCTCGAATTTATTTGTACAATTAATCGCTACACGACTCTTCACATTGTACTTCTTTTGATTGGAACGTACAGACAGTATTACGAGTAACAAATACTGTATGTACGTCCCGACAAATATACAACGTTGAATCAGGGTCTTCGTAAACAACAGTTCTACAGAACACATCAGACTACAACCACTATAATGGCGTCCAGCCGAAGGTTCAAATTATCCCGCGACTGCAGCGCCATCAGTGAGTCTAGTTATTTTTTACAAGGTCTTTGATTTACATTGACTGGCGGCAGTTGTTGTGTGCCCCACGTGACCTTCGCCACTCTCCGCTCTGGTCCGGTAGTGGGGGTAGCGTGCTCGCGCTGCTCCGTGCTCGCGCCTTGCTGCTCACAGCTTGCTCCGCGAGCACGTATGTTGTGAAGCCCTGTCATAACGAGCAACAGCGGTGCTATTGCACTTCCCTCTGGCACTCCTGGCGATAACCTTGTCTCTGAGGAACACTCGCCATCTACGACATCGTACTGCGTTTTGTTATTCAAGAAGTAAATTACGACACGTATTACAGTAGCTAAATTGGAAATGAATCATAGGACTATGCACTTTACGTTGTGACTCTAGAGAAACTTTGACCACGTCACGTATTTCTAGGACATCTGGAAGCGCTACGGATACTGATTACGAACGCGGCATGAATACCGGTTTCTGAATTATCAGACGAGAAATCATGATGATCTGAAAGGACAAAACATATAATGGAAATGACATTTAAACAAAATGTAGAAGATGATTTCTGTTCTGTACGAAATGCACTATTCGACGAAAAAAGTGAAGACATGGTTGTTTGTTACTGTAACTTCGTACACGTATAAACCATCGGCAAGTATGTAAATGATTAAAGTTCTGCACAACTCTATTGACAGGTAGAACGACCACTAGGGTCGACTAGCTTTGTTCGTGGTTAGTGTTATTACCGGTCTTGGTATGGTACATAAGGAACCGGAACTGTATCAGATGTTGAGTGATCACTGTGACACTGTGAAGGACTCTGAGATGAAGCGTACTTGTATGAGACAGCGTTATCAGTACTTGACAGAGTTTCAAAGGGCGTCCTTGTGAGTCTCCATATGACCGACTGGTCGAAGCGTGCAGCACCCAGATTTATGGGCTACTCTGGTATGACAGTGGCCCTAAGGTGGACTGCATGGGAACCTGAGGGCATGAATCGCGGTTCTGCACAACTCTATTGACCATAGTCGGAGAGTATGGCCGCGACCTGGTCACATTCTTTTGAAGAGGCACCGTGGTGTTCGTCCCGGCGTCATGGAGTGGGGAGCCATCGGGCATGACATTTCACCGACAGGGAAATCTGACGGCACAACGGTACAATGAGATCCCGCGTCCTCACGTGTCACCTCTCATGCGACACAATCGTGGTGTAATTTTTCAATAGGACAGTCCTCATCCACACATGGCGCGCGTCTCTGTGAACTGTCTTCATAGTGTTGAAGTACTCCGTGACCACAAAGATCACCAGATCTGTCCCCCATAGAACATACGTGGGATCACATCGGACGTCAACTTTGTCCCAGTGACAGTACCCAGGATATCAAGGAAGAGTTACAACAGTTGTGGGCCGCGATGCTTCAGGACAGCATACGAAGGCCTTACGACTCCCTTCCTAGACGAATAAGTGCATGAATCCAGGCCAGACGTGGTGCAACGTCATACTGATATGTGTGCTCTTACTGCCACATTCTTTGTAAATTTCACTCTATTTTGTAATCATTGAAGTAACATCACATACCCTCTCAACCCGTGATTTTTTATTTCGTTTCCTCCCTCCCCTTCTTCCTGCTACATTTTTCTTGTCGGGAAGTGGATATACACTGAAGAGACAAAGAACCTGGAACACCCACCTAATATCGTTGAAGGGCGCAGCGAGCACGCAGAAGTGTCGCAACACGATGTGACATGGACTAGACTAGTGTCCGAAGTAGTGCTGCAGGGAATTAACACCATGAATACTGCAGGGCTGTTCAAATGGCTCTGAGCACTTTCGAACTAAACTTCTAAGGTCATCAGTTCCCTAGAAATTAAAACTAATTAAACCTAACTAACCTAAGGACATCACACACACCCATGCCCGAGGCAGGATTCGAACCTGCGACCGTAGCGGTCGCGCGGTTCCAGACTGTAATGCCTAGAACCGCTGCGCCACCCCGGCCGGCCTGCAGGGCTGTCCATAAATCCGTAAGAGTACGACGGGGTGGAGATCTCTGCTGAACAGCACTTTGCAAGGCATCCAAGATATGCTCAATAATGTTCATGTCTGGGGAGTTTGGTGTCCAGCGGAAGTGTTTAAACGCAGAAGGCCGTTCCTGGAGCTACTCAGTAGCAGTTCTGGATGTGTTGGGTGACATGTTGTCCTGCTGCCCTGCTGGAATAGCCCAGGTACGTCGGAATGCACAATGGACATGAATGGATTCAGCTGATCAGACAGGATGCTTACGTGCGTGTCACCTGTCAGAGTCGTATCTAGACTATCAGAGATCCCATGCCACTGGAACCGCACACACCCCATACCATTACAGAGCCGCCACCAGCTTGAACAGTACCCTGCTGACATGCAGGGGTCCGCAGCTCGTGGTCGTGCGGTAGCGTTCTCGCTTCCCGCGCCCGTGTTCCCGGGTTAGATTCCCGGTGTGGTCAGGGATTTTCTCTGCCTCGTGATGACTGGGTGTTGTGTGATGTCCTTAGGTTAGTTAGGTTTAAGTAGTTCTAAGTTCTAGGGGACTGATGACCATAGATGTTAAGTCCCATAGTGCTCAGAGCCACTTGAACCATTTGACATGCAGGGTCCATGGACTCGTGAGGTTGTCTCTATACCCGTACACGTCCATCCGCTCGATACAATTTGAAACGAGACTCTTCCGACCAGGCAACATGTTCCCAGTCATCAACAGTCTAACGTCGGAGTTGACGGGCCCAGGTGAGGCGTAAAGCTGCAGCAATTTGTCGGAAGGGTTGCACTTCCGTCACGTTGAACTATTTTCTTCAGTCGTTGTTGGTGCCGTTCTTGCAGGATCTTTTTCCGGCCGCAGCGATATCGGAGATTTGATGTTTCACCGGATTCCTGATATTCACGGAACACTCGTGAAGTGGACGTACGGGAAAATCCCCATTTCATCGCCACCTCGGAGATGCTGTATTCCGTCGCTCGTGCGCCGACTATAATTAAATCTTGTAACTTGCCAATTTAGCAGCGTAATCGATCTGACAACTGCGCCAGACGCTTGTTGTCTTATACAGGCGTTGCGAAGCGCAGCGCAGTATTCTGCCCGTTTACATATCTCTGGATTTGAGTACGCAATGTTTTTGGCTCTTCAGTTTATTTTTCAGTGACTTAACTACTGTTTACTTTTGAAATAAACGCCAAATAAATGCGCTCCAGCTTTTTAAGTACAAGGTCTGCTTATTTTTACAAAAACATTTTTTAATGTAGAACGTTTTATTTTTTCTAAAAAATATTCGTCTATAAAATTTACATTCTTCTGCATGCTTTCGAACTAATTCTCCAAAAATGTTTTCTGTATGATGTTGCTACCACAAAATCATGGTTTTGGAAGGGTTCAATAGCTTCTTGAGTTGAAGAAAATCACTGTCCGCACATATTTTGTTTGAAATAAGGAAAGAAAAAGAAGTCGTTATACGATGACATATTAATTCCAGTTTTTGTCCGTGAAATAATCAAACTCTATCAGTCAGGATAGAGACTGGGTTAGTAAAAAACAGAGACGTGATAAGATGGTGATTTTAATGCTTCAGGGATTCTACTCCCACTTTAGTACAACACACGAAACGTACATGCAGGTGCGTGAAACTGTTGGAAAAATCCTTCATTGCTATGTTGTTCAACTTGCGCGTCACATTGTCTTTAATGTCGGTTATTTCGTCAAAGTGTTGACCCGTCAGGATAATTTCCGCACTTTGTCGTTTTGCGGTTGATTCGTATTGACAACATCAAGTGTAGTCACCCGTGACGATTTTTGCAGTACATTCAATCAAATCGCGGTCGTCGTCCAAGCGTCGTGATTTTGTTCGGGAGTCAAGACGTGGGGGAGAAATTTTGTATACACTTTCCTCTTCTTCAAAAGGTTTTGAGGAATGTCTTGAACACTTGATTTAGAGAGGCTGCTCCATTGCGATTTGTGACACAGCAACGTTGACACACTAAGCCCGCACGTTCAGTACTTAACTCTGCCTGCTGACAACTGACTGGTAGAATGCACACCTTGTTTACAGTTGTTAGTCCAAGCTACCTCCGCTGTTACTACTCTGACATCACTTATACGCCAGCAATAAAATCAGTCTCGGGCCTTTTTGGAAGCCGGCCGCTGTCGTCGAGAGGTTCTAGGCGCTTCAGTCCGAAACCACGCGCCTGCTACGGTCGCAGGTTTGAATCCTGCCTCGGGCATGGGTGTAGGTGATGTCCTTAGGTTAGTTACGTTTACATAGTTCTACGTCTAGGGGACTGATGACCCCAGATGTTAAGTCCCATAGTGCTTAAAGCCATTTAAACCATTTTGTACCTTTTTGGACGGACGGTGTATGTGTGCTGTGCTACGTGACAACTGACATTATCATGATGAAGAATCATACGTTTACGTGTCGCAAAAACAAATTGTGTACTATTTCTCTTTAAATGATGTTCAGTCCTGTAAAGCAATGGACGTGACGTGTCCTGTGTTACGAGAGGGCCAAGTCGTCATTTTCTTGTAAGAGCTTCGCAAATGAACCCTTTTTTTGGTTGCGGTTCACTTTGGAACATCTAAACGGTTTATTGCTGTTTAGTATCCGAAGCCAAGACTTGTCACCCATTGCGATGTTTTACATGAATATTTAATTCATGAATAGGATTTTGTGAGCATTTCTTTACACCAAATGACGTGAGCCTGCTTTTGAGCTTCGATCAAATTGTACCGAATCCATGTTCATGCAAAATATGGAATTTACTGCATTCTTCGATGTGTCTAGGGATGCTGATCCTCATAAATCGATTTTGTCGAAATAATAATCTATTTTTGTGGGCCTTGATGAATTTCATCGTTGACGAAGCACGACATTGTAGAAATTTTGCAAACCTACTGTAAACTCTTTTCCGAAGGAGACTGCCGAAAGTTGAACAAAATGATTCGAGGCATTGATGTAGAGTCACGTCTTTACGAAAATCGTAAAAAGTAATCTATCAAGAAGCTACATGTGAAATTTCCATTTCTTGGCAATGCTGTTTCTTTAAAATATTGACGACAGTCGTTCGTTAAAAAATTCAACTTTCGAGTTATTTATTCTTACGTGAGCTATGAATCGCAGATCTGTTTGCAAAGGCTTTCTGTACGCGTGTTATTGATTGCTAAACATACTAAAGTCTGTGGCTGGTAAAGTGAAGGTATGTCTGCTAGGAGATACTTTGGAGGATTAGTAAACCGGCCAATCAGAGATCAGCACGACCAGAGTTATGTATTAGCGTGGCCTGTTGAACGGACACAAAGGCTTTCTATTCCACTGCTGTTTGCCGTTTGTACGGACGATTTGCTTTTTCCTGCTACTCGACACTGGTCGAAGCTGGCTTATGGACGGTATGTATTTGAACTGAGGTTAAATTCTGATGGCTACTCTCGTGCTTCCGTCTATGAGGTTTACGATGAGGCCGCAGCATTCTTGAGCTGCTTGGTGTAATATATATATATATTTTTCACCACTTGTAAGTCTATAGCTGTACATTCATTGGTGTTCAGACTTAGTTTTCATTGTCCAAAGAGATGGTTCTTGTGCCATGCTAGCGGTACAGTATCGCTATTTCACTTCTTCGTCTGTGACTTTAGCGTGCTGGCTTCGTTACACTCCCACTGATTTAATGCTGCTGAAAGTATTTTGGCATGTATAGAGTTTTCTTTTGTCCAGATTTTCGTATTTGTTAATGCTTATTGAAATTAGTATTAATAAGTAGAAATTCCACGAAAACATGTATCATTTAGTTACCTTCCCCAGTCACTTATGAAATCATTGCTGTACTTCGTCTACATACGTGGCCTTCTTTTCATTCTTGTATCTGTGCTTGATTGGGTTGGGCACAAACTTCAATGTGAACTCTGACTTCAGCAGAATTATTCGTGAAAGTGGACCGAAACTGTACACTCAGATAATCATTCATGCCCTGTTTTCTTTCTGTTGCGCAATGTAAGCATCTTCTACTCTTGAATAGCTTTAGTAAGTCATGGTCAGACAGCGTTAAAACTTTTTCTTGGGTCAAAATTTTATATAAAATAGGCATATTTTTCAGGGAATTTTAACCGAAGTAACATATTTTTGTGTTCTGAATTCAGTTCAAAAACCGAGTAGGAGGGTTCAAGAAAACTGTAGACGAGCTACTCTGCCAGTTACTGAGCCTTCATTGTCTTAACAATAATAATTGACAAATTTGAACGAATTAGTAAAACGAGAAATTTTAAAACACTGGTAACAATACGTCTCAAGACGGCGAACTAGTGGCCGTTTGTAAGAACTTGAAATGACTAGTATCGGTGCACAACAATGCTCTGAATAGGGCCAACATGCAGTTTCTGGTGCGAGGTAAGTTCGCTTTCCAGTGCAAATGTAATTTGTCGCGTTTCGATAAACATCCGCAAGTGGAAGTGACAATACAACTTCAGTGCTGAGGTCTTTGTTGACAACTGTTTATTCATTAAGACCTTTGTAATGAATCTCAACATCAATAACTGGCGAGCGTAATATGAAGATTTTTTGGTTTACATTACATGTTTGTACTACGTGAATTGAATTCCATAGATTGTATGTGAAGAGTCACTGGAATATGGAAAGAAGTCTACAGTACAGATTGTGTTTAAATGTAGTCAATGCTGCCTCATACTTCGATAACTCATTGCCGTAAAAAGGCGTTCTATGCGTGTTCTGTAAAGAACGAACTTCTGGCTTTTGCGTCACACGACTATACGCAGCGAGGACAGAGGCAGACTTGCGCAGGACCAAAGCGCAACGATTCCCAACGGCCTCCCTTACGGTTGTCATGGCGACACGACCCCTGCTGCTAACTTTGCACACAGGGGAGCCGTCGCTTCCTGTTTTTACTGTGGGCGAGCCCGCGTTAATGAAATAATAAAAAACAGTCTCTAAAAGTTTAGTGTGAAAATAAAGGCATTACTGTGTCTATTAAACAATACATAATGGCCGTCATCTCTGCTGTACTAAAAGTGCAGCAAGACACAAAGGATTTGTATGGAGTTCAGAAATAGTCAAAACGTCATCACTGCAGTGCAAGTAATGATAGCACGGGAATCATCTGTACAACTGTAGTGAAGGATTTGTTCCACCCGAAGAGACACAGATATAAAGATACTGGTATTATCTTTGGAAGGATAGGGATTCAAATCCACGACCGGCCATAGTGGTTTAGGAATCCCTCTGTTTCCGTTAATTGTCTCCCGGGTTTCTCGGGATGGGTTTTTCAAAAGCCGTTTGCTGAGATCACTAACGCATGCATGCACTGTGGCCTAGGCTCTGTGGTAGCTAATTCCTGAATTAAATTCCAAATTCATCCACAGTGTCTCTTGAAGTGAGGCCATGATACTGCTGATCGTGAACCGCCCGTCGGATGGGGATGTCAAGGTCTGTGACCCTCCTGGTGCTATTTGAGAAGAGTAGTTATACGCTGCCACTGGATTTCATCCTCTTGCACTTGCCGCTCCCCCTCTCCACCACCTTTTGAAATCTGGAGTAAAGAATTTTTATTCATACAGCGAGGGGATAACCATCAGTCTTATGGTCCTTATAGGCTTAACAAGCTTTTTGTTTCACACATAAAAACTTGGATCTTATGACATGACACGTCTCGAAACTGACCAACTCTTTTATATAAAAAATGGCAATTTTATAGTCCTGACCCCCCCCCCCCCCCCCACACACACACCCTAACACTGACAAATTTCTGTGGATGCCGTGGACCTTTTCCAGGTGGGCTTAACAAGATATAGAGAAGGCCCAAAGAAGAGCGGCGCGTTTCGTGACGAGGTCGTTTAATAATCGCGACAGCATTATGAAGATGCACATGGGTCTCCGAAGTAGTTGTTACAGAGAAGCGTCGAGCATCACAGAGAGATTAAAATTCCGAGAGTCAGGGAACACAGATCTCGCTAAATGATCACGAGGGAAAATTAGAGGAATCAGAGGTCATATCGAAGCTTCGTGGTACTACGGAAGTTTAAACCCTAATTTAATTCTTATTTCCACGACTGAGGTAGCAGGGTTGCCAACAGCAGTGTCGCCAAACATTTGGCGTACACAGGGAGTAAACGATAAATATTTACAAAGTACCGCAGTGGCATAGAACTCGAGACGAACAAACTGATATAGGGCACTTTTGGTTACCAAACCGGGAGGAAACTGCCTCAAATTCCAGTACAAAAGCCACGTAAGGATATGCGCGGCGAGCGCAGTTTTGATGAAATCGATATCGAATATTAAAAAACCCCTTGTTCCTGCACTTACCTAATATAACATAGAAGTGTGTGTAAATTTTTCCTCGAAATATTGCGAATTTTAACACCATACAATTAACAATTACCGAGCGAGGTGGCGCAGTGATTAGCACACTAGACTCGTATTCGGGAGGACGACTGTTCAATCCCACGTCCGGCCATCCTGATTTAGATTTTGCGTGACTTCCCTAAAATCATTCCAGGCAAATGCTGGGATGGTTCCTTTGAAAGGGCACGGCCTACTTCCTTTCCCGTCCTTCCCTAATCCGATGAGACCGATGACCTCGCTGTTTGGACTCTTCCCCCAAACAACCCAATTATATTGTTTTGTTTTTCTAGTCTTCTTATAACAAGACTACTGTGCTTTTGAAGGCTAAGATTACGTCAAATTGTAAATGTAATTTGTTTTTGTACAGCGTTTACGAACGTATTTTTCTTTCAGTAACTCACGGGAGAGTTTAATAATGTTAACGAAGTAACAGAGCACGCAGGTGGCGTAAGGATAGATAGAAGAATCAACAGTTTCGTTCTGCTGTCATGCGCTGTAGCTTAGGATAATTTCAGGCTGTTACCAGGCTTTGTAGACAGCAAGTGTCCTATATCAATTTGTTCGTCTCGTCTTTGCCCACATCAGTGTGATACGTTGTAAACAATTATCATTTACACCTTGTATAGTAAGAATTCGCCTTTAGGTGGGACATCTGTCATACCAAAAATAAGTTACGTATTAGCGAGCCTTCTTAAGATTGACGTCTCTCGTTTCCCGATTTTCGCTTTGCTGTATCCTTGCAGTCACTCTATTGAAGGTTTCTGCGGCGCAAAAAATCACAAATAGAATCCAGCCATATCCTAAAAATCTTCTCTCTTTAGGTATCATTTTCCAGTATTGAAGTAAAGTATTTTCGTGAATTCTTCCGAAGTGCCAATAAGACAGTAGACGTTTTGTCACAAACTTTAATTGCAGTCCATTTATGAAACATCCCCTTAGAAAAATTAATGAATTACTGTGCTGATAAACCTCTTACGTTATTTGATTTTCAAACAGTTGAGCAGAACTGAACGTACTCAGACATTTCTCTCTTTACTTATTCTGATCAACACTAAACTGACACACAATATTTTTAGCACAACGCAGTCTGACTTTCAATAATCCCTACAAAAGAATGGTTCTGACTATAACAATAACCTATATCTTTCATGAATCACTTACCTCACAAAAATCTTTGTTACTCGAACTACTGCAATACAGCGAGCGCCAACACTGCCAGCTAAATAAAAGATTCTAACTACTGAAGGCACTAACTACTGATCGGCATAGTTAGCAAATGAAAGATTTTGATAGAGAACAAACAATGTATTTACCTTAATAATGTTCAAAAGTCATTATATATATATATATATATATATATATATCAGATCATGATATCCAGTATTACAAATTTACTCTTTCTGACGGACATACGTCCAGATCGTCCGCTTTCAAAATTCTGCCATCTCTCTCCCCAAATCCAACACTGCTGGCGGTTCACCTCCAACTGCGCAACGCTACGCACTGTTCACATCCAACTGCCCAACACTACAACAGCAAATATTCCAACAATGCAAACCAGCCACAGACTGCGCACAGCTAGAGATGGGTCAAACTCGTTCATTCCCGTGAACTACTTCATTCATTTCACTCTTTGCCGTGAAGCGTTCAAATGAAGTAGTTCATTCATTAAGTACGGAAGCCTGGTGAAGTTGCCCGGTTCGCCGCTCAGCCGTGGCTACGATCGCTTCGCCTCGCTCGTACAATAAGCCTCGTAATACTTCATAATTTTACCAACAGATGGCCGAACTATGCAGTAACGTGCACGCAACGTTTTACGCTCTTATAGTGTCTGAGTTAAATAGAGCACGGTCGAAGGGGACAAAGGAAAGATAAACAGAGAAGCCTGTCACATATAAAGAAAGTATTACATTTACTCTTGCTCGACATTTTCTCATGAAGCGCCCAAAAAAGTCTTTATCTGCCAAATGAAACATTATTTTTGTATTCATGGACTGAAAACTAGGGCTACCAACGAAATGCAGTCCAATGTTATGTTCCTTTTAAAATTTAATCCAAAATAGAATGAGTATGTTTACCACTGTCACAAAGTCTATATACCTACGTTAAGTAATTGTTCAGAACGTATCCTGTAGATTTTATTTTTGTTGAGAATAATAACCCTCCAGATTCAAAACGTAAACTGTCACCTGTAGTCATTGGTACGATTTCAGGTAAAATCCCTCTTTCAGTGTTATCGACAAACCTTTTATTTTCATGTTGGCTGTGCGTGTTCACACAGCCAGCCTCTTCGTTTGCATCTTTAATATTCATTTGTCTGCAAGCGCTGCCAACGGTAGTCTACCCGCAGACGCAACGTTTAACTGCACAAATAGTCACGGGTAATGATGTCAGCACTGTAGGAAGCAGCTGACGCTGTCTTCCCCTCGCCCCTCACCACCACAACCCCTCGCAAACCTATCGTTCCCCAAAAACACCGCGCGATTCGTCGACAGGCAGTAGAGGGAGGACTGAAGTGAAGGGAGGATGAGTGACGTAGCGCCGATGTAGCGGGAGAGGAAGAGGGGAAGAGAGTGACTGACCTAGAAAAAAGTGTGGAGTGTGCTATCTGTGAAGAGTTTGGAGTACCAGTTCATTGAAACTGAGTGGTTAGTTCACACTTCACTGGAGTGAAGCGTTCATTTGAACGACTCATTCACGAGCTCCCTATCACTACGCACAGCACAGTCAGTGATTTTCGTACAGAGCGCTACGTGGCGTTACCGACATAAAAACCTAAACAGCCTACTTACACTTTCTATGCCCATTCTTTCACAGATCTTCGAATTCTGTACGTGTTCACGCTTTGAAATATCGCTATTTCTTCTGGAGAAACATATTTGAAAAACAGGGATTTTGTTGCTTCTTTCGTTCAGCACGCCCGTTTCTAGGCCGTGGATGGTAACACTTCATATTATAGAGCGACACATTTTACGGACGACGATAGTTCAAATACCCGCTCGGTCAGTCACATTTAGTTCTCTGTGGCATCCGTTAAGGCAAATGTCCGGTTGGGGCTATTGGAAACGCTACAGCTGATTATTTCTCATACTTCTCCCAATGAGAGCTGACCCCAATGTCGACGGGACATTAAACGGTGATCTTGCTTCCTGGTAGAGTGATATAAACGGTGTTTGATTGTTTGTCATTTTGTCGCTTTGCAGTACTAGGTTGATCATTGCTCTTCTCTATTAGCCACAGTTTTTTAACGTTGACATGCCAGCGTTTGGAGGGTTGTAAGTCCTGATTGTAACTGCTCGTATACGTTGATAAAGAGGCAAGTGTAGACAAGAGCATAATTGCTGCATGAAAATCGTGATAGTATTTACATTTCACAGTCAGCAGAGGCAAGGAATTACGAAGCACCTGAGAAAACCACCGCCCCGCGATCAATGTGGCGCCACGGAATGCCATATAAGGGCGAGGGGTGTCGCGCCGTTACGGCCGTGCCGTGTGTACACACAGGTCCGCAGGCTGCGGCTCTGTGGCGCTCTCGTGCCCGCCGCTGGTCTGATATTCGCCGCCCTCCTACTGGATTTGGCGCCTCCGGGCACGTCTCGGGTATTCTCCGCGATGGCGGATCTGGGAAGGTGGCCCTCGTGCCTGGCCTGCAGACGGCACGGCCGCCGTGCACGACAGGCGGGGCTGCGCGCCTTTTACGATTTCTGCAGCCGCGCGGATGGGTGCGGACGCGTCGCCAGAATGGTCAAGCGGGCCTGGACAGAGGCGTCGGACTCTGTCTACTCTCTGCATCACAGCAAAAGCCATTACGTCTTTTACGCCCATTACGAGTGAGGAATAAAACATAATATTCAGGATAAGCAGTGATGGGTCCATTAAACAGGGTGAGCTTTACCATGCACCACCCTTGCCTTATACGGCCTTGGATCCTGTCCACATAGACAGATACGAGGAGAATGACAGTTTAACGTAGGTTCTGAACCGTGGCACAACTTGGCATTTTCCATACACTTAGTGCACTGAAAGACCAGAGTCGAAACAAGGCCGCGGAGTAGATAACATTCCATTAGAACTACTGACAGCCTTGAGAGAGCCTGTCCTGACAGAACTGTACTATCTGGTGAGCAAGATGTATGAGACAGGCGAAATACCCTCAGACTTCAAGAAGACTATAATAATTCCAATCCCAAAGAAAGCAGGTGTTGACAGATGTGAAAATTGCCGAAATATGAGTTTAATAAGCCACGGCTGCAAAATACTAACGCGAATTCTTTACAGACGAATGGAAAAAACTGGTAGAAGCCGACCTCGGGAAGATCAGTTTGGATTCCGTAGAAATATTGGAACACGTGAGGCAATACTGACCCTACGACTTATCTTAGAAGCGAGATTAAGGAAAAGCAAACCTACGTTTCTAGCATTTGTAGGCTTAGAGATAGCTTTTGACAACATTGACCGAAATACTTTCATTCAAATTCTGAAGGTGGCAGGGGTAAAATCAGGGAGCGAAAAGCTATTTACAATTTGTACAGAAACCAGATGGCAGTTACAAGACTCGAGGGACATCAAAGGGAAGAAGTGGTTGGGAAGGGAGTGAGACAGGGTTGTAGCCTCTCCCCGATGTTATTCAATCTCTATATTGAGCAAGCAGTGAAGGAAACAAAAGAAAAATTCGGAGTGGGTATTAAAACCCATGGAGAAGAAATAAAAGCTTTGAGGTTCGCCGATGACATTGTAATTCTGTCAGAGACAGCAAAGGACTTGGAAGAGTAGTTGAACGGAATGGATAGTGTCTTGAAAGGAGGATATAAGATGAACAACAGAAGCAAAACGAGGATAATGGAATGTAATCGAATTAAGTCGGGTGAAGCTGAGGGAACTAGATTAGGAAATGAGACACTTAAAGCAGTAAAGGAGGTTTGCTATTTGGGGAGCAAAATAACTGGTGATGGTCGAAGTAGAGAAGATATAAAATGTAGACTGGCAATGGCAAGGAAAGCGTTTCTGAAGAATAGAAATTTGTTAACATCGAGTATAGATTTAAGTGTCAGGAAGTCGTTTCTGAAAGTATTTGTATGGAGTGTAGCCATGTATGGAAGTGAAACATGGACGATAAATAGTTTGGACAAGAAGAGAATAGAAGCTTTCGAAATGTGGTGCTACACAAGAATGCTGAAGATTAGATGGGTAGTTCACGTAACTAATGATGAAGTATTGAATAGAATTGGGGAGAAGAGGAGTTTGTGGCACAACTTGACAAAAAGAAGGGATCGGTTGGTAGGACATGTTCTGAGGCATCAAGGGATCACAAATTTAGCATTAGAAGGCAGCGTGGAGGGTAAAAATCGTAGAGGAAGACCAAGAGATGAATACACCAAGCAGATTCAGAAGGATGTAGGTTGCAGTAGGTACTGGGAGATGAAGAAGCTTGCACAGGATAGAGTAGCATGGAGAGCTGCAGCAAACCAGTCTCAGGACTGAAGACCACAACAATAACAACAATGCATTTGGAGTGAGGAAGCAACCTTGAGTGCCTAAAAAAAAATCTTCGCGCAGATTCTAGAGCCTTATTCCACACTTCGTAGAAAAGTATGTACCATGAAAAAATTAATCATATAAAGTTGGTATTCCTGAGACGTACTGAGTCTCATCTTTATTTGTGATGCGAGTTTAGAAAGGAATAGCGATTGGCTCAGGGGTGCGTTAGAATTTGAATCGGTGAGGGAGACGTACTAAGATAGTCCGTGCAGGCGCGGTATCTGCAGTGCCAGAGCTGCATAACGAATAGCGCTTCTGTCCAGTAAGCAGCAGGTCACGATTCGAATCCCGGCGCTAGTACAAAATTTGATTAATTTTTTTTCTTGCATCATTATCATAGATGAAAAAATGCATTACCAATACTCTATGCTTCACAAGATCGAATCGTTTTCACCTCCGCTGTAAATCGTGTTGTCTTCATTGTACGTGTTGTTGTGGTTACTTTATAAAGAACCTTATGCTTTTATCAGAATAACCAAACTTCAACATTTTGAAAACCATCTGTGCCATCGTACTGACTCTAACGGAAATGGAAACTGAATGAACTGACACCTTTTGTTTGAGGTATCTACGTGTGGCGGTACGCCACATAATGTGAAAAAATATTATTGAACAATTTCGCGAATTTAACAAAACTGACGTCGTAACGAAATAAATATTATCGCAGAAAAATCGAAAAGACTATGTAATCAACTAATATGATCTATGATTGTTATTGTAATCTCTGTGCCTTTTGATAAAGGATCGCACACCCCTTTTGTTTCTTCGTAGTGTAAGAAGCCATTTTGTGACGAGGCACAAGACTAAATATAATCAAATAGTGCTTAAAAGTGTCGCTAATGTTTTACTGTAACAACTCCTATATTCATGAAGTGATATATATTAACGATTTATGCAAATTTTATAGGGGAACACTGGCGCAGAGGTCAAAGCCATTGTTCTAAACGGTAACGGCCTAGAGTCGGAATAAATATTTTCTAATTTTGACAAATAATTAAAAATAAATGTAAATGTAGGAGATTTCTCTTCATTAGTGGTTCTTCTTTTGAAACAGTAATAGTAGTCAGTTTTTCTAATATTGAATCATATTCATTTAACGTGATTTCAGTAAATTTTTTGATCTTCGCTTAACGGATATTACGAGAATCTCGCCAGCATTGCCTTTTCACTAGACTTGGCCACTGATACAGTGTATCGATACGTGGAACTGTTACAGTGTTTCGGAACGGCTGTGGTTCTCTGTTTCGAAACAGTGGTGTTTCATTCCGCTCTGTGTCGGACGTGATTCGGGCTCGGCACAGGTACTGAAACACAACATGCCACTTCATGAAACACTTTCAAGAGTGTCGAAATCTTTTTGACAAGCAATAGCATGAAGCTTAAGATATCCGAAAATAAAGCTTCGTTTCTAGCTGACTGTCCTATTTCGAAATGGCGTAACATCTGCTTTATAAACACTAACCAAACAATAAAACAACGCATACTATTCACATTCAAAATAACAAATATGTGAAAATCATTTAGTTAAATTACACTTTTTTTTATAACATACGCTTCTCTGTTCATGTACAGTAATCATATTAAGAAACGCAAGTAAGCCTACAACATTTTGAATAAAAAAAGGCGTAGAGTGACAGTTATTAGACATATACATAAATTTGATGTAGGTATAATTGCAAGCAATCTGTTTGACATATCACTGATAGTGTAATGGTGAGCCGGCCGGTGTAGCCGTGCGATTCTAAGCGCTTCAGTTTGGAATCGCGTGGCCGCTACGGTCGCAGGTTCGAATCCTGCCTCGGGCATGGATGTGTGTGATGTACTTAGGTTAGTTAGGTTTAAGTAGTTCTAAGTTCTAGGGGACTGATGACCGCAGAGGTTAAGTCCCATAGTGCTCAGAGCCATTTGAACCATTTTTTTTTTTTGTAATGGTGAACGGGAAGGGCTGGGAAGCATGGTGAATTTATAGTAACGGTTCGAAACAACTTGAAAGACAAAATTTTTTCTGTTATGTTTTGTTATTTATCCGAATTATTTGGCGTTATTTGTGAGTCTATAGTACTGTGCCTATTATCCACAATTATTCCCTTTGTGCGCATGGAAATTATCAGGATGGGTATATTACCCATACTAACGGAATGTGGGAATCCCAGTAGCATATCCGTTGTTTCTGCAGTTTGCTCCCACCTCCAGTTCCGTTCGTGGTGGTTCTGTCTTCAGCTATGGCTGTCCTCAGCCAATTGAAAAGTATGAAAGTCACACGACAGGAAAGCAGCGCATTTGCTGCAGGAAATACGAAACTGCCAAGACGCCTAAGTGATAGTTTCATACTTTCTGCGATATGATTATTGCTCTCGCACCTCATTTTTGTTTATATGGACATACTTATACAGTAGACATTCAAGACGATAAAGTGTGTAGGTTTATTAGATTTCTAAACTGTTTCACTGTTTCGAAGCAGCGTATCGAAACATTTCATTGTACTATTGCATTTGTTTCGAAACAGTAACGTGTTTCAGTTTGCCCATCTCAACTTTTCACAATAGATTTCGAAAGATTCAACAGAAGTAAGCAGCAGCTGCTCATTAAAAATTTTGTGTGTTAGAGGTGTCTGTTGATATAAAAACAGCTTGTCGGGCAAACTAACTGCGAGAAATACCATAACTGACTCGATGGCGTAAATAATTTTCCATTTGTGAAGCAGGCAGAATAATACTAACTCCAACTTTGCATAACAAACAAAAACCAACAATACACATACGTAAAAAGAACCACCACATATGGTGGACTGTGGTTAAAAAGACGGCTAAATCTGCCGCAAATTAGGGGCTGGAGATTTGTTCTGTTTTAGCAGTTTCAGATGTTTCTCAACACCACTGACATCAATATCCGTATCACCCATTTTTGCAGTGGTGCGTTAGCTAAATTGGACTAACGTGACATTTGAAAACGGAGTTCAGAACTTTTGCTTTTGTTGTGCCAGTATCAGTTTCTGTCTCGTCCATAAGCGTCTGGACATTAATTTTGATATCATTAACAGCTTTTACGAGGAACCAGAATTTATTTCGATTTTGTGGGAGATCTTTCGATAAAATTCTTCTACGGTAGTCGTTGCAGGCTTCAGGCATAGCCCTCCTGACAAGACAGACGCGTTTCACTCAGCATGGCTCTATCCACAGCCCTACGCTTTGGTTTACACCTACTATGTAGTAGTCGGATTTTTTTATTTACAAGTTCCTTGACAGTGCCTGTATACCATGAAGGTCCTTCCCATCACGAACTGTTCTATTAGGAGCATATCAAATGCGTAGTCGACTATTTTCTTAATCCTCAACCACGTTCCTTCTACATTATCTTCTTCAGACCTAAATTTTTCGAGTTCCTTATTGAGATACAACATTACTGCCTCTTTACATAGTTTGCTGAATATTAAAGCCTTCTACTTGTTTTCCTTATACTCTGTAATCTGGCAATAATTATTTCTACAATTGTCTCGAGGTCACTGATATCAATTTCAATGTCGACCTCCTCAAGGACGTCAGGTCTATTTGTTGCCTTTACATCTAACGTATTTACATCATGAGTAGGTTTCCCAACTATCTTTTATCAATAGTTCCTAAGACAGAAATTTAGTATTGTTGCGCACGGCGTTTTGTCAAGCCCGGTACTTAAAAACCGTAATTTGCCGAATTGCTTGTTGAATGATTTAAGTCTCCTCCAACGATGATGGGGTTCAAAAATAGTTCAAATGGCTCTGAGCACTATGGGACTTAACTTCTGAGGTCATCAGTCCCCTAGAACTTAGAACTACTTAAACCTAACTAACCTAAGGACATCACACAGATCCATGCCCGAGGCAGGATTCGAACCTGCGACCGTAGCGGTCGCGCGGTTCCAGACTGTAGCGCCTAGAACCGCTCGGCCACGCCGGCCGGCGATGACGGGCCAGACTGTAGCGCCTTGAATCGCTCGGCCACTCCGGCCGGCGATGACGGGGTGACTGGGGACTTGCGAAGTAGAAAACTTAAGTTTTCTCTATTTTATATTACGTATGAAAGTCAGTCTTGTGGTCGATAAAATGTTAAGATTACACGTTTATGCCCACCCTTGATATTGCGTCTTGCCCACACTGCCCATACGCACCATAGTCTCTCTTATGTTATTCATATGGTCCTTACGTGAAAATTGTTTTACACAGAGGAAACTAACTCTTCCCTGATCATCTCCGTAACTGTTTGGATGAACTGAGATAGCTTGCTAATGTCTGAATTCTTTCGATTTTTCGTTCAGACGAAGCTGACGAGAAACACAAATATTCGATCAGTATCCGTGAGCATGACACACATGAGTATTGCATGAGGTATACTTTACATATGTGTAAAACTTAAAAAAAATCACACAAATAATTATATTACTTCTGCCTCTTTTGCATGCGAAACAGTCGCACTATGTTTTAGAACTGCTGTCAAAGGAACCAGTTGTTTAGATCTTGAAGCGAAAGTCGCGCAGTATAAATTTCGCATATCACGGCCCATTAGATTCAATGAAGCTGTAGCGTGATTTGTAAAAGATAAAACAACTGGTTATTGTTATTGTTGTTTTTATCGTCGTAGACTTCAAAATGGTCCAAATGGCTCTGAGCACTATGGGACTTAACTTCTGAGGTCATCAGTCCCCTAAAACCTAAAACTACTTAAACCTAACTAACCTAAGGACATCACATACATCCATGCACGAGGCAGGATTCGAACCTGCGACCGTAGCGGTCGCGCGGTTCCAGACTGTAGCGCCTAGAACCGCTCGGCCACTCCGGCCGGCGTAGACTTCAGTCCGAAGACTGGTTTGATGCAGCTCTCCATGCTGTCCTATCGTGAGCAAGCCTCTTAATCTCCGAATATCTGCTGCAACCTACGTCCTTCTGAATCTGCTTACTATATTCATCTCTCGGTCTCCTACGATTTTTACCCCCAACATTTCCCTGCTATACTAAACTAATGGTCCTTGATGTCGTTGGAAGTGCCCTGTAAACAGATCCCTTCTTTTAGTCAAGTTGTGCCACAAATTTCCTGTGTCCCCAATTCTATTCAGTACCTCCTCATTATTTACGTGATCTATCCATCAAATCTTCAGCATTATTCTGCAGCACCACATTTCAATAGCTTCTATTCTCGTTTTGTCTAAACTGTTTACTGTCCGTGTTTCGCTTCCATATCTGGCTACATTCTACACAAATACCTTCAGAAAAGTCTTGCTAACGCTTAAATCTATATTCGAGGTTAACAAATAGCTCTTCTTCTGAGCCGGCTGGAGTGGCCGAGTGGTTCTAAGCGCTACAGTCTGGAACCGCGCGACTGCTACGGTCGCAGGTTCGAATCCTACCTCTGGCATGGATGTGTGTGATGTCCTTAGGTTAGTTAGGTTTAAATAGTTCTACATTCTAGGGGAGTGGTGGCCTCAGAAGTTAAGTCCCATAGTGCTCAGAGCCATTTCTTCAGAAACGCTTTTATTGCCATTCTCAATCTACATTTTATATTCTCTCTTCTTCGGCCATGATCAGTTATTTTCCTAACCCAAATAGGAAAACTCATCTACTACTTAATGTGTTGTTTTGTAAGCTAATTGCCTCAGCATCACCTGATTTAATTCGACTACAGTCCATTATACTTGCTTTGCTTTTGTTGAAGATCACCTTATATCTTCCTTTCAAGACACTGTCCATTCCGTTCAACTGCTCTTCCATGTCCTTTGCTGTCTCTGTCGGAATTACTATGTGATCGACGAACCTAAAAAGTTTTTATTTATTCTCCCTGAACATTAATTCCTACTCCAAATTTTTCTTTGGATTCCTTTATAGCTTGGTCAATGTACAGATTGATTAACATTGGGGATAGACTGCAACCCTGTCTCTCTCCCTTCTCAACTACAGCCTCACTTTCATGCCTCTCGACTCTGACAATTGCCGTCTGGTTTCTGTACAAGTTGTAAACAGCCTTTTTGCTCCTTTTACCACTGCTACCGTCAGAATTTCAAAGAGAGTATTACAGTCATCGTTGTCTACAAATGCTATAAACTTAGGTTTGTCTTTGCTCAGTCTATCTTCACGTTAAGGATCGGTATTGCCTCGCGTGTTCCTGCATTTCTCAGAAGTCCAAGTTGGTGTTCCTCAAGTTTGGGTTCTATCAGTTTTTCCATTCCAGAAATACTGGTAATTACGATAAATTTATTTTTGAAACGAACTGTTCGTCTATTTACTTGTTTATTGTCAGATGCAGGTGGATCGGCCTCCAACGACTGGTGTGTAGTTGATTCGTATACTGCAACTAGAAGAAATTGTGACAGTACAGGTTTCTCATAGCTAAATGGGGAGACAAATTTAGGTAAATTCCATACAAGTGAGATAACTCATTGTAGATGCAGATACGTCCGTCGGCTGTAGACCTTAACGATGGGCCGTCTCGGTACTATTCCACACGAGCAGGTTCAAAAATGGCTCTGAGCACTATGGGACTCAACTTCTGAGGTCATCAGTCCCCTAGAACTTAGAACTAATTAAACCTAACTGACCTAAGGACATCACACACATCCATGCCCGAGGCAGGATTCGAACCTGCGACCGTAGCACACGAGCAGGCTTTGAGTCAACTTTTCTTTCAGTCTATTTCTACATCTTACGAGCACTCGTTAGCTCTCCTGGTTACACAGAATCGTTTGAGACTTCAAAGGCGGGTTTGAAAAACGCAATGACAAGCTACATCCACTAGGACCTGCCCAAGACAGCAATGCGGAACTACCACATCGTCCTTGTTGATATGGCACTTTATTTACGGCTGCATGGGGAGTCAGAGTCGTCGCATTCCACCTTCGAATGTAGCGCAACAAACCGTGCTTAGTAGAAACATACCGCGCAGAGTACTGTCGTGTGTAGGAGTTGACGGCTGGCGAAACGACTAATACGGGGAATGTCGATTGATTAGTTGTGTACCAAGTGGGCTGTGGAGCGAGAGCTGGGTGTCAAAAGGCAGACTAACAATTTCAAACATTCATAAAACAAAAAATTAACACATTTCTAAATTTTTACGTCCAGTCGAATTAAAAAGAAAACATGAAATTAAAATCTTTCACAAGACCATTACTTCCAATCAGCCGAATTTTAAAAACATAAAATTGATATTCATTCACAAGAACCATACATTTACAGGACAATAACTCCTTGTAAAATTTCTAAATTATCACGACTGTGTGGTAAAGCTACCCTTGTCTTTTTTTTAATCGTGGGCTGATCATTTAAACAAACTCTGTGAGTAATCCATAAGTATATAACAATAAATTTTAAGAGACCATTTACGCATCTTGAAAGCAAGTAAATATCCAAAGTTTATGATACAGTCAAATGCAATGACAGTGGTTTAAACTACACGAGGCTGCATCCAAGTAAGGTAGTGTCCTATGAGCGTACCTCGGTCCACATAATCAAGCCGCCCCAGTCCTCAGTGGACCCGTTATTGCTAACAGCCCTGGATGCCCAGTCGGTGTCAACTGACATCGGATCGTTCCAAAGCCAAGCATTTACCGGACCTCCAGTGCCCATCCAACACCTCATAAGTCAAATATATCTTTACACAATCAAATCAATCGTTTGCTGGCTTCGAATGTAGTATCGTATTACTTCTGTAAAGCTCAATAATCTTCAATCATCTCCGTCTCAATTCACAACTATAAGACATCTTCACATGCTGATTAAGCCACCTATACCGGTAAGCACTCACATAGTCCAATGTCGCACCATCCGACTTCGCACTGCCTTCCCTTGACGACTCCCGATGGCGCCACGAGCATAGGTTAAGAAGTGATAATTCGCAGATGTGCCACTCGTTGGCACAGTTGGCCGACGAGGATTCCACCACAGTAGTCTGGCACCGGAGTGCCGAGCACGGCAAGATTTCAACTCTGAGCTAAGAAGCGACTTGTTTCTAAGCGAGAAGAGGTTCCTCCAGGGTTTAGGGCGAGTAAGCGGGGTTCCCAAAGACAATGTTTGGGATGAGTTTTCAATTTCTGGCACTCCCTCGACAAATGAGGGTAACCTTCTGAAAACCCTGGTCGGAACCAGAGGATTGTAACTAGTTTCAATTTGTTTCTGAGTATTCTTCCCATTGTCCCATATAAAAATTAAAAAATTTGCAGGTCGCGCGCGTGTGTGGTTATTGTATGGCTATCCAAAATTCCCGCGTTCAGTCACGAGTTGATTTCAAGATTTTTTTTCTGTCGATTAACGCTCCTTTAAGCTGTAGTAACGATTTTTATGTGTCAGAAGTGCCGAGTTGCACAGTGGTTTGGAAACCATGTTTAACTGGCTGTTTAGGTCAGCTGAAAAATACCACTTCCAATAGGACTGTGCATAAGAAAGTACTGCGGCTTGTCTCGTGATGAGCCTAGTGAGGATGTGATGTTGGGTATTGCAAGCATTCCACTATGAGCTTCATGAAGCGCTCCTAGTATGTATTACTCCGGTGCTCCTGATGTGTTACCAAGGTTTCTGATGACACGGAGGCCTTTTCATAGTCAGCAAATAAAACGATTTTCTTACGAAAAGACTTCCAGAGGACTGGATAATGTACAGTGGATCAGAGATATTCAACAGTAGTTTCATTGTAATAAAGTAGTCTGTACAGAACGCGTCTTTGAATTGTCTGGTACGGATTCTGAGGGTCTAACCGCCACTAGCTCCACAAATACCATGTCGTGATTCCCAAGTAACATGGTACATCTAAGAGTATTTAAAATTGTAATACAGAAAATTGATATTTACTTCCAACAGGTTAGTCGGTGGATTTTCAGGATAGATTATTCTATCTGGAACACAGAAAGGCAGCCAACTGGTTATGCCTTTATGAAGCCAGTGTTTCAATTACTACTATGGTTACAATTTGCACTGTGCAATCGGAACTGCGTAGCAAGACTGCAGGTTTAATTGTAACAGAAATAAATGTATGAAATAAATATTGTTTTCTTACTTGCGCTGCTTGATAACAACGTAAGCTGCTTTCAACTAGATGTTACGCGATGAAGTTATTCGCCAGTAAGGCCATGAAATATATAGCTGTTGGGAAGTATTGTTACGTCACGTAAGTACTCTATTAGCACGAAAATTACCACAGATATTTGTGGAACATGCTAAATTTCACGGATAAGCCAGGGTGACCGCGGCTTGAAAATGTTGCCATAAGTAGGAAATTAATGTGTCACTTAAAGTTTCATCAGCGCAGATTTGCCGGGAAATTGAAGGGTAAAATGCGTGCTTAGTCATTAGCTAAAAGAGGAAGCCAATTTCTGCGAGCAAACTCATTAAGATGAGCGCGGAGCTCGATTAGCCGCCAGCGCGAAATTAGGTCGGCAGAGCGGAACATCCTCCGTAATTAGTTCCACGAGATAAACTGGCAGCAGTACCGAAGGAAAACTAGCGCCCAACTGTCAGTCAGGAGCCATGTGGGAAATGCCTACAAAAAAGTGAGTAGAAATGATATATGGATCTACCGTTCTATACCGCTCGTATTTATTTCTAGCAGAATACTGAAACATATTGTCAGTTCAAACATTATGACTGTCCTGGAACAAAATAACGTTCTCCGTGGAAATAAGAAGTGTCTTTGAAAACATCGATCATGAAAACCGTAACTCCCTTCGTCTCATATGATACCCTCAATGTTATTTGATAGAGGTAACTAAGTTGATTAGGTGTTTCTAGACATTCGAAAAGCTTTTGATCCAGAACGGTTTCTACAGAAAAACGCCGGCCGGTGTGGCCGAGCGGTTCTAGGCG
The DNA here is from genome assembly GCF_023864275.1 of Schistocerca cancellata. NCBI lineage: Eukaryota > Metazoa > Arthropoda > Insecta > Orthoptera > Acrididae > Schistocerca > Schistocerca cancellata. Next base: position 254,667,643 of record NC_064630.1, on the reverse strand, counting down.
CTTCAGTTTGGAACCGCGCGACTGCTACGGTCGCAGGTTCGAATCCTGCCTCGGGCATGGGTGTGTGTGATGTCGTTAGGTTAGTTAGGTTTAAGTTGTTCTAAGTTCTAGGGGACTGATGACCTCAGATGTTAAGTCCCATAGTGCTCAGAGCCATTTGAATCATTGCAGAAAAACGTTCCTGTCGGACAGATAAGCAGGTTTCCGACTGGTTCGAATTTTCCGTGACAGGCGGGACGCAGCACGTTATGATGAATGGAGAGCCATCTGCAGACTCTGAAGTAACATCTGGTGTGGCACAGCGGAGTGAGATACGACCGCTGTTGTTCATGTTATAATTAATGAATTAGCGTATAATATTAGTTGCTTTTAATAGGTGATACAATTTGGAACGCACCTGTCTAAATTCTTGATTGTTAATAAGGACTTGGCTGCACAACGCAGCTAGTACTACGTTTCTAAATACCTAATTGCTATCCGGACACTTAATTGATCTCCCTTTCTTCAACTATGAGTAACTTGCATCGTGGCATAAGCCAATCGATTTCGGTGCACGAGACACTAAGACAGCTCCAGCGAAAGGAGAACAGGTCTGCAAATTAAACGTAATGTTATTAAAACTCTTCTTTGTCTTGAGCTACCGTAAGCGACACAGACTCTTACAACTTCGTCGTATTGAAAATGGAATAATAATTGTGTACAATCAACAGGACTCGGTAGTGAACGTGTCGTGTAACATAAATTTCACTATAAAAGTTCGTAATGATTTTCTTTTTGTTTTCAATCACGTTTTCAGCTCATTAACTAGCAGCGTTACAGCGAAAAGAATATCCCCATAGATCTTGCACCCCAAAGCTATTAATTGAATTCAAATTTGCTCCTTTGATTTTTCAGTACAAATAATGCATCTAACATAGTTTTCCAGTAATATGGTGTAAGTTTGATGAAGATGCTAGTCGGATCAGAGGAGGTAATAAGACTTCTTTGCTTCAAACTCAAAGTGCTTGTAACAGTATGAACTGCATGGTATAATAATCGCTATATGGTTACTGCTCTTATTTTGGAGCTCGTACAAAATGTATTCGTTGTTCTGCTAATTCATAATAAAACGCAAGCCGATGTTTATCAAACTTGTTCGCGTTCGCACGGAAACAGCGCGCTCGCGAACACGAAGACGCTAGCGACGCTTCTGCCATCTGTTGAGAGCGTGCTTACCTTGATCATGCCGTCTCGGGCGCTCGCCGGGCCATCTGACGGTTGGCTTCTGTAACAGCAAGTTGCAGTCATCAGATACAGAAAGTATTCTGTACTGCAAACACAATTAATAACAACAAAATTACATGCTGCATAATTTCTAAGTACCTATAACAATTCTAGGAACAGAGTATAAAGTCTTTTGAATTCACCGTGCGCAAACGAAGTCTGTGTTAGGAAACACACTGAATATACAGGGTGTTACAAAAAGGTACGGCCAAACTTTCAGGAAACATTCCTCACACACAAAGAAAGAAAATATGTTATGTGGACATGTGTCAGGAAACGCTTACTTTCCATGTTAGAGCTCATTTTATTACTTCTCTTCAAATCACATTAATCATGGAATGGAAACACACAGCAACAGAACGCACCAGCGTGACTTCAAACACTTTTTACAGGAAATGTTCAAAACGTCCTCCGTAAGCGAGGATACATGCATCCACCCTCCGTCGCATGGAATCCCTGATGCGCTGATGCAGACTTGGAGAATGGCGTATTGTATCACAGCCGTCCACAATACGAGCGACTTCTCTGACGCTGACATTAGGGTTATAGTCAACTGCACGAAGAATTGCCTCGTCCATTGCAGGTGTCCTCGTCGTTCTAGGTCTTCCCCAGTCGCGAGCCATAGGCTGGAATGTTCCGTGCTCCCTAAGACGCCGATCAATCGCTTCGAACGTCTTCCTGTCGGGACACCTTCGTTCTGGAAATCTGTCTCGATACAAACGTACCGCGCCACGGCTATTGCCCCATGCTAATCCATACATCAAATGGGCATCTGCCAACTCCGCATTTGTAAACATTGCACTGACTGCAAAACCACGTTCGTGATGAACACTAACCTGTTGATGATACGTACTGATGTGCTTGATGCTAGTACTGTAGAGCAATGAGATGCTCTACAGTCAACACAAGCACCGAAGTCAGCATTACCTTCCTTCAATTGGGCCAACTGGCAGTGAATCGAGGAAGTACAGTACATACTGACGAAACTAAAATGAGCTCTAACATGGAAATTAAGCGTTTCCGGACACATGTCCACATTACATCTTTCCTTTATTTGTGTGTGAGGAATGTTTCCTGAAAGTTTGGCCGTACGTTTTTGTAACACCCTGTATTTTTTTCTGAGGCAATAGATAATATGTAACATATTATGTTACTCATTTCCATAGACTGTAACATCTTCACCAACAAAATGTTTTGGTTATTTTAGACACCGAATATGCTCTGCCTTTTCAACAATGGCTTAATTTAGCTAATTCTGCGTGTGACGAATTTACTCAACGCATTTAACACCTTTTTTGCACGCTGCATATCAATTTGTATTTATATACCCATTTATATATGTCATGCGAAAAGGCGTTTTCTTACACCACAATTTATGTGAATGGTGTTTAGCAGCAGCTGCGAAAAGTGGCCACGACAAGAAAGTTGGGCCTGTATCTTTCCTCGCAAAAATATCATCATATAAATTAGCACACTGTTCAAGAGCAATTCACTAGCAATAAAATCAGTTTGTCTCGTGCTGCTTATTGATACATACCTTCGTCAACGTTTTTAAAAGTTTACCATTAATTTTTCCGGAATCCATGTCAAACAAAACGCGTAACAAAAGAGTTTTTATAACAGAATCACGCGGTCCTGGGCATTCGGATGTTTCACAAGGGTGGAAATAGTTTTCGCAGCACCAGATGCAACGTTAATAATGTATCTTTGGGAAATATGAATGTAAGTATCGATTATTGCCCTGATAATACTCAGAATTCTTCGAAGTTTACGTCTACACCTACATGTGTACTCTACAAACTGTATAGCGCATGACGGAGTGTATTTATCACAGTATCATGTATTACTTTACTTCCTCTTCCATTCGCAATTGGCTGGCTGGTAAAATGATTACTATAGTGTCTCTGTGCGCGCTGTCTAGTTTTGTTTTTCCGGTCACTACGGAAATGATAAATAGTGTTGCAGCATATTCCTAGATTACTCACGTAATGCTAGGTATTGAAATTTTCTGGCCAGACTTTAGCGGAATAGCTAGCGTCTATCTTCCAAATGTCAGCCATTTCAGGTTTTGAAACATTTTATTTTTAAATTTTATTTTATTTCGTTTCAGGCAGGGCCGATTTCACCAGATACAATTATTGCATAAAACAAGACAAACAGGACATTCGTCTGATTTCTTTACAAGATATAAACTATAATTGAAAGATAATTTGGAGTCAACAAAGTACATTAGTCTGGTTGCATCTTACAATAAAATTACGAAAATATAACAGAAAATACACATACATAGCGAAACATTAAAGGTATCCTCAAATTTTAAAGTGAAATGGCAAACGCATTTGGCTACGAAATTATTCATGGAACTAAGAGCTACTCTAAGAGAAAATAGTCATGAATTCTTAAAATAGTTTTGCACACACATAAAGGAAATAGTAGCACTGAGTGCAAAGTTATTTATGATACTTGAACGGGACATATGAGTTAGCCGTCGAAAAGTTCTTCCCTGAGTCTGTTCATATTGATTCTACATTTACTACCAATCGTCAGAGTGTTGTCGGTGATGGCTTGCATGGGTTTCGAAAAAGACGATCGTGTGAAACCCAGCTCGCGCTATTCGTCCACGAGACTCAGAGGGCCATAGACACGGATTCCCAGGTAGATGCCGTGTTTCTTGACTTCCGCAAGGCGTTTGATACAGTTCCCCACAGTCATTTAATGAACAAAGTAAGAGCATATGGACTATCAGACCAATTGTGTGATTGGATTGAAGAGTTCCTAGATAACAGAACGCAGCATGTCATTCTCAATGGAGAGAAGTCTTCCGAAGTAAGAGTGATTTCAGGTGTGCCGCAGGGGAGTGTCGTAGGATCGTTGCTATTCACAATACATATAAATGTCCTTGTGGATGACATCGGAAGTTCACTGATGCTTTTTGCGGACGATGCTGTAGTATATCGAGAGGTTGTAACTACGGAAAATTGTACTGAAATACAGGAGGATCTCTGAATCTCAATGTAGACAAGTGTAATGTGCTGCGAATACATAGAAAGAAAGATCCTTTATCATTTAGCTACAATATAGCCGGTCAGCAACTGGAAGCAATTAATTCCATAAATTATCTGGCAGTAGGCATTAGGAGTGATTTAAAATGGCATGATCATATAAAGTTGATCGTCGGCAAAGCAGATGCCAGACTGAGATTCATTGGAAGAATCTTAAGGAAATGCAATCCGAAAACAAAGGAAGTATGTTACAGTACACTTGTTCGCCCACTGCTTGAATATTGCTCACCAGTGTGGGATCCGTACCAGATAGGGTTGATAGAAGAGATAGAGAAGATCTAACGGAGAGCAGCGCGCTTCGTTACAGGGTCATTTAGCGTTACGGAGATGATAGATAAACTCCAGTGGAAGACTCTGCAGGAGAGACGCTCAGTAGCTCGGTACGGGCTTTTGTTGAAGTTTCGAGAACATACCTTCACCGAGGAGTCAAGCAGTATGTTGCTCCCTCCTACGTATATCTCGCGAAGAGACCATGAGAATAAAATCAGAGAGATTAGAGCCCACACAGAGGCATACCGACAAGCTTTCTTTCCACGAACAATACGAGACTGGAATAGAAGGGAGAACCGATAGACACAGAGGCATACCGGCAATCTTTCTTCCCACGAACAATACGAGACTGGAATAGAAGGGAGAACCGATAGAGGTACTCAAAGTACCCTCCTCCACACACCGTCAGGTGGCTTGCGGAGTATGGTTGTAGATGTAGATATTCAATTGCCTTACTCGCTGCCCCTAAGCCCGAATATTACACTGTTAATACTCGTCGGTATGGCGCACCTGTGGGTTCAGCACTACAGGTTTAGCGTTCTCATAGGCGATCAAGCTTGAAGAAATGTATCAATATTGTGCCAGTTGCATCCTTTTCTTAGCCACAAGATTAACGAAAAGAGACTTCATTGGTGCTACGTGGTGCAACATTTTACCTTCAATTGTATTGACGTCCTAGCCTCAGGATTAATGATATCACATTTTAAAGCAAATCTTCGCTGGTTATGAATGACGCAATGTTCACCTATAATCTGCAGAACACGACAAATAGTGTGTGTGCCTCCTATCTGCGCAAAGACATCTTCATATAAAAAACTCAGATCAGAGCATTATCTTGTACATTTTGTAATCCGAACCCTAACTCTTGTAGTGTTATTTATAATTGTAACTCATTGTAATCACTTCGTTGTATTTTTTAAAAATTCATTCACCTTGGTTTACCACAGCTAAGACAATCGGTATCAAATTTTTTTCTGGTGGTCAGGAAATAATGTAAGGTTCTCATATGTTTCCTGCTATTGTAAATAATTCACCTTTACTGTACTGGGACAGAGATAAATGAACGCACTGCGAAGATTATTGACTCTGTGTGTAGTTTTATCTGTGGTTGCCTTGCTAGACAGTCGGTTGGGCAGCGCTGGGAAATTCTGTGAGGCTTAGTAGCTGTGTTTTTCAGAGAATGAGATCTTTATTTGTGAATCTGGGAGGAGGAATCTGGAATACTTTATTATGTAGATGAAATATCGTTTATATTGATGGAGAATTTTAAAGGTACGCTTGTAGTTTCTTTGTAATGAGAGAATTCTGTAATTGTTAGTCTTCTTATGTTGCAAAGTCTTTTTATCAATAATTAGATGACTTAATATCGATTTTCTTTAAAGTAAAACCACCTCCATAATTCATAGTAAAGTTTGAAATAATCTGACACGCGTGCATTGCACCTTACGTCACACGCAGTAACACACTGTTTCTGACAAAAAAAGATTACATTATTTATCTTGAACTACTACATTTGCTTTCGAGAACGTCGGTACTTCACAAAAGCAGCATGCTGAGCAAGAGGTACGTCACATTTAAGGACAGATCTCCCTTTGCATTATTGTGCAAACAGTGTGTAGTCGGAATTGTCAGTTGTCGTACTAGCAAGCAGATGATTTTTCAGTGAACAGTGTTGGTAATTTCAAACAGTCATTTTCTACCGAGAAGCGTAGTTATTTTTATTGTGGATATTCGAAGTTAAACATTGCACTTCATATCACGCAACAACCATGATGTACTTCCATACTGAGCTTTAGTTATATTGTTTCCTTTGAACATGAGATTAGTTCATTTTTGCATTTTGTTAGATTCAGTTTCTTTATTTCAACGTTTGCATTTGATGAAGTTTATAGTTTATTTTACGACACTGTTCAGGTGCGCAACACAGCTACCAACCAACAGTAATTGAGTACGATGTTACATGAGAGGAAAGTTTTTGAAATTAATATAGTTTTCTCTCATATAGCCAATATTTCATAGAAAGTTTACAGGAAGAGGGACAACCCATTCCCATGGCAGTTGATGAAGTTGCTGTAGCTATAGCCACTTGTGTAGCACGTGCCTCAAGTTCTGCTACCAGTGCTCGAGCTGTGTCAAGAGAATTCTCTCTCCTCTTTGCTCTTTGCTGCAGCCTTTATCCCGCATTGTGCGCAGGGGTGGCAGGGTTAAGTACCGATCTGGTGTGGTTAATTTTAAGGAGTGGCTGGATGCCACCCCATACCCCCTGGGACGGAATTAGTGTATCCCAGCTGTCTGTGTCTAGTGTAAATCGTCAAATAGTGTGAATGTGTTGCAAATGTCTGCGAGTCGTGTAACTGAGGCGGGACTTGGGGACCAGCCCGGTATTCACCTAGGAGGATGTGGAAAACCGCCCAAAAACCACATCTAGGCTGGCCAGCGCACCGGCCGCCGTCGTTAATCCGCCGGGTGGATCCGATCCGGGGCCGGCGCGCCTACCCGAGTCCAGGAAGCAGCGCGGGTCAAGAGAATTCTCTCTGCCTTTGTTAACAATGCAAAAGATATTGCAGCGCGTTTTACACTGGTATACTTACAAGATTTAGAATATGTGCCAGACAAAGCCCCAAAATAGTCTACAAAGCCGTGACTTGGCCCTTGGTTTTTTTGGCACTTATGGAAATGGATGACATGTGGCTGGAGAATATTCTTTGGACGGACAAGGCACATTTTACTCTGCTCGGTGCTGTGAATGCACAGAACTGTCGCGTATGGTCTCGCAGGTCTGTTAGGTGTACAGTGACATCTGCACTTTATAAGGTGTGTTTCCACCTTTGCGACACCGCAACAGTGTTCACACCACTATTTTCATGATAGATGGGGTGACATTTCAAGTCGCTTACCAGGTGAAAGATTTACTTCTAGAAACCTTCGCTAACGACAGCATCATATCTAGGGAATTTCAAGATGTGTGCCCTTTCAGATCCTTCGACTATAATCAATGTGACTTCTGATTGTGGGGATATCTGAAAGATCGTGTCTGTCAAGGATGTATCCGGACCCCTCCTGACCTGAGTGATAGCATACGTCGCTCTGATTCCACCGGAGATGCTGCGAGAAACTATCGACCATGCCGGATTATGGATGCAGCATGTTGCTGAGTCGGGAGACTGTGCTGAACGTAACTTGTGACCATATCCTAATAAGCGTGACAGAACCACCATTATGTAGTTGAGCTTCCCTCTTCTTTTCCTTTATCCAACCACGTTTTGGCTTCTTACAGCGCCATATTTTCACCTAGTGGCAGAAAGTGAAACTATTATTGCTTTCAGCATACTCCACGAGCGCACCGATTAATGAACATATCTACGACGTATATATCCCAGACTGTAGCACTTGGAACAGCGTCGGTTTAATTATAACCATCCCCTATTAACAGTTATGGCGTTAACTTTCAACATTATAAAATGTTTACTTACTTTTTCCATCTGTTTTACGGGGTCCCGGGTTCGATTCCCGGCGGGGTCAGGGATTTTCACCTGCCTCGAGATGACTGGGTGTTTGTGTTGTCCTCCTCATTTCATCATCATCCAGGAAAGTGGCGAAATTGGACTGAGCAAAGATTGGGTAATTGTACGGGCGCTGATAACCACGCAGTTGAGCGCCCCACAAACCAAACATCATCACCATCTGTTTTGTTTTCATCTGAGCACCCCTTATATGTGGACAGGAGAAAACGGCCTGTCAGTCACTTAGCAATTTGGCCACCCTCTCATAAAGATTACATAAATGAACGGGTAAATGAAAGAAAATTAATTTGTCAGTCTATTTTGCTAATGATCCTTATCAGTCATGATGTAAGTAGTGGCTTCTGGAGCTTATAATTTTGTAGATACACTGGACGTGTGCAAATGTGTCATGGCGCTTGTCAGGACTCGCGCGTGGAATGTCCGTGATGGATTTCACACGCCCCATGAACCATGGACCTTGCCGTTGGTGGGGAGGCTTGCGTGCCTCAGCTATACAGATAGCCGTACCGTAGGTACAACCACAACGGAGGGGTATCTGCTGAGAGGCCAGACAAACGTGTGGTTCCTGAAGAGGGGCAGCAGCCTTTTCAGTAGTTGCAAGGGCAACAGTCTGGGTGATTGACTGATCTGGCCTTGTAACAATAACCAAAACGGCCTTGCTGTGCTGGTACTGCGAACGGCTGAAAACAAGGGGAAACTACGGCCGTAATTTTTCCCGAGGGCATGCAGCTCTACTGTATTATTAAATGATGATGGCTTCCTCTTTGGTAAAATATTCCGGAGGTAAAATAGTCCCCCATTCGGATCTCCGGGCAGGGACTACTCAAGAGGACGTCGTTATCAGGAGAAAGAAAACTGGCATTCTACTGATCGGAGCGTGGAATGTCAGATCCCTTAATCGGGCAGGTAGGTTAGAAAATTTAAAAAGGGAAATGGATAGGTTAAAGTTAGATATAGTGGGAATTAGTAAAGTTCGGTGGCAGGAGGAACAAGACTTCTGGTCAGGTGACTACAGGGGTATAAACACAAAGTCAAGTAGGGCTAATGCAGGAGTAGGTTTAATAATGAATAGGAAAATAGGAATGCGGGTAAGCTACTACAAACAGCATAGTGAACGCATTATTGTGGCCAAGATAGATACGAAGCCCACACCTACTACAGTAGTACAAGTTTATATGCCAACTAGCTCTGCAGATGACGAAGAAATTGAAGAAATGTATGATGAAATAAAAGAAATTATTCAGATAGTGAAGGGAGACGAAAATTTAATAGTCATGGGTGACTGGAATTCGAGTGTAGGAAAAGGGAGAGAAGGAAACATAGTAGGTGAATATGGATTGGGGCTAAGAAATGAAAGAGGAAGCCGCCTGGTAGAATTTTGCACAGAGCACAACTTAATCATAGCTAACACTTGGTTTAAGAATCATGATAGAAGGTTGTATACATGGAAGAACCCTGGAGATACTAAAAGGTATCAGATAGATTATATAATGGTAAGACAGAGATTTAGGAACCAGGTTTTAAATTGTAAGACATTTCCAGGGGCAGATGTGGACTCTGAACACAATCTATTGGTTATGACCTGTAGATTAAAACTGAAGAAACTGCAAAAAGGTAGGAATTTAAGGAGATGGGACCTGGATAAACTGAAAGAACCAGAGGTTGTACAGAGTTTCAGGGAGAGCATAAGGGAACAATTGACAGGAATGGGGGAAAGAAATACAGTAGAAGAAGAATGGGTAGCTTTGAGGGATGAAGTAGTGAAGGCAGCAGAGGACCAAGTAGGTAAAAAGACGAGGGCTAGTAGAAAATCTTGGGTAACAGAAGAAATATTGAATTTAATTGATGAAAGGAGAAAATATAAAAATGCAGTAAATGAAGCAGGCAAAAAGGAATACAAACGTCTCAAAAATGAGATCGACAGGAAGTGCAAAATGGCTAAGCAGGGATGGCTAGAGGACAAATGTAAGAATGTAGAGGCTTATCTCACTAGGGGTAAGATAGATACTGCCTACAGGAAAATTAAAGAGACTTTTGGAGATAAGAGAACCACTTGTATGAACATCAAGAGCTCAGATGGAAACCCAGTTCTAAGCAAAGAAGGGAAAGCAGAAAGGTGGAAGGAGTATATAGAGGGTCTATACAAGGGTGATGTACTTGAGGACAATATTCTGGAAATGGAAGAGGATGTAGATGAAGATGAAATGGGAGATACGATACTGCGTGAAGAGTTTGACAGAGCACTGAAAGACCTGAGTCGAAACAAGGCCCCCGGAGTAGACAACATTCCATTGGAACTACTGACGGCCTTGGGAGAGCCAGTCCTGACAAAACTCTACCATCTGGTGAGCAAGATGTATGAAACAGGCGACATACCCTCAGACTTCAAGAAGAATATAATAATTCCAATCCCAAAGAAAGCAGGTGTTGACAGATGTGAAAATTACCGAACAATCAGTTTAATAAGCCACAGTTACAAAATACTGACACGAATTCTTTACAGACGAATGGAGAAACTAGTAGAAGCCAACCTCGGGAAAGACCAGTTTGGATTCCGTAGAAATACTGGAATACGTGAGGCAATACTGACCTTACGACTTATCTTAGAAGAAAGATTAAGGAAAGGCAAACCTACGTTTCTAGCATTTGTAGACTTAGAGAAAGCTTTTGACAATGTTGACCGAAATACTCTCTTTCAAATTCTGAAGGTGGCAGGGGTAAAATACAGGGAGCGAAAGGCTATTTACAATTTGTACAGAAACCAGATGGCAGTTATAAGAGTCGAGGGACATGAAAGGGAAGCAGTGGTTGGGAAGGGAGTAAGACAGGGTTGTAGCCTCTTCCCGATGTTACTCAATCTGTATATTGAATAAGCAATAAAGGAAACAAAAGAAAAGTTCGTAATAGGTATTAAAATCCATGGAGAAGAAATAAAAACTTTGAGGTTCGCCGATGACATTGTAATTCTGTCAGAGACAGCAAAGGACTTGGAAGAACAGTTGAATGGAATGGACAGTGTCTTGAAAGGAGGATATAAGATGTACATCAACAAAAGCAAAACGAGGATAATGGAATGTAGCTGAATTAAGTCGGGGGATGCTGAGGGAATTAGATTAGGAAATGAGACACTTAAAGTAGTGAAGGAGTTTTGCTATTTGGGGAGCAAAATAACTGATGATTATCGAAGTAGAGAGGATATAAAATGTAGACTGGCAATGGCAAGGAAAGCGTTTCTGAAGAAGAGAAATTTGTTAACATCGAGTATAGATTTAAGTGTCAGGAGGTCATTTCTGAAAGTATTTGTGTGGAGTGTAGCCATTTATGGAAGTGAAACATGGACGGTAAATAGTTTGGACAAGAAGAGAATAGAAGCTTTCGAAATGTGGTGCTACAGAAGAATGCTGAAGATTAGATGGGTAGATCACATAACTAATGAGGAAGTATTGAATAGGATTGGGGCGAAGAGAAGTTTGTGGCACAACTTGACCAGAAGAAGGGATCGGTTGGTAGGACATGTTCTGAGGCATCAAGGGATCACCAATTTAGTAATGGAGGGCAGCGTGGAGGGTAAAAATCGTAGGGGGAGACCAAGAGATGAATACACTAAGCAGATTCAGAAGGATGTAGGTTGCAGTAGGTACTGGGAGATGAAGAAGCTTGCACAGGATAGAATAGCATGGAGAGCTGCATCAAACCAGTCTCAGGACTGAAGACCACAACAACAACATAATCACTTGTGAAGCTATGAGGCATCCGAAAAGCTAAGTTATCTTGGTTTCTTAATTACTGCTGCTTTATAATTTAAATAGCATGCAGTCAGTAGATTACAGCAAAAATCTTAACAAAGTGGTAGAAAAACAGAATCTTACGATTCTGTGGTGTAAACTAGAAGGTTGCATAACAGGATTTGAGTCATAAGTTAATATTTTGCTAATAAAGTGGTAAGTGACCAGCCAGAGAATGCCACAGTCGTACACGTGAAAATATGTGTGAACCATAACGTATAAGAGAATTAACCAGGCACAACTAATGTGGTTGCAAACCCAATTCAGCTAACAATTGAGATAGCAGATGAAGTGAAGTTGCATACTGCGAATCATGATTGGTTAAAGAATTAGAAGATACTCGCGTTTTACAAAAATAAACTGATTTAATTCCCACAATTGATTACGAGTACATGTATCGACATTTACCCCAAGCAAGTATGCTGCTCATGTTGTCCAGTTTGTGGTTTTTGCTAATATTTATGCTGTCGAATTATTATTGTAGTGAATGGGTCAGATTTTAACGATGTTTCTTGTATACTGAAGAAATGGCAATACCACTAGCCCATTTCACCTTGAAGATGATACTTACAGGATTTACTAGTAGGTTACTGCTTGCAATTTTATGTAAATTAGATTGCCACGTGATGGCTAACACATGTGTTTCTCCTTGCATCACGTTTCACTCTTTCAGCGACCTGTAGTTAGCTATGTACTTGTAGTCAACCACTGTTTTTTGGGTGGTACTATGAGAATAGCAGCTCTGCCACAGCAGTTATGAGAAGCCGTAGAAGCCGGCAGCAGCCAAAATACCGTCATGGCGATTGTGGCATCCGGCCTATTTACGCATTGCGAGGTGAGCCGGGTCGACCATTGCCAATACCGTCGATCCATCAAAAGGACGGGATTACGGCGGCATCGGCTGGCCGGTTTCCACATCTTCAAGCGGTAGACTGTACGTGGTTAGAAGCGGTACATTGACACAACAAACGAGTACCTAAACAGTATAAATACCCGGCCTTCCTAGCGAGAGGATTCCAGTCTGACAGCACCAGCTACAAGGAGAGGTCTAAGACGGATGACAGGGCGATAGGGTTTTGCAAGCAGCCACCACGAGTTTGGGTCTTCGCCACCTCCGGTCCGACTGCAGGCACTAAGTCGACCTACTGGACTTGGCGCCTGATGAACTGCCTTCTGCATCTACATCTACATAAATACTCCGTAAGCCACCGTACGGTGGATGGCGGAGGGTGCCTTCTACCGCTACTTGTCATTTCCTTTCCCGTTCCACTCGCAGTTAGAGCGAGGGAAGAACGACTCTCTCCTCTGCATATAACAGTGAAATCCCCATTGCACTCTTAATGTTACCACCCTTGCTTTAATTTCACAGAAAGGTGTTTTGACTTTTCTCGTATCTTATGTTTGTGATTCTTATGCGCAATGGATGTTGGTGGCAGTAGAATCGTCCGACAGTCAGCTTCAAATGCCGGTTCTCTACATTTTCTCAGTAGTGTTTCTCGAAAAGAATGTCGCCCTCCCTCCAGTTATTCCCATTTCAGTTCCCGAAGCATCTCCTTAACACTTACGCGTTATTCGAACCTACTGGTAACAAATCTAGCAGTCTGCCTCTGATGGTGCTTCGATGTCTTCCTTCAATCCGACCTGCTACGAATTCCAAACGCTCGAACAATACTCTAAGAGTAGGTCGCACCAGCGTCCTACATTCGGTCTCCTATACAGGTGAGCCACTCTTTCCTGAAATTCTCCCAATAAACCGAAGTCGACCATTCGCCTTTCCTGCCACAATTCTCACACGCACGATCCATCTCATATCGCTTTGCAACGTTACGCCCAGATATTTAAAGGACGTGACTGTGTCAAGCAGGACACTGTTGTTGTTTTTGTGGTCTTCAGTCCAGAGACTAGTTTGATGCAGCTCTCCATGCTAGTCTATCCTGTGCAAGCTTCTTCATCTCCCAGTACCTACTGCAACCTACATCCTTCTGAATCTGTTTACTGTATTCATCTCTTGGTCTCCCTCTACGATTATTACCCTCCACACTGCTCTCCAATACTAAATTGGTGATACCTTGATGTCCCAGAACATGTCCTACCAACCGATCCCTTCTCGTAGTCAAGTTGTGCCACAAATTTCTCTTCTCTCCAGTTCTATTCAATACCTCCTGATTAGTTACGTGATCTACCCATCTAATCTTCAGCATTCTTCTGTAGCACCAAATTTCGAAAGCTTCTATTCTCTTCTTGTCCAAACTATTTATCGTCCACGTTTCTCTTCCATACATGGCTACATTCCATACAAATACTTTCAGAAACGACTTCCTGACACTTAAATCTATACTCGATGTTAACAAATTTCTCTTCTTCAGAAACGCTTTCCTTGCGATTGCCAGTCTACATTTTATATCCTCTCTACTTCGACCATCATCAGTTATTTTGCTCCCCAAATAGCAAAACTCATTTACTACTTTAAGCCTCTCATTTCCTAATCTAATTCCCGCAGCATCACCTGATTTAATTCAGCTACATTCCATTATCCTCGTTTTGCTTCTGTTGATGTTCATCTTATATCCTCCTTTCAAGACACTGTCCATTCCGTTCAGCTGCTCTTCCAGGTCCTTTGCTGTCTCTGACAGAATTACAATGTCTTCGGCGAACCTCAAAGTTTTTATATCTTCTCCATGGATTTTAATACCTACTCCGAATTTTTCTTTTGTTTCCTTTACTGCTTTCTCAATATACAGATTGAATAACTTGGGGGATAGGCTACAACCCTGTCTCACTCCCTTCCCAACCACTGCTTCCCTTTCATGTCCCTCAACTCTTGTAACAGCCATCTGGTTTCTGTACAAATTGTAAATAGCCTTTCGCTCCCTGTATTTTACCCCTGCCACCTTCAGAATTTGAAAGGGAGTATTCCAGTCAACATTGTCAAAAGCTTTCTCTAAGTCTACAAATGATAGAAACGTAGGTTTGCCTTTCCTTATTCTATTTTCTAAGATAAGTCGTAGGGTCAGTATTGCCTCACGTGTTCCAACATTTCTACGGAATCCAAACTGATCTTCCCCGAGGTTGGCTTCTACCAGTTTTTCCATTCGTCTGTAAAGAATTCGCGTTAGTATTTTGCAGCCGTGGCTTATTAAACTCATAGTTCGGCAATTTTCACATCTGTCAGCACCTGCTTTCTTTGGGATTGGAATTATTATATTCTTCTTGAACTCTGAGGGTATTTCGCCTGTTTCATACACCTTGCTCACTAGATGGTAAGAGTTTTGTTAGCCCTGGCTCTCCCAAGGCTGTCATTAGTTCTAATGGGATGTTGTCTACTCCCGGGGCCTTGTTTCGACTTAGGTCTTTCAGTGCTCTATGAAACTCTTCACATAGTACTAGTAATACTATTTCCGAAAATTACAGGTTTGATCTTGCTACTCATCCGCGTTAACTTACATTTATCCACATTCAGGGCCAGCTGCCATTCACCACACCAAATTGAAATTTTTTCCTATTCGTCTTGTATCTTCCTACAGTCACTCAACTTCGATACCTTACCATACACCACGCTATCATCAACAAACAAACTCAGATTGCTGCCCACCCCGTCGAACGCTTTGTCCAGGATGACAAATCCTATGTACAGTACATGCCTTGATTTATCTTCAGACTTGCTTCCATTATCAACGGTAATGTCAGAACTGCCTCTCTGGTGCTTTTACCTTTCCTAAATCCAAACTGATCCTTATCTAACAGATCTTCAGTTTTCTTTTCCATTCTTCTGTGTATTATTCTTGTCAGCAACTTGGATGCGTCAGCTGTTAAGCAGATTGTGTGTAATTCTCGCGCTTATCGGCTCTTGCTTTCTTCTGGAATGTGTGGATGATATTTGTCTGAAAGTCTGATGGTATATCTCCAGTATGATACATTCTAGCACCAATGTGAATAGTCGTTTCTATGTCTCTTCCCCAATGATTTTAGAAATTCTAATGATATGTTATCTATCCCTTCTGCGTTATTTGATCTTCAGTTTTCTATAGCTCTTCTAAATTTTGGTTATAATACTGGATTCCTTCAGTCTTCCCCCTCGTGTCCTGTTTCTCCTTCTCTCATGTCATCAGATAAGTCCTCCCCCTCTTAGAGGCCCTTCAGTGTAGTCTTTCCACCTCTGCATTTAGCAGTGGAATTCCCATTGCACTCTTAATGTTACCGCCCTTGCTTTAACTTCACAGAAAGTCTTCCTTGCCTGTATTCTTGAATTTCCCTGAACCTTTTTTACACTCCATTCTTTCTTCGATCAACTGAAGTATTTCTTCTGTTACCCATGGTTTCTTCGTACTTACCTTCCAAGAACCTATGTTTTTCTTTTCAACTTCTGTGATTGTTTTTTTAGAGATGTCTGTTCCTCTTCAACGAAGTTTAGTTGAGAGGTATCGCAGTGTCTATAGCCTCAGAGAACTTCAAGCGTATCTCTTCATTCCTTAGTACTTCCGTATCCCATTTCCTTGCACAATGTTCCATCCTGACTAGTCTCTTAAACTTCAGCCTAGTCTTCATCATTATTAAATTGTGATCTGAGTCTACACCTGCTCCTGGGTTCGCTTTACAATCCAGTATCTTATTTCGGTATCTCTGTCCGATCTGAAATCTTCCCGTATCTCGTGGCCTTTTCCAACCACACCCCCTGCCATATTAATACGAAACACTATATTATACTTTCTCATGTGTCATTCTTACGACATGCCAGGAGATATTGTTTTAAATGACTAAATTCATTACATATTTCTTTGAACTCTCACACTGTTAGAGCGACCTCGTCATGCTACTGTATCCTGTTTATTTCCGTTCATATGCTATTCCATATAATATCACCGTGTTGTCAGACTTGCAGTTTTTGCGCGTAATGGGTACTTAACGCATGCAGTGCATTTTTTGTATCGTAATTCTGTTGCTCTAATTCTACAGGGACGCCATTCTATATAAGACACTATTTTTCTGCGATATTATCGTCCGACATCAGATTTTATGTTTTATCTCATTTATATGTAGACTACCATTAATCAGATCTATACGATGAAGTGTGGGAAAAGCAAGTTCAAAAATGAATCAACTTTCTCATCCGTCTCGTTTACTTGGTACATCTCTTCCTTTTTTTCAGTCTTAAAGATTATTCCTTTCTGTTTTATTACATGCTTAACTTGTGTGTGTCAAGCTATTGATTTCCTGACGCCAAGTGCGAAAGTCGTATTTTGACATTCATGATTGCACAGGTATTGGGTAAAATAAATTGATTGAGGGATTGATATGCATATGGCCCCACACTGGTTGCAAAAAGTATAGTGAAATAGTCTAATTACAAAATGATAATTACACGGGAACATTTATGTTTCTAGAATGAGATTTCATTTATGTTTCTTATTATTACACTACACTGCATTTTAAAACTTATAGAACGATGTTTTGTGAGTGGAAGCTGATATGTAAAAATATTTTTCATTCTGATTTCAAATCTATTTTTTTATCAGTGCAGAATTTTGTACAGAATGCTGTCGCAACTTGTTGCTGAAATCACATGTTTTTCCAAGAGCACTTTTCTTAATTGCACTAAAAATAAATAATTTATTTTGTAACTTCGTACAGAGCTTTACGTACACACTACATTAAAGTGCACACTGATTTCACTGCATGAAGTTCGTTCTAACATGGGGCGAAACAGGTATTAAGCCAAAAAAAATCCCATTACCTAAACATACACATTTCAGGTTACGTTCTGACGAGTCTAGAAACAACCTCCACTGTCTTGGATCTTAACTGATGTTAAAGAAATTCAATAAACGCTCAGTATCACACCAAAATCCATATGGTCTTCTTTTTTAAGGAATTTTATTAACTCAGTTTCTCTGTTCATCTACCAAAAGAGTGATACCCGCGTAGTAACAGATGTTTTGCTTTCAGTCTTAACCCAAGCAAT
Organism: Schistocerca cancellata; assembly: GCF_023864275.1. Classification (NCBI taxonomy): domain Eukaryota; kingdom Metazoa; phylum Arthropoda; class Insecta; order Orthoptera; family Acrididae; genus Schistocerca; species Schistocerca cancellata. The sequence goes on along the minus strand of NC_064630.1, from coordinate 254,649,780 downwards.
TCGGCTGCATCTGTTTACAGATCGAATTCACGCGGTAAATCATTTAGTTCGTTTCGACTAAATAATTCTTGCGCAGAATCTTCTTCCGGCTTGTAGCTATCACCACCGTCGCATTCGCTATCTGAGCTGCTCACTTGTAGCAAATGTTCAAGAATGATAGGTAGAACTGGAATAGGAAGAGATGCTCTATGCGAACTGGTTGTAAGACCGAATATATGTAGGGTTATTTTATGTCGTTCTTACTTTTTCGTTATGACCTTCAACGTTAACCATACAAAAATAAGTCTTATACATGACTTTGCGGCTCCCTCCAAACCACAGAAATTGCAAAAGGTATTGCAATCCTCTTCCCATTTTCCCACAGTCTCAGTCGCTCAAGAAATGTATGGTATACCTTGTACGGTGTCTTGATCATCAAGTCTTATATCGAAGTACGTGTAGTAGACATTTATCACAAAATTATTAATGTCCTGTCTTTGCTTAGCAATTACGTAGCTACAACAAAATAAGAGAATATGTTTGTGTTATTCAATCACTTACGGGAGCTCATTTCTAAAAAAATATAAAGCAATATTAAGCAGCGGAGGTATAACCTCACAACGCTATACTATGTCAAAGATGAACTAAAGTTTCTCACATAACAACCAGATGGGTGAGGCAAGTGTGGCCAAATACTCCATCTTACTAAAATAAAATTTCCCTTACTAGTAATAAAATTTCTCTGTATGGAACATAGGCTGAAATGAAAAATGAACAAACGTGCGCGGCTCAGTCCTATGACTAAATCGAGATATTCTTTTTAAACAGAGGCGTGTATAGCCCCAGAACCTAAAGTACGAGTAACTGCAGGTGAAGACGCAACTGCTTTAGTCGTATGGACTGCTGTTAGGAAGAGAAACTACGCAGCAGTAACCGTTAGGTACCGTCGCGTAAGCACGGTTTTTTTACAAATCAAGTGAACTCATTTTTCATTTCAACCTAAGTTCCATAAAGACAAATTTCTGAGAATGTACGTTTGGAACACGGTATTGCAAGGTAGTGAATTACAGACTTTGGGAAAACGGGAACGGCAGAGAATAGAAGAATCTGAGGTGTGGTACTATAGAAGAATTTTGAAATTTATGTGATAAGGTATGGAATAAAGAGGTTCTCCGCGGAATCATTGGGGAAAAGAGTCTGTGGAAGACACTAACAAGAAGAAAGGACAGGATGATAGGACATGTTTTATCTCCCCTCCTTCTCCTCAAAAATTTAGGAAGAAGATAGAAATTTTACAAAGTTTTAAAATTTGCTCACATTAGTTTCATCATGAACTAGACAGGAGTGCAAATCCTCTGACAAATAAATGAATACATCTTTTTAATCGTTCCACGCAGTTACAATATGATACACGGTACTTACACAGTAATGTCTGAAAGATACAAGACTGTCAGTCGTTCTGCCGGGTAAAGCAGCCATGTGACATCGGCTAGTGGTCTACGTAACAGTATTCGTAGGCTTCTGTCCACTGAAGTGTGCGGTAGGAAGTTTTGCTTGTCGTGAGAGCACTTCATTGACCACCGCTTGTTATTTATTACTTCCAGTCCCTCATTCCTCTAATCGCAAATGCCTTGTTTCCACAACAGTTCAGAATTGAGGAAAAGGAATTTTATACTGTCACAAGTTGTTCGGTACAGGTGTTCTGTTAGTTCACCCCTTTCTGAATTTCTGTAAACCCTACAGTATTCTTAATTTGTATCAGGAGAACGAGGGAACCTCAGATAATTTAAAGCACATGAATAAATTAAATGGCAGCAACGGCGGAGAAGGACGACTTCGGAACGGCGTAGCTGGCAGGTGAGGCAACCCTCCTTTCTGTGGATTAAATGAGAAGGGAACCATTGCCTTGTGGTGGAGGAGAAACTCCAAAGGCTGAGGGAGACAACCCCAACAGCAAATCCTTTCTTGCGTTAGGCCTAGCAAGCCAGTAGGAAAGTCTTCATATATTGCTTTCAAAACACAGACGAGCCTCGGAACGAACCACTCAGGATTTGACCCCACTGCTTCTTCAAGTACTGGTGCGAATGATGGGAGATCTGATGATATTCATCAGTACAAGAAGATGAAACCAACTGGACTAAAAAATAACCTAAATATTGGCACCCTAATATATTAACCCTCAATGGAAAAATGGAAGAAATGACAGATGTACTAACAGAGAGGATTTAGATATATTGGGATTAAGCGAAACAAAGTGCAAGGGAAAGGGTGAGAAGAATTTGAGAGGAGGAGGAAAACTGTACTGGAGTGAGAATAACTGGTCTGGAAGAAATGGTGTGACAGTGATGGTGAATAAGAACATACAAAGCTGTATTGAAAGTGTGAGATATATGTCAGACAGGATCATAATCTTAAACCTGAGATTCCAAAAAGAAACACTAAAAGTAATCAGATTTATGCACTTCAAGTGGGATGTAACGAAGAAGAGAAGATGGACTTTGAAAATGTGTTAGAAAACTATATAGAGAGTGCTAATATAGTGATGGGAGATTTTAATGCACAGGTAGGCAAAGACAGAAAGGGATTTGAGCAAGTATTCGGATGTTTTGGATATGGAGGCAGAAATGAAGAAGGGGAAAGGCTCCTGGATTTGTGCCAGAGGAATGGAATGAAAATAGCAAACAGCTGGTTTATGAAGAGAGAGAGTCATGTTATCACCAGATACAGTTGGGATGGAAGAACCATGAGTGTAATTGATTACATTCTAGTAGATAGGGAATGGGGAGAGAAAGTAACAAATGTGAAGATAAGTCCAAGTGTGAGTGCAGATGGAGACCGTAGATTACTGGTGGGACAATGGAAAATGAATCAGTGTGTGAAAAATAGAAAACAGAAGAAAGTGATGAGGATACGGGATTGGAAACTGAAGGAGAGTGCATGTGCTGAGAAGTACAGAGAATTAATCACACAAAAATTTCCAAAAGAAGTTTTCTGCGATGCAGAAGAAGAATGGAGTTCATTCAAAGACGCTCTAGTCGAAGCAGCACAAAAAGTATGTGGTAGAACATCTGGAAAGGAAAAAGTATGACAGACAAGTTGGTGGGATGATACCACAATCCAAGCAGTTAGAAGAAAAAATGGAGCATGGAGAAAGTGGTGGAAAACTAAAAATGACGAAGACCATAAAAGATATATAGAGGAAAAGAAGAAGTGCAAAGAAATAGTGGAAACAGCAAAGAAAAAGGCATGGGGAGAGTTTACAGAAAAAACTTGAAGAAGATGTGAAGAGCAATAAGAAAATGTTCTATAAAATAATGAAAAATAAAAGGAAAGCTTCTGAAGTACCAGTAAAGATGGAAACAGAGGACGGTACCGTGATTGAAGATCCAGGGAATATAAAAGATCTCTGGAAAGAACATTTTAAGAAGCTGTTAAACGCTGAGGAGCAGGTACATGAGGAAACAACAAATAATGGAGAAATTGAGAGAAGTTGGGAAGCAGAATTAGGACAAATTACACGGGAAGAAATGGAAAAAGCTGTGAAGAAGAAGAATGGGGGGAGGGGGGAGGGGGGAGGGGGGGAGGGGGGGAGGGGCGAGAGGGGAGGGGGGTGGGGGGAAAGCCCCAGGACCTGAGAAGTATCAGTGGACTTGATGAGGGCAGCAGGTCCATTGGGAATGCAGTGGCTGTATGGAGTATTATCAAGCGTGTGGAGAAATAGTACAATACCTGACGATTGGAGAACAGGAGACATTGTTCCCATCTTCAAGAAAGGCAATAAAAGACTTTGTAAAAACTACAGAGGAATAACCATTATGAGTAATACAGCGAAGATTTTTGAAAGAATTTTACTAAATCGAATAAGTGAAAAGATAGAAAAGGAGCTGAGTGAAGAACAGCAGAGGTTTAGGAAAGGAAGAAGCACGATCGACCTGATATTTGCTATCCGTCAACTGATGGAAAAAAGTTGGGAGTATAATAAAAGGGTCATAATGGTTTTTATAGACATAGAAAAGGCATATGACTCAGTTAACAGGGAAAGACTCTGGGAAGAAATGAAGAAGATAGATATAAAAGATGGATACATTAATGTAATAAAGACAATGTACAGAGGACACAATTGTAGATTTAGAACACCATTGGGGAACTCTGAATACTTCGAAATAAGACAAGGACTTAAGCAAGGAAATCTTCTATCACCTGCACTTTTTAATGTTGTGATGGAGGGAATAAATAGGGCAGTTAAAGATATAGTAAAACAAAAAGATAA